>NW_024527822.1:1798115-2398115 GCF_017590135.1 Pyrgilauda ruficollis
TTTGTGTGTGTATGTGTATCTTCAGGGAGAATTTTGCAAGCTTTCTTGCCCCTTTCCCAAAAAAAAAAAAAAATTGGCATGCTTAACAATAACGTTGGCAATGTCTTACATTACTCATTTGCTTTTTCTTCAGCAAGTAAACACAACTCTTTTGGTGACACCTTCTATTTAAACTACACCACGTGATAAGAGAACTGGGTTTTGGCCAGGCTGTTTAATAAGATGTGTTGCAATTTGGGCTGTTTGTGGCAGCCATATTGACGCATTGCAGATAACCCAGCATTTGAGGGGTGGTTTTCTTTGTTTTAACCCTACGATGTTTGTGGGGCTGGCAGACAGCGCCATGCAGGGTAGAAGTGGAATTTATTCACCTGGGACAGGTTAGATCAGGTCTCACTGCACCTGCTCAATCAGGCCATGCACAGGATTGCCCCAAAATGTAGCATTTTGGCCCCAGCCACAGATGTTCCCATATTGGTGATGTTCCCCTTGGAGCGTACACCACCTTAGGGTGTTTTCCTTGAAATCACAGGAGGGAGGGAATGCCCCAACCCAACGCTCTTGCAGGGCTGAACTGGTCAGCAGCAGGATTTTAAGTAACCCTGCCCCAGCTGGGATAGTCCTGGCTCATCAAGATTGTGTGCAGACCATTTGCCATTTTAGTAGTAAAGGGGCTGGTTGTGGTGGAGCACCTACAAGGACAGAGCCTGTCTCAGCAGCAGGTATGGCATTCAGCTGAACCCAGGAGGATATTTCTGTCACCTGAAGTACAGGGTTAATATTCACTGTCGTTTTTACCTGTCTTCTCCATTTTCCTCCATGTTATTTCTCTCTTTAATAAAACTAAACAGTTTTAAGATGACTTCTTCACACTATAAAATAGCTTAATATATCTTTCAAAAAATGCTTTTTGTGGTAGTGCTTAATACCACATCCAAAATTGTGTGTTGTCTGCAAAGTCTATCCATTCTCTTTCATCTGTGTGCTGCACTGATTGAGAAATGTCCAAGCATATTTTCTTTATATTTTTTTCCCCTAAACAATATTAACTCTCTAGCTACATTAGATTTGGAGCACTTTATGGTTTGAGTTTTGGTATTGGGGTTTTTTTTCTCTTCTTCAGAAATAAAGAAAATAAAGCACAGCCATGCAAGAAGTGGTTCTGCAGCACCCACAAAGTCATTAAGTCATTAATTTATTTGTCTAATGCCTAAAATAAACATAAAAGTCATGACACTTTATTTAATATGTCCTCTGGGCTAAAAATGTCTTGAGGTTCCCAGTGATCTTAGTTGTAGCAAGTTTTATATCTGTGTATCTCTGTAAAACTGTGCCACATTATTTTGAACTATACTGCTAGGGGTTTATTGAAATATGTTAACCTTATTGCTAATATTTCACAGACGGTTCTTCATTTCAGCAATATAGAATTCAATTTAGCAGAAATGTGATATTCCTCCTGAAATTTTAAATTCCCAGCAGATGTATAATTCAATTAAGTCCAGAAGATTAAAAAAATTGAAGTCATTCTCTATACATACACTCTTTCTGCTCAGTTCCAAAATAATGAAAAACTACAGCTGTTCAGTTTTGGTTCATCCATCGCTTTGTACAATTTTTATGGGTTTTATGTGTAATCACATTTGCAGAGAGAATTTTTATACAGCCTGCTCCGTTTTGCACAGTTATTATCTTTCCACATTAAAAACAGATTGTAAAAACTGATACACAAGCCTTGGGCCCACTCCTTAAGGCACGTAAAGCATGGTCATTAATCATGGGGGGTGCAGGGGAAAGGAGAGCTTGTAAAACTTAATTGTTCTGTTTCCTTGTGCTGCAAGATGGCCTTTGTCTCCTTCCTTCCATCCACATGCTTTTTCTTTTCTTTTCTTTTCTTTTCTTTTCTTTTCTTTTCTTTTCTTTTCTTTTCTTTTCTTTTCTTTTCTTTTCTTTCTTTTCTTTTCTTTTCTTTTCTTTTCTTTTCTTTTCTTTTCTTTTCTTTTCTTTTCTTTTCCTCACCTCTCTGTGGAACTAAAGGGGTAATTTATTTGTGTGTAACTGACTTCAGCAGAAATTGGACACAGGCATTACCTAAACCCGTAATTCTTTTCCAGAGGTGAAGAGGTCCCTGCGTGTGAGTGCCTGCATGCTGGGAGTCTTACCAAACCTTCCTTAAGTTCCTGGCTCGTGTTCCTAGGCTGGCACTCAGGGTCAGGTTTCCATGTCAAATGTCACAAACGGTGTCTGTGATCTGTGCAGAATAATTTAATTTCCTGTGCCTCAGTTTGTCGATTTTTTTGAACGCAGCTGCAACAGAGACCTGTTTCAGGGGCTGCTACTTGCACCTAAGCAATAGCTCAGCTTGATGAGCTGGGATCCTAAAATCTTACTGTTTTATAGGGATGTAAATGAGGTAAAGCTATAATGTATTCATAAAGCTTTTGGTTTGGAGTTTGCCCATTTCTTTTTCTAATCACATCAATCTATTATGACCTCTCTCTGAATTCCTAGTCCAGGAAGGAATTAAAATCTGTTTCATCTTGTTATTTCAAACATAAAATACATAAAATATTTTTAGTCAAAGCTCTAAGTGTAGCATGTCAGAAGGACATTTTATAAAAAACTCACCCCGTGATTCCCTCCAACAAGAGAGCATTTGCAACATTCCCTGAACAGTCACTCAAAGGTAAATAGCTTAAGCATTAGTGATCACCACTGCATCTAATCAACTACCTGATTGCCTATACAAATCCTCCACTGCTCAGTATTGACCTCAGCAAGGAAAACATTGATTCATTGACCTGTCACTAGATTGTTTTCCAGAAAGTATAAGGGACTCACCCATGCTTGTTGAAGGTGCTTCTTATCTGTAAGGTGTCTTGCCTTTAGCAGATAACAGCAGGATACTTTTTTCTCTTCTCTCTCCCTGCAAAACTGGAATGTACAGCTGTTGAAATTGGAGAAGCAGATGATTTCGCTTTGATTTTGTTTTAGCTAAAAGATCTGGCTTTGGGGGGAATAAATCAGCTGAGGGGAAAAAAAACTGGCAAAAATTCAGTGTTGGCAGGAGAGCAGTATTGGACAGAACAGTGAACAATGATGCTAGGTGAAATATGATGTATGTACTTGCCATTGCATGAGAAATAACACAGCTGTCCTGTCCATGGTTACTGCTTCAGCAGCCATGGAAAGATTTTCAGACCAGAATCTATATTAATCTGTGTTAAAAATTGATATCCAGACCACCTCAATAATTGTGAAAGAATAAAAAACAACAAATACTGTTGACCTGTGATTTTTTTGTCTCATATGTGTGGCAGCATGTAAAGATCTCTTTCATCATTTGGGTACTGTGCATTCTTCTTACTCCTCCCCTAAATCTGTATTTTATTCTATGAAATTTGCAGAGAAGTTTTTTTGCAGCTTTGTAGAAATTCAGCTCCCATGTATCTTAGTTTTCCAATGTAAAAAAATGCCTCTGCCATCATGGAACTTTTCACCTCATTCTGAATCTTGTCCTATATATAACATGAAAATCTTGGAGCCGCAGTTGATTAATTACTTCTTCCCTTCCCCTTGCAGTCTGCCTGCATCATAGATGCCTCCCTATGTCTGCTAAGCTGCCAAACCTAAACACTTCTGATGCTGCCAGTCCTCTTTTATAGGACAGCAGCCTGTCCTTGGACTGTAAGATTTGACTTCATGCATGTGAAATAAAGGTCCAGGGGACAGAGACCATAAGGAAAGTCAGTGTTTACTGGGATCTACCCTTTATGCTTACCTATGAACCCTGGTAAAGAGTCAGACATTTGCCCCTAAATATGTCTAGTTATGTGAATTCTGCATTCCTGTCACCTGGACACAGAGAACACATTTTTCTCCTCTTTTTAGCAGCCTTTCCTGTATTTGAAATGTACAGAAGCATATCTGTAGCTTTTGAAGATTCTGAAGCTTCCCTTGCCCATCTACTCTCCAGGTCATCACAGCACCCCCAGCTCTTCCATTTTTTGCTACCTGTAGGTCATAGCATTTGAAACTTGGACCATTTCTCTGATGTCTTCTGGGCTCTCTCTAATTGTCTCATAACTTTGTGGTAACTTGGTGCCTGAAACTCCGCCAGTTCTGGGTAGACAGTGTTGTGCTAAAAGTTACTTTTGTGGAATGAAAAATCCCATTTCCCACTGGGCTTTGTAAATATGGGGCCTCTGTGTTTATGTTCCTGTGATTGAGGTGCTCTTCCCACCTTCCCCTTCACACCTCTGTATGTGTCTTTCAAGACAAAAGAGCATCTTCCCACCATGCCCACACTGAAGTGCTGTACTAGGACTTGCCTGCAGAGAGAACTCTTTTAGCCTGGCTACTCTGAGCTGCAACGAAAACAAATAAACACTGTCCACACGGATGATAATTTATCTTCCATGTTTTCTCATTGAATTTGTTGTATTGCAAAACTTTGAGTCATGTGCTGTAGCCTATGTTTTGGAAACTGCCCCTGCTGATGCAGGAAAGGCTCAAGGAAAGCATCCAGAAGGGAATATGTTGAGAGAACCCATCCATCTGGCTGACTGATGAGAAAATAAGGGTGGTTTGGTTTTTTGCTGTTACCCAATCTGTGTTCAGGCATTATCTGCATATCCAGACACATTGACTTCCTCTCAAGAAATTTCCATGTGAGGATTTTTTTCAGTTCTCTCAATGCACTGAAAATGTGTTGTCCAGTAGATGGGATGGCAGTACTGAGATACTGTATCTGGAGACAATAAGATCCTTGACTGAACAAATAACACTCATCAGTAAATACTTCTTTGTGCAAAATCTGTATTTTTTTCAATAATTTAGTTTCTTTCTCTTAGATTATGATGTGAAGTAGCCACTTGAATTTGCCATTTAGCTTGATTGGACTATAGGATACGTGGCTGGAGGCAGGAAGGAAACAGAGCTGGGTTTCTTACCTTACCACCTATTCAGTCTTGCTCTTTTTGTTGCTGTGAGCATGTTTCAGTGTCAGCTTATACAGGCTTCCAGGGCTAATGTTCCACAGCAACCTCTGTATAATTTACAATTCTTCAGGGTCCTCATGTAATTTACTTTGTAAAAACTAGTGAAAATTTTTTAAAAGTGTGAGAATTGCCTTATATCAGGTGCAGGCAAAGGTCCCAGTAGCTGCAAGTCCCACGTTGCCTGAGCTGCAAGTGAGCAAGAGTCTGGGTTGAGCTTTGAGGTATTTTTTGACACCTACCTATGGTTTAATGTTACTCTGTGGCTCTGAGAACAATGGGCTTCTTTCGACAGTTTCAAGAACATAATGTCAGTTTGGTAACTGAGATCACCCCAATTTGTAAGAAAAATTCTCCTTTGTTTTAAATACTAAATCCTTTATCTGTAGCAACTGGGGAGAGTAAGATAGGCCAAAGTGCTGCTATGGACCTGCTCCTTCCTATTCATTTGTTTTACTGCTGGGTGCACATCAGGCTTTCAATTACTTTCTTGTTTACACCAAGAGACAAAAACAATGCTGATTGTACCCACAGGTGGTCAGCCTTTAGGTAATCAAAGGAAAGCAATTAATTCCTTCCATGCACAGCAATGCACTTCCTCCTAATGGAAAATAAACCCTGTCACTTCCCATAATGCAGCTGAAGAAGGACCCATGGATGCAGGACTTTTTCAGCTGCCTTGTTGCTCTTAGTTCCCCTTCAAGAAGGGAGAGGAAAGGAGTTGGGGTGAGGCAGGGAGGAACCCTGAATGGATATTTTAACTCCCAGCTGTGGCCTTTTGTGGGAAACATTTAAAAACAAGAAAATCCCTGAGATAGAAAACACTGGAGCAATCCAAACCCAGTAAACTCTGAGGAATGAGTGTCTTGAGGGACACTCATGGTTTACTGCAATCCCAGACTCTTAACAAGGAGTAAATAGATGCTGGAAGTTGTTGAACTCCTAGAAATAGCTCCCATTCTGTTCTGAGCCAAGGTCCAGGTCCCTCATGACTCAGATCCAGGGTCACAGCCATGGTTGCACCCTGAGATATTGTCACTCTGAAAACCAGCTGCTGTCTTCTCTCCAGCGTCCAAGAAAAATACCTCTTTTCTCCCAAGCGATGGCAAAGCCAAAAATGTGCTGAGCAAAGCAGGCATTATCTGGATGAGGACTGCAATCCATCCATTCCAGTGCAGGTAATGAGGCTGTTAGGAGATTCTCATCAAAACATTATGGCATGGCTTCTCAGAAGAAACTAGAAAGATATTCTTTCAAATGCTTAGAGGTATATAAGGACGTTAAGTTGCTAATTTGGTTTGGGAGTTGGTTTTTTTTTGGTTTTTTTTTTGGGAGGGGGGGATTTTTTGCTTTTTTGGTTTGTTTGTTTTTTGGGTTTTTTTTGGGGTTTTTTTTTGGTTTTTTTTTTTGGGGGGGGGGATTTTTTGCTTTTTTCGTTTGTTTTTTTGGGGTTTTTTTGGTTTATTTTTTTCTCTCTCTCTGTTAAAGGGAATCTTAGAAACTTATTTGTAAAGGAAACAAAAAAAAAAAAAAATATCCTGCTAAGTGCTACCATGGGACTTGCAGTAAAAGTGAAGGAGCTGATAATCCTGTATCCTGTCTTTCCAAAACATACATTTAAAAATTTTATGACTTTGACCTGGGTAAGCATGAAATCTTATTCAACCCCAGCCTGAAACTCTTGTGCTATCTGTCTTGCACTGTGGGTGAGCTGACAGTTCAAATTTAGCTATACTTCATGTCTTGTTTTTATCATCTTTAAATTAAAATGCCTTGCATTATAGTATTTACAAACTATTCCCTTATAAACTGAAAGGGAAAAAAATCCCTCTCTGGTTCATTCCCATTTAGTCTATTTATATGTGTAAGCAGCCAGAGTGAGACTCATAAGAGATTCCAGTCTAAGTATGTCCTAACCAAAAGCAAATTTGGAGGAAACTCAGCAATGTAGAGGGTAGGGTTTTGTTTAGTTTGGGGTGGATTTTTTTTTCTCATTATATAACATTATATAATTTACATAATATCTTAATTATGTTATAAGCCAGGACCAGTGATAGAAGGAAGACAGCTCAAGGGACATGAATTTAATGTTATTCTCAGTTCAGCAGACAATTACATAATGCATTCTTTTCTTCTTACTTTATTTAGAAATTACCAGTTTTAAAATAAAATATGTCAAGAACTAATTTAAAAAAAGAAAAAAGACAACAAACACAGTTCCCTGTATTTATCAGACCCACCCTTCCTATGCTGTGGAAGTTCAGCCTTAAATGTCATGCAAATAAATAAACTTGAATAAAATGAGCTTGAGAATTCAAGGAATATTGGAAGCTTGTATAGCTGTCACACTTATCTTTTTTTACATACATCAGAATGAAGTTTACCTCTTTTTCTTGATCTCTCAACATTTTAATCTCTATTGGTGGACAGCTCAAGCTCTTCTCCCACTACCACCCAAAATGTTTTGTGATAAGCACAGGGCACTCAACAGCCTGCTCATCCTGTGGCTACTCAAAACAACCCCAGGAAAATAAGATTTTTTTTTTCTCATGCAGCTATTAGAGATGCCTCCAGACATCATCTTTTCTGCCTTTAGTTTTGTATAAAGAGTGTAATCATCTTGTGCTTCAAGTGCCCATAGAAGTGACCAAAACCTTGAGGTCGTTTTTCTCCTCGGGGGTTAGGACTGCTGTGTTTTGTGCACATCAGCTTGGCTGCTGCTATCTAACGTGTACCTTGTAAATGTGAAGTGTCATGTCTCCTTCAAGTGGCTCGAGTGCTGGGAAACTGCCTTGAAAGCTGTCAAACCAGCCAAAGTGTGGCTCCTCAGACATGATCTGTCACTAAAAAATCCTTTCAGCCAGAAGTTGCCTCAAATAGCAAACTCACTTCTGGGGCTATCTGACCAATTTCTATTCAGAGAGTGAGGGAATCCTTTTAAAAGGGAATTTTAAAAATTTTTTTGAAAAGAAAAAAAAAAAAAAAAAAAAAATCCTGCTAAGTGCTACCATGGAACTTGCAGTAAAAGTGAAGGAGCTGATAATCCTGTATCCTGTCTTTCCAAAACATACATTTAAAAATTTTATGACTTTGACCTGGGTAAGCATGAAATCTTATTCAACCCCAGCCTGAAACTCTTGTGCTATCTGTCTTGCACTGTGGGTGAGCTGACAGTTCAAATTTAGCTATACTTCATGTCTTGTTTTTATCATCTTTAAATTAAAATGCCTTGCATTATAGTATTTACAAACTATTCCCTTATAAACTGAAAGGGAAAAAAATCCCTCTCTGGTTCATTCCCATTTAGTCTATTTATATGTGTAAGCAGCCAGAGTGAGACTCATAAGAGATTCCAGTCTAAGTATGTCCTAACCAAAAGCAAATTTGGAGGAAACTCAGCAATGTAGAGGGTAGGGTTTTGTTTAGTTTGGGGTGGATTTTTTTTTCTTATTATATAACATTATATAATTTACATAATATCTTAATTATGTTATAAGCCAGGACCAGTGATAGAAGGAAGACAGCTCAAGGGACATGAATTTAATGTTATTCTCAGTTCAGCAGACAATTACATAATGCATTCTTTTCTTCTTACTTTATTTAGGAATTACCAGTTTTAAAATAAAATATGTCAAGAACTAATATAAAAAAAGAAAAAAGACAACAAACACAGTTCCCTGTATTTATCAGACCCACCCTTCCTATGCTGTAGAAGTTCAGCCTTAAATGTCATGCAAATAAATAAACTTGAATAAAATGAGCTTGAGAATTCAAGGAATAATGGAAGCTTGTATAGCTGTCACACTTATCTTTTTTTACATACATCAGAATGAAGTTTACCTCTTTTTCTTGATCTCTCAACATTTTAATCTCTATTGGTGGACAGCTCAAGCTCTTCTCCCACTACCACCCAAAATGTTTTGTGATAAGCACAGGGCACTCAACAGCCTGCTCATCCTGTGGCTACTCAAAACAACCCCAGGAAAATAAGATTTTTTTTTTCTCATGCAGCTATTAGAGATGCCTCCAGACATCATCTTTTCTGCCTTTAGTTTTGTATAAAGAGTGTAATCATCTTGTGCTTCAAGTGCCCATAGAAGTGACCAAAACCTTGAGGTCGTTTTTCTCCTCGGGGGTTAGGACTGCTGTGTTTTGTGCACATCAGCTTGGCTGCTGCTATCTAACGTGTACCTTGTAAATGTGAAGTGTCATGTCTCCTTCAAGTGGCTCGAGTGCTGGGAAACTGCCTTGAAAGCTGTCAAACCAGCCAAAGTGTGGCTCCTCAGACATGATCTGTCACTAAAAAATCCTTTCAGCCAGAAGTTGCCTCAAATAGCAAACTCACTTCTGGGGCTATCTGACCAATTTCTATTCAGAGAGTGAGGGAAAAAGGAATGTACAACACCAGGAAAATTACTTGCTGGTAATTTTTTGTTGTTATCCTGTTCTTTTTCCAGACAGCTTTCCTTCTTTCTCGCCTGTCCAGGATGTTGCTTGACAGATGTTTCCCCTTATCTCACTCTTTCTTTATTGCTCTGCCAGTAGTATCTGATTGATAGAAAGTGGGCAGGCTGGTACTTACAATGCCATCCCTGGCTGATAACTCTTTTGCCAACTTTTTAAAGAGAGCTGGAGTCATTGCTCTGTTTTGACTGAAATCTGCTAATAGAACAGAAATAAGAAAGGGAGAATTGCCCAGTGGTAATTATTATTCTTATTTTGCATGGAATTTTAATAAAGCCTGAATAAATTTGGGCAAGTCCTTGAGCTTTAAGGATCTTTGTGATCCATTTTACTTTAGACATTCAGCTGGGCTTGGACTTGGGTTGAGTTCAATGATGTAAAATGATTTAGGGCAAAAGTTTAAGATCTTCTATCATATTTGTATAAATAAAGTAGACTGACCTAATTGCAGGTTGTGTTGGGAGTCTTACCCTTTAGCCTGGTTCCTCCAGTCCATTCATGAGACTGCCTATCCTGGTGCTGAATATCTCTTGGTCCTGATCTCGGTTCAGTAAAATTTCATGCAAACCAAGGACATGGTTTGTGAAGCAGGACCATTAGTGGAGATGTGGAGGGGATCTAGGAGAAGAAAGTTAGTTGCTTTCATTGCAATTTGTCTTTTGTCTTGATGGTTCTTTAAACTCTCTGGAACCTACAGAACCACGAATGTGAGGAGATTTTGCTGAGCAGGAAATGGAGACCAGTCCAAATCATTACAGTGCCCAACACATTAGGAGTGAACTCTGTGAGGATTTTTGTCTCTGTATTTCTCTTTTATCACTTTATTTACTAGATGCCATTGCCAATGCACCCCATTCATCTGTGATTAATAGGATAATTTCATTCTTGACTTAACTGGGACTCTGCATAGTCAGAAAAACGTGGTGGTTGTATTACTTTATGTGATAAGGGTTGTGTCATGTAAACAATTGGAGAAACATTCTGACTGTGTGTGTTTATTACAGTGCAGTACTTTGTAAAGTCCATTTGAATTGAACAAGGCTTTTGAACTATTGATTTAGCTGGCACTTGGTGCATTGAGAATAATAAACATTTGTAGTATGTAGTCAGCAGTCTATAAGAGGTAGGAGTCTGTCTGCTGGCATATTTAATGCAATAACCCATGTCAGCTGCACTGATGGGAAGCAATAATGAATATGGCAAAGCATAAATTAAAAAAGAAGAAAAGAGAGTTTCACTTCAAACTGTCTAAGCAAGATCATTTAGGGCATTTTGTCTGGTTTCAGGTGCACAGGAAATCCCATAATATGTTTTGCAATGATGTATACCTCACCAAAATAATTTACACTGTTCAAATTGACTTAGAAATAAATCTAATAGGAGAACAGAATATGTATTTGTATCAGCACGATACATGTTTCTAGGAGTTAACCTTCTCTTTCTGAGAGATTTACTTGGAAATAATGAATTACAAAAAACATTGTCTGGAAGTTTTCCATGTCTGGAAATTTTCCAGCCAGGTGAAGTATTTGTAGATTATTTATTAAGTTTGCAGCAGGATGATATAGCTGCACATCTTAAATCTCTGTCTCTGCTAATGTACCTGAATGGACCTTTCTCCTCTCTCAGTGAATGGGGGAGAGCGTAGTACCCACTAAGATGAAGCAGAATTAAGAGACAGTAATGCAAGGCTCATGTGGGGGTAGGTCAAAATTCCTGCAGGTTAATCAGGATCATCTTTTATCTCTGGGAACGATGATGACTAATGAATGCAGATCAAAATCCTCAGCTACCAAATTCACTTAGCAGTATTTTAAATTTTTTTTTTTTTCCTTCTCTCTTTTACCCAGAGAGTGGTTGAAAGAGACTTCAGGGCCTTGGAATAAGTGGGTAAGAAGCTAGGAGCACTTGTGCTCTCCCATATCCTTCCACTCACAGGGAATGAAGAGGGAAGAAACAGGAAGAGCCAGCATATCAATAACTGGCTCTGAGCCTCATATTTCTGGCAGAATTTGGAGGTTTTGATCATGGATCTGTTTATGTTACACAAGGCTGATGGAAACAGTGTGGTTACAGTGGGGAAAGGAGCTTTGCACAGGAGTCAGCAAGGCTCACTAAATAAAGATTAAACCAGATTTGGAGAGAGAAAGGGACAAAACCAAGCTCACAAGAGATAAACTGGGGGTAGCACACCAATGCTTGAGGGACAGTGTGTTAGTGAGGTCCTCTGTTCTGCCTTCTAAGGGGATGGAAATCCAGGTGGTAGCAAAAACACAACTGATGTATTAGAAACCATGGAAGTGCCTGAGAATGGTCACAGTGCAGTTGGGGTTTCTGTCCACAAAGGTGGTGGGATCAGATTTCCTTTGGGATCAGCCCAAAGCAACAGCATCTACACCAATATCTGCAGCATGGGCAGTGCCCAGGAGGAGCTGGAAGCCAGGGAGCAGCAGGAATGACATAATTGCCATCACAGGAATGTGTTGGGATGACACAACTGGAGTGCTGCAATGCATGGCAATAAAGTGCTCAGAAAGGTCAGGCAAGGAGAGGTGATGGGGTAGGTCAGGGAGTGTTTTGATTGTCTGGATCTTGGTGATGGCAGGGCTGAGTGTTTATGGGTGAGAATCAGGAAAAAGGTCCATTAGGCAGACATCCTTGTGGGTTTCTGTTCTAGGCCACCCAACCAGGACGAAGAGAAAGACAAAGCATTTGATAAGGAGCTGGGAAAAGTCTCACAATTGCTAGCCCGTGTTCTCATGAGGGACCGCAGCTTACCTAGGTGTACAGCAGGAATAAAGTACAGCAGAGAGGAAGCTGTCTAGGAGAGGAGCTGTCCCTGCAGTGTGTGGAAGAGCTTCCTGACAGAGCTGGTGAGGAAAGATGCCCCTCTCAAACACCTCTCAGTTGTTTGAGAACAGAGATTGACTGGTGGGTGATGTGATGGTCTAAGGCTGTCTTGGACGCAGTGATCACAAAATGATAGTTTTAGATTCCTGGAGTAAGGAAAGGGGTCAGCAGAACTGTTCTGGAGGGCAGGCTTTGGCCTGTTTAGGATACTGGCTGAGAGAGTCCCTGGGAAGGCAGCCCTGAACTGCAAAGTTTACCAGCTGGACATTCTTCCAGAAGGAAATCCTAAATGTGCAGGAACAGGATGTCCCTATACATCAAAAGACAAGCTGGGGGAAGACCAGCCTGGCTGAACAGAGAGCTTTACCTGGAACTCAGAGAAAAAAAAGGAGTGTTTGTGACCTTTGGAAGAAGATACAAGCAATGCAGGAGTAAAAGGTTGTGGAGAGGTTACAAAGGGAGAAAAATCAGAAGGGCCAGAACCCAGTTAGAAACTAATCTGGCTTCTGCCATAATAGACAATAGAAATATTTCTATAAATACATCAGCAACAACAAAAGGGCTGAGGAGAACCTCCATTCTTTACTGGATGCAGGGAAAAATATAGCGATGAAGGATGAGGAAAAGACAGGTATTTAATGCCGTCTTTGCCTCAGTCTTTAATAGCAACATTGTCCCTCTGTACTCAGCACTGGTGAGGCTACACCTCAAATGCTGGGCTCACTTTTGGGCCCCTCACTTGGGCAAGAAAGACACTGAGTGGCTGGAGCATGTCCAGAGCAGGGAATGGAGCTGAGGAAGGGTCTGCAACATAAATTCTGTGGGGAGCAGCTGAGGGAGCTCAGCCTGGAGAGGAAGAGGCTCAAGGGGTGACTTAATCCCTCTCTAGCAGTCCCTGGCAGGAGGTGCAGCCAGGTGAGGGTTGGTCTCTTCTCCCAAGCAGCAAGTGATAGAACAAGGGAAAATGGCCTTAACTCGCACCAGGGGAGGTTTAGCTTCAATCTTAGGAAAAATTTTGTCACTGAAAGGGCTGTCAAGCACTGGAACAGGCTGCCCAGGGCAGTGGTGGAGTCACCATCCCTGGAGGGATGTAAAAGATATATGGTACTTGGGGACATGGATTAGTGATGGGCTTGGCAGTGCTGTGTTAATGGCTGGACTTAATAATCTTGATGTTCTTTTCCAACATCAACAATTCTACTATATAAAATGAGTGTGTGCTGGAGCAGTGCTACCTTGAACACAAAATACAGCTTGAAAACTTACTTCAGAGTCACTTATTATTTCTGGATGGACTTGGCAGATGGGGAGGGCAAGGAAATGCCCCCACTTAAATGGTCTGTGTGCCTAAAGTGGTTGAGCACAGGAGCAGGTCAGGCAGGCTGGTGCTGCCTGTGTGTGTCTGTGTGTGTTTGCAGTGCCAATTAATTACATCTCTTTGTAGCGAGGTAGCGATTTCATCCAGGGGAAATGAAAGAACGTGCAGTTAAATAACCCTCTGTGTGTATATGTAATTTCTGGAGCTTCCTGTGAATGCTAATGTTGCGTTTGGGCAAGTTATTTCTCAGCTCTTGCAACCACCCGGCAGAGGAGAAGTTTTGTGAAGTTCTCTGTGATTTTTTTTCTTCCTAGTGAAATCACAGGAAGATGGTGAAGGCATGATCTGGTTTTGTTTATTTCTTCAATTCCTAATCATTGGATAAAAATCTTTGTTTGTTTTCAGGAAAATAATAGGGAAAAGAAAGACCTACAGCTTGTTGAAAAAAACCAAGTGTAAAGGTATTAATCCTTCATGTATGTAAACTCAACTCGAAAAGCAAACCTAAGCCAAGGAAATATTTTAGTCTGAAGTCTATGGCTTTGCTTTTTTTGTTGTTGTTCTCCACTTGTGGCTGCCATTGTGTGGGATGGTGCCTGTTTGGAGGTGTTAATCTATACATAATGAAATTTCAGAGAATACACGTACTATATCTGTAGTGCTCCAACTGTTCTTTGAGATCCCTGTGAATGCATCTCACATAATAACCAAAGAAAACAGTGGAAAGCCTGTGATTAGAAACCTAACAAGTAGAGCTTATTTAGTGATAGCTAAAAAAGCTACAATTCACATGTGCTGGCTTGCTTTATACAGCTCAACAAGACAGATCTGGGCTTTTGTTGGTGTAGAAAACACTTTAAAACAGAGTACAGGAATTTATGATTTCCATGTCTCACTTTGAAAATCGATCTTTCTCCAATGCTTTTCTTTTTTCTGGTGAAAGTTCTTTTTTGAAGGATCAAACTCTGTTATATTTGCTGGTTTCATGTTTTTTTTCTCCCTAAGTCAGCGATGGGGAAAACCTTTCCAATAAGCAGCATTGAAAGATTAAAACCATTAACAGCATAGCTAATACCCGTGCTGAGTCCTTATAAGAGAGTCATACATAAAATTACTGCCTGTTCCTTATGTACCAGCTCCATATTTAGCCTTGTCTTCTGGGATTTTGTGTGTTTGTCACTTGCTGAATAGAAAGGAGGGTGCAGTCTAAGTCAAAAGATCTATCTGAGCAGTCTGTGACACACAGACATGAAGCAAGGAGTAATTGAAGCAGCAATTTGTTACAGCTGAATATTGTAATATATTGTGCATAATATATATTATACATGCATTACATAATATTGTGCATATGTATGATAATATACTTTGTGCACTAGGTTGTTATGTATATTCCAGGTTCACTGCCGACACGGTTTGGGGGAAAACTGGGCTTTATGAAACAGCCCTCATGTACTAAAAAAGTTTTGTGAAATGGATGAAATACTTGTGTTTGAATTTTATTGATTGATGGTAGGGGAGGTGAAATAGGAAACTGTATTTCTGGAGGCAAGTGTATGAAGACAGATCAGAATTGCCAGAATAAAGCAAGCTGGAGAAGAGGAACATGATGTAAAAGGCGAGTGAAAAAGAAAGGAGGTGACTGTGAACTGAGTACTGGGAGTAAACCAGACTAACAAAGCTCTAAAAATAGAAGAAAATTAAAAAGGCACATTGTTGGAAGTAAAACAAGGAAGGGCCATTGAGACTTCTGTCAGGAAAAGATGTGGAAGTATGGAGGTAAACCTCAGCAGTGTAAGGGGGAAAAGCAAGAACAGTCCACTCTCTGGGCTCTGGGGGATTTTGTGGGTTTGATTTTTTCCTTTTTTATTAAAAAAGATGAACAAAATCTCATGGATATTGATAATTTCAGAGTATGAGGGGAGAACTTCAATAGCTGACAGATGATAATGCAGCTGTCACTGTTGTGCATATGGGGAGAAGTCTCTGAAGTTTATAAAAGTGATTCTAATTTCTAGTCCTCCCTATTTAAAATACGAGGTTTAGAAGCCTTATGGCCTTCATGTTGCTGTGGGGCGTGGATTTGGTGCTAATTCAAGGCACATTACACGTGAGAGTCACCACCAAGAACTTCCTGGGGTTCCCTCAGAGGTGTCTCCTGCAGTCCTGGAAAGACCTGGCCCTGTTTCACTTATGAGATGTGACGAGATCGTAGCCTGGGGTGGGAATGGCTTCTGCAAAGAGCTCCACAGAATCGGGGAAGAGGACAGATTGGGGTCGGGCTGACAAGATTTGAGTTGACACACATTTTGTGAAATGAAAAGGTCATGTTTCAATGAAAAAGGAGTGGGGGTTTTGTTTGTGGGATTTGTCTTCCGGCTCAAATTTCACTGATGGCAATCTGGCCCACAAACATAAGGGAATGCAGCCAGCCCTTGGATATCAGGGCTTTATTAAGGATTTCAGGTGGTTGCAACTCATTCATCTGACATGTCCCCGTTGCTCAAATAGGCCAGTGCACTCCACACCTCCCACACCCTTTTTATATGAGGAGCTTCGCCTATGGCTTCATAAACTAATAATATCTAAGAAAGCTTTGCACCTCTCAGCAGGATGGCAGAACTGCTCTGATTCCCTCCTTCTTGAAAAACTGAGCTGGGGGAAAATGTCCTTGTCCTTTTGTGTCTACTATAAAATTTTAAACCTAAACAAGTAAAGACTTTAAATAGGCTAAAACTTCAATAAGGAAATTTTTGCTTCTATTGAAACATTCCTTGTTTGGCTCTGGGGCTTTTTTTCCCAATTGAAACACTTACAGCATCACCTCAAAGCTGTAGCTGTGCTCTGTGCTGTCTGTAAATGCAACAAAAAGAGTTGCTTCTGGAACAAAGAGGCTATAATTTATATATAATACAAAGCAACTGTAGGGAGTTCTCACTAATAGAGACTCCCCATCTGGAAATAAGCTGTTTTTCAGCTGTCTGCTGTGGACAGGAGGGTTGGGCTGGAGGTTTCTGTTCTCTGCATTTGAGACTGCTTTTAAAGGACTTCTGCTGATTGTTATTTTTCCTGCTTCTCAGTACTTTTCTCTTCGGCACTGATTTGTTTAAAGCTCCGTGAGTTGCACCCAATTTCCACCTGCCAGGGAGGTGCAATGACTTAAGTTGAATCTCATACATAATAAAATCCTAATATCTGTTGGAACTACAGTACCCCCAAGGTGTTTCTATTAAGACCCTTAACTCAGTGGTCCTACTTTTCCCTCATGCAGCTGGTGTGGCCACTGCAAGGACTTGGTACCAGAAAGATAAGTCTTTAATTTTCCTAAACACACATGTGTTGTGATGCTATTTTTGGAACAGATGGAAGCTATTCCCTCAAATAGTATTAGTGACTAAGATGACAATAAATTCTTCCACTTATGCTGCAGTGCTCCTTCCTACAGGGGCAAATAAGCACTTCCATTTTTGCCTTCTTTGATCAGAACAATCAGCATGTCCACAGCATCTAAAGATGAGCATTTCCCTACTCAAGTGAATATCATAGCAGCAAATCTCCACTCCACGGGCAAATCAGTTGTGCCAGGAATTTTAATGATGGAGTAGGTTAGCCAGGTTATAATTGTCTTTAATTTGCACTTGCAGAAGCTGTAACATTTACCTGAACATGATTGGCACTGGGAGAAGGGGAAAATTATGTCGCACTTTTGAAAAAGAATCAAAGAAACAACTTCAGATCTCATATTTGAAACAGAATATCCTGCTGATTGACCACGCGCATTGGTAGCAGTAGGATTTTTTTGATCCACAGAGCTGAATGATCGCTGCAAGTAGTGAACACAAAAAATTAGTTCCATGGTGGAAAGCATACACTTTTGCTTTTATTTTATCTTTTATTTTTTCTTTTTCAAGAGCATTTCAGAAGGTTCAGCCCTTCTCCCTGCTGAATGCCACAATGAATCCCTGCTCTTTGCTCCACTGTCCTCGGAGACCTGGAAAATTTTCTAACTAAGGTTATCTGAGGTTTTGTCTAGTTTAGCTATTTTTAATAACAAAAAGAAGAGGCTGTCCTTCCCTTCCCGCCCACTATTGCACCATTTTACAGTACATAATTTAATATAAATTACAGAAATATAATTTCCTTCTTGAGTAAGAAATAGGTGATTAACACCATAACTAGTGCAGGTCTGCACACCAGTCCTGGCACATCTTGTGAACTTGCAAACCAAGACTGTGCTTTCTCTTCTGTTGTGTCTTGCAAACTTCCCCTCTTTCTTTGCACAAGTTCTTGCAGAAAATACCTACAGGCTTCAATTTCATCCTCACTGCTACATTTTTTTGTTATTTTTCAGCTTCTGCAGTGAATGGCTTTTGCTGTCAGTGTTTCTGTTCTGTAGGAGGGAACTGTGGGTGGTTACAGCTGTAATGTGTGCTCCATAATCTCGAAGCATTTGTCAGAAAATTTCCCGTTTGCTCTGTTTCAATTTTTAACCAGTTGAGCGGCGCATGCTGGTGCCCTGGGGTGGCCTTGCTGCTCTGGCATCCCAGGCTGAGCTGCATCCCACCAACATTTGGAGCACTTGCCAATTGCAGCAGGACCCCACGAGACCCAGAGCCTTCAAAGAGAGGATGAGATGAAGGATGGGGGCTGTATTTTAGCCCAGCAATCACTGTGGGTGGGAGTTGAGGAGAGAGGCTCCTGAAGATTTGATTTTGTGTTTGGTTTAATTTTTTTCTCCCTAATCTTCTGGCCAGCCAGTCCACAATCCACATTTCTGCCGAAGCTCCTGAGGGCATATTAGAGGAGAGTGGGAGTTGTCTTTTTGGTAGCCAGCAGCAGAAGGGCCTAAGTATTGATTGGGAAATGTGTGAGAAAAGCAGAAGGCATGAACAGCAGGTGGTTTGGATGGGAAGAGGCATTTCAGATTAGGGGAGAGGAGGAAATAGACCACTGCTTGCCTTGGTTTGCATCCATCCCGAGCATTTGAGAGCATGTGGATGTTATGTCCTCATGTTAACACTCTCCACAAGCCCTTTTTTTAAATTTTCTTGTTGTGATGTGGTATTTGCCACAGGTTTCCTTAACACTGTTGTTATAGAGACATTTCTCCTTTCCCCGTGCCAGCTATTAAGAGCCATCATGTGCAATGGCATTTGGGTTTATTCTTCTCCTGGCATTAGCAGAGAACTTTCTTCTCTTTGTAAATGTTGAAATGTTTTGCAGCTTAGATATAAATATAGCAAAATCATATCGCTTCAGTTCCAGCATCTGGTAGAATCACTTTAATATATAATTGAGTAAAAATTAGAATTTAAACAGCAATTTTGTCACTATTTTGTTACATTAAAACAAAAAAAAAATCCAACTTTTTTTTTTTTAGTCATGATATGGATAAACAAATATCTTCTTTCTTTCAAACTAAAAATAGATATAAATTCAGTCTCTTTTTCTCAAATTGCTTGCAATTGATATTAGCAGTGGCTTCAAGATTTGAAGTGTGGATCTGCCTATTGAGCAGTCTGTGGATTAATGGATAGAGGATCATGGGTTTTGTCAGGGAGACAGGCATGAAACCCTGGTTTCCTCTAGTTTACTGTGATGGGAGTTCACTTTGGGTAGTCTGGTAAAGAGATGAATGCCAGACGAAATGTGTGTGTCTCACCTGAGTACAGAGAGGTTCCTGCAATGCTGGGTGTGCATCAGGAACAGAGGTGGCAGTGCTCAACACTGCTAAAATCCAGTATTCAACCCCTCTCTTGAGAAAGTACACAGCAGATTTGGGGTGGGTTTTCAAACTGAAACAGAGGATCTATTTATTCTCTCTTCTTTTACTTCCCCTACTTTTTCTTTCTTTCTCATTTCTTTCCACTCCCTTGATTTTTGGGGGAGCCTTTGCACTCAAAGACCTTTGCAAATCTGTCTCAGGTCTTGTCTTTTCAAGTCTGGTCTCATTTTCAGTGCAGAAGTTTTGTTCAAGCCCAGTGATAGGCACTAATATGTGTTCAGAAGAGGAGGCTGCATAGAAGTAGTTTGGGAGTTCTTTTGTGAACTAATTATAAATTTAGTATCTTGGTCTAACCTTCTGAACAAAGACTGTCAGGCATCTATATTCCCTTTTGCACAGTAATTCAAGCCTTTAAATTCTCTGCTTATATTAAATCAGTTGATGAAACTTCTGTGATTCTCTGCAAGGAAGCATTTGTTTATACATATAGAGAGAACCTGCAGTGCTGGGGAAGGGAAATGACTCTCTTTTAGTCTCAGAGCTCCTCATTCAGTAAATTCCTCTTTGCAAGGGTGAAATATCTTCACTAGTCTTTGTTTGCAATTTGAATTTTTATGTGAAAGTAGTATGACAATTTTTGGGAAAATAACTGAGCCTTATCTAATTTAATTTTTTTCCTTCTGGTGACTTAAGACTGAAGTCATACACGGGAGATTTGTGGCTGTATCTGGAAATTAATGCCATTAGCTCCTGCTTCTACTGCAGCTAGTTTGGTGGAGGATCTTGGTAAACAATGTCTGTGCCAGAGGTCTGTGCTGTAGCTGGAAACCTGTTACATCTGTTAAAAACATGTAAAAGGTGGGCCCTGCTGCAAGTTTCATCTAAAGTTTATCAAAGCAGATAATGTGGGCAAAGGATGGGTAAGCCACTGCAGGCTTCACAATTGCAGTGACTTAGATTACATTGTTCTTAATCTACACAAAGCATCCCCCTTTGGAAGAGATGCCCAGTAGAAATAGAAAGTTTAACATCACTTGGTGGTTGCAGTTTGCTATCTTTGCATCACAACACTTATTTTGCAGTGCTCGGAAAAGACGTGTTACGGAGTGAGAGAATTTTACATGCCATATCTTCATTTAAAAGCTGTGGCACGCATTAAATTTAATTACTCTCCTTCTATGGCTTAAATTGAGGGCAGCTTCAAAAATGAGGGTGGCTTCTATTAAACTTAATTACTTTTCCCTGCAGTCTGCATGGTTAGTAATCACGGGAAGATTCTAAACAAAGATACAGTAGAGAGATTCTTTTATGAGAATAGGACTGGAAAGTAGCCTACAAAATATAGAGAGGTGCCAAATACCTTTTATATCCAGCTTTAATTTACTATTATTATAGTTAGCTAGCACAATAATAACAATAATAATGTTCTGGCATGATTAAGAAGGTATTGCTGGGGAAGGGGTGTTAGTTGCATTTGGTCTTTCAATGTTTAAGCAATGAATTCCTCAATTTCTTCAAGTTCTTTTGCAGATTTACGGGGTGAAAAAAGGTTAATAATAGAATTTTTTTACAATGTGTTCTATTGACTATAGATGGCAGATCTGACAGTTAGAATGAAAATTGTTCCAGAAGAAACTAATTATTTGAGATGTTATAGGGATGCATAATTATATTCACCTTTTTAAAAAAAAAAAAAAAAAAAAAAAAGTGGGGGGGGAGTTTTATTACAACTGTGCTTTTTAAAGAACAAGTGGAGAAATAAAAGTAGCAATTGTTCTTAATTATAGCTAACTGTAATTGCACATGACTTCAATATGCAGCACATCAGCAGCAGATTAAGAGATCCTGGCATATGTGTAGTGTGCAGAGCAACTTTGAGCAGAGGTGCAGTTTTATGAGTATAGTTAAGTATAATTTAGGTCTCCTACTTCGAATTCCATCCGTGTTGATTTTATTTTATTTTTACTGCGATTATGGCAAGATAATTGTCAGCTGGAAAGTGCTGCAGCAATGATTTGTCTGTTACAAAGGAGTCAAAAACCTTCAAAAGGAAAACTTGTTTTCTTTTACACCAGTGATGTGGTGGGACCAGGGCAGACTTTCCCAAATGCCCTTGTGTATCTCCTGATGCAGATAGATGGTTAGAGGAATTCTTTTTCTTAAGCATCTCAATACAAGCAATACCGAGCTCCCAAGGATTCTGCAGCATGGCTGGAAATCTTTGTTAACAATCTATCCACAAGTTTTTTTTAGATTCAAACCCCTTGAAAATGTAACCCATGAGTCTGTAGAAAATGTGAAAATGCTGCTTTGAACAAAATCCAGGAATGCAAGTGCCTAGAGGTAGACTCTGATTTCTTCTCTTGCACCTGATTTACAGCCTCCCCTCTTTCTTTCAGCTGAGTGCACGCAGCTCCTGTTTTTGAGTGCAGCCTCGCCTGTAAAACATTAAGCTGTCATTATACAGCGAACCAAAGAGGGAGTACAGATGCTTAAAGGAAGCTGCTGGGCTTCAAAACTGCTGGCTGCATTTCCTGCTCCAAAACAGATCATTACTGAAGGAGCAGGGGTCAGCGTGCACCACGTTATCCATGAACGTGTGCATGGTCTTCTGATGATAATTTCTGCATCTCCTTAGTACGTCAGATGCTTTCAGCCTCTGTCTTGATGTGCCAGGATGCTCTCCCATGTTCCCAACCTGTGTTAAGCTGTTCCTTTTACCCAAAAATAAATAAAGCCCATCTGTTGCTGAATGCCTTCTTTCCAAAACAAAGTCTTGCAAAATGTTTCAGTCTTGGGCCAGTAGCAGAGTTAATTTAGCCTAAAACTTGGTGGACCAGAAGGGAGCTTTTGAACTGCTGAGTTAGGGCTGTTTTTTAGCCCTGCTTGCTGCCACAAACCATAGCCCCAGTTGTAAGAAGATATGTTTCTAAGTTTTTTTGTCTATGTAATTTGGGAAAAGTGTGGATACCTACCGCAAATCAGCAGAGAAGGCTCTCTGAAAGAACTGTATGGTTTTAATAAAAAAGATTTTACCAAGATGGACAATAATGCACAAGAAGTGAGTGGCAGATACATTCAAAAGCGAAAAGAAATTGTGTGGAATCACTTCACAGCAAAAAGAAAAGATAAAATGGATGGCTGAGTACACAAGCAAACATGCTGTGGTGTAAGTGTAATAGAAATTAAACTCATTCCTGCAGGTAGCAATAAGAAATCAAAACTTGTTGTTTTACTGTGTGGAGAATTTCGTGATAAGTGGCATGCTCTAAATAAATAATTCACTTCAAATGGCAGCACCGTAGCAAAAATGTATCTATTATGGGGCTGCTAATAAGCAAATGCAAGCAGTATTTCTTGACAGCAGGCTGTGATTGTTTTTTAATAAATCTGTGTTAAGTAGGAAAGGAATAAAAGCTGACACCCAAATAGAAATCCACTTTGGCTCCTGTTTCCGCACTCTACATATAGACAGATTCATTGACCCAGATCAGAAATTCTTGAAGGATAATTCTGGTTAGTAGAAGCCAACATGGAATCAAATGTGTATACATTTGTGTATGTGTTCCCAGAAAAGCTAATGATACCATTGCAAATGCTGAACATGTTCCCCACTCCTCTTTGTTAAAACAGTGTTGCTTATGCTCTGCAATAAACTATTATTTCTGTGCTATTTCTGTAATTACATTTAATAATCATCTCTCACAGTCCAATAGTATCAAACGTAGGAGTCTCTTCAACAAACTGTGATAAATAGCTCCTTGCCGAACTGTTGTACTTGAGGAATCTTTATGGCTCTCTTTGTAAGATTTGTTATTTTCTTAATGCAGCTTCAAAAAGCTCCTGAGCTTTGTTATGGACCGTCACTGTATTTTTCCCTTCCCCCTCTGCCTTTGAGTGTAGCTGGGTAAATGAAGCTTAATGTGCCATTTCCAAGCACTGTGACACTCCTCCAGGGCTGGTTACATTTACCATTGCTAAAGTCTAAATAAGTGAGTTTTAATGAGCAGGAATGGTTGCTAATAGCCGATTCAGGTACTTAGTAGTCCATGTTATTTAACTGTGGTAGAATTACAGAACATAAATGGTCTGATGATTAATAGATGAACCTGCTACATATTGCAGTCTAATAGTTTTTGCCATTAAAGAACTATCTTAACATCTTTGGGTTTGGATGTGGCTGGGGAGAAAAGGGCTTGCTTGTAAATTTGTATCACGGGTAACTTACACTTTAAAACACTTTATATTGTAATTTCACAACACCATCGCTATATTGTTCAGTAATATTATTTATGAACTTGTTAGAGTACAATGGCACTTGTATACTTCCATTTCCTGAGGTGGACAGCTCAGCAGATTTATTCTCTCTGGTTAGGGTTGTCAAAAATAAACTCTACCCATCCTTTTAAGGTCAGAAATAAGACTGGGAGTTAGATCTTAATCTCTTTTCTTTCCCTCTCCCATTAATTTTGGGCAGTGGTAGATGCACCAATAAGAACAAAAGTTGACTGTGTTGTTTTTAACATTTCTGATTTGTGGGAGGACAGGTGGCAAGAGAGAAAAAAAGTGGAAAAAAAAATAACAGATGAACAACAAATGAGCAAGTATGAAGAAATAATAGCATCCAACATCTGTTGCAGTTTGTGCTGAGATACTCCAGAAGATACCACAGTATTTATGGAAATAGTATGAGGACTGTTTTGAACTGCAGCTAATGGGACACAGACTCCTGGCTGGCAGGCCTGTTCAGAGTCCTTTCTACATTTTTCCTATTCCATCCTATGTTTCAACCTGGCATAATTTTATTTTAGATTACAAGGAGGAAATGTCAGGACAGAAAGGAGCTAAGAAGCAAATTTACCCTTGATTAACAACTACAAAAAGGAACTAACCATTTCAGCAGGTGCACGAAAAGAGATTTGTGGGATTTTCAGTGGGGTTGTTGTTTTTGGGGAGGTTTCTATTTGTCGTGGGGGTTTTTTAAAATTTGTTTGGTTTTGTCTGTGTTTTTTTCCCCTGGTAGTTGCCAATGCTATTCCTGTATTTCTGCATACTGAATCGGGCAAACAATACCATCCCCTTCCTAACTTAGGCTGGTTCTCCCAAATTACTTAGCATCTCACTTTGTTCTAGAAGTCCTTCCTTCACAAAACTTCAGAGATCCCCAAACACCCATCTCAGCCCAGTCTGCATTGGCTAAGAAAATGAGTGACTATTTGAATACATAATAGCTGAAGTATCCAAGTTGTTTAGCTCCACTAAAGTATTTTGAGACTAGGATGAGATGTCATTTCCAAGCTTGGCATTTCTTGGCAGAGAATCAAGTTACTTCTCTGAAATAAGTTTAAATAAAGCCTCCAAACTTTTTGAGTGGCCTGAAGTTTGTGTATATTAGTGAAAACATCTGACATCAGGGAACACCAGAGTTTTGAACTGTTGACATTGTGAGATTTGTGAGGGAAAAATGGGCAGGAAGAGTGAGGTGTGGGCATTTAAAAGAAAACATTGTTAGGGTGGCTTTTTGTTTTTGGCATTTATTACTGAAGACATCAACATTTGACCCAACCAAGGGTTCATCATAAAGACATTTATGTGAATTGTACACATAACGGGGCCTCTAATCCTACACAAGTATGGCAAAGTCTTAAATTTCTGAAGATACTTACTGAAGCCCTGTACAACAGGTCAGAAAATAAGGAATTAAGCTAGGGTATTACCATCCATAGAACTTGAATAATTTCTATGTCTTTTTGCATATATCTCATGCAGCTTTGTGAATGTATGACTTCTTGGGTTGCTCAGCCTGGAGAAGAGAAAGTTCCCTGCTGCCCAGAGCACCTTCCAGTACCAGAAAGGATCTACAAGAAAGAGAAGGAGGGACTCTTCATTGGGGAGTGGCTGTGACAGAACACTTAACAGATTTAAACTGAGGAGGGTAGATTTATATCAGATATTAGGAAGAAATTCTTCCCTATGAGCGTGGCAAGGCCCTGGCACAGGTTGCCCAGAGAAGCTGTGGCTGCCCCATCCCTGGAAGTGTTCAAGGCCAGGTTAAAAGGGGCTTTGAGCAACTTGATTTAGTAGAAGGTTCCCTGCCCATGGGATGATCTTCCAGCCCAAACCATTTTATGGCTCCATAATTCTGTACAATTAGCACATGGCCCAGAATTCTCCTGCAGTTCTATATTTGTACTGCTAAGTTTGACCCGAAGTTCCTGCCGAGACTTTGGGTGTGATTCCCCTCCTTTCCTTGGCACAGTGAGAAGAGATGGTGGTAAAGTATCACTGCACCAGTGGCAGGGTAGCACAAGCCACAGGTCAGTCAAATACCAAATGTGTAAGATTTTCTACCCTGGGAGATTACAGCAGGTTCAATGAGCATATGGGGTGGAACATCTGCTCTGTTTTGGATGATCTCTCTTCGCATTTTGGAGAGAGACAGAGGGTATTTTCCTCCTGCTGAGCTCCCTGAGGCAATTGCCTGTGCATCACTTCTTTCTCTTCCTGTACGAACAGGGTGAGGGTGTTGGAGTCGGTACCATGGTGGATTCTCCCCCGTGTTCTTCCTGCTGCTTGCTGTGTCCTGGAGAGACAAATCCTGTACCCACAGTGCTTTCTTTCTTCATTTCCAAACTTTCCAAGCTTTCTTAACTTTCAAAATGCTCCACCTGCCTGAGAAAACACATAGCAACAGCCACGTCCACAAAGGCAGGGTCTGACCTTGGAGCAAAGCACCAGAGTGGGATCTCCATTTCCTCTCCATGCCCTGGCATTTCTCCCTGATGACCCTGGCTGAATTGCATCCCATCTGTGCCCCCATTACCAGCCTCTCAAATGGACATTGCTATGTTTCTCCCACCTATTCATTTCTATCTTACTCTTTAATAGCAGAGCAAAAGATGTATGACAGAGGTTTCATGTGATGTCCTTGGTGGGTAGTTAGACAAGGGGCCAAAATCTTAGCTGGGAGTGGTAGTTAAATTGAAAGGAGTGAGAATTTGGCCTGAATTATGCTTTGACTTGTAAGTTATAGTATTTAGGTTCAGGGTAAATCAAAGCTTAAGTTTTTATAAAATATATAATGTATTCACAATGATGATGAGGGCAGGTTTTTGGGGTATTATTTGTACACAGGATGTACACTGGAATTGAACACTTTTTGTGGCAGGTGGTTATCACTGACTACATAGAGATTTCTTTCCTCATACCTAAGGAGGATTAAAAAAAAATCAGAAGTAGCAAATTTAGAATACTGAAAAATGAGGCTTTTAAAAATAATCATGGGAGAAAACAACAAGCATGTTTGTTCATGTCCTTTATCTCAGTCAGCTAATCTTGCAGAATGTCACATTGCATAGAAATAGATTTTTACATATGAACTTGTTACATCACTTCCTAAAAAAAGAATATTTAGCTTGTACTTAAATAGCACATTCAGAGACTGTTTATGCAGAATTTCTGCTGCAAACGTGTGATCCTTGTTAGGTAGCTAAGCTCGGTGTGAAGATATGGCATTGTATTTATTTGCTGCTTACTGTGTGAAAGATAAAATACTTACAGAAGTATCAGTTTGAAATCTTGATAGTTTTGAATAGTTTAGGGTTTTAAAAGATTAAGTTGCTTTTGACCATTTTGATGCTTAGTTGGCATAGGGAACAATTCTACCAAAAAGATGTGTAAAGAGCATGTGATACAGAAAAAACAGTCTTCTCTGAAATCTATTAAATTAATCATAGCAAAACTTAATCCAGAACTTAAACCCCATATTTTATCCAAATGTAGCCAGTTTATGTTGCTGCACGCTAACAAATCTGAAGAAACTATCCAACTTAAGACCAGTGAAATATCTTGTGTCTCACAATGGTATTTCAATACACACTATTAATTCTTCCAAGTCAAGGCAGACACAGTCCCCAATGTGATTTTAGGAAGAGCAGAGACAACAATGTGTCTTTGGAGGTGCCATTTTTCACCTGGAATGTAAAATCAATGTCCTGACCATTTGTGGTCATTAAAAATCCCACTGCACCATTCTGCAAGAGTAGAGGCATTGACTCCCAAGTCTTGGTGAAACTCCAAGAAAGTAATTATATTGCTCCTGATACAACCTTATTTTAAAGCTAATTTAAAGTTCCTCTTCAGCTGTTCTCCCCTGCTCTGAGTGGAAAATCCTTCTTATCCCTTTGTAAACTTTTCTTTAGTTCTGCTTTATACGGACAATTAGTGGCTGTCTTTTTACACGTTGCTGATGCATGTCTAGGAGCAGAGAATGTGTCTGCAATTGTGGATCCTACAATTAAAAAAGCTTTATTGGTGGTCTGGTTGAGGGGTGTTGTTCAACAACAAACTTTAGAGCCTTTTCCACCCCAATTTTCTTGTGTTGCTCAGTCAGTGGTGCAGTGTCAGTGAAGAGGCAGAGCCAGGAAAAAGTGGTCAAAAGCATCAGGTGAGTTGTTTGTTCTGGCAAGTCTGATTTTTCCCGGGGGCAAAGCAAAGTACAACTTATGGTTATGAAATATTTGAAAATATTTCAAGGTAAAACTTCCTAGTTATTGACATTATTGCAATTTGTTATATACATCAGCACTCTTGGCATTATCCAGTTATGCCCAGTGGATATTCCAGGAAAAAAAAATCTATAACTTTTCAAGTGATCATCCAAAATACATCATTTTTCTTGAACATGTGCTTTTTTCTGTTTACAAATATATCCCATCCAGTAAGATCAATGCTTGTGTCAGTGGCAGGACTCTTGTTTAGTGAAAGGTTGAATGTTTCACCCAAATCCAAAATACCAGCTTAACCCATTGGAGTTTTTTGTGCTTTAAGGAAAATGAGCACAAGTAATGGAAGTTACTGCTTCTGTACTTCCCAGGGAATCAAAGGGGTGATGTCACCTGTCCTGGAGAGGACAGGACCTTTTAACCCTCCTTCTTGAAATGTTGACTGCTGGTTCTGATGCCTAAAACCAAGACCTCAGGGTGAGGACACCTCTCTTTCCAAACTGGAAGAATCCCCTATTCTGCATCCTGGGGCTTTTCTGCTTGCATTTGAGCTGCATTTGTGTTAGCACACCAGGCAGATCCCTTCAGCTTCGCCCTTGTCCTCGTGTGCCTTGTGTGCCGTAGGCGGGCTTAATCCTCTCCCCGAAGTGTGAGATGGAAGAAGGAAGAACGGTAACGCGATTGCAGGAATGTGTTGTTGCCTTTTTTTGCATCTTCCCCAGCACCCCGACAGATTGCTTAGCTAGAATCCATATGCTTTCCTTTTCAGAACAAAAATTGTTCTCTGTGGAGACCTAAAGCTTCCAAATCACTAAGGGTCATGATCCTGCAGAACTAAAAGAAGATTTCCAAGTGTAGTCTTGACTTGTATGGTTTGAACTCAGTACTTGCTCAGGTTACTGGCATGCATTTAGCCCAGATGACCCCAGCTGCCCTTTAAAACCTGCCCTGACTCTTGTGCCTCAGTTTACATCGCTGCAGAAACACAGCAAAAATCATCAAATGGTTTGGGTTGGAAGGGACCTAAAAGATCATCTCATTCCAAGCCTTCTGCCATGGGCAGGGACACCTTCCATTAGATCAAGCTGCTCCAAGCCCCATCCAGTCTGGCCTTGTCATCACTTCCAGGGATGGGACAGCCACAGCTTCTCTGGGCAAACTGCAAAATGTTGCAGTTTCAAACTTCAGAGCTGTTTTGTACCAAATCCTGCATGTAGGTGGGTAACAACAGCTGCCAGTCAGCCTCAGAGAGCAGAGCACCATATGATTGCTCAGTGAACAAAACATTTAATATAAACACAACACTTTCCAGATATTACGAAGAGTTTTTCTGAACAACTCTTTTTAAACAGAACTATTAGGCAGTAAAGTCTGTTTGCTGATCTTTATGCAGATCTTCCCACTTCCACTTCACTGTAAGGTTTTGACTAAAATATTTATACTTTTCTGCTTTGGTATACATCCTACACCAATCCTACGGGCAGGATTTCTCAGCCTGTAGAGAGAAATGACGAAATGCGTGTGTGGTGCTTGGTTCACCCACACTGGCTCTCTGGGCTTTGAGAAGAGCTGCATGGTCCTCTCGAGAGTGCAGAGCTCCTGCAGTAGGACAGAGCTCCTCACAGGTCTCAGAAGCAATTCGTAACTTTGCTTCTTTGGAGGACCCCATGGGACGGTGGAATATTTTGGGGTGCAGACCTCCCACCCAGCACCCTCCTGGTTTCAACAGCACCTACATCTTCCATGCGTGCAGATCATGTTGTCCCAAATCTGTCCTTTGCAGCTGAACACAAAACGCTTAGAAACGGTAAATGACCTTCCTGGGAATGCTGCCCTGCTCTTCCATAATGCCACCTTGCTCATCCCAGCTTTGCCAGGGTCTTCAGCCAGGTCCTCTCCTTGCCTTAGCACTGTTGAGCATCAGCTCATCCCATTTGCATTGGGGCTGATTTCAGTGGAATTCAGGGTAGCTCTGACAAAGAATTCAAGTTTCCATCCTCACTCTTTTTCAAGGTCATCCTTTCATATCTCTGGCAGGATGTAAAAATACATGATCTTATATTCATTCTCCCTTTGAGTATTATCTTAGTGTTTTCATCCAAGATTTTTTTGCTTCCTGTAGATACAGTAAATTGTGAGTTATATTTATTGTGTGTGTCATTGGGGAGTACTAGGGGTCTGAAAATTGGTTGTGCAAGTCTAGTTTCAGATTCTTGAATGACTACAGCATGAGTATCTATTATCTTTAAACAAACTTTAAGGGTTTTCTTGATGAGTAATTTTCTCCAAAAGATTTTCTTTTTTAAACTCCCATGAAATATATTTATAGAGTGGTGTTTCAATTCCTGATATTTATAGGAGCACTTACCATGGACATTAACCATCTCCAGCAGTCCATGTATCATTTATTTTCAATGCCATGGTGGGGATAATTGTGTTTACTTTCTGGGAAATAATATTTTTAGTTTCATAATCTAACGTGGGGTTAATTTGTTTTTGTGGTAGAAGTGTTTACTGAGTTGATGAGAAGCAGTGAAATCTTTGGATAGTTAGGAACTAATCAGACTTTTATTGTGACTTTGAGTTTTATTTGAGTTTGGTCTGTATTTCAAAACCCATTACCTTACATATTTTTGCTCAAAAATGGAATTTGATCTGATCAAATGTGAAATTTGCAACAAAATTAATTACATTAAAAATGTATGTTAAGGACCTGCAGTGTCTTTAACATTGTGATCACATTCAGATTTTTCTTACCACTGCATTGACTATTTAATAATTGTTTCCACAATGCTAACATCCCTTGCAGAGAGAGTTATTTAACAAGAATGAAAATCTTTAGAAATTTAGGTGCACCAATCACTCACTGCTCTGCTCAGAAACTGAGTGTGGTTCCAGTTTAACACTCTCTTTTAAACCTACATGATTCTGCTTTTTGATTTTTTCTGCAGCACCCACCCATGATTTTGGTTGTCTCTTTAAGTTGGATGAGCAACTGTTATTTTATAAAATGTGCTGCCATACCCATAAGCAATAAGGTTTGTGCCATTCTTTATTGGAACAGTAATGGGTAGCTAAAAGCTACGAAGCCCCTTTAGAAGAAGAAACAAAGAGATGCCCAGATCCAGGTCCTTTCCTAAAAAAAAAAAAAAAAAAAAAAAAAAAAAAAAAAAAAAGGCGCATTTCAGTGAAAAGAGATGCTGTTTGGGACTAACAGTGGAAGGGGGAAATGTCCTGACTGTTGGAACCATTTAGTGATTTGGTTCTTTGATTTGTAACTTTGATAGGTTACAAAAAATATCATATTAATTCTTTGAAGTGTATAAGTCATGAGTAGGGCTTGGAAAATAAGGTGGTGTGATACCAATGTGCAGTAGTTTAATGAAAATAAAATATCTAAAATGTACAGCTGTATCAAATAACCCCCCAGAAATGGAGTCTATATTGCTCTACTTTAATTTCTTTTTCTTATCTTTTTACATTCACTTGCTCTTTCTCCTGGCTCTCACCTTTGATGTCGTTTATACCGTGGACTTTGTTCATCACAGACACCTGCTAAATATGTACCTGTCCACCTTAGCTGGAGTGGGAACTGGTTTTTTCTGAGGGGCCTTAAATATCTGCTGGACTGTTGCCGAATGGTGCATGCAAGAAAAGGGTGTGAGCCATTTTTTATTTCTTGCCTAATCTTCTTTGCGACCACTGAACACAGTCATGATCTGTGCCTTTTGAAGCAAAGCACTGGGAGGTTTAAGGCAACCTTCTGTGCCCAGTAAACTGCACAGCTTGGAGACAGAGACTCTGAAAATGAAAGCTGTGCATGTTTAGATGGACCATTTCATTTCCTCTGACACTGTAATGGAGACTGCAACTGTCTGTGAGACCATTAAGGAAAACGTCTGGTGTCACTGTGGGATGTCCAATAAATAAAAAAAAAAAAAAAAAAAAAATTGAAATAAAAAATGGATGTCCAATAAATTAAAAAAAAAAAAAAAAATTGTAATTAAAAAAAATTAGACCCTCATAGCTGCTCACAGTTCATGTAGGGCCAAAAAGTGCTAGAAAGATCTAGAACAATCTCCTGAAGAGGAGTTCTGAATTGTTGTGGTTTTAATATATTAACTCTGTCGTTGCCCCATCAAAAAAAGTGACTTCAAAACATGGGGAAACTCTAGAAGAGCCTTTAAAACTTTATTTCTTTATTGTTTTTCCTTTGGATTCATAAATAAATTAGCCTTTGGGATTCAATGTGTATATATAAGGTTCATACTCTTGCAACAAAAATATAGAGGGCTGTTTCACTACAAAGAGATAATAGATCTATAGTTTTGGAAATTGTTTAGGCAAGGAAGATTTTGGGACCTATCTTAATTACTACCACCTCTCCTTACAAAAAAAAGATTCCCCTCCAACTGTAAAAGTGGATGGAAGGATTTTCTCTGCTGTAAATAATAAGAAAATATTATGTTGAGAATTGTTCCGTATTACCTAAGTTCCATATACAGATGTGAAATTTTGCAGTTTCTATCTCAGCTGAAGCAAACAGGGTATGAACTACACAGGTACCTTTCATGCAGAAAATCTGTATATTGGGTATAAATTTTGTAACTGGACAAGAAGACTGTGCAATGAAATAGGCATCTGGTCAAGTCTAAGACAATGAAGCCTCTTATGCCTTCTTGCTGTTTTATTGTCCTGTGTATGGGAGAGAAATGAGAAATGGAGCTATCCAGCTATTTTCCTGATTCTTGGATAAGGTCAAGGCAAATTTGCTGGGGAGGGAAGCAAGGACATGCAGTGGTGATAAATCTGGGATGTATTTTAAGGCCTGTGTACATAGGTAATGGTAATGTATTTAATTGTACTTTAATGTGGCATACCACTACATTAGAACACTTTCACTATCTCGCACTCAGCTTCCCTCGAATAAATTGCACACCCACAAAAGGGTTTCAGACAAGTAAATTGGATGGAAAGTCACATATTTGGAAAATAGCTGTTGTTTAGGACCAGCATAAGAAGATTTAACATTAACATGGTATTTTCTCAGTGCACAACCTGATTGTAGAACTGTCTAATGCCTTGCTTTTGCTTCAGCACTGAAATAAAAGGGAACATTTTCCACTGGAAAATTGGCCCAGTGCTACGTTTTGTCTATGTAAGATCATGCAGTGCTGGCATTTGAAATAGTGATAATTTTATGCCTTAAAAAATGAGTAATTGTACCACGGAGAACTCGATTCTGATAGATCCTTAGATCACACTCCATCGTCTGCTTTTTCACATTCTTTTGTATATGATCGGGGGGCACCGCATCCGCCGGTGACGCGTCTGCGTACGGAGCTGCGGCTGTGTGTCTGCACTCCTATAAAACACAAGCACTACAAAGGCATCTTAAAAATTTTATAGCTGTTCAAAACACAAACTAAGTTTCCCTCCCTTTGTGTCTTTCAGAGAGACTGCCACAGAGTTATCTGGAACGTTACCAAGGTAAGCAAGTTGCTCTAAACTGCATCTGCGTGTCAATGTCTGGAAGGTGCTGAAAGAAGCACGACCTTTGGAGGCAGAACATGATCCTTTTCCTAGGGAAAACTGCTGGGATACTGAGAACTGGGGGTGCAGAGAGGAGAACTCTCCCTGCATGCCACAGACAGACAAATGACACTGAAATACTGGCACAGCCAAGCCCACACGGCTTAAAGCGACGGGTTGAAGTTGCTTTGAGGCTCAGCACAGTCGTGCACCTGATGAGAAAAATCCCAGCTGTGGCTTCCTTCCAGCTGTGCAATTATACCCATGGCAGGTGGTTTGGCTTTTGCTTTACATCTCACCTGAGGGATGAGAGGAGGGAAACTTGGAGGTAGGAGGAAAAAAAAAGCTGTGATCTTAAGGCATTTTCATTTGGAAAGCAGAAAAGCAGCTTAGACCAAATTCTTCTATGCTGAGAAAGCTTTTCATAAAATAATAGAAGTAGACAAGACTCCCAGGCTGTGATAGAGGTTTTTGAAGAGAGACCTGTCTACATATTGTCAGAGAATGCAATAAAATGCTGTAATCATGCAGATAGAGAAAAGGGTGGAGAGAAGGGAAACAAAAAAGTCTGATATGGTAATCTGTCAGCAATGCCTGGTGAGTTAAAAAAAGATGCTCTCAGCCCTCTTGTACCTTCTGCCACTGGTTTTGCTCTCTGAGGTGCAAGGGGTTCTAGTGGGGTTATGCTTTTGGGGGGTTTTGCTATCCTCTGATTAAAGCAGTGTTGTAGTTCAAACAACAAATAATATAAAAAGAATATTTCAACAGGAAGAACAGTTTTCTTTAAGCATGATAATACGTGCAAGATGCTTCTGATTCTAAGGCAGAGAAAAAATATTTACCTTTCTTTGGAGGGTGTGTGGTGTATATTAGTTGACTTTTTTATATTGATAAGCTGTAAAAACATTATTATTTCAATTATATATGATGACTTCTCCCTGTGTAATGTATCCCTTTCTGTGTGTACAAATTAATGTGATTTATATGATTTGTTCATTTAATAGATATATATCTTTTTCTGGTTTACTGTCACTTGGCCTCCGTGGTTGTGCAAGTAAATATGCTGGTGAAATTTTGCCATGTGTTTGAAGAGCTGACCACTGGTCAGGTCTACCAGACACCAAAGATTTTGTTCGTCTTCCTTGCAAAATAATTGCATTTCTTCATACACGCACACATATACCAAAAAAAGAAAAAAAATTCCAGTTTCACTGCACTTGGTGAGGTATTATAGGACTAATATACTGGAAACATGGAGTTCTTACACTGCAGAAATGAATTCCACTTCAAATTAAAGTTAAAATGAGACACATAAGTGCTTGAATAAACATCCCATTTCGTACTTGCCATTAATGATTGTCTAAATGTGCTTTTTGAATTATTACCACAAGGCTTTAATTTCAACTGCAGTAAGATGTCACAAGTAAAATCAGATTATACCAGCAATGTGCACAAGGCATTGTAATTGTGTTATAAATATTAAACCAAATGATCTTGTCATAATTTAAAACAAATGTTTCCAGCTAAGAACAGGTTGGCTTGTCCTCCACTCTTCTCCAGGATTCACCTGTTCCTGAATTTCTCTAAGCAAACAGCTCCTTGGGGTTTTTAATCTTATGTTGTGATGTAGTAATCTAATATTTTTGTTCTTCTTTCAAAAGTCAAGTGACTCATTTTGCTATTATTAATTCATAACAGTGAAATAGTCTAATTTCCCCACATCTTCTTCCACCTTCACCCTGAAACCACTTTACAACATATAAAATTTCAGGTGTTGCACCTTGAAATGACAAAATTAATAACCACTTTCCCATCATTGCTGGGATTCCCATCACTGTATTTTGTCCAGTGAGGCACAGCAATTCCCCTGTAGCACCAGAAATCCAACTCTCCTTTGTTCAGGCAAACACAATGCCTTTTCCCAGAGCAGTGATTACTCTTGAATATATTTGTGGCCAGGATTGATCAAATCATTTTCATGCACTCTCAAACCTGGTGAAAGGGTTTTCACTGCAAGTGGTGTAAGTGTGAACAGATGTTTCTGTACTTGGAATATTTTGTCTGGCTGTCAAGAAAGTTTAGGCACTGGTGGCATTAATTATTTATTGCTGTTGTTGTCATTTTAAAAAGCCTCAAAAAGCCCTTCTGATTTTTTCATAGTTCAGTGAAAGAGGTGGAATTAGGGATTCGCTGCCATAAAGCCCTGTAATTAGTTGGAAGTACAGAGGAGTATATTTTGAATATTTTCTCATCTCAGTAGTAACCAAGCAAGGTTACATATGTGCATTTTTTAAAAAAACCAAATATGACAAAGTGTCTTGGTAAGTGTGGCTTTTTAATATATTCATTTTCCATTAAACACTGCTGATGGTTCTCTAATGATTATATTTAAAGGAAGAAGAAGTCACCCTTCCTCTTGCCACTGAAGTATGTGTATCACTGATAGGCAAAAATAGAAAAATGTGAGTTGGTGGACATCATTTAGTAGGAAAGATAATAGATTAACTTTGCCTGTAGAAAGATATAGAAATATTCAGTACAATTATATTGTGTCAGTTCTAATTTACCAGTTATTTCTGATGATTTCAGGAAGCTCAGGCTAGAGAATGAATTGAAAATTCAGACTTTAAATGTGATAAAGAAGCTTTACAATTTTTATATTAAATGACATTATTATAGCTATGAATGTATATTGTTTTTTCGAAGAAAGGCTTTCTGTGTATAACAGCACATCAAAGAAGAGATCTTCACAAGGAAAACTTTACAATAATATTAAGTTGTTCATTGCATGACCTATTTAAAGTACTCAGATACTTCTTGTTGTAGACTACATAATTAAATTTTAAATGGAACATGATAAAGAAATTATACTGGTGATCTCTAGAGATTTGAATACCCTATTTGGATCTTTACAAGAGTGTAGTGAAGGCATACTTTTAAAATTTAATAAAGATCTGGCCTATTTTTTTTTTCCTTTTAGATGCTCTATAGCTGCTATGGCAGTTGTATTTCAAATGTGTTTGCTTTCAACATTACATTGTCAGTACCTGCAATAACAGCAAACCAAAAGTATTAGAAAAAATACAGTTTAACTTGAGAAATTCACCATTAAAAAAATTACAATCAATGAACGGAGATAAACTTATAAAAATCTTGGGGAAGCTGAACTTGTAACCAGCCTTTCCTGGGCCAGCCTCTGAGCCCAGCAGTGGAGGGGAGCAGGGAATGAATGGAGTCCTGGAGCACAGTGTGAAGCCCTATGGGCATGAGGGAGATGATGTTTGGAGCTTAAAGGAGAAAATACTCAGCTTCAGTTTCAAAGGAATGATTTCAGTCTCTAGCCACTTCTGTTTGTTTCTGTGGAAGTTACTTTATATTTAAAGAAGAGCAAATATTTTAAATATAGACTAACCACATGGATTATTTATTTGCTTAATACTAGGTTAGTATTAACAGAAGGAAAATCTGGGCTACTTTTCCACTTTCATGTGCTGGTTCAATTTTTCATTTCACTCAAGGGGGGAGTAAAGTTTAAACGGCCACTTCCTCCTCTAAGCTGTTAAAATAAGGGGGAAAAATCAAACTAATAATTTGCATATATATTTTTAATGGAAAACTTTGTAGAAATATCACTGAATCACCTGCTTAAATCTTGAGCAAAACTCAGGGAATCTTGTATTTTGAGGTGAAGGCTATCTTTAAATTGTCATTTAGAAATTTTTTTAGAACTGTGGGAGGAAATCTGCAGTGGATACATTGGTGTTAAAACAAGCAAGTATGTTCAAAATGGAAATGTAAATCTTTGGCTTGTCCTTGAATTTTAGTCATCAACAAACTTAATATATTTTAAACCTGTCTGGAGTAGGGTACAAACTTTGGCCCTCTTGAGTTGGGGTTTTATTCCCCACCATTCCATAAATTTCTTTAATAATGTCTCAGTTCCATTTACTGCAGAGACTTCTGTTCTCAGGTATCTACAGCATTTTGAAAATAGAATTTAAGTACTGAAGTCACTTTGGTGCTTTTGAAAAATGTTAACCTGCAACTTCACCATTATTGAAATCTAATGCAACTAAGCTTTTATCTAAAGCAAAAAGAAGAATTGACAACCCACCATATGACAAGCAAAATGAAATCTCTTGATCACTATCTGTCAGCAGTCTTTCTAATACCATTGTGTTAGGGAATGATATGTCTTCCAAGAAGCTCGGTACACAAGGTTTTGAATCATTTCTGTCTTGACAGCCTAACACAAGTAACTACTTGTAAGTGCTTGGATGAATTATAAAATCTATGTGGCTCTGTAGAGTGAGTTAATAAAACATCTATGAGCATTTTAATTACTATGAAATGAAAAGGATTTTTTCCTGACAGTAATAGGGGCATGGTCTAAAGACCAACCTGACATCTCAGCTGCTGTCTTCACTGGGTTTGCACAGACGGCGAGAGCTGGGGTTGCCTTCTGTGTCTGCACTTTTGGTTCCCTCCCAGCTGAGATATTCTGGCAAGCAACTTCTCTCCCTCTGAGAACACCAGGTCATACCTTTCACCCCTCATGTTTTCATGTCCTCTCATGTCACCACTGCTGCTTTGCCAGTTATGTCAGGCTTGAATGCCCACCCGCCTACGCCAGGCATGTCTCTGCCAAACTATGACAGAATTTTCCATACCCTCACATAACATTTACTGAAGCTTTATTCTCCCTTAAATAAAGCAGGTATTTGGCATAGTCCGTTTGTGATCCTGTCTTCTAATGGAGAAGTTTTGCTTTCCACCTTCAAATAAATCCTTTCTCAAAACTCACTCTTGTTTTAGAGGCATATAAATAATTGGTCAAGAAAACATTGCTCATCCCGGATGGCAGGCAGTGCTAGCTGATAATATTAAAATATCTTGAATGTCAAACTATATGCAGCAATCCAGAGCTAGTTTTTGGAAATGATATCATCTTCTATCTCTTCCTAAACCTCATCGTTAAAAAGAAAAGAAGATTCCAGCCCTCGATATTTAAATGTTCTCAAGTCAACTCTCTTAAAGATCAGATTTTCCATAATTTGGATGCCTGCTATTTTCTAAAGAAAGTACTTATTTTGAAATGAGACTTGAATTTAACTAATCACTCCTTTATTAAAAAAAAAAAAAAAGAAAGTAAAAGAATCTGATGTTTGACCTTTTTCTTTGCCTCAGATGCTCATTTTGAAGAGTTACTTCTTTCATCTAACCTTTGAGCTGCTTTTCTGTACTGGAACCAGGACTGACTATTTTGTGTGCTGTAGAGAAATGCCCTGATGGTACTTGGTCTTTGAGGCACCGGAATATAAATTACAGTAATTATTTGGGAATGGTAACAAGTTTGATGTTATTATAAGCGAATCTGGAGGTTTTGAGGAAATCATGCATGAGGTCTCTTCACTATTTTGATTTTTATTTTTCCTAAGTAAAGCTTCAGTATCCTTAAAATGCAACATGGAGCTATTTCTTGTAGTTGCTGTTGGCATGCCTCTTTTTGTTGTTGTTTTACAGACATTTTGAAATATGTTTTTTACAGCTAATGATAATCTTAAAACACACTTATGTGCAATCTGATCCCATTCTAAAGAGATATTTTTAAAATCTTAAGAGGAGCCTAAGGAGCATAGAGGTGATTATCCATATGTGCTTACTGATGACTCTCATTCAAAAATTACGAAGATACCAATGGCAGGATTCATATTGCCTAAATTTAGCTATCACAAAAGTCCTCTGTCAAAAGAACCAGGGGAGAAATGGAGAAAAATAGGTGCTTCATCTCAGGGCAAGGTGAATAACCTTGGGAATTGTTTTTCTTTCTCCATTGCCTGAAAATGGAGCCAAGGGGAATAAGCACAGACTAAATGTTTCACCTGATGATAGCTTTAATTTAAGGTGAGCAGCCAGACTTTTATAAGTGTTAAAGTGCCAAGTGATGTAAGCTGATGCCTGCTGGAGTTTTGAGGACATTGGCATGCTGAACCTCAAAAAAACTTTCAATATTTCGTACTTAAGTCCTAAATATAGATCCTGGGAAGGAGGGGGGAAAGCCAGACAGAAATCATTGCTGGACTTGATACAGCTCTGACCCAGAATGCAGGAGCTCTTCTCACAGTGCAGAGCCCTCAGAAATCACAGCAGCCCTGAAAGGGTTCATAATTACACATAGCCTTTGAATCTTATAACTGAGTGTAAGTGATTTTACTCAGAGTCCTGGTTTGGAACCCACAACCATTTTTCCCCAGCAACTGTAGGCATCTCTCAAAAACATTAATGAATTTGACAGCAGATTTTGATCTTAAAAGTCTGCTAGAGCTTTTGTTTTTATTCCCTATTGTGAAGATCTAAAACTAGAGACATATTCCCTTCTCTTTTTTATTTTTTTTTCTGTTATTCACCTTAACCAGACTTCCAAGCATCTTTTTAAGTTGTTTTACAAAGCGTTGCTAAACGTGCCCAATGAGGATAACGTGCAGTAGAAATGAAAGGACTTAGATCTCTTCATTTCCATTCCTGAAGGTGAATTCCAAGATCGCGATTATTTTTATTTATACAGTGCCTAAAGAGTACTAAATACTTTATGGAACAAATAGAAGACCTCTTGTAAAAAGCACGCATTCCTATAATCTAATTTTAGTCTCAAATCAGGCAGTATGAATGCTAAGCAGCGGGGCTTGAAGAAACACAGAAGGTGTATGAGGGCCACACTAATAAGATTGAGCAGTTATTTAGGTTCATTATCTGTCCCACTTAATAGCACTGCAATATCTTTCTGGTTTAAGTTAAATTTACGTTGGCCTGTGGAGAACATTTGACTGACACAAGAATGATATTTCTTGGGTTTGATCAAAAAATAACCCTTTCAAAAGAAATCTGAATGAGAGAAAGGCACCGTTGCAGGTGGATTTGAGATGCCAGTCCAGTGCAATAATCAGCAAATGAAATCAACCTAAAGCCTAATTTTTCCTCCTCACTTCATTTCCCAGCTCAGTCAAAATACTCGTGTTCCAAGTTAGTGCTTTGTATGTATCCTTTGCTTAAGTGTGTCTTTAGCCCTTAAAACCATCAGAATAATGTTATTTAGAAATTCAGAGCAAAGGATGAAACTTGTGGGAATAACTGTACATGTAAATATACATTTCTGGGGGAAAGGAGAAGTGTTCACACATCAGGTTCTGCAGAAGCAAACCAGCAACTGAAATGGAGATTTGGTAACATGGCAGAGAAGCTCTAACTTAGTACCTTTGCTGTAGTATGAACAAGGCATGTGTCATATATTATATAATATAGAGTATTATATCATATGTTTTATAAATAGTTAGGAATGGACTGCTCATATACAGAATTCCTAACACCATCCTTGCCATTGGTCCCAGAAGAGCATTAGCAAGATACATGGATGGAGCAATGTCAGGAAACCCACACTGCTCTCCCTAAGACAGCAGAGACTCTGGTTTAAAGCTCTCTTCAACATTCTCTGCCTTCTGAGCATTGCTTTTATTTATGAAATCACTGCTATTGTAGCATTTACAAAAATTGCAACTATTTGAATGTTTCCAAAAGATTTGCTATAAACTAAAAGCAAATCTTAGACAATTCTCAGTAAATTATTGAAAGAGGTTTAAAAAAAAAAAAACCCTAACGCATTCCCTGGTGTTCAAGGTTAACACTTTATACTTCATCTACATTATATTAAAAACATTTTTACTGGAGTCCATAAATGTTACACATTTTTAAAAGGCAACGAGCGCAGCGGGAATAGAAATGTTGCATAAAGCCAGACACGAGACCTGCAAGCAGTAAGTGCTGCCTGTTGTTTTTTTATTTTTTCAGGGTGCTGACTTGAGATTGCTTCTGTGAGGTGATACCCATTTTTCTGGTTGTATCTTCCCATTGGAAGCAGGCAGCCCCTAAAGTTTTCCTGTGGTCAGCAGCAGACCCTGAGCCCCAAGCTCTGGTGTCTTGCTGCAGTAATTCTCTTACTGGCAGGGAGGTTTTGCCATTTTGGAGCCACAGAGGACCTACCCCACTTTCCTGTGTACATTCTCCCAGAGCATTTTGCAAGTTGTGCCCTACACAGCACTTCTACAGTAGCAAAGTGCCAGCGTGGTTCTTCTCATCTCCAGGCTGTAATGGAAAATATTTTTCATCCAGACCCTTTGGAACTTTTAGAGCTCCAGCACCATTTTGTGCAGGGAGCGTTTAAGGCTCTGCAAAGCTGTGATGTAAACTGGGTGCAAATCATGGCTTTTTGCTGTAATCTAACCTTAATTAATGCCCATGGAGAAAGAAAGAGGGAAAACAAGACTAGGCTTTACCTGACACAAAAAACCCCCAACCCTAAAAGCAGAGATCTTTCAGCCCTTTCTGTGTATTTTGCTTCTGAACTTTTAGATACAAATGCCACAATGGCTCACTTGCTTAATTTTGGAGAACAGTCCTGCTGATATCAAAGTGATTGCACAAGTCAGTGCAATTTCAGCATGAGTGTTGCTGCTTACTCATTGCTGTGAGATGAATATCCTCTGATTTGATCCCAGCATTGCCACTAAGACTATAGACAGCTCTACTCGATCAAGAAAGGAGAATAAACACATAGCAACTCAGTTTTGCTAGCATCCTCTTGAAACATGAACTGAGAGTCATAAACTGGAAGCTTAAAAGAAGGCCCTAAATGGCTCCAATACTATTTAGAGGAATGGTTTTGGCTAATTGAATATACTGGACAACTGCAGGTGCCACTGACTTTGGTTCAAAGGAAAAATGTGCTTTTCTGAACCAGGCTATTAATTCAAGATCTTAAAAGGTGTCTGTGACATTTAGGAAACCTTCTGTGCTTGAAGCTCAGAAGCCCACCTTTTAACTGGCTGTTCAAAATTTGGTTTCTTTTTTAAGCTTTTCTTTTGGGGGATACAGATGCACCTGCACTGATGTTCTCATGGATGCCAAAGGAACTGTGGCTTGTTGCTGGCAGATTTCATTCCAGGATTGCATGGAGCAGTAAGCAGAAGTTCCTGCAACTATAAAGTTTCATTTAACAAAAATGAAATATTATTATTCATGTCATGAGTAATTGAATCCCCAGATGTTCTCATTTTCTATCAATGGCTGGAGACAATATGACTCTAGATAGGCTCTGACAACATGAATTGATTTCTTTCTCTTTTTTCTTTTATTTTTTCCTTTTTTTTCCTTTTTTTTTTTTTATTTCAAACCTGCAAAGTGACTGTGGGTTGTTGGGTTTTTTTTTAGCTGATTGCTTGGATCTGACATTACAGGCTGTGCAGCTGTAAAAAAGACCTTCTCATTTTCATTGAGAATAAATAAAATAAAATATCACAGAAATAGCATTGCTCTTCCCTGGTCCTGCCCCTATTTATTTCTGCAGAGATAACAGGGATGGAGCAATTGAATTTGGAAAGAAGTCTGCAAGAAGAGATGGTTACTGCTAACACCAAATATTCAGAATGTAATAATAAAAGTAATCGGGTTACTAAAAAAACACCTGTTGCTTTTTTTGTTGTTTTTATCTTAACCATAGAGTTTATTTTTTGTCTCTGAATTTATAGCAGAGATGGGAAGTCCAACTCCTTAGAAAACTTGTTATGTGCAAGGTAGTAATTCCTTGTTAAAGTAGGAGAAGAAGCCATACTCACTAACATTTCTAATGCTGCTAAAGATGAATGTTTGCACAAAGGAACAAAGGTAGAAAAACTTCAAGCGCTTGTTAAGGCATGCACACACAGTGCATGCAAGCAATAAGTGTTTTGCTGAACTGTGAAACTGCCCTGAGTAATTTCTCTAATAACAGAACAGATATTGCCCCTGTGACCCCAGAGGAGCTCTGGGCTCAGTGCTGCAGCCGGTCCTGGTATCAGCAGAAACTCGTGCAACCAAAGCATGAGCAGTGCAAGCTGAGCACCAGAAAATAAAACAAACTTGGTGGATAACTTGTAAATGATCTGGCTGATTTAAAAATTCAGAAAATGATTAATGATGAAGGTACTTTATTTATTGATTTCCCCCCCATGACCTTTTCTTCAGAGGAGCTGCACCATTGTGTCCAGAGCTGTGTTTGGCAGCTGCCTTCCATTTCCAAAGACAGTATTCATTCCACTATGAATGGAATGTACAGTAGCAGAAACTTTTAATTGGCATTTCTTTTTAGCTTTCTCCTATAGAAATGATGTAGTGCTGATGCTTTCCCTCTGTGTTATGGAGAATGCCTCTGGAAATAACAGTTCTGTAGCTGGAGAAGGAAAAAAAAACCCCACAGAATCCCTTGGGATAATGCAGCACATGCAGAAATAGGAAAAGAAATCATATGAGAAAAACATTCAGTTAAAGCAGCAACTTATGTCTTCCCTTTCAAAACTTGCAAGGTGAAAAAGAGCAATGTGGTTTAAAGGGGATATTGATTTGGTGGAGCTATGCGTGAACTCGTGCCACAACCCCGGTACTTCTCCAGCCTCTGAACCTCTCAGAATTAATGCAGGGGTTTTAGACTGATTGCTTGAAGTCTTTCTGTAAAAAAAACCCCAAACATTTCTGATGAATGGCAAGGACTTGAGGAGATTAAAAAAAATAAATTAAAAGTTTCTTTAAAGAGCTGAGAAAGCCTTTGTCAGCTGTACTTCCTCGTAGTGCTGTATAGTTAGACAAGGCAGCCAGAGACTCAACCTCATTTCTTCTGCCTTCCTTTTTGTCTTGTGAGTGATTGACTTCCTTCAGCAGCTCCATCAGGTAATGTGACATAAATGGGAAAAAAATTCCCACCCTGAATTCATCTTACTGTGCCAGGGACATAGCAGACATTTTTAGTTATTCACCCATTTGAAAAAGAATTCTAAGCTCAGGCAGATGTTGAAAGTCTGGCATGCGAATTTGGTTGCTGTTCTCCAGGAGGTTTTCAATCTTTTATCTGAAGTAGGTGATATTTTATTAGCTTGTGGAGTGCTGTAGGGCTTTGTTAATGGTTCTGGATAACAGAAAGCATGGGGCAGGAGCTGTTCATCTTTACAGCAGTGTAAGAGGTGTTGTTCAGGAGAAAGGCAGTGGTTTGTCTCTTCATCTGGAATTATCTGGCATCTGCAGTGTAAAACAGGCTGGCAAAGTTGAGAAAAGCAGTCTTGGAAAGAAATATCTGATGAAAATATTCTCAACTCCATCCCAAACCTCTTTTCAGATAATAAAGCAATGCTTTTCATCCTTGTTTTCTATGCTTTTATGGCTTTTATATCCTCTCCTATTCTACCTTTTCAAGAGACAGGAATGTCCAGTTTTCTTCTGACTTTCAGCTGTGATGCTTTCTTTGGATTAACTGAAAAATCAAAAAACATATTTCCTTTCATAAATTTAGTTTTGTATTAATTTAATTCTGCAAGACAAAGTACAGATTTAAAGAATTGTGTCTAGAGTCCACAAAAGCAATAAATAAGGAAATAAAGACTACCAATAAATAAGGAAAGGCCACAAATTCTCCCCCTGCCCCATATTCTGCATTCATCAAAGCTGGTCTCTTCTGATCTTCTAGAGGTTTATAGGATTTATGGTCTCTATAAATCTTATGGTGAAGCATCAAGTCTAAGATGAGAAAAATCACAGTAATATGAGAAAAGGACACACATGACAAAACAAAAAGCCCAAAACCTCCATCAAACCCATCTTTGATAATATTCTGCTGTGTGAGAACATCTTAGAGTAACAAGAGGCAGTTGCACACGATTTTCCTCTGTCCAGTACTGCCTGTGCAACATTCTCACCAGTGGGCTGCTGCTCTCAGGCATCAATGCATCAGTCATCACTTGCTTCTCACACCAGGTTTTTTAGACTTCATTACATGTAGAAATTCTCAAAATGTGCTTTCCTAAAAAAATCTGCCTCACCACCAGTCTCTTTTACCAGTGTTTCCTGATTGAAAAAAAAGAATTAAAAAGAAAAGAAAAAAGGGCTTTTATCACACATCCCATATGTGCTTTATGGTGCTGAGACTTGATAACTGAGATATGATTTTATAATGAAAAATCCCACAAGGAAGTATGCAGATGTACTGTGGAAAGATACTGACACTGTGTGCTTTATTTGTAGGGAAGGTATGAACACTTTCTCCTCTTCTTTTTAACAGCAAGGAATATTAAAATAAAAAATAGGCTTGTGTCTCCTGTGAAACTCCTGAGGATATGTCCAAGTGGTGGAAGAACTACGTACATGTTAAAATGGTACTCTACAATGCATCCCCTTAATATTTGGAAAAGATGACTATCATTGATGATATCTCTTTTTTTTTTTTCTTTCCCCCTCCAGTTCAATCTGTAACCTTTTGAATTTGAAACGAAGGCTGCAGCTAGGGAAATTCAGCAAGATGCTAGTAAAGGGGGCTACTGATGGCATGCTCCATACTGGAAAGCTGTCTTGTTATTGAATGCAAATGTGACTTAGATATGTAAATTACATTCAAGATTTCATCAGTAAGCCTTTAATATATGTAGAAACTATCTTAAAGCATTTAAATAAAATGTTAATTGAAAGTATGGAATAGTGTTAGCAAGCTCTTTCAAAGAAAGCTTCAATTCAAGGCACGTAACGAGGAAGCAAGTGCTCTGATCTAGTCAAACAGAACTTCCCATGGTAAAAACCTATAATTGTTTTAAAGTTCTCCAAAAACCTACATCCCTGTTCTCATCTCATCCCACACACTGTGATATTCCTTATGTTCCTCACTCTCTTCTCTCAAAGCTGACTTTCTTTGTAGCCTTCTCCCACTCCCAGCGTGCTGCCTTCTCTCACCTCCCACGCCTGGAGCTGCCTCCTGCTGCCCATACAACAAGCACTTTTCTACACATCCCAGCCCTTTTCCTTTCCTTGAGCTTGTCTCATTCCTTGCAAAACCATCAGGATGTCTTTCTTGTCCTGCCTCAGAATCCGGAGGGTGAACTCAGGAGAGCTCGGTAGTAAGCCAAGCAGTGAATTTAGATCTTCTGAGAGGGATCATCAGATGGAGCAAATGACTGATCTTCATATTTAAAAATAAAACCACTTATTTTAAAGGCTGAAGAGAGAGTGATTGGGTTAGACTGCATCCCTCTGGTGCTCATGGAAATGCTTGCACAAGCAGCAGGGCACTTGAGCTGTGTTGGCTTTAAGCAGCCCAGGTCAAATTCATCAACAAAAGCTTTAAATTAGAGAGCTAAAAGTGTGGGAACACAGAAGCACAAGCATCTCTTGCTGCAGCTCTGCTTTTGACTGTCACTCCTTACCTGTTCATTAAGCAGAAGGATTTTGGAAGTATTTGCTAAGTTACCTTCCTGTCTGCAGATGGTCTGCAACAGTGACAGCAGCTGTTCCAAAAACAAGCAGTGAAGGGAGGTATTATTGCTCTTTAGCTATGTTCACAAATTTGTAACAAGACTATTATTTAAAGTGTGTGTTTTTGTGTCTGCACGCAATATGTTATTACTGAAATGTTGCTGGATTGGTGGAGGGCATCAAAGGGATGTGGCACAGAGAGATTTCTTTGCTTTGGCACGGTTTCTTTCTTCCAGAGCTTGTGTGAATCTTGTAGGCTTGGGCAGAGGCTGCACCAATTAATGTAATAACCTGTGACTTGTGCTCCCATGACCAGGGAGCTGGGGAGAAGGGCAGCCACATGATACTGCTCAGCTGATGGGAGTTTGCTGGGGAAGAGCTCAAGTTCAGGAAACACAGAGTTCTACACTGAAAGACAGAAAAGGAATAGAAATAAAATGCATCTAATCCTTGCATGTTGGATGCACTTCTGATGCTAGAGGAAAATTGCCATCTGGGAATGATTTTACAGTCTATTTTCACAAATCCCCACATCCACAGACCAAAGGAACCCAGCCTGCTGTGTCTTAAGGAGGCTGCTGGAGGATACTGGGATGCTCCTGCAGCAGCAGCCTGGACAGGGTCTGCTGCTTTTTACCATGGTGCCTCATGGCTATGACCCAAATGCAAAATCCATGCAGACAAGACCTTGTTCTTGAAGGTCGGGACCCAAACCATACATGAGGTGTTAAAACTAAGGTCCTCATCATGCTTTTCTGGTATAAGCTTCTCATTTTCAGTATATCCTTTCTGTTGTGGTTTACATAAAATGGTTGCTTTGGAAATGTTTTTTGCTTTGCAATTTAACTATGAGTGGAGGTTTCTAACTGGGTTTTTCTATGGGAAGTATACACAGAAAAAAAACTACCTAAAAAAGAAGACAGGAAATGCATGTAATAAAAAATTTAAATATAAATTCTAAACTTTCTGGTATGGAAGTGAAAATGCAAATGGCCTCATTTCCGTAGGAAACGTTGAGTTTCTGTGTGGTTCCCCACTTGCATGATTCATAGCTGGTGTTTGTGTTATGCCTGCTTGGCTTTGAAGCAAGCCAAGCTTGAGCTCTCCACCTTCTCAGGTGAAGGGATTCATCCCACAGTTCCATATTGGAGAGATATGAATCATTCCTGTCTGTTTTCACTGCTGACTCAAAGGGAACTTATGCATCAGGGTTCCCATGGAACAGGTTCCATGTTGGAGACAAGTGCAGTTAAGGGAGAAAAGTTTCACTTTTGTCCTTGCCATTGTTTCAGTGAGACTGAGATTACAATTTTCATTTTCTTGAAATAATACATCACTGTAGTGATGAACATGACCCATTGTGTGATAACACTTGGCAAACCATTTGGCAGAAGTAAGGCATATGAATTGAGGGCTATGGTAAAGTGAAAATGTGTTGTGTCGCTTTGAGCATTAATTATTAATAAAATACATAATTACCTTTCTTGGAGTATTTATCATACTGCTTGTATGTTAGGAAGCAGAACTAGAAAAATGCGTTTAAGAATTGCACCTTGCTGAACTGGTTTAATTGGAGATCAGTAAAATCCAAATAGGAGAAAAAGCTGATGCAGACAGTTTGAATTTGTTTAGATTGAATATGAATACAGAAAGTTCTATAATGTAAGACTGAAGGTTGTACTGGTGTTCAGTGGAAGAGGAAGGTGAATATACTGTAGCTGTTCCCTGTTAGGGGAGATAGAAGAAAATATCATCTTTCTCTTTAAAGCCAAAATTGTGGTATTTGCAAGACTGTTCCCTCAAGTAATGTAGCCAACAACTGCTCCAAATAAGATTTCCTATCTTCCAGTCTCCTGTCATTCCTCTAACCTTTGAATACACCTGTGTAATCAAATCAGAAAGTAAAGGTCTATCATTTACTTCTCTTAATACCCTTGGACAGATTGCTGTCTCATTAGAAAGACTCGACAAAGTAATTCAAGAACTGTAAGGCGCTAATAAGACGCTGTCTTTAAAAATGGATTGGCTGAGTAGAAAGTCTGGCAGGTCCCCAGGATGAATATCTGGCCACAGGCTGGAATTATTTCTCTGCTAATCTCCTTGGTGTGTTCAGAGGATCTATTTGCATCTTGTGAAGTGGGAGGTTTGGAGGCTGCTGACCCATGAAGAGCTCCCATCTGTGGATCCAGTCTGCAGCCATGCCAGGCTGAAGATTGACTGTTTTCTGCAGCTCCAGTCCATGGGCCAGGGCAGAACCTCTGATCAGAAGCTTATTCAGAATATGTCCAGCCCTGAACTGTATTTACTTTTATTAGGGTGATGTATATGATTAACGTAACTTTGTTTGCTGTGCTGAAGTGAGCTGTCAGAGCTTAGCACTGTAATTTTTTTTTTTTTTCTATGCAGCCTTGGGAGAGGAGTCATTGGATTTTGGAAAGAGAATGGCAAAAGAGAGAGCTGAGAAAGTCAGAAACCGTGCACCTCACTGAGAAGTGACTGGGCACAGCTCTTTAAAACACAGGGTTTGCAGTTGCACAAAATTGATCTGGAAGAGATGCAAATTCCATATGGACTAAATTCAGATTTAGATTTAAAATGCTACTCACATGGGCACCAGCTAATACACCAGCCAAATTCACTCCATTATTAAGTTAAGAGCCTACGAGGTGACCCTCATGAAATGTATTAACATAATGTCAATAATGAGTCTTTTTATAGGAAGGTGTTGAGGAAACGCAAGCAGAGTTTGTAACATGGTACCACACTTCCAGCCTGGCTCCATTCTCAGTTCACAAAGCTTTGTGTCACAGATCCATCTGTTCCCGGGAGATGGGTGTGAGCTGATGCCATTTTCATGGGCTACTTTGTTTCTAGCTTGAAGCTTTCTGAATTCTCTGGAAGTTGCCTGAGACTTGGTGTTTGTTGCCTGGGGCTCACTGTTGCCAAGGCGCTCAGCATGGAGCGAGATTTCCTTCACAGGCTGGGTGGGACCTTTACTTAACTCTATCAAGGCTCATTAAAGCTTCAAACCTCTGAATGCACTTTAAAAATTGAGTGACAGGAACTTCTGGGAAAGTTTTGTTGAGAAGCCTGGCATAACCGAGCAATTATAATATAGCAGTACTTCATGTGCAACTTGATTGTCACAGCCTGTGTCAAGAGAACACATAATTTCTGAAGGATAAGACCATATGTTCCAAAAAGAGCTTTCAGAATGTGAGATACTTGTTTTGGAAGTTATTTTTTTACTCTTCATAGGGGGAAAAGAAAAAAAAATAATAAAGAAAAGAAAAAAAAAAAAAAACCAAAACAAAAAAAAAAAAAAAAAAAAACCCACAGAAACTTTGAGAAGAAGTCCTAAACCTGTAGGATAACATGTTCTGATATTACTGATTTACTTCTGGCTGTATCTGAAATAAAATGTTGCAAAAATAGTTGAAAGGACAGAGTTATCCTAAATATGAGGATGCTTTCCCACTTATACAGTCTAATGCACCAGTTGAGGACCTCTTGGCATATAATGACAATCACCTTGCTGGGGATAATTGGCCCCTGAAACAAGGCATGGACAGGAGAGTCCACCAAATGTCCAGACAGATTTGCGTGTAGCAACTGGAAATGTTACATGCTGTGGTTTACATCAGCATCGAATATAAATGGAGGTGACTTCAGTGTCTTCCATTTTAAACTGTCCTGAAAACTTTTTTTCTTCGTGAATGCAATGCGGAAAGGTGATCGGGCATCACTGGTGTTTAAAAGTCAGAACTGAGCTGACATTTCTGAGGATGTAAGGTTTACAGAGAATTCTGCCCCAGCAGGAAGGAATAATATTGACTAACAAGATTTCAGCCTGCTTTTGGAGACGCTGAATGTACACTGTGCTTACATTTTTAGCACGAAGATTTTATTTTCATTGCAATATTCTAATAGTGGGATGGTGAAAACTTACAAGAGTCAGGTTGGTGGGTTGGGATATTTTTTTCCCAGTAAGGGACAAACACACAGAGAAATGTGATTTTTGTCCCAAGAGACTGTAATATGTAATATAGTTACAAGTACAACTTGATTGGCTAATTAGGACTCTCCATGTAGGATCTCCAAATAGATTTTTTTTCTGCATTTTACATTGAAGAAATGGCCAAACTTTGCTTACCTTGCCTGGGAGAAGTTTTACTTATATAGATGCTAAAAAATGGGATAAAATCATTCTTGTAGATATTCACTTGTCCTAGCTGTGAGATGTCGGGTCATCGTAGCTTGGCATACTCAACCTCTTCATTTTAACTTTCTTTAAATTAGGGCACCATGTTGCAAAGTCTACCTGTTAATTTCCCACTTTAAACACTTGTAATTTTCTAAATGAATAATGTATGTTAAATTTTATTTTTTTTCCTTTACATTGCATATTTCAAATACCATCACATCTCCTGATTGCTCGTGAATATTTACAAATAGACCTGCTGGAATAGGTCTGTGTAGGTTTGGCATTGTTTTGGACTTGAAATACTTGCTGACCCATGGTTCCCATGGAGTATTGACTGAGACATTCCATAAATCTGAACACCATGTTGTATCTGCATATTTGATACCAGTTCTGCAGATGTCCTCATCTGGAATAGCTGTTCAGTGCTTCTTTTATGGTCACTAGAGAAAAGAGGGCACTTTCCCCAAACTTTTTCCAAGAAAGATATTTAAAATTGGTTGTATGGATTTCTTTCTTTCTTTGGTTGTATGTTTCTTGCGCAATGGAGAAAAGGTGTAAAGTTATGTGAAGCCACCTTGTGTCTTGACTCTTTATGAGAAGGTAAAAAAACAAATAATTCCTTAAACACTTTCCATTATGCTGTCTCACAGAATAATATCTATTAGACTGACACATGCTAAAAAAATCACCCATTTTCCATGATTTGTCAAGTTAATTAGACAGATTCTGCCTATGTTCGTTTTATGTTCCAAATCCCAATGATTTTGTTGGCTGGGTTTTGGCTGGGCAACTTGCAGAGCCTGCAGGAAACCACCTGGTCTGTAAAGGCTGCACTGCCCAGCATTAAGAACAAACCAATTCTGCAGAGCAGAGCCTCCATCAGGCAGATCCCTGGTAAATGCTGATGGGTAAGCAGCAAGAGGTATTCCAGAAGTGATGTGAGCTGCCTCTGCTCAACAAAATACCCACCCTTTCCCTAGTTTTAGCTTGTCCCAGTCCTCATTTCCTAATCTACTCAAACCACAAGAGAACTGTTTAGCTAATGAATGATTGAAAAGTATGAGCACCGAATTCAATAAGTCAAAAAGAAAACAAACATAAAACCCCACAGAGATAACAAAATGTATGCTTAAATGCATCATTCAATTACTGTACTCACTCTTTGCTTCCCATTACACTCTCCTTTGTCAGTACACTGTGTATCTAAATGGCAATCTCTTTGTGACAAGGAATTTCTCTTCATGCCTTTACCTGCTGGTGCAGAACACTGTTGGTACTTTGCAAATATCAAACAATAAAAAGAATTTATTGCAAGCAATGTAGGACTTGCATGATGGCTAGTGAAGCTTCTCAGGATTTTCCCAAAGAAGTACTGATGCAGCCACCAAAGCCTGCACATTTGAGCTGCTCTGGTCTTTACAAATAAGGCGGTTTCAGGTAACTGCTGTTAAAAAACTTTAGTTCCTTAAGTCTCCAAGGGCAATACAAGCCACAGAAGGATTGTGATTGATACAGCATTATTCTTTGGCTTTTCCTAGAGGATAAGACAGCCAGGAATCATATTGCTATTATCTGCTGAAAATTGTTTGTCCCCCAGGATGTGTGTTGTATCACACTTTTCATCCAAGATTTTCTTTCTTGAAAGTTCCTTGAAAGTTGGTTCATCACCTTAGCACAAATTGAGCAAATCCCCTAAAAAGGGAGGCTGGAACTAAATGATTTTAGGTTTTAGGTCCCTTCCAACCCAAGGCATTCTACGTTTCTTTTCAGCTCAAAAAACACCCTCATTGTTAAACACAGAAGTTCCCTTGCCTCAGAGAATGGAGCCATCTCCTTTGTCTTGCACCATTCTTAGGAGATTTTTCTCAACTACCTGTAATGCAAATAATTCAAAGGCACAGCTAACATTTGTATTATTAGGCTGCATGGCATCAATGCTTCTTGGATTCTCAAAATCCTCATTTTCAATGTACTAGCATCTGAAAATGATTGTATGATCCTCTAGAGACTTTGCTTGGATATTGCAAGCAGATGTTAGGAAAAAAAAAAAGAAAATGGATAGTGGTATTGATGAGTCCCATCATAAAAAGATAAAATAAAAATGTCATTACCTTTGCATTGCTGTGTAGCTTAAGATGATTAAATGCTGCAGTTATTATGGAAGAAATGGTCTTTTTGCATCCTCCAGCTATAGTCTATTGCACAAGATTAACACCGAGAGTCTTTGCTAATTAGTTTTTATGGTCAAACAGTTTTCATGAAGTTGGTTTCAAAGAAATCAAAATTAAACTCTTCATAGCTCTGAAAGGTAGAATTATGGAATATGAATGCATAGATAATCTTTACAAGCTAGAGGAAAATAATCGTTGAGCAACTAAAGCTAGAAAAAAGACCTAGCAATACCTCAGGTATTGCAATATGGTCTGTTTGGGTAAGTGATGACACTAGGAATTTTGGAAATGCAGTTAAAGCAGGATGAGGGATACACAGGGTTATAATTTGTCAGCATGCCCTGATGGAAAACTTCACTCTTTATTCATCTTTGCAAAATTAAAATCTATAAGAATAAGATGTGGTGGACTGAATTTATCCCATCAGAACTGCCACAAATCAAAATGCATCATTTCTCCCTCCACCATTTTGCTTCTTAGTTCCTTTTGACATTGTTTTGTTAATTTGCTTTACCTTCAAAATAAGCCACGTACTGGCCTCATTCCACAGCATTAGTCCACCTTCTATTTGAAAGTGTAACGACAAAACCAAAATGTGGTGTTGCTTTTCTAAGTCAAACCACCTTAATTTACCTGTGTGTTTGTGCAGATAAGCTTTACTAAACTGTGGCCCAGTAAATATCCTCCCTCCAGTGAGCCTGTAGCAATTACATTTCACAGACGGAAAGGGAAGCACTGGATTTAGTACGGTTTTCAAAACAACTTGTGTTTATAGCAGAAAAACATTTAAGCATTTAGGGGCTCGTATCCTAGTCACTACCAATAAATTTCTGGCTCCCAGAAGATTTAGCAACTTAAGTACTCCTGAAAAATCTATCTTTTGTTCACAGGCACTCATAGCTGAATCAAAAGCATTTAATTATTTTACAGAAGAAAGGGGAGGTCTTAACTTTATTGGGGGCTAGATTCGGAATCAAGGCCATCCTTTATAGTGGATAATGGAGACAAAAGCATACAAATCCAAAAGAACTAGATGTCTTAACTGTTCATGAATTAGCTTTGCTCCATTTCAGTATCATTGATCCTTTGGACTGATGAGAACTTCACCTCAAATAACTATGAAACATCAGAGACATGCTCAAAGGTAGTTCTCATGGGCTGGCTTTGTTCAGTATGGTTTCATGGGGACATGTTGTTTTTCTGATTGTACAGTGGAGCCCTAGAAAAGAGATGTTTGCAGTTCTGATTAGATTTGCATATCTGAGGTTCCTCCTACACTCCTTTCTTTGGTCCCATTGTTAATGTTTGCATAATTCAATACTGGGGTGAAGCTGAGGATTATTCTGCTTAGTCAAGTTTATTCCAGCTCTATGAACCTGCAAAAACTTATTGTTGCCCAAAAGTAGTACAGGATGACCATGAGATCCTTTCAATGGAATCTTGTCCTCTTGTGCCAGGATTTGGGAGGGTTTTTTGTTGCTTTGGGGTTTTACCTAGTCTTACAAATTCACAGCATCATTGTTAAGATATTAACACACATCTAATAGTAGAATCTTACCCCTTCAGAGACACATCCGACCAAAGGCATTTGAGGTGACCAGGTCTATAGGCTATTCATGGTTTCAAAGTCTTATCAGCTCCATTTCAAAACAGGTGTATTCTCTCCCAGGCAATCTCAACAGCCTGCTGAGATTTTAACTTTTTTCTACTTTTTTTTTTGTTTTGTTTTTGTTGCTGTTGTTGTTGGTGGTGGTTTTTTTGGTTTTTTTTTTTTTTTTTTTTCTTTTTTAAGATTGATTATGTTGGCCAAATAAATGTATTTTGAGATTAATCACTTCAATCCTTGTGTTCAAAGCCAGGTTGGATGGGGTGTTGAACATGGGGTGTCCCTGCCCATGGAAGGGGATTGGAACAAGATGATCTTTAAGGTCCCTTCTAACCCAAAATTTTCTGTGATTCTATGATTCCAAAAATGCCCCAATGACTGTCGTTTTCTATTCAAGACAGCACTATCCAGTAATAAATTAATCTACTACTACACCAGATTAAAGGATGTGAAGCCTTGAAATGCAACAAGGGGTTAAATTATGGAGTAATCCAGATACACTCCATTAATTAAAGAAAAAACCCAAACATATTTCAAGTGTTTGGAAAAGTTTCTTTAGTGGTTGTAAAATTGTTCAACAGACTCAATAAAAGAAAAGGGGCTAGCACCATTAAATCATTAAGAGAATACACTTATTTGTAAGTTATGATTAATTTTTTCTGAAGCTTAAATGCAATAAATCCCTGTTGTGTGGCAGACTCTGTGACATTCTGTTACAGGTTAATTTCTTTCCTTGCAAATTAGAAAATAGTGTGACTTGCAAAACAGGAGAGAGAAGGGGGAAATATGCCAGCAGCTGTGCTTAGACTTTTTTGCCTTTTGGCTTCTTCTTTCATTTTCTAGTCTGCTGCATTTCTTCTTTCAGTGATTTGGATGCTAGATGCCAATTTGAATTTCCAGTGCATTTAGCATCCTACAACACCAGGGAATTTAAAAGACAATTAAGAATATACAGGGAATTAAAAAAAATATATATATTTTTCAATAGTCCTTTCTATCTTTTTTACCTCTCTGTGATCACAGTGACAGCAGAATCCAGTAAACCATTACCACAAAGAGCCAGTCACACATTTATTTTGCAAAGGTGTGTTTATAGTGGGAACTTGATGGGGCTGGCTCATCGTTTGCAATCTGTGGAGGGCTCTTTCACAGATCAACAGACTATAAGATTGTTTTCCTGGATATGAGCCACTGATGGACCCATACAGGCTAGTAAGAGTCATGTAAGAGTCTTTTATCCTGTCTCAGCAGGGACATCTTCCCCATGGGCTTCACGAGAGAGTGTTTTCCTAGCAGCGGATTTAACGGGGGGAGAGAGGGGATGGAAAGAAGATTAATGTTTCTGCCAGTTCCCTGCAAGTTCACAGAAAATATTGGCTAGAGCAGGAGTGGCCCAACTCCGTCATGCTCCAGCCTTTTCTGTGTACTTAGAGTGGCATGTTTTTAATCAAATGTGAAATATAGCTTTAGCAGGTCGAATGGATTAGCCTTCCTTGTAAGTAACTCTGCCTGCTTCAGTCAAGAGTGCAACTTTTTTTTTTTTTTTTTAATGTTTCACACTTAAGGTTGTCGTCTTTAACTTCATCAGTTTAATGGGTCTTTGGAGTTTTGATTGTTGAAGGTGAGAACTATTTAATAACCATATCCGATTGAGCTTCTTCCAAGTACATGCAGTGAAGACAGCAAGGTAAGAAATTCCTCAGCTGGTCTGTCATAAAAGTTTGGAAAGGCTTGAGACAAACATGGGTTCTGCTCCTTTTTAAATATCAAATTGGGATTACAGTGATTCTGAATAATTAAGTTTTTCTTGCTTTAGTATTTCAGATCTGCCTATGTTTAGGAAGTGAATATCCTTGGACTGGGAAATCTGTTCGTGGCAATGTACATAACTGATTTCCCTCCTCTAATGCTGGTTGTTATTTATCAGAATCTCATCAGTCTCCTGTTCTTATACAGCACTGAAGTTATCAAAGATAACAGGGAGGATTTTCAGCTACTTTATTTCTGGGCCTCAGAATCAGCTGAGCCTCTAATAAAGTTAGGCTGTTCGTATCAAACCATCCCTTATCAGTAATGCACTTTGAAAGCTGTTCTATCTGGTTAAATCCAAGTGTAATAATAGACCTCGTACCTGTCACATCCTCAGGCTGCTCTAAAATGTTGTTGCTCCACTGAAATAAATAGTTCAGGTGATTTCTCTCTGCCAAGAAATTTAAGTAGATGTTAGAAATTATTTTTTAAATAATTTGATTTTCAGAGTTCCTGAAAGTTTGGTTTGTTTTTGGTTTTTTTTTTTTAATTAATTGCTACCATATTTCAGTGTTAGATATGGTATGAAATGGCTGTCAATTTTTCTTTCAACTCAGATTTTGAAAAATTTGTGTGTTATTTGTACTTATCTTTTACATTTCTGACCTATGGTTCAATGTGTCATTCAGATAAATTTCTAGGAACTTGTTCATTTTACTAAATGTGGTTATAAAAAAAATTTAAATTAAAAAAAAAAATTCTCAAATCTTTTAAAGCTGTCTTTATAGGAATCCATGGAATTAGAAGACTAAAGAGAGATAACAAAGTACAAATACAGCCAAAGATTCGTGGGCTGAAAGAGGTCTCCTGTTTTAAGATGAGGCTCTGTTTGCATAGAGGTAGATAGGAAATTTTAACATTCTGTTTATTAGAAACCAACAATGAGATCTCTGAAGACCCTATCTGAGAGGACTCCCTGTCATGCCAAAATATGCTGCAACAGTCAGCAATGTGATAGCAGACTGTAAAAACTCCAGCAGTCCTGACATTCTGCAACATTTTCAGGCCATGGAGAACAGGGTAACACGGTAGCTTGGCCTTTTACCATTGGTTTGAAAATGCAAGACATAGTTCTTTGATTTCCATGAGAATCATCTGCTAATCATTACAATGTGACAAAATTCATTTCTTACCATAATAGACTTATAAATTATCTTAAAGGCAGGGGAAAAAAATGCGCACCCCAGTAGTATTGCAAAAGATGTCGGAACCAGATTCTCTGTTTTGTATTCCCAGCTCCTCGCACATTCCAGTCACGTATCTTATCTATTCCTCTGCCTGTCTGTCCATTAAGTAGGAATAAAATTCAAAGGATGCCTGGTGTCTTCTGCACTTTTTTAATTTGACTGTTGGTTCAAGGCCATGTTTCAGCAAAGCATGTCAGCATTTGTTTAAGTCTCGCTTCCTTTAGAGATGAGCGCAGTGTTTTGAGAAACTGAGGCCTCTGAAGCTGTGTGAAAACAGTACCTCCTCAGTATAAATAATATCTCTTGCTTTATCTGATTAGTGATGGGCCATGCTTTCTTTTTTTCCTCTGCTTTTTAAAGCAACTGCCTTCATTTATCACCATCCAGGGACTTATTTGGGTAGTCAGTGGACAGAAAACACGGCATGAATCTGTTGGAAAAATAATTTGGCTTGTGTAGTTCTTCTAAATATAACTCCCTGATCAAAGCACAGAGTGTCTTTTATAAGTCCTATCCAAAACAGATATTAGATGAAGAATATACTGAAGCCTTCAGACTTTTGACTGTGCCTTTTCAAAGGCATGCCATCCTGAACGTACCATCATGTGATGCTGTTTGAACTGAGAAAACATTCTTACTTCAACTTCTTTCTCTTGCACTATACAGCTTTTAAAAAAACTCCCAAAAAAAAAAAAAAAGAAAGCCTCTTCAATTAAAATGCTGGGGATTTTTGAAGGCTGCTGGAGAAGGGCCATTGTACTGTTATGTCTTAGAACCAATTTTTTTTATCTGTAGCAACTTATGAACATAAATAAACATAAACTGTTTCAGGGTTTTGTGGTACGTTCATAAACATGAGAGTCCTTGCAACTGAAATGGAATCCTTCTGAAATGACATTAATAAATGTGATTTTTGATTTAGCTACTAACCAGTTTGCACTGTAACAAGTGTCTTTCAGGTGACTCTTATTGTCTTGGTCAGAGACACAGGTGTAGGCATAAGAATATCGCTAAACCTTGGTGAATCTTTACTAATTACTGAGCATTGAACCTTCATTGAAATGCTTTTCCAATGCTGTGGTTTTCTAAAACAAAATTATTAGCTGCTCTCGGGGTGCAATCACAGGAGAGGACGTGCAGAGGCACAAGGCTTTCCTACAAGTGCACCAGGGAGAGAAAGCTGTTGTTCCTGTAAAACTGCCACAAACAGCGCTAATTAATATACTGATTTTACAAGTGATGTAGGGGACTTATGTAGACAGAATTAATTATTAAGATCTCTTTCTTCAAAACACTGTTCCTAAGCTGCTTTGCATGATTATAATGTGAACCTGCCCTACAAAGAAGTTGCAGATCTAAGATTACATCCAGACAACATTCATGTACTTTATCAACAGTTTGAAGATGAATGTATGCACACACGCAAAATTAGGGAGCCTGGTTTGGAGAGAAGCTGTCAGGATCAAAGCCTGGGGAGTGTGGCACAGTGAGTGAAGTCAACACGCTTCAGGGGAAAGGAAGACTTCACCAAGTCAGTGACAATCCCTGTGACTGCTCCTTCGCTTTCTAGTTTTTAAAGTATAAAGTTTTTTGATAGTTCTATGAACTTTACCATGTCATTTTTATCAGAATGAAGAGAGGGATGTAGTAAACAAATCCTGCTGTGATTATACTGGGATTGCACTCTCTTGGTGCTGGATTTACTTCTGAACTACCTGCAACAACCTGCAGTAGTTATTCTATAGTGAGCTGGGTTTATTTATGGTTTGGTTTGGGTTGTTGTTTAAGTTTTTGGTTGGGGTTTTGTTTTTTGGTTGGTTGGTTGGTTGGTTTTTGGTTTGGGTTTTTTTTTTTTTTTAGCTATCTAATTGCGGTTCATGCTTCAGGGACCTATTTTTAGAATTACAGCAAAAATCAGACCTTGCAGCAGAGAAGAGTTTGCAACAGTCCAAAGGCCAGATTATTATTTCTAATGCTGGTTTTATTCTTAGCCTTACATAGTGATGCTCCTCATGTCTGGAGCACATAAAAATGAGATATTGATGACTTTCAGACTCCAAAACCCTTCTGCTTGTCTAAAATGCAATTATATAAGTGGCAGTAAGTGATGCCTGAATGAGATTAATATAGGCTGCTTTGCTCCTCACTGCTACAGGTAGGAATAAGATCTAGGGAATGATTATTGAAAGTATTAAGAAATTAAGGTGGGTAGTAAAAAGTGGAGACTGACTGGGTTTTTTTCTTTAACTTCATGATAATTTGAAGAAATGAGTAGTTGCATTATATAAACCATCAGGTGTGATGATGCCTTACATATATAATTCTTATTTCGCTCAAGAGCAGCTTCAAAAGATCTAATGTTCCTTCTCAATCTGATTATAAGCAAATGGAGAATATTTAATGATTCAAGTCTCACTTTACAGCCTAAATGTTTATATCCATCTAACTTAATAAAATTAAAAATAGAGGTTTTGCAATTTAAAAGCAATTTAGTATACAAAATGACAATAGTGTACAGGTGGAGGTTCAGCCTCCATTGGTAGGTCATGTCTCTGTACTGGTTGGGTTTGGGACAGAATCTGTTCACAATTTTACATCTCTATAAATTGACAGTGACTTCATTAGTGCCACTATACCTAATCTGCACAATTCAAGTAAGAACTGAGACCCTGGAGATTGGAAAGCACAATGATGAATTGCAATAACTCTGAAGCCAATCACTGTATAATTTCCTTTAGGTTCCAAGGGTAGTGAAGTATCTGGCTACCTGGATAAAATCTGAATAGTTGGGGGAATATAAATTCTGGGAGTTGAGTTGCGGAGCTGAGCTTTCAAGGAATGTTTGTTTGGGTGGTTTGTTCATTTGACCACAGAAAGTGAAAGGATTGCATTTATTACAATGCTGTAATTCACAGGACCACAGAATAGTTTGGTTTGGAAACAATCTTAAAGATCATCTAGTTCCCACCTCTCTGCCATGGCCAGGGACACCTTCCACTATCCCAGGTTGCTCCAAGCCCCACCCAGCCTGGCCTTCAACACTTCCAAGGATGGTGTATTTACAAACTTCCTGGGCAACCTGTGCCAGTGTCTCAACACCCTCTCAGTAGAATTTCTTCCTAATGTCTAATCTAAACCTGCCCTCTGTCAGTTTGAAGCCCTTGCCCCTTGTGCTGTCACTTCATGCCCTTATAAAAAGCCCTTCTGCCCCTCTCTTACAAAACCCTTTTTGGTACTGGAAGGTGCTATAAGGTCTCCCTAGAGCCTTCTCCTTTCCAGACTCAGTAATTCCAATTTTCTCAGCCTTTCTTCATAAGAGAGGTGCTCCAGCATTGTGATCACCTTCATGTCCTCCTCTGGACTTGTCCTTTTTGAGAACATGAGATGTGTTCCAGGAACAGAGACCTACCAGACCCTACCAGAGTAGAGGGGCAGGATCAGCCCCCTCGCCCTCCTGGCCAAGTTTCTCTTGATTCAGCCCAGGACAAAATTGACCTTCTGGAATGTGAACACACCTTGCTGGGTCATGTTGAGCTTCATGACCCCCAGCACCCCCAAGTTCTTCTCCCTAGGGCTGCTCTCAACCCATTCTCTGCCCAGCCTGTGCTTGGGATTGGGATTGCCTAAACCCAGGTGCACTTGGCCTTGTTGAACTTCAGGTGGTTTGCACAGTTCCATCCCTCAAGCCTGTTCAGGTCCTTCTGGATGACATCCCTTCCCCCCAGGATGCTGAGTGCAGCTCAGTGTTGGTGACAAACTTGCTGAGGTTGTATTCAATCCACTGTCTGTGCTGCCAACAAAAATGTTAAAGTGTGCCCATTGATGTGTGACAGCCTATCCACTACAAAGCAAATCATGCCAGGGGAAAAAGTCTTGCTTCTTTCTTGAAAGTATAATATTAAAACATATTGAACTTAAATAAGTCTATTGAATTTCATTGTGGAAAAATCAGTTGAAAAGTTACCTAAACTGACACTAACAGTGCTCTGGGAAATGAAGCAACAGAACAAAATTCTGATCTTTTTTATACTGATATAATTAAGTAAGATTATAGGCTATTTGGTCTTTAAGGTGCATGAGGAGGGACAATGGGGGCTACAATAATAAAACTAATATACCAAAGAAAATCACTGACACTGCTGTAAAGCTGCTTTATGGGTAACAGTAAAGCTGCTCAACACATAAAGCATCCATAACACATTTTTCTCAGGAGTTTGTTCACATAATACGCACATGAGTGTGGGAATGAGAAGGTTGATTATCTTCTACATTAAAGTCTTTTTTATGTCTCCCTGGAATATAAAGCAGCTGTAGGAAAGAATTTACACCTATATTCAGCTCCCTGCTCATGATGTCTGGAACACAGAGGTGATATGTGTGTGAGTGAGTGAGTGGGAACAATGCCTATATATATATATATATATATATATATATATATATATATTTCAGTCCAAATAGGTTTTTCTGTTTTGCAGTGTTCATAGGGAAGCTTGCACACAGGACACAGGACTTTGCTTGAGCACAGGACTTTGACAGGCTCCCAAATGGTACTGGTGCCCTTTCTAGGAGTGTGTTTATTCAAGGCAACATGAAATAAAATTTGCAAACCTTGTCCTTATTGCAGACAAAGGTGGCCCCCCTTTCTCTGCAAAGAGGAATCTGGGGTGTTGAGCTAGCAGCTGCTCCTGCCATAGGTATATCTGAGGATGGTGCGGGGGAAGGATTCAGATTTTAGGCCAGACAATGTGGATGAGGCAAAATGTCTGCTGTGAGCACTTGTGTGCACCATGTAGGGCAGCTGTGTCACTGCTCCTGGTTTGCTTTCGTGCCTCTTGGGGCTCTATGGAAAATCCCATCTATTGTGTTACAAAAAAAAAAATAGATCAGTCTGTGTCTGCAGCTCCTCTACACAGAGCAGCACTGATAGCCATGTCATCCTTAACTTCTCTAGCACTGGTAAAGCTGCAATTTTTCTACTAGAAAATAAAAAGTAAAAAAAAACCAAAACCACCAAAAAAAAATATTTTTAAAGTGTGGCAACTGTGCACATAGCTCCTTTTGAAATTTTTGAAATGCCCAATATTTCAGAAGTATCCACCAATTAGGGCTGCCAATTGCAACCCTAATGTTTCAGATTTCAGACCTTCTGAGGGATTGATGCTTTCATTGATCTTTAAGAGGAGTGGACAGTCTGAGCATCTGAAAATCTGTGAGACAGGCAGATGAATGTTGATGCACCAGAGGGCGAGTGTGGAAAGACAATGTTTGTTTGATATTACTAATTGTTTTGTTTTGGCAATTAAGTTTTTTTTTGAAGCAAGTGCCTGATTTGGTGAAAGATGAAAGAGGGGATTAAGTGTGACCCACTGAAACTTTTTCTAGCCCTAGCTGCTTATTATGAAATTAGTTTTTGTATCAGAGTAAAACACACAGATAGACTTGGTGATATGGAAACTATCAATTATCTGTATATCTTACAGATAATCTTTCTGTAAGATGTCATCTTCTTATGTGACAGTCTTCTAAATATATTTTTTGAATGTTTTAATTATTTGGTGATGTTTTAAAAAATACCAGTGAAAAGCAAAATAAATAGATTGTGATGGAAAACAATTGGAAATGTTGTTTATTCTTTATTTCCCCAAAATATATTCAAAACCAATTCTTTTGGCCATTTTAAAATACTGCTGCTGGTTTGGTCAAGAGGAGTATAACCCTCAGTTAAGAAATGTTTGAAACCATTATGAAATATTGATTTTAGTGTCTTTTTTAAGACACTAAAATAATAATAATAATACTGTGTTGTTTGCTTCATTTTCTCCCCCAGCTGAAGAGCAATTACTCTGAAGTTAGGTGGTAGACACAGACCCCAGCAGGAGAGTGTTTGTGTTACTGTGATTATGAGACACACAGACACTTTATGGGATGACCTGAAGAACACTCTGTAGTATTTCGGGTACCTTTTTAATCCAGACCTTTTCTGCACCAAATGTCTACTTGAAATACAACATGACGTACCTCCAAAGAGTTGGGAGTTAATTTTCAACACAAAACAAAAATCAATGAAAAAAAATTAGACCTTACTAACTATTTACCTTAAAGGAAGGAAGGGGTTCCAAAATAATTTAGTCAGTTTATAAAATACACAAGAAGAAAAACAAAGACCAAAAATTTTGGATGTGTTTTTAGGAACATGAATGGATTTTGTAAAGGGTTCATCCAGGCTGCTGTAACTCCTTCCACAAGGCTGATCCTTGGCCACAGCCAGTCACCAGCTCCATCTCTGTGGCTTTGTAGATGATCTTTCTGTGTAGCTGCAGCTCTCAATGTAAAAAAGGAGCAGCAGAAAAGGACACAAAAAAGGAAGCAAAAAAAGAAAAAAAAAAGAGAGAGGAAGACAACAGGGCTCTTAACAGTACAGCTTGATTTGATGTTTTGCCTGAATCTTCACAAGTGTAAATATTTGACTGCATTTTTGGTGCTTTTTTTATTCCCCTTCAGGTAGAGTATTTGTTTACACAGCAAAACATTTCCTCCTTCCTCTCTTCTGCTCTTTCACTTTATGAGTGAAAATCTGCAGCTTTTTTGGCAAGGGTTTAAAGATAATAACAGTAGTGAGTGTGAATACTGCTTTGTCTTGAAATTGTATAAATCACTCTCCTTTTACTAAAGGCTTCCATAGGAAGGAACATTTGAACTTTGACCCATTCTTTTGCAGCCTAATGCCAGCAAGACCCCAAATGGACCTGGAAAGCTTGATTAACAAAACCATCAGATTTTTAATGTGAACATCCAAGTTTCAAATCCTTGCCCAGGTGAGACCTTCCTTACAAAGAAGAGGGCAACTTGGCAGCTAATGCTGGAAGTCTTGCTTCACTAGTGTCTACTTCATTAATCTTAATGAATGCTGGGAGCATGTACACCAAGAATATTGCCCTCTTTTACATGAGAAAAATAGCACTGAGTTCTATTCCCAAGGGAAAAAAAAAAAAAAAAAAAAAGTATGTTCTATTTCTAGGAATCACATTCATTATTTAATCTTTCATCCAGCCACCATTGCTTCCTACTATGTGCACGTCGTAGGATTGTTCAGGTTCAGGGGAGTTTCCCTTCTCTTTGGAGGTTTGTGTTGTTTGTTTAGCAGGCAGCAACAAACAACTACACATGTGTTCTTTCAGATGTGTAGATGTAGAGAAATTTGGCTATAAAGCTTATCTGGTTATATGTGATGGTTGATTTTAATGCCATAAAAGAAAAAAAAAAAAACCCAACCCTAATTTAGCCTTAAAAATCCATAAACAAAAGCATGTGTTGTCATTTGGGAGGTTCATACCCATTTCTGGGATCTTGCACAACAGAATAGTCAGAAAGAAGATTTAACACTGCAACATCTCTGACATTAAAAATCTCCCTCTTTCGAGTGATTTTACTGAAGTGAAGTATATAGCTGTAAGATTTAGGAGTAGCTTAATTTAAGAATATTGAAACCTGATGATTGAGTGAAACAGCTTTTCCTAATGAGTACCTTGCTCCCAAGGTACAGAAGATGACTTGCAATTTTTTTTCTTAATGAAAATGGAATAGGAGGAATTAGGTTTCACAGGCCTGTTTCAGAAGTGCTAATGCAAGAAGCAAATCAGTAATGAAAGTACAAATTTTTTTTTGTCATGTAAAGGAAAGTTGCTGAACCTGTAATGACTGACAAGGGCTGATTTTCACATTACTAACAATTTTCTCTGTGTGTTTTATTATGAAATTATTGGACACTTAAATATCTTAATAAAATAATCAGGTTTGAAGGACCAGCATGGGATAGTGTGGAAGATGTCATGCTGTCATCTGTGCCATTTCCCATTGAAAAGGTTCAATCTTATTTATTTTGACTTATGAGTTAGGAAAGAACACCTTTTCTAGAAAAACGTGCAAGCACCTTGCAATTAGTTGTTCACACCCATGGCTTCTCCAGGACAGAAGGTCATCTAGGTTGATGATTTTTTTGTCTAAAATTGGTCATATTGCTTGACCTATGGGATAAAAATTTATTCAAGACTGTATTTTTTTTTTTAAATCACACAAGACAGGAAAAGCCCACTCCTTTGTCTGGAAGGAGATAGAAGACTGTAGTAGAGCAATCGAAATAATTGGAAATTATTTGGGTATGTACTTTGTGGCACACAAAAATGTCTCTTTGATGAGTTCCTAAACTCTAGATGTTCTGAATGCCATTAGAAACGTTTAAGCTGTATTTAGCTTTGCGTGCTTGAGGTCATCTATGAAATGCTGTTCCCTGTCTGTGGAGAAAGAAATCCTTAAAAACAAGATTCAATGTCTCCTTGGGTTTTCATACCAAACTAATCCACTGGGAATTTCATTCTCCCTTCAGTTCAGCTGTTTTGGACCTTGGAATGATTTCATACCATTTGAAGTAATGAATCCAACTTCTGTGATACTGACATACTCAATACTGATTTTATGTAAGTGCTTCCTGGGAAGTAGTATGTAGCTAGACTGAAATATGGACAATGTGGGTTTCCATTAGCTGAAATACCTAAAGAAATTGTTATATTTAGAATTTTGTTCACTTATGCTTAATAGAACTCCACTTTAAGCAAGGGAAAATTGGTTTCATTTTCTCTTGCTACCATTAATAGCTATTAGAGTTGAAAATAAGGCTTTAAACATATCATTAAGGTACACTTAAGTAACTCGCAACTGACAATTAACTCAGCATGGTAATACATTATCATAACATTTTTCTTTGATAGGTTTGTCTCTTAAAAGATATGAGGAAAGACAAAGGATGGTTTTGTAAGACTCTTGATGAGGTTTTTTTTTTTTTTTCTATATTAATATAATCTACATTTTGCTATTTTATCAGTGAAATGTGTTCCACCATATATATTCAGAAAACATTTATTTGGTAGAATTGAATATTTGTTTGAATAGAAAAGTAGATTCATAGAATGGTTTGTTGTTGTAGGGGACGTTAAAGATCATCTAGTTAGTTCCCAACCCCCTGCCATGGGCAAGGACATCTTCTACCACACCAGGTTGCTGAAAGTTGGTTTGATGTCAAGCATTTGTAACAGACTCTGTTCAGGGAGTGTCTGGGTTTTGTTGCTTTGTTTCTGTGGGTACATTAGTCAAGTGGGATGGATGCAGAAGAGAATTTGCTACTCACTTCACAGATCTTAAAGTTTGGGAGATTACTTCAGTAACCGAAGAGTACAATACAGGCAGAATTCAGACCCACATTCAAGCATGGTTTGCCTTCAGGTTTTATTAAAATCCTACTCTTCAGCAGAAAGCATGAGTTCTAGGAAAAAAATCTGATTACCAACATCTCAACATAACATGCCATGTGTTCTCCCTTTCAAGACAATAGTAGAAATCCAGCACTGCACTTAAACTGGGAGCACTGTTTGTGCTGATTTTAAAGGATGGAGTTAATGGTGAGTGAGTGAGCGTGGAGCTCCTCGGCACAGGCACCAAGGACTGCCACCTCCCAAGGCCGAGCTGGAATGTTACAGTGACAACAGCAACCTCGGTGACATCCTCCACTCCTTGCAGAGCCAATGGGCACTGACCTTATCCTGTCAAAGCATGTAAAAAGAGATGTGGGCAGCACTGGCTTTGTGAAAACTGGGCACACTTATCTAGGATGTTTCACCGCATTACCACGGAGTCACTTGTAGAAGTGCAGCTCAAATAGCTGCTACCTGGGGTAAGTTTTTTGCAGTGAAGTTAGAAGTGCAACAAAGGCAACAGAAATGTGAGCGAATGTTTTTGCAAATGCTCTAGAGTAAGCAAACCCACCAGTGCCAGAAATACAAAATCCCATCAGTTCTGTGCCCCAAATCTCCACTCCTGCTTTCTTGCAAATCCACTCTTGAAGATTTTGGTTTGAAAATTGCACATCTTAGGGCTCTGGCAGTCTGAGCAGTTTGTTTTGTTTTGAACACTTTTGCCATGCTTAACTCTGCAGAACTTAAAGGCATCAGACTAGTTGCATGCATTCTCCTGCAGCTGATTGTAGCACAGCATCCAAGCATAGTATTTCCTAGCTCACTCTTCTCCCTTTGCTCCTCAATCATTTCTTGAAAATTCCTTCATAATAACCTTATCCAAACCATAAATATGAAAGTCAAATAAGCCCAAAGGAGATTTATCATCCTCTGACTCTGCACTCCTTTTATGATTAATAATGACATTGATTCCTTTGGAAATGAAACAAAAATTAATTTAAAGGTTCTGATTGGTTTTAGTATTAGGTAAACTTAACATATTGAATGAGCGTAAAACAATTATCAGTCTTATTAACAAAATTAGCTACAGCAAATTTACCAGAAGGAAACTGTTGCTATTTAGCTCCCTAATTATGTCACTATTCTTTGTGACCAAATGATATAATGAAAATAATTTGATCTACTGGTGCTGCATAGAGAATTTTCTAGCAGCAGCTGAATATCATAATCTGTTTTGAATGTATGTTTCCCTATCCTTCCTCTGTTTCAGAAAGTAGAGGTCAAGGGCTTTAAAGAACTTTTCAATAAAGTGAAGTTGAACTGCGCTAAGCAGAATATGGAATAGATTCTTTTCCTATTATGAAATGTTAGATAACCCTTTCCTTGAGGCCAGAGCCCTTTGACTTCTTGAAGTGATCTACGGTGTATGAATTTCAGACTCTGGAAAAGCATAGGATGTCTTTTATCCTGCCCGTCGCTAAGGCCAAGGATTGGATTTTCCATGCTGTGCTGTCTGCCTATTTCCTTGCGCTGTGCCTCAATCCAAGCACACCAACTTGGCAAGTTTTTCTTTCCAGCCCTGAGAGCTGACAAAAGAGAGCAGTTGGATGCCCTCTAGACACAGGCATTTCAGCCCAGGGGGACAGTCACCTGGCCAGCCTTGAAGGCCACCCAAGCATTGGTGATACAGGGAACTGGGGGTGCCAGCTCTCATCTATTCTGTGTGAGTATCCTGTGCTCATGGGTTAGAAGTGCAGTGGGGTAGAAGCAATGAGAGCTGACGAAGCTGATGAGAGAAGTCAGACATTATCTCAAAAAACTTCTTGCAAAATGTCTCTACTGGCACTCCTGTGCTTCCACCTCAGCAAGCATTTAGACGGTGGGGTCTCTGAGCATTTCTGTCCTACCAGATCTGTCTACCTCCCTGGCTTCATCCTGACTGGTCAGGATACCACCCTCACTCTGTGTGTGTTCTCATTTCTTCCCCTTGCCATCTGCCTTCCCTGAACTGCCATCAGTGGGCAACTTGGGTCCAGGCATGTTTCCTACCCCATACCTATAACAGCTGTCCTCTAAGTAGAATCTTTCCCTCTTTCCTTCCCATTGTAGCTTTATGAACTGGAAAAAGGAGGTTAAGACACTCTGATACAGTAAGAAATCTGCATAAGAGTGATCTGCATATTGTAAAACTGCCTTAGATTGTAACTATGGACTTCAATATGATCAACTCCAATATTAAACTACACAGAAGTGAATGGGAAAGCTGCTGTGGAATAGAAACCCCTCAAGTACATCCCCTGGCTGCTTGTTTAATGCTTATGAAGATGCTGTGAACTACACAGCTTGTTTTCTTGCCTACACTCTGACTTTACATCTTTATGGTTTGTGTCCTCTGGGAAACATTTTTATTTTTGTTTCATTATTTAAAGCAAGCCTAATATTAATGACAGGGCTGCTATGCATTAAGGCACTGTGCTACCAATACACATCAGCTCATAACTTTTGGTGAGGCTTTCTGCATAATTTATGTCCAAAAGAGAGTATGTTGACACAAAATAGAGGATTTAACCATGTTTACTGCTGCTTGTGATAATTAGATCATTTCATACTGGAACTACTAAGCAACTGAAGTAAGGTGGGCCTCTGATTAATTGTTAAATTTATAGTCTTCTCCTAAATAATCAAACATTAAGAACTTGAAATATGTTTTGTAGCCTGTTCTTCATATAGCATTATCAGAAAACCCAGATACTGTACATAAGATACTTGGCTGACATCAGATGGACCAGTGCAAGGACTGGCAAGCAAAAATCATGCCCTCGTAGGATTTGCCCAATCATCCCCTAATTGCTCAGCTTTATAAAGTTTCCTATGGTATTCCTTGAAAGAGTTGTGTTAGGCCCCAGAAAAAGTTCCAAATAACACAGGTTTTTTTTGATGGTTTCAACACTTCTAAACGTGACTGGAACAGAAAGGGCTTTAAATGAGACATCAAATCCACATGTGCTTCTATTAACCTCTGATTTGGCATATTTTAAATCACTGCACACATTTCTATATTTTTTCTGATCAGCCATGTTCTGGCATCTGGTTAAAAGCATGTAACAACTCATATGGCTCAACTTCTCTGAGAAATAAATATACAGGGGGTGTGGTGTCAATGTGAGAAAGATCTAGAAGACTGAACAGGCACCTAGTTCAAAGGCAGTAGGGAATGATGACTTGAGGGGTAAAAACAACAAAATATAAAACAACATAAAATCTGTGAGGGTGGTGGACTCCTGCTGAAGTTCCCCTGTTAGATAGGAATGTTTGCTGGGCTGTCCCTGAGATGAGAAGAGGTGTAACCTTTCCCTAGACATCTTCCTGCTTAGTGTAGGATGCTTTTTCTGAAAGATGGGTGTTCAGTGACAGGTACATAGAGCACAGTTCAGAAATGGCATCCAAAATCAAGCCATCTGTAGAATATATTAGTGAACATCCAAGAATATATTAGCGAACATCCATCTCTGACTCTTATCAAAGAATGGGGGCTTTAAGAGTAGCCATGACTTGGGTTTTGTGGGGGCTTAATATGTTTTCCTATTTGCATCCTTTGCTAGGAAAACAAAAACATTTATTCCCCAAATCCAGATTCAGAAGGGTTGGATCTTTTTTCAGTGGGTCAGAGCCTACCATGCTTCAATCTTAACACAAAAATTCCTTTATACAAATCTAGTTTTCCATTCCCTAATGCAACGTGGTTAAGAATAACAGAGTTCCTGCATATATTACTCCTGCACTTCGTTCTCTCAGTTGTATCTATGAGTGAAATGCATTCAAATGCCAAAAATACATAGCATTTCTGAAGCTGATTGTTATTAATATTGTTCTGTTTGGGTTTTTATAGCTGTAAACCTTTTTGAAGTGCCTAGCAAAAAGTGAGAGGAGGAGCTTTGGAGGGGGGAGACAACTTTGAAATCTGCAGAGCAGAAGCTTTAATCTCCAGTTGTGACTGACATCAAACAAAAGTGCAAAAACTCCCTTTGTTCTTGAGCACAAAGGGTGTGTTTGTTGTTTGTTCAGGGTAAGTGAAAGGCCCCCATGAAGTCCCACTGAAGATGTTTAATGAATCTGGCAGCCTCCACGCTGTCTCTTCTACAGAGTAATCCTAGAGACAGACCCATCACACATAATTTAACAGAGTGTGACACAACAATCTCTGCTCAGGAGACACCTTGGAGAGGGAATACTTTTATTACTCAACAGCACAGACCCCTCAGGGTTGGTGCTGTGGGGCAGAGCTCTTGGGGCTAGTGGCCACACTTTCATCTCTAAATTGAGGAGTATTGCTCAGGTATTGCTTATTAAGCTTCTTTGAACTCACAGTTAAAATCAAGTGAATTGTACTCACTTTAGTGCAGGGGGCCGGGATTTTGGCAGCCTCAGCTTCTAACAGAAGTCAAAGTCAAGAATATCTAAGAAAGGAGGCTTGCTACCAAAATCAGGTCAAACAGGGACATAGATATTAGGGAAGGAAGAGAGAAATTGTATTAAAATTGGAACAATAATGGAAAAGACTACAAAAAAAAAAAAATCAAGTGAGTGAACATTCTTAGATGTCAGATCCATTAGGGTTTACCACATATATGTCATGTTTTATCAGTTTGTCCTACTTGATCATTCCTTGGGTGAGTATAACAGGAATAACCACGGTGTAAGTCTTTAACCTCCCTTGTCTTTGCTATGATCTAATGTTTAGGGCCTGGGCGTTGTGGAATCTGGGCTGTTTACTGCCAGGTCTCATGTCCTGCTGCCTGGCTAGGGATGTTCTGTGTGGCTTGGAGCACATGGAGCAGCTGGTGTGTGCTTTTATGGTCTGGCCATGTATTGCCCATGGGTAGGACAGATGGAGCTTAAATCCTCCTTAGATTTGATTTGAGTGTTCAGGTGGGTGCTTTCATCTTCTCCCAGTTAAATCAGTTTTCAGCCCTGCCTCGTTCTGCAAGGGGGCAATTCATTTTCACATTTCTGTGTCACCATTTCTTCTATAAAATGGACATAACCTTGTACACCTACTTTGGGATAAACTATGGAGTGGATTGTGACAACTCATGGCAGCATCTGTGAAGAAGACACTGTTCTCTTGGAGAACACCATGGTTAAGGTTCTTTTTTCCCCCAGCTTCCTCATGACATCAATCAGATTTTATTTTTCATCCCCTCTGCTGGATGTAAATGCAAAATGCATTTGTAATGCAGATGTCAGCCACTCCTGGGACTGCTGAGGGTCTAAGCACTATTTGCTGTTGCATTTGATCCCCCTCCCAAATGCCAACCAGAGCCCCAGAAAATCATCAAACATCAGGTCTGATGACTGGGATTTAGACTTGGTACCAAAACAACCTTGACACCCTGGAACACAATACACAGCCCCTTCCTAAGAGCTTCTCTGCCCAGCATCACTGTTTGAAATATCCCTTGTTCTCCCTTAAATTGCCAGAATATTGTAGGATCTATCAAAAATAGCAGTGCCTGTTTCCCTCCCTTCTTCCCCCACCCGTTATCAAATCAGACGTCCAAAATCAAGTGCCTGTGTGCTCTGCTGACAAGCACAAGGGGATTAGGGAGTGACGGGTTTAACAAAACTGGCTCAAGGTTTTGTAAAATGCATCTTGGAGCCTGAGCTCTGAACGAGCCATAAAATTCCTCCCATGAGGTACAAGTGAGGTTTCTACAAGACTGGATCAGAACTTAATAATGTTTTTTCCTAGGTTGTTTTTTTCCTTGCTTTCTAAAAGGTGCCAGAAAACCATCTCACTTTTTAAGATGCTGTAAGACTAACAATGGCTTAATGTAACAATTGTGTAAAAAATCGCAAATATATTTTACCACCATCAAAAAGAACTGATTTCTGGGCTGCATGAAAACCATTTGGGGCAATTAGCATGTAATTTAATTTGCATTAATCAGCAGAAGGTCAGCAAGAAATTAACTTTGGGTGTAGATTTTACATATAACAGCATTTGAGAAGAAGGGAGGAACTGTTTTTACAGGGTGTTAATTTGGAGCTAAGTGCATTCAGCAAGTTTGGAGGGGCTTGGCCTTGCAGGAGAAAGATGAATGATGTGGATTTGAGAGCACTGAAAGCACAAAATGATGTGGCAATTTACCAAGCATTTAATGTTGCAATATATAAACACTTTAACAGACTTCTTGGCACTTGTAATGATCAGAGCACAGGTTTTGCTGAAGCACTGAGCACTCTGCTAGCACTGAAGGGCTGAATGTGGACAGGGTCCCACAGGGCTGCGTGCACCAACCACGGTGCCAAATGATTCAAGAACACAGCCAGATATCCCAAAAGCACAGATCTCTCTGCAGCTCTGCAGCATTTCCTTACTGGGAGGAATTTAGGCAAATTACTCATTTTCTTGTGTGTCCCTTCAGGCCTCCAGCCATTCCCTCTGCAGCCATTTCATTTCACAAAGTCTCCTGGGGCTCCATGAGCCTGTCATGTGAGCAACGTGGTATGTGTTGTGAGAAACCCACTGCTGATGACACAGAAATTGGTGGTTTTGACAAATGTTACCTGATTATGGGAAATGAGATGCTAAGAAGTCTGGTGGTGTTTGGTGATGGTGAGGTGGTACTTAAAATGTGTATGGTTGATCTTACACATTTTTCTTTGAATGAAAAGCATTCATTGCTTTTGTGTGGTGTGGAAAGGTGTCTGAGAGTGAGTCTCTTGTATTTCTTGTTTTTTTCCCAGAGGGTAGTCTCAAGGGTCTTTGGAGCTGCCACTTATCCATCTGTAGTTCACACACATCTTTGTTGCAGCAGGGTTAGAAAGAACCGTGGGCATAACTGCACAGCTTATTTTAAGACAGGATGCCATGGCCATGCCCACAACCATTGCCTAGATATTATTCCAGAATCAGAGTTTTTAGACAAAGTAGACCTAGAGCCTCATATCCAGTTATTTATGCTCAGCTGAGATGCTGAGGTTGACCCTAGTTCACCTATGCTTCTTGCCTCTTCAGAGGGAGATCCATGGTGGGTTGAACAGGAATTGAATTGGAAGTCAAAGGGGATTGATTATGCTTGTGGGCTTCTTTGTTAAGTTCCCAAACTTAAATGGCATTAATCAGACCAAAGCATGTCTGAAGGAACTGGCAAAGACTTTTGGCAAGCAAAGTACACCACTTTGGGACTCAGAATTAGGATCCAGTTTGATCACAAACTGGAATCATAACTTTATGAGAAAGCTTAGTTTTTACTGAATTTTCTCACTCTGTGGCTTAGGATACATTTACAAACCCACTGAAAGATTCAAGCTACTGTGCACAGCCCACCTGCCATGGCTATTTGTGAGTGGACTTACCCAACTTCTTGCATTGCTTTCATTGCTTCAGCAAGGTTTTGGTATCTTGACACTATTTCAGCAAGACATCCTTAAACAACATTCCTCAGTTGGCTCACTATTAAAAAAAAAAGTATGTTTCATTTTTTAGTTGTATGACAGACTAATAAAAGCAAATTTGACTTTAGAATCATAGGTTATATAGCTTGGAAAAGATCATTGAATCAAAGCATTAACCCAGCACTGCCAAGCCCACCACTAAACCATGTCCAAATTCCACATCTCCATGCCTTTTAAATCTCTCCAGGGATGGTGACAACCACTTCCCTGGAGAGCCTGATCCAATGCTTGATACCCCTTTCTGTGTATAAGCTTTTCCTAATATCCAATCTCAACCTCCCCTGGTACAACCTGAGGCTGTTTTCTCTGGTCCTGTTCTGTGTTACTTGGGAGAAGAGCTCAATCTCCTCTGGCTGCACCCTCCTGTCACGGAGTTGTGGGGTGAGACAAACACCCCTGAATCTCTTTTTCTCTGCAGTAAACACCAGCAGCTCCCTCAGCTGCTCCTCATCAGATTTGTGCTCAGCCCTTCCCCAGCTCCGTTCCCTTCTCTGGACATGCTCCAGCCCCTTCATGTCTCTATTGTAGTGAGGGGCCCAAAACTGCTCACAGGATTCAGGGTGTGGCCTCACCAGTGCAGAGCAGAAGGGACAATCATGTCCCTGGTCCTGCTGGCCACACTATTGCTGACACAGGCCAGGATGCCCCTGGCCTTTTTGGCCACCTGGGCACCTTCCAGCACATGTTTAGCTGCTGTTGACCAGCAAACCCAGGTCCTTTTCCACTGTGCATCTTCCCAGTCACTCTTCCCCAAGTCTGTGGAGCTCTGTGGGGTAGTTGTGGCCGCAGGACAGGACCCTGCACTTTGCCTGATGAAGTCTCATACAGCTGGCCTTGGGTCACCAATCCAGCCTGTCCAGGCTCTGCCTTTCTACCCTCCACCAGATCAACACTGCCATCCAATTCAGCGTCCTCTGCAAACTTACTGAGGGTGCATTCAATCCCTTCATGAAGATCTTTGATAAAGATACTTTTTTTTTTTTTAATAAAGATACCTTCTTCTTCAAAAATTTGTGCTCTGACATTTTAAGGAATTCCTTAGCCTTAGAATCTCAGTTTGTCCAGAATTTTCCTCAAAAGTTTTGAAATGCATCCATCTTCTGGGTGTTTTCACAGGGTCTGATTTATTTCTTCCTTCCCACAAAGCAGGATCTTAACTCTGAATTACAGGCCCTACAAAACTCTCTGAGTTTGGACACTTAGAATCACGAAAAATCACTAGTCATTTTTTAACATCTTGCACAAAACTGTCAAGTGTCAGATGACATGAGAAAGGTCAAAGAAAAATGTGTTGTAAATCTAACTGAAGATTTATATCCCAGCTCTTTCATTTTAATCAATGTTAATAGATTTTTAAAGACAAAAAAGGAAGAAAAGAAGAGTATCCTTTGAACAAAAAAATGTTAGGTAGAGAGTTTAAGGTATTAAAATTGTGGTGATTTTATTTTTTAATAATGAAATAAAACTGATTAGTGAGGATAACAGCTGAGGAAACAAGTCTCTGTGCTAATTAATTTTTAAAATAGTAAAAATTATTTTGTAACTATTACTTTTATTTTTGTGCCAACATAGAAGTGATACATTTCCTTCCCTTCAGAGCATTTTTAAATAGAAAATCTGACTTTTACCAGGTAATGAATCAAGCATTCTCAACCAGTATTTACAACCAAAGATCAATTAATCTGGTTTGAATTATTCAACTTGCAGTTTGCTTCCCTTCCACATAGGCCAATACCATATTATCTGCCCTTTCAGGAAATTTGGTGGATGATGAGATGTCCCCATAAGTCTTTATTTCATGTTGGACACATGTCACAGGACAGTGTAAGGTCCAATTCCCACTTCCCATTCATTGCCAAATGTTCTCTTGGTAGATGCATCCACTTGTCTAGATGCCAGATCCCAGAAATTAGACTCCTTTTTACTTGCATGTGAGTTTCTGTTCAGCATCACTCTTTCTGGTGAGAGCTTGTTTTTAAATATCCACTTTCATCCCTACTTGTTGGATGCCTTTCATGGATGTGTGAAATGAACCTTCTGTGTAGAGCACCATAAGATCGTTTTAAAATAGGTTCAATAGAAATGCTAAATGTGGTTCTATTTCTAATTTTAGCTTAAGAGGATGAGTAGCCATTAAATTCTCATCTGTAATTATTAACATTTTTCATGCTCATTGATATGTGTTAATACAAACAGCTCATACATTTGTATATATTGTGAAAGTTCACTTTCTTTAGATTGTGCTCCCAAGAACTCAAGGTCCTTGATATCCCACATCATTAGAGTCATGATCTTGGCATTACCACAAGTGCAAAATAAAGATATTCCTGTTTAGACAGAGCAGGTTCTGCTTATGATTTAAATAGATTTTAAATTAAAGCAGAAAATAAATGGTTCTGTAACCAGCTGTGTTTGTTCTCTCTCTGCCTTTTCTCTCTCTTTCTCTCAGATCTGGTGCTCTGTTGCCTCTTCTGTTACTCTTCACTCTTTTGATCAGCTTTCTCCTCCTTCCCTTTAGTTGCAGGCCAGATGTTCTTACGACATGTAGATCTTTCCAAATACTTTATTTCCTTTGTAGAGTAGCCACGTCTGAAACCACAGCCTGGCCAGTTGTAAGTTGTTTCAAGTGATGTATTGTCTTTAAAAAACACACTGAAATGCATTTCTCTGTCAGATTTTGTGAACTGCACAAACTGAGAGTTTTTCTGCCTTCCCTGTCTAGGGTGGGGGAAGCAATGGAGCACTTTTTTTAGGTAGGTAGTAGAGGTTTGTTCCTTCTGTCTCCCAGATGCTGAGATGCAGAGCCAGTGCTGCTGAATGCTCGAGGGAGGCAGCACACACCTCTTCTATTGCAGACAAGCAGTGGGTACCAGTCCTGCTATATGCTTTAAATGCAAAATTTTTTATTCCTCTGCTGTCCAAGTATTAATCTTCAGCATCTATGCAACATTTTGTATTCCTGTGTTTTCTGTCTGTGCTATTTCATTTTCATGATGCTATTTGGATACTCCCAAGTGAAAAATGTTAGAAAAGACCTTTTGCAGCATGCAGACCAACAGTAATTGCACCCCTATGACTCAGACAGAAAATCTAGGCATATAATCTAAAATATCTACCAAAGGAGACAAAAGAAGATGGGCCAAATTTTAGACTGGTTGTGTTGCCAAAAAAAAAAAAAAAAAAAAAAAAAGTGATTTGTTATATCTCCACTGCAAGAACTTGAAACTAATTTTCCTTTTCCTGAGCACAAAGATACTGTGAGTGTGTTTAAAACACACAAGGTATACAGAGGTAGTACCTGTCCTGAAGACACATCTGCATTAATGGCTCTAAAGCTGATCAATATGGTTTCAACATGAAATTATATTTAGATATTGAGAGGTGAGTATCTGAGTCTGTGACTTGTGTTTTCCTAGCCTGGAACAGCAAAGAAACATCTCCACCTGTATGCATGTGCATAATACAAATAGCAAATGTCACAGTGTTTCTGCTCTCCTGATAGAAATTGTACCCTGGATGTCTGATTGCTGGAGATGAGGACAACAATTGATCTCCCATCTGCAAATATGTTAAAGGCTATATAATCAAAAACCAAAATCAACAGAGGAAGCAGAGACAAAAGTGTGATGATTTGTTCTAGGTAAAATTGAACAAAAATTTCAATTAGAGCAGAGGTAAAGTGTGATGAGATACAGCCTTCTGAGTTACAGAAAATTCTTTGCTATTCACATTCACCAATTAAGTGATCCGGAGTAAAATGATTCTAACCATAATACCTGGGCTTGTGTTCCACTATTTTGAATAACACAAAAGCTGCAGGCAATGAGTTGCTCATTATTCTAGATTTTAGGAGAAGATACCTAAATGAACTGTCTGCTTTCTGAAAGCATGCTGGAAAGATTCCACTTCTGAAGCTGAGGCCAATTTCCTTTCTGCTTCAAACTTTGCATGGGGTTAACATATGAATAGAATCACAGAATGGTTTGGGTTAGAAAGGACCTTAAAGATCATCGTGTTCCACTACTCTGCCCATGTACAAGGACACCTTCCACTAGGCCAGGTTCTTCAGAGCCACATCCAACCTGACCTTGAACAATTCAAGGGATGGGGCAGCCACAACTTCTCTGGGGAGTCTGTTGCAGTGCCTTACCACCCTCTCAGTAAAAAATACCATCCTAATAGCTAATCTAAACCTGCCCTCTTTCAGTGTAAAGCCATTCCCTCTTGTCTCATCACAACATGTCCTGCTCAAAGTCCCTCTCCAGATTTCTTGTGGGCCCCCTCAGGCACTGGAAGGTGCTGTAAGATCTTCCTGGAGCCTTCTTCATGAGGAAATAACTCCAGATCTCTCAGCCTGACTTCATAGGAGATGCTCCAGCCCTGTGAGCATCTTCATTCCCCTCCTCAGGACCAGTCTGTTTCAGACCTGGCAGTCTTGCCCAGGTGCAGCTTGATTGCTGCAGACATCCTGCAGGCAGGTTGCAGCTCCCTGGAAGTGCCAGGCAGGCTCCAGGTGTCTGAGCTGCCCTTGCACAGCAGCCACGGGGTGCCCAGGGCTGGGCAGTGCTGTGGAGCACAGGGATGGGCACATGCTGATGATGCTGAAACAGGAACATGGGAATTCTCACCTTTGCTTCAGGCACTTCGGTGGCATTCGTCTTGCCTGATCTATGCATTTAAAATTTAGGGATATAATCCCTTTGTAGTCAATGGAGAGATGTGGTAATGCTCTTTAGTATAACTAATCTCCCCTCAGTGACAATAGAGAAACCCTAGATGACTAGCTTAGACTAATTGCTCAGCTTCAAAGGTGGGATTTAACCACCTGAAACAGTAAAATGCTATCAGATTAAAGTGTAGCTTTTCACACCTATACAAAACAAATGTGATTTGAGCCTAAATAACTGCACAGAACAGCAGATAACTGACTTAGACTGCAAGTGCCTCTTCTGAGGAGAAGAGGTATTTTAAATGTTTGTGCAAGCCACAATAAAGCACTGATTTATACACCTTGCAGTGTTCTGTATTATGGTCACACTGCTCTGGAGTTTATTGGATTTTTTCATTTTAAAGATGGAGATGTGAGCAAGAGGTTAATTGGTTTGCATGAGATCTGACACGGGGACACTTGGTAAAATGGGGACATGAATCAAAGCTTTCTATTCCTCTCATGATTGCACTCATGATTTTTGGTCCATTGTCCTGGACATTTGTTCACCATTTCTTTGTCATGAAATCTAGTCCATCTCTTGGCTGGTAGAAAGACTTTTATATTGTAGGAAAACACCACTGTATTTTGGGATTCTGAATACTTTTAAAATACTGTAAACAAATTGAATGGTCAAGAAACAATTTGAACTAGAAGTAGAGAGCAGAAGGGACACTTTTAATTGGCATAAATTAGTCATTACTGGTTTGCCTCTGAAGTTTTGATCATTTTGCTTGTGTAAATGATTGCTGTTCCTGTTGCCTTTCAAGGATTTGCAGCATCACATAATTAGTTTAGCAAACTCATGGCCATACGTGGAAGTCTTGGGTTTCCATTAAATAGAGGGCAATGAAATGATTAAATTTCCACTGTATGTAATTTGTGTAGAGCATTCTGCAATATATGCATATCAGTTATGAATCTACAATCAATTTTCATATTAAATGTTGAATTTAAACCCACAGCTGGACTTTCATCCTGAAAGAAGCCAGATAGCCCTGTGCATCTGGTTTAATCTTCCCTTCAGCCATATTATTTTAAAGGCATTCCTGCTTAGTACATCTTACAATTGAAAAATAATACTCATATTCCCTCTCATCCTCAGCAGCTGTGATCCCTCTGCAGATGTTGTTCTGTCAGACGTTTCATTACATGTGATAGAAAGCGCAGGTTCTTTTCGTCTGTCTGTGTTACTGCTTTGTAGATTTTATTTTCTTTTTTTTTATTTATTTTCTTTTTTATTTATTCCTTTGGCTGTAGATGAGTCCTTCCATAATACTTCACTTTATCTCCTGTTGCTGCTGCTTCTCCTTCTTTCTAAGTGCAAAAATGATCAAGAACTTGCAACTGCGTGGAGCCGCCCAACAGAAGCCCATTGATTCCCCACCAAAGGGCTCTGTGTGAGCCATTCTGCTCCAGCCTGAAAAGAAAGCTTTGTTCCCTCAGCTGGTAGTGTCTTAAGATGCTGATCCTTGCCATATTTTCTGAAAACTGTAGCAGTTCATCAGGCTGTTTGACACTTCCCGTTCAGCTGTGTACTCTGTAGCACACCCTGGTATTTGCTGCTGCTCGTACATCAGCCTCAGCAGCCCGAGACTGCTCTGGAGCATCCCAGGCACCACCGTGAGCTGTGCTGGGCACAACTCATTTGGAGGTGAACAGTAAAGGAGCTGAAATCTGGAGTGCTGGTGGCCATGCCCGAAATGGTAGTAATGGATTTAGTATTTGGGGCAGGAGGTATGGGATTTGTCATGTTGGTTGAGTATTTTCCTGGCCACCTTCCATGACTGTTCAGATATTTTTAGCATGAAGTACAAGCTATGTTGTCTCAGTTGACCTTGGAGCATGACATTTTAACATGGAATTGGTTTGACTTGCTAATCATTAAAATGATTTATTATTTTTTATTGCAAGAGCAACTAGAATCCCAGTCATGTTTTGCAGATGAAAAGGGAAGAAAATTGGAACCTGTCTTCCCTTAACTTGCAGTCCTTCATGATATCCATGTTTCCTAAGGTGCTGTCATTCTCTCTACACCATTAAAAGTAGATTATGTCCAGGTTTGTTTTTTAATTTGTCTTTTAGTCATTTGACAAATATTATATCAGAGTGACTGAAACTAATCCCAAGGTTTCACAGTGCTCAATGAGAAGTGTAGAACAAAGGGATCGTTTCTGTTGCAAACAATTTATGACCTTAATAGAAGTTTACAGCTGCCATCAGAAAGGCAAGATCTTGCTACCAGTGTATTTATCCTGGTGATTGCTCTCTCTTTGCCTTCATTCCCAGACTCAAGTTTAAAGATCAAGCCCCTAAATACCAACTTCTGTTAAGGAATTAACAGCAGTAGCAGTGCATCAGGATTTCGTAGCAGTATTTTAAGGCCGTAGTGTATTATGTAGGAAAAGAGCTTAGGACCAGCCACAGACATAGCCAAAAGCTCATGAAAGTTGAATTCAAATTTTGAAGTGTAGATCAATTTTTTAGCCTGACTGGACTTTTTGACAAGTTGTCAATTTTGGACAATTCGTGTTTATTGAGTTTTGCACCTCCTTAAGTTAACATGACCTGAGAGGAAATTACAGTCATTTTTAAGATGCATTTTACTGCCACAGTGGTGCAGAAAAGCTTTTGACTAAAAAGAGCATCAAGGACTTGTTGACTTTTTCAGTCTACTAAATAAGCACCTGCTCAAGTATCTGATGTACATTAAAAAAAAAAAATTAAAATAATACCAAAAAAAAAAAAAAAAGCCAACCATCCTCCTGCATGGTTTAAAGATTTACACAGCAGAAGCTGAAACCAAGACGTGAAAATAAAACTCTCTTTGACTGCCTTGGCAACTGGGAAGACCACAACCTGCTCCTACAAATCACATGGCGGATCTCCCAAATAGGGCCAAAGAGGCTGTTTCCCTGAAATCTGTGTCACACTATAGTTCCTTTCATGCACAGGAAGTGAGTAAATCATTGAATAATGCAACATCCTTCCCCATCTGCGAGAACTGTGCCAAAGCCAAGCGTGAGGGTCTGGGTTAAAGCAGACCCAGTTACTTGGTAACCGAGTTGTGTTTTGGAGGGGTCAAAATTGGAGGGATTTTGGACTTGTGTTTTTCGGGGGTTAAAATTGCCAAGAAAAACTGAAAACTTGAGGAAGATCCCCAGGTGCCTGCATTAATACTCCCCAATCCCTCTGATGTGAGCTGGCAGGTCCCATAAAGCCACTCAGCCTTGAACAGGGAAGGGAAGGAGGGAGAGAGCAAACGCTCCAGCTGCGACTCCAGAGCCCCAGAAAGAGCCTCTAACCCAATTCCCTTAAAGTGCACAAGCCTCACGAGCCACAGCATCTCTTTGCCACTGTATTCACTGAGTTCGCAGGGCAAACAAAAGATTCATACCAAGCATGCATCCTTCCAGAGGGGGAAAGCTTTTTCTCATTTGCCCATAGATTCTCCCCCTTTTCTTTCAGTTTTATACACAGAGATATGTATGTGTACATATATATACACATTATTATTTCTGTTTTAACGGCAGACGGGTGTGGGGGGGGAGGAATGTTGCTAATTTTTTTTGGCTGGTAATTAGGAGAGCTAACACCAGCTAGGCTAGAGTGAACGCAAACAAGACCCCTATAGGCAGCACAGTGCATTAATGTAAAATATGCCCAGACAACATAACTTGTCAGAGAGGATTATTTCTGCTTAGTGAATCTGCAGGGGCCCCTTTGCTCCACCACTCAGCGTCTGACTAGAGAGAGAAAGAGAGAAAGAGTAGCCATTAGTGAGTAGCTACTGTGGCATTGATGTTTGAGCGCACTTCTGAACTGGCTTTTGTTGAGAATATCGGTGCAGAAAGCATGCGCTGTCCCAAATCCGCTGTTACTATGAGAAATGAGGAGCTGCTTTTAAGGTATGTTGTCTCCTTTGTTTTAACGCGTGCTTTCGAGTTGCCTGGGCCCGCTGCAACTATAACCGTGCTGTGTATTAAGTAGTTTCCCTATTTAAAGGAAAAGACAGGCATTGCTGGGTGCAAGTAGCATTTTCCACTAGTTCGGGTCGCACATTTCATGTATAATGACAAATGTACGGAGAGGGCAAGGAGGGGAAAAAATAAATGTATTTATCTTCTTTTTTTTTTTTTTTCCCCCTTCCTAATAGAGAGCTGGTATTTCTTTTATCACCTCCTTTGCAATATTTCTGCCTGCTTCATTATTATGCACTGGGCATGGAATAAGCATGGAAAAAGCTCAGGGAGACTCCATATTAGAGCTAGTGCCCTAAATACCACTTTAATTTTCACTTAGCCTATGTAAATAGTTACTAATGCTTTACCTAGTCTCTACCGCTCGAAGATGTTTTAAAAATACCTAAATACTCCCATAATGTGGGATTCCACATCTATTCTCTAATAATGCTCCCAGGTTTAGCGGGAGGCCAGCATCGACTACTCTTTTCAGAGACACACAACACGCAGACACGCACACACGCACACTCAAACACAGAATTATGCTGGAATTGGCACCCTGCTTTGAAAAATGTAGTCTTTTGTTTATTTGCTAGCAGACGTTGTAGCATTGAATACATCTTTTGGTCTGACAATGGGACAGCTGAACAATGGTGTTGTCAAACTAGCTTAATGTATGTCTGGCGATGGGGTGGTTTGGGTTGTTTTGGGGGTTTTTTTCCTTTCCTTTTCTCAGCCCCTTTTTCATTTCCCTTAATCTTTTTGTGTGTACAGTAGAATATAAAGTGCGTTGCCTGTTTTGTGGTGGTTGTTTCAGTTCATATCTGCTGCTAATAGTGCAGGGAGGGGAGGTTTGTATCTTACAATTATGGCTATTGCATTAAGTTGCAGATTTATTACTAACCTCTCCTTTAACTGTGGTGAGAAAACTTATTGATTCTGAAAGCTTACAATACTGCTGTCAATCTGGGAAATACATACTTGCCAAATGTGCCCTTGCTTGATTTTATGCCCGATCGTATCAACTTTAACTGCTGTTTTGAAGATAGTGTTTCTAATTTTGTTTAGATAATGAAAATGCAATAAAAATGATGAATTAGATCTCAGAGCAGGAGCACATGCAACTTTCCATTTTTATTACATTTTATACATTAGAATTTTTAAGGTCAGACAGAATAATTTACCTGAATGATTCCTATCTCCAAATCAAACAAATTATTCATATGACATTTCTTACATTATCTTTCTGTTTAGAGAACCATAGTTTAGCATTAAAACAGTTAACAATTTTGGGTTTGAATTTGGAAAAATTAAGCTTATGTATTGTGAGAAAAAATTGTTACAAAGCTTTTGAAAAATTTTTTACTACTTGGACAGCAGCTTATGTCTTAAATAAAATGAATTGCCATTACTCTGTGGAGTTTCTTAAACTGTTTAAAGTCTTTAAATACTTTACATGTTAAGTAAATGTATTGCTTTTAGCAATAAGTTTAATGATTTTGTGTGAGAAAAGATTTATTTATCAGTGGCTTCTGGTTTTTGCTTTGGTCAATTAATAGTAGAGATTTTGTGCTTTTTTTACAAAACTGGACTCTAGTGCATGATTTATATGGGTTGAGGGTCTCTTAGACCCCTTAATTAAAACAAAAAGACACTGAGGATTTATCGGTAGCAGTCAGAGCCCTCTAAAGCATGCATTTCAACACCAAAATATTTGGTGGGGAGACTGAATACTTGCTATGCTCTTTTGCTTTTTTTTTTTTTTGCCATTGTATCTTCTTCCCTTGAATCTTGAGATGGTGTAAATCAATAGCAAAGAGTTTATGTGAACAAAAAGGTAATATCACATAAAATACTTCCCGAAAAGCCAAGAGGTTATGGATTATCATGTGCTTGCATGCTGTGTGTTGTGCATAAACATGAAGAAAGCAAGGATGGTGTTTAATATTATGGGACCATGACATAATTCACTTCCTTGGGAGAACTTCTTTCAAGACAAACATTAACTCGTTCACAACCGCTCTGCTCTGCCTGAACTGGAGGGTGGAAACAGTGGCATGTTTTTACAAAGTTATTTTTCTATCATGTCATGTTGCAGCAGCCTGAGCTTTCTAGCAGCTACTGCCCTTTGTGAGTGGCAATAAAGTGAGTCCCTCACTCTCAGTTAAGCAGAAATGCCCCTTCAGGGATAGCCCAGAGCAGTGGGAATGCCACTTCTGTAGCAGCCACCAACAGACACCTGGGCAGCAAAACCAGCCACGACTTTTAAGGACTATTCAATACTATAACTGTTCCCTAAGCACTCTGCTCACAGGTGAGTTCATCCCAAACTTACTGTAGTTTCTATGTTTTCAGATAAAATGTTGCATAAAATACATATACAATGATATTTTTTTTGTCTTGGATTGAAAATTATTTTGGTTTTTTCTAAGGGTATTTTCTTACATTGCATTCACATCAAAGACTGATTTTTGAATTAGTTTGTGTGAATCCTACTAAAAAAATAATCTTTCTATACATATTTACTGAAATATTGCTTTCTGAGCCATAACAACTATTATTAACATCAAAGAAGGTGAAGCAAAGCTGTAACACAAGTAATTTCTTAGCATGTTTATCGAAAGTAATGGCTTTTGAAAGACTGCATAGGTTTAGAGATCTCATGCCTGAGCGTAGAGGTGTCCTCAGTGCCGCCTGCTTTGAATCTCACCCATTCACAAAGCAATGTGGTGCCTTGTAGTTGTCAAACTTGGCAACATCTGTTTCCACAACAGAGCTAAGAGAGGTAATTCAGACTCTACATGAGTTTTTATTTGTTCTTGCAATGATCAGGTGTAATGTCAAAACATGAACACCTTCAGTCCTACCTGTTAGAGAAAGAGCAAGACAAGTCTTAGCCTGGGACGTGGCTTTCCATGCTTCCATAGGGATATGGAATTGAATTATATTCATTTATTAGCCTGGAGTCTGTGTGTATTTATTTATTTATTTAATTACTTTCACATTCATGAGCCACAATCATCAACATGCTAATATTTTCTTTGTTAAGAGAGGATGACACTGACATGTTTCTGTTATCAGATTTAACTATGAAGGGATTGAGATCCGCCCTGCAGATAAAGACTGGGGGGTGAAAAGCTGAATGTGAGTTGGCAATGTCCACTCACAGCCCAGGAAGCCAATTGTGTTCTGGGCTGCAGCAGGAGAAGGGTGGCCAGCAGGTCGAGGGAGGTGATTCCCTCCATCTACCATACCCTCATGAGATTCCAGCTGCAGTACCTCTTCCAAGTCTGGAGTCCTCAACAAGTCCTCAACATGGAACAGTTGGATTGGATCCAGAGGAGGGCCACAAAAGCAGTCAGTCTGGAACACCTTCCCTAAGGAGACAGGATGAAAGACCTGTGGTTGTCCAGCCAGGAGAAGAGAAGGTTACGGGGAGATGTTAGAGCAGCCTTTCAGTACCTAAAGGGGGCTTATAGGAAACATTTTTTTAGCAAGGCCTGTTGGTATGGGACATGGGATTGTGGCTTTAAACGAAAACAGTGTTGATTCAGGCTAGGCATAAGGAGGAAATTTTTCACAATGAGGCTGGTGAAACACTGGAACAGGTTGCACAGAGAGGTGGTGGCTGCCCCATCCCTGGAAACATTCACAGTCAAGCTGAACACGGCTCTGAGCAACCTGATCTACTTGAAGCTGTCCCTGTTCATGGCATGGGAGTTGGAAGTAGATGACCTTTAAAGGTCCCTTTCAACACAAACCATTCTATGATTCTATTCTATATAAGATTGCAAACTATACCTTTGGGGCTGAAAAACAAAGCAAGTGTTCAATTAATATTCATATCTAGAAGTTTTACTGCAAGTGTAGATTGTGCTTGAATACTTAAGAAGTCATTCAGGAGTGAATCAATACTAATTATTGTAATCAGGAGGGTTAATTAGCTGAAGATGCTGCTGATGGAAAGTTCACTGCTTACAGCCCTGAAAACACCTAAGTTGATGAAATCTGAAAGCAAGATGGCTAAGAGGACTTTGTGTGGAGAGAAACATTTGGCTTTCCTTTGGCATTTCAAGAGCCAGTCATTCCAAAGGGGAAACATAGCCTGTACTTTGTATTTTGCATTATATTAATTCAGGGGGTATTAGAAGATGCAACTAAATCTGTCGTGAAGATATTTTGTGGTCGTCTCTCAATAAATGCAAGTACCATTTTGGATAACCTGTACTGTCTCTGCTGCATTCATTTGTAGATTACCATAAATTAATATGAATAATCTTATGCATTTGAAATCTGTTCCAGCACTGTTATTTGGAACAGGTTTTTTTTCTCCATTTGTGTTCAGGCACAGGGACTTTACATGGTACATGTACATAAATTACGCATGCTCTGTTACTATTACACATATATATGTGTGCATGCATACATGTGTGCACTTAAGTTTAAACATTTTTCATTGAGGGTGTGTATTTCTATAATCCTGTGCCCTTAAAACTCCCACTCAGTTTCCATCTGCAAAATAGTATTCAACTACATATGATTCAGAGGACAGTTATTGGAGAAAGAGTTAATGAAATTTAAGTTAGATGACAAGGAATAAAGACTGAAAAGAAATTACTGAAGAAAATCCTTTTGTTTTCCCTCAATTAGAGAAGTTGTGTTTCTTGAAGTGAGCATTATTGAATTCAAACAAAATCCAGTTGTACAAAACCTTTTCCACAAGTGATTTGCAAGATTTTATATTTAATGCTGGGTGTTAGGGTTTTGCATTGGTTTTTGTTGTTGAGTTTTGGGGTTTTTTTTCCTTTTCCTGTAGTTGTATCTCTTAACCAATACGAATGTCTGGATGTTAATTCAAGAAAAAAAATCCTACAGAAAGCCCCCTCTCAGTCACACACACACACATAACCCCCCAAGTATAGTGATGCTTTCAGAGGAGAGAAATCCTATTTCAAAACACATCCTTCTTTCCTTTCTAATGACATTAGAGATTATCACGTGTAGGTGCTATTTGTCTTTGCAACTGTTTTCCTATGACTGTTTTACTGCTTCCAACACATTTACTTGTATGTCAGCCATAGAAAAGGTAACTGAAAATGGCAGTTGTTGAGAAAGCATGTCGCCATGCCTGGAATGACATGCATTATCAGGGCAGCAGGAGTTGCTGGCTCTACAGCCCATTTCTACTTGACCTGCAGAATGATTGGCTGCCTGGGATGGTGATGAATCACTGGAGTTTATGAAACAAGACTGCTGGCATCCTCACAGAGGAAATAAAAACGGGATTTTTTTTTTTTTTTGCTTTCCCCCTCTAACATTCTTGCTGTGACAAAAAGCTTTTTTTTTTTTTTTTTTTTTTTTTTTTTTTTTACGGTTTTGTATTGCTTCTGTGTTATTTCACCCTGCAGCAGAAACAAATGTGTCAATTAAAGTCGCTTTAGTACTGTTCTCAGCAAGTTAATGATGCACTGGAGGTTAACTATCTTTATTGGATGGAAATGGTCAGGAATTCTCCCAAATTTTGTATAAATCTTGATCTGGACTCTAATTTTCTCATCTTTCACTTCAGTCTTGAGACTGAGATAGGATAACTAGTAATCAGCTCAAGCGGGATGTAAAAAACTATTTCAGCTGTTACCACACACAACTTTATTTTCTCTGATAATATAAGGATCAGTGACCATTCCTTGGGCTAATATCAGTCAGATCCATCTTCAGCACTTCTAAACTAATGACTTAAATGACATTTCTGGAAAGCACTGACTCCCAGATTTGCACTCACTTTCTAGGTGGTTCGTGAAATTATATTGTGCATTAAGCCCACATTACTGGATTAGGCTGTTATGAGCCTGTGCTTGCAGGAAAGTACTGTGGGGCTGCAAATCTGCCAGTGCACTGACAAGGCTGACACAGCGTGGATCACAAGCTGCCTTGTAAAATGCAGCCAAGTAAAAATGATCCTTCCATTTCAATTAAAACACCAAAAATTGTGTTTGGGGGTGGGGGAATGGGGAGAACTACTTGTTTGTCTCTCCATGTAGCATACTCAGTGTGCTGATGTGTTACCCTGTGTCCCTTATTCGGGTAAAACAACCCATTTTTAAGTTAACTCTCTCGGATTCAAAGAAATAAGATTACCAGTAAAATTGCTCAGGAAGTTTTAAATACAGCACTTATATGAATATAATGCTTTTTGCCATTACATGAGAGAGGGTTTTTCCTCAACTCTCATGCTTTGCTGCCCAAGCTTTTTCTCCACTAGTTTTGAAAAGCAGTTTGCATACTTACATCAGTTTTTAGACTTTTTCACCTTCCTCCGAATAATTCAGCTGCTGCTGGACACTGCAGAGGCTGCAACACTCTGGTTATTTAAGGCACAGCTTTCCAATGACCCTTGTGAAACAGAGGAGGGCAAACTTTAACCAGCGAGAAGGGCAGCACAAGGAACTGTTGCTTGTGCCCTTCGGTGTGTGAGGGGTAAATGCTGTCCTTGCTCTGGAGTTCCCATGGCAGCAAATCAGCAGGTCATCCTCAAGAGCAGCCTTTGAGGATGCCAGACAACAGTCTGTCACCAGGAGGAAGAGACAGCAGAGAGTTTGAGGAAGAGGAAAAAAAATTCTAGAAAATCAGAGCGAGGATAAGAGAAATTAAATGGAGGAGTGGAAAGTATTCAAACACAGATCATCTGGAAATTGAACCTCGCATGTGCAGATACCTGTGGATGACAGGATGTCTGTGCTACAGAGTGAATTTAAGATTCAAATCCAGCACATGCCCTCCCTGGAAGCTGCAGGTCAGCATCTGAGGGATTGAGGGCTTCTAGAAGCGAAACAGAGAATTATCAGAAAACTTAAAATTTTAGAGACTCTAAATTCAATGGTACAACCTCTTGATTTCATTTTCCTTTTGCCTAAAAAAGATTTATCTTTTGCTAAACTGTGAGGAAGAAGCTCACTCTGAAGCTTGAGAATTTGCCTGCATCATTTCAGCCCACATTTAATTTTAATGAGAGAGTTATATAACCCCTTTAAAAATAACAAAACACTAACAGAACTGCATTGGCAACACCAGGTGTTCTGCAGTGCTGCTCCAATGAATCATATGGAGATTTGTCTGTGCACGGCTGATGAACATACATTAAACTCAGTTAACCCCCACCCCTCAGTAAAGCAATCCAAAGTGACCAAAATTTTTCCTAAAGAGCCTTTCTCACAAAACAATGCCTAACTAGATGCCTGCCCCAGGAACCTCTGGTTCCAGCACTTGTCCCTTACAAAGTTTTTGTATCAAGGTGTTGAGTTTTTCTTTAAAAGTTGCCGATGAATTGTTGTGACCTTTCAAAGTGAAACATTGTATGTTAAACACTAAGTTGGGTTAAATTATTTGGTTCAGAAAAGAAAATCAATGTTCCTCTTTGTTGTACTGAGCCCCAAATCCCTGAAATTGTTAAGAACAGCACAATTAACAGGTATATCTGGGAAAAATAATCATGTGACTTCATCAATGTTCCTCTCAGACAGAGAATCTGTGGGAAAACTAAATCAGTGACTTGAACTTGTTAAACATCTTGGTTCAGATGCCATTCTTGATTCTAGGAAATCCCTCAGCCACCAGCTGCCACCACTTGCCATATTCATGCTTTTTCTCTTTCCATCCCTTATCAGAGGCAGGGTCATGGGCTAGGGGGACATTTTGATCTGCCTTATGTGATAATTCTTACACCGTTAATTTAAGGGGGGAAAAACCCCAAACTACTAAACCCAGGCATGGTGCAGTTTTCTGCACATCCAAATGCCTTACAGTTACTTCTGGAGCCTTTTCTTTGTGTCCTTCATGTCTGATATTTAATGGTTTCTGTCTGTGAAACAAAGATAGCTTCTTTGCATATTTTCAGGGTGATTGTTGTTTTTGAGGATTGACATGTATGCTAGGCACTTAATGAGCAAATGAAAAAAGGAGACCTGTGAAATTTCCTACCTTAAAGATGGCACAATTTGTGTTTAAGGTGAAAGCCAATAATTTGCAGTGTAAAAGAAAGAAAAACACGTGGTAGAAGTGAGGATGAAGGTTAAGCTCATAAGGATCTTGCTGCTAGAAGTGGAGTGCAGTAGGTTAATGCAGATATTGTAATAAGCCCCTCAGATGTCTTTACATTTTGTTTTTAAAAATAAGTCTCCTTTTGGCTTCTTGTCTCTTTTGATGTCCCTTACTCACATTCTTTCTTTGCTGATGCCACATTAGAACTTCACACTTACTTTTGCCCGTGGCATTTGGAGTTGGAGATGCCCCCCAGCATCACCTCCTGATCCAGGCCATCCTCACCATCCACCTCCTTCATCCTGCCTCTTTCCCAATAACCAGCCTCTCCAGAATGGCAAAAATCTCCAGAAAACTCAAATTTATATAAAATGAGAGAGATTTTTGTGTCTCCAGTAGTTCTTCTGTGGGTGTAGATGGCAGGGAGGAAGGTTTTTTGTTACAGTGGGATTTTTCCTCTACTCTTTGAAGGAATAGGTGGGGCATATTGGGAGGATGGAGCAACACAAGAGCACCAGGTGTGTGATTTCTCCTGTCCTAAGTTGTAGGTTTTCACATGAAGATAATATAATAGACAAATCCAAGACTATTCAGTTCTCTCTTACAGGGTTGTTTGGAAAGGTGCCTTTTTTTACCATAAATAACATGTCTGCTCTCTAGCAGGAAATCAGGTCTGTTCAGTGTTTGCAGTACCCCAGTTTCTCTCCTTTTTGGGGAGAGGTTGTTGATAGTTAGCAGGTGAGAAGATAAGGTGGTCCATTGGAAAAAAAAAAAAAAAGAATAATTAAAAAAACAATGCCTGTTGCCAAGTCAAGATAAGACTGGGTTGACAAAAGCTGGGGTCTTGTGTCTATATGCACAAGGCACTAACACAAAGGTAACACCTGTGGATCGACAGTAATGCTCTTCAACTGGATTGCAAATAAACAACAGGACAAGAAGACTTAGTCTTCCAAAAATCTGCTTGTTTCTGCTTTCCTTCAGTATTCTCTTAATGTAGTGCTGAGCTCAGGAACAGCCCAGCTGGAGCAGAGGTTACTGGGCAGCTTCTGCTCAGCACCAGCCCTGAGCAGGATTGGACCTGAGGGTGATGACTGACTGTCCCGTGTATTTGGTGCTGTTCACAAAGGAGGGTGTTCCTCTAAATTAAAGGCCTTTCCAAAAAACCCTCCATTCCATGTAGCATCTGCCCTGTGCCATAATTTGTTGCCTAATTGTTTTCGGAAAGATTGAGTTATTACCCACAAAAGGGAACAAAGGCCCTTTACCCACAGTGGGATGAAATCACCTCATCACTGGTATAAAATAGGAAGGGAAAAAAAAGAGAAGTGAGTGGGAAGTTTTACTATAGCAACCAAGTTTACATAATATCAATGCGCTTCAAGTGAAAGCTCTAGAAATGCTTAATTTGAGGGACCTTTTCACAGGACTAATTTTAAATGACGTTTATTTCTGAAGATTACTGATGAGTTACAGTAGCCTACGGAAGCGGAGGGAGCCACACAAGCACTATTTTAAATACTTAAAATTCATTGATCACCTTTTTCATTTTCTTTTTAAGAGGATTTCAGTTATATGCAAGTTATTTTATTTCTCAAAATGAATGGAAGACTGCTGTGTATTTTGTTTTGTAAATATAAAATCCTTACTGAAATGTTAAGATTTCATAATTCAAATTTTTATTCCAATATTAGATATAACTGACAAAGACAGTTTTTGTTCCAGGTAATCACAAATGGTAAAATGGTGTAGAATTGCACCCATTACTTTTTACCATTCAAGGAAATGCACTACTTTTTGCTCTAATTGTTAATGATTTTTACACCATTCTCTAGTCCTGCCCAAGTGGTCGTGTGCTTTGCTTTGCTGTTTCTTCAAGCTCCCTCCCCTTCTTGCCCCTCTAGAAGTCTGCTACTAAGAGTTAGGCTGATGGGCTCCCTCCCTTGTAGGCAGGTATGCTCACATCCCATTACACAAACCAAAATGCTCTTAGTATTTCCTGCTCTTAGTCACACCACTACTTCCAGGCTCATGGCTTGTCTGGAAGATTATTTCTCTGTGGAAGATAGCAACCACCTCGTTTGCATTCACCAACTCTAGCTGGACCAGATTCCTGCTCCCCCTCGCATTAGTGGAAGATCCTGAGTGATTCCACTGGAGTCATTCGAGCCCGCTGCAAATTTACACCGTGGTCACTGAGCTCTGCTTCTGCTGCCTCTGTTAGAAACTTGCTTTGATGCCAGAGATAAGCTGAATCCCAAGCATGTTCATTGGCTTAGGGGGGAATAAAGCAGAGGATTTGAACTCTCTTCATATTGCCTTGCAGGCTTGGGAGAGAGTGAAGTCATTCAGAAACTTTCCCTTGAAGTGCTTCCAACAGTAGCATTTCCTTGGCCCAAAACTTGGGGGCAAGCTGATTAGAAGAATGGCAATTAATTATAGGGTGAGGAGGGGGTCTGGAGGGGGGATGTGATGTGAGCTCCACACTGGATTTGGCTCTGGGATCTGGAAAGGAAGGGGGTGTCTGCTCTCTTTGTCACTCACTGAAGAAGCCACAGGCAGTGATGTCAGAGTGAGCTCACACACACAACAAGTCACTTGCTCGGTCCTGGCCTTCTGCAGCTGAACTTTTTGGGGTTTTTTTTTTTTTTGGGTTTTTTTTTTTAGTTTGTTTCTCTTTTTTTCTCTGAAGAGGTGTGCAATTTTCAAAGGTTGAGTTGTTTGGAGAAATTGTATGTAGCTCTGTGTTTGAAAAGCTGCTTGAACAGTGAGTAATCTGCAAAGGTGAGGTGGAACTGCTTCATCTGCCCCGCTCAGATGGATGGAGAAACTGAGGGACACAGAATAAACGTGCCAAACAGGGTCTGGGCCTCTGAAATGAGGGGAGGAGGGATAGGAGGCAGCATTTGTAGCTGGAATAGGATTAAAGCCCGAGAATTGATGATTCCAAATTCTAGGTTCCTCCCTCAAAACTGCCATATGCTCTACCAGTTGAAAAAGCTTAATATTGGTGGGCAGCAATAATGCAGCTCCTCTAAGCCAGTGTTTAGAGCCATTGTCTGATTTGTGCCGTGAAAATAAATGCAGTTTCACTTGCCACTCTCACTTCCCATTTCCCTCTGTACTGTAGCAACACATCAGAGCTTCCACTTTTCCCTTAATTTTTAATAAAAGTTGCTATTTTGCTCACATGTGCTAGTCAAGAATCTGGCATTAATGATACAAATAACAGAGCTGAGCCTATAAGAGTGTGTGAAACAATCAGGATTTTTTGTTTCTTGCCACTTACCCTCTGCCATCGAGAGTTAATTCATACATAGACACTACATAATTTATGTTTGAGAACCAAATTATTCAAATGCAATTTTTCCCTCTAAGCTCTCCTTGAGTCGTATCTCGGTATCTTTTATGGAAAGGGCTCCTTTTTGCATTTGACCCTGTTCCTGCTTCTAACTTTTAAATGGCAAAAGCAAATGTGCTTTGAAAAGTGTGTTACACTGTAGTTGTTAAATAAAGCAATAACCTATGCACTTGTAATGCTTTCTCTATGACCTACTTACATACTACTTCACCCTCCTTATAGTATGATTAAAAGCTGCTTTGAATCCACTATTCCCTCAAGGGATTTGAGGCTAGAATTTAACAAACTGCTGAGAAGGCTTAAGTCAGTAAGAGGGCTTCCCTACAGCTTCTTCCAGCTAATTCACATGTAATTAAAAGGAAAATAAATATTTCAAAAGAACATACGTTTTAATGAAGCATTTTTAAGCACTTACACCTTGCATAATGGGGCAAATTTATAAAGATCTCTCTATTCCATATGCAGATTTTAAGCAAAATTATTTGTGATCCTTTCCTCCTCCCTCTTTGCATCCTGTGCAAAGCGTGGATTTACTTTTCAGTCAGCAGCAGTGGGACTGTGGTCCTTAGAAATGACAGGCTGGTGAGACTGAAGACCCTTAGATTTAGCATGTACCAAAAAAAACTCGTGATGAAGAGGTGCAGATCCAGTCGCACAGGGCGAAGTGGGGGTGGAGACTTCTTAGTTAAAAGAATATCTTCATCCTCACTGAGCTGCCCGTATTTCTTCTGAGCTAAAACCTGTCCCTTCTGCAGTGGCAAGATTTTGAAATTGAAAGTTAATCCAACTCTGCTCTGGGCCGGATTAACCACCATGGAGGCCTCAGATCAAAGACCAGGTGGCTGCATCCAGCTGGAGAAAGTTGTGCTGGTTTCTCCTTTCATTTGGACTTTGCACTTAATTTTTTTATCCACTGTATAGTCAGTCCTACGCTGTGATGGATGGGTGGCGTAAAGGAATCACCATGAATTTAGCCAAGAGGAGCCATAGCTTTGCTTTGTGCCTTTCTATGGGGATGTTTAGGTGCCATGGTGACGAGGACAGTATGTGAACATATAGAGCAGAGCAGATTAATAACACTATAGATATCTGTTCAGGATTGCAGCTGTCCTATGGGGATTATGCTGAGGGCCAAGTGAACCTTTTCTTTCTTTAGTCTTGCAAAGTAGGCAAAAATTTTAGCAGCCTGAGGGGGTTTTCTTCCTTTTTAACTCTTTAAAATTGGTAAGTCTCTTAGTGCAATAAACTGGACTCTAAAAACTTGCCCATTCTGTATTTTTTTTCCCTATCAAATCAACAATGGTCAAAATTTAAATAAAAATTGGCCTGACTGATAACACATTCTTTATGGGTCAATTTAATTTTTATATTAGAATGCTCTTTGAAAAGTTTAAGCATAGTAGGTCTTAATTTGCATTTGCTACTTTTTGCAAGTGTTGATTATCCATAACAAATCAAATTACAAAACCTAGAGAGAGATTCAGATGGAGAAGCACACACAATGGAGAGGAACGTTCTGTCTGTCTAGACTGCTCAGATCACCTAGTAATCTTCGTAAATATGTTAATATTCTTTTGCCTGAAGCGGCTTTGTATTGAAGCAAGTCGGTCTTGGAGATGGAAAGGAAAATTTATACAGATTTTCAGGGGGCGGTGGCGTGGAGGGGGGGGCCTCCAGCTATTTGTATGTGTGGAATTTTGTGCGCGTCTTGGTGGTGACACTTCTGTGCGCGGCCAACTCTGAGAGCAGCGAGGCTGGGAGCGGGTTTTTGGGAGGTCACAGCCATGAGAAAGGATTTGCCGTCATTAGTTATTTACATCCCTCTTTCTGATCAGCGAGGACAGAGTTACTACCAGTCTCTCGCCAGCCAGTAACATCACTCTGAGCATTTAAAAGACTGCCAAGGTCTGAATGGCAGGAGTTTGAGTGGAGAGACAGCCTGGACCCAGAACCTGACCAAACACTCCCAGTGCCCCCAGGCTGGCTCCGGCCGCACCGGGCAGCGCCGTGCCCGTGTGAGGGAGCAGAGCCCGCCCCGGGCTGTCCGCGCCCGGGGCCGCTGCCCCGCCGGGCTCGGCTCACCCCTCACGGCCGCGGGGCCGGGCAGCGCTGCCGAGGCGCCGGGCGGGTCCCGCCGCCCCCGGAGCCGAGCCGGGCGGAGCCGCGGAGCCCCGGGCGGGCAGCCCCCAGGCCGGCGGCGGCAATAGGCCTCTCCCGGGGCGGCGGGGGCGCAGGGGTTAACGGGGAGCCGCAGCGGGGAGATGGCTCCGCCTCCCCGCTCAGCACCTGGCGCTCCACCGACAGTTGCCTCAGCAGTCGATTTCGGAGGGGATTGGCGGAAAAAACCGAGAGGGGGAGAGAAATGTGACAACTGCCGGGGCTGGCGGCTGCCGCGGGGAGGCCTCCGCACCTGTGCCTGCCGCTCCGCCGCCCGGCGCAGTTGTGGGATCCGCCGCGCCCCGCCGCATCCTCCCGCCGACCGCCGCGGCGCCCCCGGAGCCCAGCATGACTTCTTCGTTCAAGCTGGATTTCCTTCCGGAGATGATGGTCGACGGCCGCTTGCTGGTCTCTGACAGAATGTAAGTGGCGGCGGGGCTGCCGCCGGGTCCTCCCCGCCCCGGCTCCGGGTACCGCCCGGCACCGAGCCCCCGCCGCGGGGCGCGGGGCTCCGGCCGGCTCCCTCCCGCACCGCCCGCCCTTCCGCGGGAGGGGAAGGGGGGCTCGTACCCCCAGCCACCCCCCTTCCCGAGTCACTTGGTGGTCTCCGTGTCGTGCCCCCTCCCGGGGTGCTCAGCGTCCCGCAGGTCGGTGCCGGCGGGCGCGGGGGTTATCGGCTGATGATGATGATGATGATGCAACGTGGAGAAACGCGCGTCGGTCGCGCGTAGCTGAGCGCTCTGCCCTCCGTGCCCAGCGGAGCCCTCCACAGACACCTGTCCCCTGCAGCCAGCCCCGACCCACCCGTGTCTTAGCACCCCTTGCCGGCAGAATAAACAAATTCAGATGAAATACTAAGCATCCACTGGAAGTACCAGGCAGAATGCAAGGATTTGGCGGGTTTTTGGGGTGTTTTTTCCCCCCCATACCGTCCCCGACAGCTGCCTGGTACAGCGAGTGTTAATTAGGGTGAGGGTGGTTGTTTTACATGCAGTTGAAGTGGGGATGAGATGTATTGGAAGGCGCTTAATGCTGGAATTTCAGAAGGAGAAGTATTCCCCTAGCCCGGCTCTGCTCTGTTAATCTCGGTCTGAAAGTTTCTATTATCATCCTCTTGAGCATTGCCAATTGGCAGGTATTTTCAGGTAACCTAACGCTTGTATGAAAAAGTAAAAGCTAGAAATGATGAAATAGACATCTGCTGAAAGATACGAAGTGTGAGGACTGTGCTGTATTGTTTTACAGTATCCAAAATATCTTTTATTTTGTTGCTTTTTCTTCTTTCATCGGGATGACAAACGTGGTTTGAGTTACATTAGAAAGAAGCGAGAGGCTTTGGCATTGACTCTGCATTGAAGCTGTTCTGGTTGAGGCAGCACTTAAGTTACAAGTGTAAATAAACCCGTATGTGCAGCAGAGAGTGTCACCTGCAATTGGCACAAATCAGGTTGCATACTGTGCCCCCATCTAAGGCTATTCAGACTTTTATTGCCTTTTTTACTGGTAACCAAACTTTCTCAGAGGTGGAATGCTTTTCCCTTGCAGCAGCAGTGTTCTGCATGGAGACATTCAGTAGTGGCCAGTTGTTCAGACAGCTGAGGTTTAGTGAGTGTGTGGGAGAGGGGCAAGAGTCAAGCTACTTGGTGCAGATGACTTACACTATTTTTACAGTCCTTGAAGGACAGCAAAGTGTGTAAATGCTGCCTCTTGTCTTAAATTTGTGGTCTTAGATTCAAAGGTGTTCTGTGCTGTGTTTTGCTCTTCCCATTGTAAAATCCCAGAGTTTATTTGCGTTAGTCAGTTTTGGTACAAATGCTGTCAATTTTTACCGTTTTGCAGGGAAATCGCAGAGGTTTGCCCATTAGGGTACAAAGTAGCAGCTGAACATTGGTATCTCTTGCTCTGCAGCCCTCTGTAGGGACCTGCCACAGCCAAACTTCCCCTTGTTTGCATCATCTCAGCTTTGATTAGACTTTCTACCTGCTGTCCTTCCAGGCAGTCAGAAAAGATCCTGCTAACAAACATCTCCCAGCTCAAAGGCACTATTAACTGTGGCTGATGATGCCCTGTTGTCACTTAAGCTTATATAACTTTATCTTCAATTTACCCCTCGAGGTGGGGGAGTACCACGTCAAACTATTTTTTCTGCATTGCTCTCTTCATACTCCTTTTCTCTCTGAAGCATCCATAATATATCTTAACACAGCTTGAAACACAGTCAGTGTTCATTAGACGCAGAGCTTAATGTGTGTCCAAAGATACAAAAATTAGTCTAGAGAAATGTCAGCTCCTAAGTGGATCTTGAAATCCAGAAGTTTGATAATGGAGTTGTTAAATGCACAATTCTTGTAGGGTTGGTGCTGGTTCTTCATGCATTTTTGGGGGGGAGGGGTGACTAAGTGCTCTCTTGAAGGAAAAAACTTTGCCTCCTGTATCATCAGTGGTCGTGACATGATGTGCTTCTTGTATAAACCAAACCTTGCCTTGCTGCTGATCTAACTGTGGAGATGGTGTGATTTCAAGGGATCCTGTGTCATGCATGCAAATTAATATTGAGTCTAAATTGCCATGAACTCAGGGAGCTTCTATTCCTAACAAAAATGGTCTTGAAACTGAATGCTGTGTGTGGAGCTTTGCTGCGCTGCCTTTCTAATACTCTGTCATTCGCTGTTTAAAACCGTCTTTATCTCGTCCTTCTTAGCCAAGTGGTGACATATATTTATTTGCAAGTCCCCAACTCTCTGGACTAATCAGTGCTGACGAGGATGCAGTTTGATTACGCATCAGGGGTCAGGGGCACACGAGCACCTTCCCCTTTAGCTGCCCCGCCAGGCGAGCGGCGAGCCGCCAGCAGCGTTAGCGGGGTGGCGCGGAGCATCCGAGAGCACGCTCCGAGTTACCACGCTGCACAAAACTTTTAACCTCGCCATCTGCTCCAGCCATTCCTGTAGCTCAGTTCACTCTTTAGCAGAAAGGAATTTCTTATTTTAGAGCAAGGCAATTAGCAAAATATATGTATAGCATTTCTCTTTTGCAGCACAAGTTGGGGAAACTAGACTTTTTTTTTAAGGTGCCGGTGGCATATCAGATGTTTTGGGAAATTGGTAGCATACAATATCACTTGCACTTCTTCTTTGCACATTTAAAAAATATTTGTAAAGGGATTTATTTTCAAAATCGTCCTTTATTTCAATGAAAGAGAAAAAGGAGATTTTTCAGGGAATAACTTTCAGTGCATACCTAGTGTGAAAGTCAGTTGCCAGCCTGATAATTGCAAAGTTAAAATGCTTTTACCTCTGTGAGAATGTTAATGACTCTTAAATGCTGCTCGCTTTCAAATTTTGCTGCTGTTACTATATAGCTAAACAGAAATAAAATAGAACATCAGATACATTGAGCATGACTGTGTATAATTAAACTGTATGCATGGCATCAGTGTACCTGGTTAGTGACTGAATGGCAATTTGCTAGTAAAAATTAATTAATGACATGTCATTGGAAAATAGATACTCTAGGATATGAAGCATAAAAATGCATGAACTTCTGTTTTTGAGGACAGATGGCAAGCTAGATGCTCTAACCATGGTAAATGCCTGCAAAGAGCCCTGTGTGCTCTGGGAAGGATCAGGAATTGTTTGACCGCTGTTGTGCACTGTGGGGAAGAGGCAGTTCTGAGGAAAATACTCCGATACATGTAGGCGAAACATACAGATGACATGTGTGTGTGTATCTGGACAGGGTAGGAGAGGGTTAATGGTTACTAAGTGAGATTATAAAATCTGAGTTCAATGTAATTTGCTGATTTCACTGGCTCACATGTACATGCCAACTGGATGATTGTGAAGTGGTTGCTTTGAGGATTAAATGCTCCTCGTTGTAACCCCCCCATGCTGATTTCCGCAATACCACAGAAGATTTTTCCATTCCATGTTCCACATTTCAGTGCCTGGGATCACCTTTCATGTAATGAGTATCAATGTTTTTTACTACTGAAACAAACTCAAATTTTACTTTTATTTTTGGTAGCTGGATATAATGCCAATAAAGTACGTTATGCTTCAACAGTGCGCGTGCAACTGCATGGGTTACAAGGCAATAATGTGAAAAAATATTAAGCCTTTAAATTTATTTCTCTTCTAATCAAAAATGAGTCAAAAGCCGAGATACGTGCAATATGCTGATTAAAAAGCCAGTGAAGACCAATTTTTGATACTTTTGGTTTGTACTTGCTCTTTAGTAAATAAGAAATGTCATCATTCACAGGACATGCTTGCATTTTAAAATCCAGAACTTCATTTTCTGCAGTAAAGCTGCAATATAGGACTTTTTTTTTTTTTAGCAAAAATCTGGAGATAACAAATTTATGTTTTTAAACTTAACTGCAGGGAAACTCAACATCCTGTCAACATTTTTTTTTCCCATTTTCTAGTCTTTTTTATATCTAGAATATCAAATCATGATTTCCTAACTGAAAATAGACAGGTATTTTTAAGACCACAGTCTCATCCTTATACTGGCACTTTATTCTATCTTTGATTCAGTAATGGCTTTATTTTAAGTAATATGACTTTTACTTAAATTACTTGTGTGACAGATTCCTTGGGCCACTACTGAGGAAAAGCAAAGCAAAAAAAGAAGAAAAATTTTGACTGGTGCCAAGGAGCTTCAGAAAGCTTCAGAAAGGAAAATTTTTTTTCTGATGTCTATTAAGTAATTACAATTTCATGGTGTCCTTCTCCCCATCATCTTTTCTAGAATCTCATTCAGAAGTTAACCTACGATAACTCTCAGCACATCAATATTTAAATATATCTTTCACTTCCTATGATACGATCTCACAAGTTTAAGCCTCCCCCACATGTATTCATCATCCAAATTAATCATCAGTTATGATTGCTCTAACAACTTTGATAACTCTAAATATTTCATTGGCATTTTAGGATGTTTGATATCTTATGAGCATTTGGACTATTCAAATTTCATGATTAATTCACAGATAAATATAAAAATATTTGACCAAACCGATACAGGGGAAAGGTGTACAAAATCTTTTCTTTTTTAAAAGCACCTGGAATAGCAAGAGTACGCTTGAGCAAGACAATATTCTACAGAGAAATCATTGTTTTATTGTTTAAGCAAATAAAAACTTCTTTCCTTCTAAAGTGGAGAGGCAACGTTTTGGTTTTCTTTCTTTTCCCTTCGTTTCCACACACTGTTTCCTATAGGGGATTATTTCTTGGGTGTTCTTATAGTTGCAAAATATATTGCATCTCCTGACATGATTTCCTTTGATTAAAACAAACTGGTGGCAGGGCAAGGTTAACCAGAGGCTAAAGTCACAAAATAGGGAATATATGTAGAAAGGAAGGCTGAGCTTTCCTTAGCAAAGAAGTGGGAGTACAAGAAAAACCTTCATAGGTACAAGAAAAATGCAGGAACAAGAATGCCTATTTGGAAAATAAAAACTAATTGGAGCAATAAATGTAATGTTCTCAAGTAATTGTGAAATAATTATTCCCCTTTAGAATCATCATACTTTAATTGCTTTCCAACACGTTCCTGCATTCTCTGTGACTGTGGAAAGGAGGAGAAGGGCTTGTGTTCCCTTCAGGATTTCATTTTTCATTTGCAGTAAGCTGCTGGCTTTCTCATAAAGGTTTTCAGAAATATGTTGCCTTAAATGCTGTTTTGTTCTTCCATATGGTGTTAAATAGAAAAGGTGAATGGCAGATGCTGAAGGTATAAATTCCCTCCTAACGTCCAGATAAAGCACCCTGAGATTTAGTGGTGCAGCTCTCCATCCTCTGTATCACAGATTTATAATCAATCTCTCATTTTCATTGAGACTGGGTTACGTAAATAGGACACACTTCAGTAGTGTATTCTCTTTGCTCACAGCTTGATTCTTGAAAATTCAGCTGACAATAGTTTAAAATTATAATATTAATAAAGAGGAGATCATCTGGCCTTCAAAATGACATCTGAAAGCAGCTTCTGTTTTGTGTTAAATCTTAATTACTGTGTTTAAATGAATGCCTAAATGAGCCAATTCACAAAGGAGTTGCCTACTGTACCAATAGTGCCTGTTTGGTGATTTTTTTTTTCTTTCCCTTTACACAAATATAAAAAAATAGTTTATATGGATGAGAACAGCTGCATTCTCATGCCTCTTACAACTCAGCTGAAGAAGGCTGAGTATCTTGAGTATGTTCTCTGCCCTGGGATGGTTTCTCCCTTGCCTGCCAAATGGTGGCAACACTTAAAGTCAAGTTCAAAAGCAATGCCTGAAACAAACATTGGTGTAAGAGCTGTGAGAAAGATCCTGCACCGACCTCCTGGGCCATATTTTGTGACTTTACCCATCACTTACTATCAGGGACAGCATGTTGTCACAGCTAAGGGCAGGACTTAGGGCTTAGTACTGTGCAGAGACTTAGTCCATGCCTATGAGTGCTCCAGGCTGTGGTTAGGCTGGAAGGGATGTGCTCCTGCCCACTTCTGCTCAGCTTAGTCTGGAAGCAGAGAGCTGTGTCCAGGTTAACCTGGAAGGAGACACCGTGCCCAGCTGTGCCCAGCTGTGCCCTGCTCCCCACTGCATCAAGGATGGACTCATCCCCTGCAGAGGAGCATGCAGGGAATTTATGTCCTTGATTTCCCCTCAGCCTGTGCATAGTGAGCCACTTCAGGTTTGCCAGGGAAACAGCAGCAACAGCGACCTGAGAATTTTGCTTTATGATTTTCACATCCCTGTTCATTTCTTAAATTGTTGTGTGGATCTTACCCTGGGGTTTTAAGAGTTTACAGCCATGGTTATTCCAGAGATGTAGCTATTGCTCTTTGAGGAAAATGGCGTTACTGATCTACTGGGTTTTTTTTCATTATTATTATTTTTTCTCTTTGCCATGTTAGTGTGACACGGAAAATGTAGTGTTAGTTAGTGACACGGAAAATGTAGTCCTGGCAGAAACACCTAACACTGTCCCAGCAGTCATAGGTAGCAATTCATTGCAACATTAATTTACAACTTTTTCAGTGTCTTGCCACTTAAATGTACTCACTCCTAGATAAGAGTGGAGATTTTGAGAGGAATCTCCAGACACAGGCACCCTTTAGCTGGTGTGTGTAGCTGGGTATCTCCATGACAGGACTATGACCCTTTCAGTCCCAGGTCGTACTGTGCTTTCTCTTGTATTCCTCTCCTACCTCCTATGTGCTTTGAAGCAGCTCCAGTCTGATTGCAAGTCACAGCTGACAAGAGATATCTTTTGTTTCATAACCCTGAAAAATAATGAAAATCCATCATCCTCTTAATTCCAAAGGTGTGACAACATCTTCTTGCTTAATATGTAAGAGTGCTCTTCCCATTTCTTGCTCCTCAAAAGCTTTGCACCACTGAATTGCTTAGAAATGCAAAAAAACCCCAAACATCCACAGCTTGCTTGACCCACCACTTGTGTTGTTGACTCCAGGGGCACTTGGTCCAGTGATGGTTTCTGGCCTAGTGTGAGATAAGTGCACTTCATTTGCTTGAAACAGGCCTAGTAGTTGAAAATTATTAGCTTCTGGAAGAGGATAACTGCATTTGAAAATCTACAAAATGAAGTGTTCTGTTCCCTTCTCTTTTTTTTCTTTTTTTTTTTTTTTTTCTGGCTCATTCAATTGCTTGGCTCTGTCAGCCTTTGCCTGCAATTCATTGCTAGTGAGACATCTGGTTCTGCCCTTTATCAATAAAAGCTTTTATATATATAATTTTTTTATATTTCAACACAGATGGAATGTAGAACAAGCATTAGGAGTTTGAAATGTTGTCAAACATACTCCATGCCCAGTGGCTATTGCTTAGAGAAAACCCTGTTCTACACCTTGTTCTCATACAAGATGCTCTAGAAATTGCAAATTACATGGCTGTGGTTTGTCTTGATTTCACCATGAGTTTTAGTAAACTTGATCCTTTTGTTGTGTCTTGCAGGGAAATAAAAATACTCTTTTATCTGAAATGTCTCTCTATTAACATATAGAAAAGCTGATAATTTCATTAGTCAGTAAATGAACTTTCAATTTTTTTCTTAATTTAGTTTCATTTTTTCTTCCAAGATCTTATTGCTTAGAAACCAGTTTCTCATATTCTAATGGCCCTATCCAAACAACATTAAACCCCTGCTGTCCAAAACAAAAATGAAGCAAACAAACAAGAAAAAAAACAACAGAGATACAAAAAAGAGTTCAGGAAATCACAGTGACTATTACTTTAGGTATGCATTTAGTCATTAAAATTGATTCCAGAAAATATCTTGATTGGGAAGATATTCAGAGATTTGACCACAAAACCAGAAATGCTGAATTAAGGAATAACCACAGATAATCTAGATGATCTCTCCAGGGGAAAAAAAAAGCAGAAGTCATTGCCCTTGTCCTAATCTGACCCATGTCATTCAACTTCTTCCTCGAAGTACTGAATTTTTAGGATTTCCAGGTGAGCACTGGCTTTTCCCGGCAGGATCAGTGTTGCCAGCTCCTTCTGGAGATCAGTATTGAGTGGGAGGGGACCAGGGGGAAGAGGAAGGAATAAAATTAGCATTTAATTTTGCAGGATGTGGAAAAATCAATGAGAAGTGAAGCAATTCTTAGAAAAACAGCACCTCTCTGGACACGTAAAGCACTATTATCTGATGTTTTATTACCAACTATAGCCTGTAGTCCCTGTTCAAGCCAAACTTCCGCTGGGCTTCCAGGAGCTTGGCTTGAATCAGGAATGCATAATGCTGGGCTTTGCATCCCGTGCCAGGCTGCCCAGCTCTGAGCAATGAATTGCAGTCGTGTACGTGGGTTTTGCAGCCTTTTTCTCATTGCTCGCCTCAGAGTGAACTTCAGCATGGAAACATGAGGCAAATAACTTTTCAGATGCTGTTCTACCTTGCTAGCAGAGTGCCTGTCTTGATGATGAAGTGGAAGATAAGTCAGTTTGAGTTGGGCAGGTATTCTTTTGAGGCATGTTCACACATCTCAGGTAGGGGCAGGGGGGTTCTACTCCTCTTGTCAAATCTTTTTCCCTTTGCCAGAGAGAAGGATTCATCTCAACGCCTGAGGGCTCTCAGCTTTCACAGATATCTTTATTGTTTGGCTGCAGAAGATAGAGTACAACTTCCCTTTTAAGCTGGTTTGTTGTCTGTGGAGAAGAGAGTAAATGCAGCAGCTTCATAACTGTGCTTGGATATAGTTGAAGAAAGTCCAGCACTATATTACAGATTTTTAAAACAATTGGGTTTGCCTGGTTTCATTGTCCCCTAAGTGCAGCCTAGTATCTTACTTGGTAGACCAAATTTATTTATCTTCAAGACACGGCTGTGTAGAATAGGAAAAGCTCAGGATTCCAGTATATTCTTCTTACCATTCCCATGTATTTGCTGTTCCTAGGGTGTTTCACTGGAATAGGATGAAGTTTTGTGTATGCTTTAGTATGTATTGCACAACATAATGATTTAGGGTCTGATTCTGGGTATTTTTGAGCCTTTTTTCTTTCTGCAGTGACTGTTTCAATGTGGCCATATAGATGTTGACAAAGAGTTCTTTCTCATTGTCATTGGAAAGTAAGACAGCAGCAACTCTTCAATATAAACCCTTCCTTTGAAACCAACATTCACAGAGGAAGGAGACCTGTTGTCCAGCAAGAAATATTGCTTACAAGGCTTAATGTGGTCCAAAGAGTCTTCAAGAACACTGGCTGATTTCTGTGTTTTCAAAGTATTGTTACAGGCTCCTTCAGGTCACTTCTTCTTCCCCCACATGCACAGATTATCGGATTTGGGAAGAGGTCCTGGAGGAGCCTCATTGCTGCCTGTTTGTCTGTGCTGATGAACAGCAGGCCAATTGTAGCAAGAGATACACTCTGGAATTCAGAAAGGAGCAATTTTCAGCTTGCTCAGATGCCCATATTGCTACCTGGAATCTCTGCAGGAGCTGGAGTCTATTTGGCTGATTCTGTGCCTCTTTGCTCTCTCTGTCCTCACCTCTACATCAGGGGATGCTTAGACTTTACTTTGCTGGCCTTCAGAGGATCTGAAGGTCTCTGAGCACCCCTTGCCTCTCCATTTCTTCTCAAGTGGGGAAAGGCAACAGAGGGGACTGCTGCTGACTTCAGCCATCAGGCCTCTGATTTTCCTGTTTGGTTTGGAGCCACATATACAGAGTGAATTTGGAGTTAAGAGATGTCAGGCCTCTGGATAAAATGAATATTGTGGAGCAGAAAAAGGTATGTATTTAGGCAAGGCTTTCATATAAGATGCAAATGCAGGATTACTTAGCAGAGAAAATAATAATTTAAAATTAATGTTATATTTAAAAAGTGGAGCATCATTTGTGTTAACAGGAATGAAGGTTTTATTTTTAAGCTCAGCAAAGCCCCATATCCCAGAAAATGCAAAAATGCTGCTGATAATTTCTGGACGTGAACCTGGAAGACTTCATGGAAACTTAAAAATAAATCAACTTCCCTCTTCTTTCCCAATACTCTTTGGGGGAAAAAAAAGGTGTAAATATTTTACAGCAAATAATCACATTGCCAAGAACAGCCTTTTTATTCGATTCTATAATATGCTGTAAATAATGAAACTCTCATAGATCTAGCTGATTTTTTTTTTTTATCAGTGAAGAAGCATAGCATGTAGCACTTTAAAAATCCATCAACATAGCTAAAACTCTTTTTCCAGTCTCTTACCACTTCATGCTATATTTCTCTCCGTCCCTGAAATATGCAATTTGCCCACCTTATGTTTGTTTGAAATGCTGGCAGCCTTCAGACTACCCTGATCCATCCATGTTTCAAGCAGGAAGTCTTCCCTGCTCTTTTCTACCTTATGAATTAAGAACTATCCTGCTTTTCTCTCCCTTATCACCATCCTTTCAATATCCACAAAAACACCACTGTGATTCCTTCCCTGCTTCTCTGGTAGATGAAGTTCCTACAAATACCTGTAAAACATTTACTTTGTTTTCTTCCTTCTTTGATAAGTAAGAGTGATAATAAGTAATAATAAGTAATAATTCAATCTATTGAATTTGGGAGAGAACCACCTAGAATTTAGATCTGTAGTGCTTAATGATTTTATATTCTTACCATCCAGATAGTGATTCAAATTTCCAAAGTCCCTGAAAGCATGACCAGCCTTTCTCTGGTCTGTGTTCCGTGACCCAGCAGACTGGAGTTATCAACCCTGACTGTGATTTTGTAGGTCTTCTGGGGATCTGTTGCTTGACAAAGTATAGTAGTTTTTCTTGCATTTTGGTAATGGATGTTATAGTAAGTTCTCTCAGCTTTATTTTTTTAAACAGTCTTGTCTACAAGCAGTGAACCAAATACAATACTATCACGTTGTTTTCTTTTTTCTCACAACCACAAGTTGCCCTACTTACCCAATGCAAATCACTGTGGATCTACACAACATGCCTTTCTCAAGGGCATCTGTTAATTCCATGTGACAGGCTGGGGAGTTTCAGCCAGGAATATCGAGCAACGAAAGAAGACCTGGTTGGACTCAGTAGGATTTACATTTTAAGCAATCCTCCCAAATTATAGCTTTGACAGACCTTGTGTGTGAGCAGTTTCTTCTTTAGGTGAGACTTTCATCATTAACAGCATTCCCCTTTACAGTAAATATATACAGCACCAAGGTACATGATGCTGCTGGAAGACACAGGGGCCTCAGCAGATTGCAACCTTTTCTCAAAGCACTTGACTTTTTATACAATGAAACTGGTGGTAAAACTCAATGAAAATGAGTGGTTTAGAATCAGCTCCAATATTCAGGTTCCAGAAAGACTGGTTGTTATAAATAAATTAAGGACTGAATCCAAAGCTCGTTGAGTCGATGGGCAGGCTCCCTTTGATTTCGAAGCACTCTGTGTCTGTGATCCAAACGCACCGCGAACAAATAAAGACAAAGAATTTATGTTGATTGGACATATTCAGTATGACAAGAGCTTAAGTCTGATTCTCCTCTTTGCTTATGAAACACAACTGTGAGCTTCTCCCCGGGGTTGCTGGAAGAGAAGTATTTTGGTAGCTGCATGCTAGGACTCCCAATTAGTGCAAGCGCTGGCTCCTAGTGCTAAGAATCACAGTGCTCTATGAAATGAGACAAAGTTATGGAGAGGGAGAGAAGGTTATGGCTGATAACAATGTGTTGTGGGGTTATCCTGATTTGCCTTCAGGGCTTTAAAGGTATTAATTTATCCTCCTATTTTTATTTTTGTTAATTCTTTTTAAAAAGTCATTTTGAGCTGTTTAATGGCATCAAACCACTTGCAGTAAAATTGTGGGCTTTAGGTGGAGGAGGTTCTCTGCTGGCTGAATGCCCTCTGCTCTCCTCCTTTGTGCTGGTTGGAATATTTTGTGGCATCAATCTCTGGGTCTGCCTTGAAACTGCTCTGGGACTTGGGGACGCTGTGTAAGTTCTTCTTCCTGTGTGTAAAACCTTGTTTAGAAAGTGGGTTTATTTCCTTAGTCAAGGAGCTCAAGACACTCCAAGGGATGGATATGTTGAAAGTAGCACAACAGTAGAATCAAGATCACTTGTGTCTCAGACTGATTCTGGTTTACTACTGTGGTAGTTGCTGAATAGAGAAGAACAAATCTTTTTTCCTTACAATATAATTAACTTACATGAAGCAGAAGTCTGATACAGCTTTATTTTTTAATATCAGATACATATATTTTATTTTACCCTAAAATAGTTTACTCTTCTGGGTCTTCTGAACAAATCAAATGCTTGATTTCTTTTTCTGAAATTCTTATCATGTTAGCTTTGAAGCAGCCTTCAGTCCCATTTCCAAACTGAAGCTGGTTGGTTTGTCTCCAAGTGACTTCCCCTCATGCAACCTGGATAACTTTTCACTTGCTATCTTTTTGTTCTGATCTAGATTTACTTTTGCAACTGCAGAAGGCATGATCATTTGAACAAGGTGGCTGAGGTGTACACCTCTACACTTTTAGCTACTGTGTTTCAATTTTCTTAATAGATCTCAAATTTTCAAAGTAACTCCAATTAATATTTGTTCTGGTTAATTTAGATTCCCTGTGCAAAAAGTAGAATAATGGGAAAAGTAAAAGCAGAATGTATGTAGGGGTTACTATAAACCTCAATTCTTTTCATACTGAACATTAGCGTGTTGAAATGCCTCCACTCTTGGCAAAAGACAAGCTTCGTAACCTAAGAGGATGTGATTTGAGTGGAGTTTTCATGCCCCATGTGCTCATTGTGTTCTTGCCACTGATGCAAACATTATCTATAATTACATTTTCAAGAGACTGAAAATTGCAGTCTTTGTGGAACAAAAATGCAGCTGAAGAATGGAATGTATATCCTCTCCACCCTCATTATAAGGCTTCTAAAAATCAAACTATAAGGCCCAGTGCCGTAGCTTTCAGATACAGGAAACCAGCACTGTTAGCCTGCAGTAGAGCATTTTCACTGAAAATTAAGGCCTTTTGATAATCAAGCTAGTGCTGTTATTTCTACTAGCTTGCCATTGAAACTAGTCAAACTAAAATTTGTAATTCAGATCAGTATAAATAAAGTTGGAGTAATTACTCTGTTTGCTTATTTACAATATTTTAATGGGTTTGAGATTTAATTCACAACTGGCAACATTAGAAGATTTATTAGACAGATCATAACATGGGGGTAGAAACATCCTACCACACCATGCTGTGGAGCAGCCATGTTTTTCAGGAGGAAAACAGCAACACTGAAAATGCTGTTTTCATTATGTTCTCCTGGACACTGAGGAGTTTTAGTGCTGCTGCTCAAACTGCACATCTCAATAAAACATCTCTTCCCTACATCAGTGTTACCATCTTTATTTCAGTAGGTGAAGAACCAAAAGTAGAAAGGAGAATACATATCCTTGATTTTCTGTGTAAAACAAGCACTGGAAACCTAAATAAAAGTTTCCAGGTGGAGGCAGCTAATCCTGATCTCCTGTAGTATGCTTTTCAGAGTAGAAATTAATGAAATCACAGTGTAACAATAACCTGTGTTCATAACACCCATTTTTGGGTGTTCATAAGTGTTCATAACACTTCATTTTTCTCTTATGAACTTCAGTTCTGAGTAGGATTTTCCCTCCAATAAGGGGGGCATTTGAATGTTCTCTGTAAGTGGAGCTTCTCTCCAATACCAGGGAGATAAATGCCTTTGAACAGAAAGGCACATGCTGTTATTGGTTCTATTATTTACTGCATTGAGGAGTGTGCATGGAGGTGTTGAATGATCACATCAATGCTAATAAATAGATAAATAAGGGATGGTCCAGAATGCCTGTAAATCCATGAGAATAGATGCAGGAATGTAGGAATTTATTGTTAAAAGCACAAATAGTCTGGACTAAAATTAGTGTGTATTCACTTCTTTCAAGCTGGTTGATTTTATTGTTCAAATGGAAGTAATAATTTGGTTGCCCTTCCTAGGTTCACAGTTATTGTTAAAAATCAATTCTAAAAATAATTTAGATGAAACAGTGTAAGTCTTATTAGGAATCTGTTTATGACCATCTAACATTATGTGGAAAGGGCTCTGGGAAACCTCATATTGTAATCAGGTGACAATAAGGACAGCTAGAGACACATACTTTACACAGTTGCTGCCCAAGTTGGTAATTCTGCCTCCAAGTTCTGCTCTCTGATTGCTGCAAGTTATGCCCAGGAACACTGTAGTGATTGAGTGCTGGAGTTCCCAGGACAGCATCTATTCTTAGTGGTCCAGCAAAACTTATTAAGAAAAGTAATTAGAACAAAGCTCAAGTACATTAGCCTCTTTAATGCTCCTGAATTCTCAGAGCTGTCGTCAACATTGGCAGAGGCTGTTTCCAGAAGAGAAGCTGAAGCAACTTTCTTTGCTGAAGTTAGATCCACTTTGGCATCGTGGTGGGAATTTCTTCTTACATAATAATATCAAGACCCGGACAGATCAAAGGGTGCTGGTATTCCAGTTAGTGAAAATAACTCACTTGGCTTTTTTTTTTTATGATTTCTTATTGGTTTTATTTTTCTTATAATTTTTTATTCTTTTTATGAATTTCTGTCACGATGCAAAGTTCCGTATTTCTGCCTGCTCCTTATGTGTGGTGGTGTTCTACACCATGTCACCTCACACCTTTTCTGTCATCTCCTGAGGCCCAGGAACTATGATGTGTTTCTATAATCTTCAATTTCCCTTTCAAGAATCATTTTTTCTCTCTTTCTTCTTTATCATAAGTCTGCCATCTTAACTCTGGCAGGATGGAAATGTATTTTCTTTTTCTGCTTGCAACACTACCTAGCATTACATTTGCTCAACAAAACATCTCCATCATCTCCACCATCCTCCTGAATATTTGTTTCTCCATTGGAATCCAAAATGCAGTTTCAAGCCTGTTCAGTCTTGTCTGAGGAATCAAAACTATGTCTACTTGGGCTTTCACGAAGTCTTTGGGGGATCTCTTTGATATTTAAACTACTTCAGAAATGTGGGTGGCTGTATTCCTGAGATAGGAACATTTACTAAAGACCTTCAGTACAGGGAGACATGTTCTATGAGAGGAGGCACAAGGAGAGGTGCTCTTCATTTTTCTTTATTATACACCTATATTCACTCATCTTGGGTACTTATCCCCTTCCCCAGGCATCGCCCTCCCCGCTAATTCTGGTAGAGTTGGACAAGAGTCAACAAAGTGTCCTTTGAGCTGTAGGATGTCCCATTAGGCAGGAAAACAGGTTTCTAGGTTTTACAAGTCCAGACTACTCACATTCACTTACTGAACAAGCAGTCTATTTATAAAAGGACCTACAAGCTATTTTTTCTTCCCTTATGCCAATTAGTGACAATTTTTAGGTCTTCTCTTCTGCCACACTCAGGATTCTTTTGTCTTTGTTCTTCAGTTGCCTTCGAGAGGTCTTTTGATGCTTTCTGTACTGTTGCTTTGTAGGCCAGACAGTCGCATCAAGTGTCACTCATGATAATGTGCAGTCTGTATAGTAAATTTAATAGAATAACACTCATTTGTTCTTTATCTCAAAAATAAAATCCTCTTCCAGTGGAAGCTGCTGAGTTCCAAGGCTTACACAGCAGCTTGTGCTTCTGGGAACTCCTGGAGGACAGTTGGGAAGACCCATCACTGTGGCCACACCAAAACTCTGCTACTTGGTTTTCCTTCTCAGCAATTCTTAGACCTATGGGGGAGTGGAACACAATTTTCAGTAAACTGGCTTGTGCCTGCATTGAATCAAGTTTGTCCCCTTTCAGATATTTGCATTGTACATTTCCAATGGCACTGAAAATACGCTTCCTAATTTTAAAAGATTCTCAGGACTTTCCCAAGGATGGAGAGGAATTATGTCCCATAACTCCTGAGGAAGGCTGACTTGTGCCTGGCACTGCAGACAGGATTGATGTTAGTTTCACAACCAACTTTTTAATAAAATACACTGTTTGAATATAAATATTACAGCAGTCAGAAAGAAGTCTGCTGCTACCTGCCTTAAAGTTTCTGTTTCCCCACACTGAGGAGCTGAATGCTAATCCTCAGGCTATTCCACTCTGTGATGCTAATAGCACTAATACAGTATCATTGTGTCTGAGGCTTCAAAGATACCATACAAGCATTTTCTTATGATTCCCTGATCTTTGCATTTATACCCAGCTGTTTGTTATTCAGTTCAGCCATCAGCATCTAAGTCTCAATGGACCATGTAATATGCAGCTGTAGCCAGATGTAATGCTTCCTATTCCTAAATGTTTCTGTTAGAAGCTAAGAGTGGCAGGCTAAAGACGACTGATAACAGTGTTGCTTGCATTAATTTAAACTCTGGAGCTACAGTGATTCTGTTTGGCAAATTTATTCCATGGCCAACAAGCAGAGCAGTATTTCCAATCTCCATCATTGCTAGTAGTGTTGACATTAAATACATCGAGTATGTCTGCACTGATACACAATGTACTTATGGTGCTAATTCAAATAGGAGAAGGATGTCCAATTTGCATAAACAAATATATTTTCAGATACAGTTCTATTTAAGAGAGATAAAGACAGGAGAAAGCTTGTTCTAAACAATGGCTCGCAATAATTTGGAGCAGTTCAGCAAATCTTTGCCCTCTTTAATTTTTTCTTCTCTATGAATAGCCAGGGAACTTTTACAATACCTTGTTCATGCCACAGGCAGATCTTGCTCTGCTCATCTTTCCTGGCATAGGTGGTAGCACAGAAGGGAATTGCAGTGTTTGAGTTTTCTGCCACAGATCACACTGAAGCATTTGGCAAATCCCTTCAGCAGGTGTCTGGGATTGCATACATACTCAGGGAAAGTTGGTTAAGCCCTTCACTAGAAGAAAAGTTGAGAAAGTTGTTCAGCCTGGAGAAGGGAAGGCTTTTGGGAGGCCTTCTATCACCTTCCACTACCAAAAGGGGCTACAAGAGAGCTGGAACAGGACTTGGAACAAGGGACTACAGAGGGTAATGGCTTTAAACTGAGAGAGTGCAGGTTTCAATTAGATGTTGGAAAGAAGTTCTTTACTGATAGGGTGTTGAGGCGCTGGAGCAAGCTGCCCAGAGAAGCTGTAGATGTCCCATTCCTAGAAATTTTCAGGGCCAGAGTGGATGGGGCTCTAAGCAACCTGGTCTGGTAGAAAATGTCCCTGCCCCTGGGCAGTGAGGTTGGATTTGATGCTCTTTAAGGTCCTTTTACACCAAAATCGTTCTGTGATTGTTTCTAAATTGATGCCAATGGGTGGTTAGAGTCTTCTGAGAAACTTTGGACAGGAACATTCTTCACAACTGCAACATTCCTTGTCAGTGAGGACTCAGCATACTTCAAAATTTTTATAGAAATTAAATTTTCTCTAGGGATTTTCATTTTTCGTTGGTAGTGTGACTTCATAGCACACACTTTAGATTCTGCTTGGTCATTTCATATTGTTTAACTCAATGTAAGAATGAAATCAAAATTAGATGGGCAGTGTTTCTTCCCTGCCCCTTTATTATAATAATAATAATAATAATAATAATAATAATAAAATAAGTAATCTTAAGCCAGCAAGGTTGCTGGGGTGATGGGCAGTGCTTTCACCTCCTCCTGTGCTCTGTGCATCCCTGGGGTGGTTGGTGCTGCACAGTCAGATGCAGCCCCAGTGCTGAGTACTACAGGCTCAGGTTGGATTCCAGCGTGAGCAGCATTACACAGAGGATTTTATGTGATTGTAATGAATTGCATGGGGGAAGTGCTTGTTTGAAATCAACTCCATAACTGAGAGCACAAACCATTGCAAAGTCAACAGTTTTTCTGAGTGGCCACCGCCAGCCATCTCTTTTGAAAACACTAATGGGCTGTTTAATTAGGTGATGAAAATTGTTTACAGTTGGTGATCCCAAGTTTTGTCATTTTAATAATGGTTAAATTCAATCTCTTCTTTGATTCTTGGCAACTCTCTCATTATTTCATAACCTGCTTATGTCTAGTTTAATTCATTTGCCTGTATTAAAACTGACCCGCTTGTGCAGTAGTGGTGTTTGCTTAACTGCACTGTGTCACTGCAATACGTGGGGAGCAACTAATATTCAGCAGTGAATGTTAAACAAGTACAACCCTGGAAGAGAATGTTTACATTTGTGGAAGATGTATTCCTTTTGACTTTACTATATATGAGACCTAAAGAGAATCTATCCAATAGCATGTGCATTGCAACTGTTCCTGTGTATCTTTTACATCTGGAGTGTGCTAGCTCTTCTCTTCTCTTCTCTTCTCTTCTCTTCTCTTCTCTTCTCTTCTCTTCTCTTCTCTTCTCTTCTCTTCCTCTCCTCGCTTAATAATACCTGTCAGTTTTACAAATCTAAGAAGGAACAACTTAGAGCATGTGGTTTAACCCACTTGCTCATTCTCCCTCTTCCTCCAGTAGAATGAGGGCGAGAATGGGGGAGCTGGAAGTAAAATTCATAGCTTTAAATAGTTTTCACAGGGCAAAAAGAATTACAACAAAAAAAGAATATAGAAAACAAATGATGCACAATGCAATTTCTCACCAGCCCCTGACCAAAGCCCAGCCAGTTCCTGAACAGCAGCCCCCAACCAGCTTTGCCCCCAGTTTATAACACCATGCAGTGTGGAATATCCCTTTGGCCACTTGGGGTGGGCTGTCCCTGCTGTGTCCCCTCCCAGCTCCCTGTGCACCCCAGCCATGTCACAGATGGGGAGGTGTGAGAAACTGAAAAGTCTTTGTGAGTTGGTGTAAACCCTGCCTAGCCACAACCTAGCCACTGCTCAACAGCAGTGAGTTATCAACATTATTCTCATCCTAAATTGAAAACACAGCACTGTACCAGCTACTGGGAGGAAAATTAACCCTGTCTGAGCGAAACCAGGACCTTATATGCTTGGTTTGGTCTTCAGTGGTTGCTTTAGAGCAACCAAGTGCAGGAGTTTTCTTTTTCTCCTAATTTTTTGATGTTTGTCTTTACTTGGTGAAGGTAGACTGGATTATTGGAAACTTAATATTTTGCATTTTGATGGCCACAGGATGCCTGTGGGCTCATTTTCCTCTTCACCCTATCTAAGCATACTACAAAGACCAATAAGTCCTTGTCTTAGCATTGTCTTAGCAAGCATACAGTCTAAACAACAAGCAAAAAAAAATGTTGGAATGTGAACTGTTATATGTAAAGCACACCTGAATGACAGGAAGTGCATCCAGACTCATTGGATGGCACTGGCAGAGGCCAGGAGATGCCTGGTTCCCAGCCTCTTGGTCCTTTGCCATCGCAATGGACTTGGATTTTGTTTTGATTTTTCACAGCATTATATGCCTCTTATTTTGCCAAGAAGCTCAAGCAGAGGCAGATAAACAAACTGGCAGATGCTGGGGGAGGAAACATCTCTTCAGTCTGGGTTTTCTTCCCTGTCTATTTCAAAATTATGTCCTATACAGGCCTTTGGATGTAGAAGGAATAGGAGCCTTTCAGTTGAGTTTTGGATACCACGAAGATGGAGCCCCACAGAGTGGGTTTTTTTGAGGAGCTGGAGACTGGTCTGTTCAGAAACCACATTGTGGTTGATGCTGTGACACGAAATCCTACAGCATTTCTAAACCTCTTTGTGCCTCCTATTTTTGCATTACAGATGTAAAGGCTTCATTAATATAAGCGTGCAATATGCTGCATGGGTAATTAAAGCAGACGTTATGGGTGTACAGACACTTAGAACCATATGTGACTGCACTTAGATAAAGGTTGTGCTTTCTGGAGCTCAGAAACCATGTGGGAGACCCAATCCCATCTTCAGAAGGCACTTCATGGCTTCTGAGTCCCAGGACATCTGGAGGGACATCACTGAGATATTTTCAAAGAAGTCCTTCTGCAGTTCAGCTGCTCAAGAGTTCTTTAAAAGTTCACAGAGAAAGAGAAAACCTTGGGTATTGGTTTAGAGCAGGTGTTACCTGTACAGCAGCTGTACATGAGTGACCAGGCAAGTATGAAAACCAGAGTGGTAAGAAGGAGGTACACAGCAGGGAGGGCATTTTCCAGCATGACAATACTCACTTCAGGTGTTTTCCACTACCATCATGTGTACTCATCTTTCTGAAATCAAGGTAAATAGGCAAGCTGAAGATTGTTGTATTCCTGTGTTTCTGACATTACTGGACTTCTGGAAAATACTGTGATGCTGTTGCAGTATGACAGGTGGTCTATTATATAAATAAGAACAGCTAAAGAAGAAATTGTTTACATTCAAGGCATAGAACTACATGAATGATTCAAAGGAAATGTGATTTCTCCCATTTTCCGACTGTTGTATTCTTGGAAGGTTCTTTAAATATGCATAGAAAATGCAAGCAAAATAGGTTTTTTTAAATTTCTAATTGTGTGTGCCGTTTTCTCTCTAGGGAGCAAACAGATGAACCAAAATAAATAAGGTTTATTCTACAGCTTTAGTGATAAAGATACTTGACCTGAATAATAGTGGGAAATAATGAATGCAAATGTTTGCAAGAAGCTGTCACATATCTTTATTATGTAATCAATACCAAAGAGTTGGGATTACGCTCACATAGTAGTGGCACACCTTTAAAATATTATTTAAAATATATTTCTATTTTATATTGTATTTAAATAAATATTTTTATATATTATATCTATAATATATTATATAAATATATTTAAATATATTTCTATTATATTTAAAATATTATGGTTCACCATAAATGCAATTTCAAGAGTACTGTTCAAACCCCCCACAAAAAAAGGAAGGTATTTAATAGTTTCTCCTCCTGACCTTTGTGTCTTAGTTGCACACTCAGGAAAGTCTGTCCCTCCTTTGAAACTTCATGTAGCAAACTGCATGAGAGAACAGGTTTTTGGGCTTTTGGGGTCAAAATTCTATGAGCATGGCTATTTTCAAAGCTAGAAAACGAAGGGTTAAAAGGAGTCTTTGTATTTCTCTATTCCCAAATGGCCATTTAAATTGAAACATAATTTTATGAACATTACATCTGAATGCCATTTCTTTTTACAGGATCCCTTACCTCTGGGACACTGGCTTGGATCAGGATTTTTTTTTTTTTCTTGCAACAGCTGTTCAGTGCATGAAATAAGCCAGTGGATGTGGTCCAGTTTATAGTGGGAAAGTGTCCATGTCCAAACCACCATCTCAACTGGCACTGAGTATCATCCTTGTCTCAGCAAAATGGCCAGAAATTGAATGAGCATGAATAATGAACCCTTTGCAATTGTCCAGGTCAGGTTGACAGCAATTTTGCCTCTGTCTATTGATAAACTTGGCAAAGGTGCTGCATTTCCAGGCACACAGAGGCCTTTCTTAATGGTTAATTCTCCAAAATAAAATGCACCAAGTTTGAAGCTGCTGTCATTCCTAGTGCTGATGAATACATTGATGGAGTTTTCAGAACATTTTAATACAGGGAAAAACTTCTTGCCCTGAACAGTTTTCATTTTAAAATCACAACCACAGGAACAGTAAAAGGTGGCTTCGTGTTGCAGTAATCCAGAGGATGAGATTTAAATAGCATAGACTGTCACATGACCTAAATTTTCAAATTTGGGTGTCTAAAGTTAGACACTGAAAATCAGGACAATTATTTTAGTCTTCCTCCCCATTTTTGCAAGCACAGAAATACATTGTTAAATCTCATATTCATTTTCTATGGAAGTAGTGATGGTTTAGTTTTAACTTAGTGCTTTTTCTCTGAGGAGCCCTGAGCAGTTTTATGAAGTGTGTCAATGTCTTGGTAAAGAAAATTTGATATTGAAGCCCAGAAAAGTTGAATCTGTGCTCTCATCTTAATATAAAACTGTCCTTTCAAAGCAGCCTGGAGCCTTTGGAGGTATTTCCAAGGAGGATTTTATTTCTTGGCATCCTCCATAATCACTGGAGAATGAGAGGCTCCAGTTCTGAAATGTCTTATTGGAGCCAAATGTTGCTCTGCATTCCACTGAGGAGCTTTTTGCCTGGTGTCTGTAGAGGGAACCCAGATCCTGTCCCTAAAAGTATCTTTGTGAGTACCTTCTTTTGTGGGATTAATGCAGTATAAAAAGATGACAATTCTTCCATGGTTGCCACATGGAGGGCATTTGTCCCTTCAGGTCCCACTTTTTCTTATCCTAGAGACATCCATTGATCAAAATGCCTGTATGGGGCTGATAAATCTTGGATTTGTCAAATATTTACTCAGGCCTTTCCCTTTGAAGGGCCTGGTGGGACACCTGTGTGTTGCACAGAAATTAGACCAGATTTTTGTGTCAGGTTTGTCTTTATGTAATCCATCTTGACTGGAGTCAAGTTAGGTGAAGAATGTGGTGTTAATTGGCTGGTCCCATTTGACCCATTTGTCTGGGCTGAGCCCTAGAGCCAACTAGAAAGCAGAAGTCTCAAGAAGAGTAAAAGAAGCATCCCAAATGCAGGCTTGTTTCAGAAGCTCTTTGTCAAATGCTGACAGTGAGGATGGAGACTTAGGGTTTATGTGGTTTGGGTACTTGTGGTGAAAATCTTCTCATTGTGAAACGTCTATGTTATCCAGCTGGTTTTGTAGAAGTCCACCAGCTTTCTATCAAGGACCAGTCCTTTCCTCAGGGGTGGAAGCAGGTGAAAGATGGATCTAGGTGAGCTAGCAAGCTACCAAGTGGGCCACTGTCTGGACTGGCCTGATTTGAGTGAGAAACTTGAACCTTGGTGTCTCCATGTCAACCAAGTCACCTGCTTGCCAAATTGCTAGGTGATTTCCTGTGCAGTGCTGAAAAGAGTAGAGCCTTTCCATCCCTCAGTCTCAAATCCAATGAGTTCAGGACTCAAAAGGACAGTGCAAGACAAATCTCAGAATTAAATCTTCCCTGGCCTGTAGAGATCATATATCCTGTCTCATCTCATCACTGCCCCCCTATCCCAAAACTTTCTGTCTTAGAACATCAGATTCATCATACCTTTTCTAAATATAAAGTAAAATTGTTCCTTTAAAGGAAGGCTACACATTCAGTTCTGCATTTCTTCCTTTTGTTCAGTAGATTTGTTTCTCATTTCAGACTCATTTGAGACCTGAGACTGTGCAAGATCTTTAGAAAAAAGACCATTTCCTTGTACTGTGTTTATACAAAACCTAATTCTGGGGACCCTGACCCATGAAAGGCCTGAATAGCTCCTACAACTCAAATAATTTGGGAGATACAGGCTTAACCTCTGCAAAACCAAATGCGTTTGCTGGTTGTTGTAGGGTGAAAAGGGAAAAAAAGAAGTGTGCATAAAGAAAATAGCATCTGGTAGGCTGCAGGAAAATGGACCAGTCTATTAGGAATTAGTGCTAACAGGCCTCTAAGTTTCTTTCCTCAAAATTACTGCAGTCAAAAAAAAAAAAATAAAAAAAAACAAACCACTTCACATTTGTGCTTAATTTCACCTCTGTTTATTCTCCTCTCCTGTTCCCTGAAGAATGTAGATGAGGTTTAAGTTAGTCTTAATAGTAATAGGTTTGGAATCTAGCACACTTTCACAAAATTAACTTTGCTTCTGTTGATCTGGGAATTAAAATGCTTCATTAATTTAGCAAGTCCTGGTTTGACAGCCAAATAATGCATTTTGTGAGTTGTACTTTTAAGTCTAAAATTCTTATCTGCAGCCCTCCTTGGATATCTCTGACATTCAGGGCAGCTTGCAGATCGACATGGCCTGGAAAGGAGGAAAATGTGCCTGAATATATAGATGTACAAGTGCTCTAATACAGTTTATATGAATATGTTGTGTCCAAGCTTGTTTTTAAGCACTACTAGGTAACTATTAAGAAACCTGTTTCTTCCCTCCTTTAGGTTTTTTTTTTTTTTTTTTTTTTTTTTTTTTGCTTTGTTGTTTTTTTTTTTCTTTCCTCATTTACCAGTGCAGCTCTACACAAGCATCAATGGTTTTGGTAAAGGGGAAGAGTCTGGGAAGCGTGATGGATTTCTGTGCTGTACACTGGGGCTAGGGGAAGTGAGCAAAAAACCCCAAACATGTCTGTATTGGAGGAAGAGATTTGTTATCTCTCTTCTTCACACCAGACAGCATGTGGTACTGACTCCTGGGAAACTGAGGAGATGCTGATATTACCAAGTTCTTAACTGTACAAGTCTATAATAGTGTTCCCATGTTTGCTGTTCCAATCATTCTGCAAATGCTCTTTATCTTGTAGATGTTTTCCTCAAAAACATCCATGAATTACGTGAACCATGCTATGATCATGTATCAGGCTTGCAGACTGTGCTCTTGCACAATACATACCTGCAGAGGACTTGTATGGTGTCTTCAGAGTTTTCCCTGACACAGAAAATTAATCTCTTCTTCACATCTCTTATAAACATTCCCCCAAATCTCTTTTATTTGATTGTGGCTTGTCTCAAGGCTCACTCTGGTCTGGGCTGTAAGGCTGTGCACGGGCACAACCCAAGCAAATGTGTACAGAACGCAACCATGAAAGACTTGAGGATTCTCCAGGCTCGTAAAACTAACTGCAAACCACTACAACATAAAACAAATTGAAACAGTTTCATTTTATTGGTGTCTAAAAATGCTTATTCCCTTTTAGTGTCACCTCAGAGTGGTGCAGACCAGCAGTTTCACAAGGACATAATATAAAAAGCAGGTACAGGTTCCCCAGCATGAGGCATCACTGGATTCCAGGTTATAAAGGCAGAGGAGTTTAGGCAGACCAGTAATCCTGCTGGGTGACCACCCATCACAGAGTTATCAAGATGGTAGATTCAGCTTAATTTGAGCTTTGTTTCTTTGCAGCTCTGTGATTTGCTCCTCAGAATCACAGAATATGCTGAGTTGGAAGAGGCCCTTAAGGAATATTGAGTCCAATTCCTGTCCCTGCAGAGGACACCCCAAGAGTCACACCCTGTGCCTGAGAACATTGTCCAAGCACTTCTTGAACTCTGTCAGGCTTGGTGCTGTGACCACTGCCCTGGGGAGCCTCTTCCAGTGCCCAAATACCTGGGTGAAGAAACTTTTTCTCATATCCAGCCCAAACCACCCCTGAGACAGCTTCAGGCCATTCCCTTGGGGAGTGTCATTGGTGACCTCAGAGAAGAGACCACTGCTGCAGTGCACAGAAATGTCATGCAAAGACAATCAACTGTAATTTTCTGTTTGTGTGCCCTGCTGCAAAAGCAGGAATTTTTACCCATGCTAAATGAATAAAATTTTTTGAAATTCTTTTCTCTGCTCTAATTACCATAAGTCAAGATGAGTCTGTAAATTCTGTGGCCCAGGCTAATTGTGTTTTGCTTGTGAAGGTCTATGGAGTGAAAGGCAAGGTGAAGTAGCAGCATGGCACTCTCTTTTCCCCCCATGCATTGCTTTATAACCTCAGTTATTTCAGAAGTAACTCCTCTTTGCTGTGGTTCATATCAAAATTTAATATTTCTGTCAGTGTTTTGGGAGGGGTAAGGGAAGAGTTAATTTTGCTCTTCTGTTGTCTAGGAAACAGTGGTTGTACTTACTTGCCTTTTGAAAATAGATAGTGAATTCCACATTCAGGGAGCAATGAATAAGATAAAAAGCCACAAGATTAGAAGCTTGAATTAGACACCGTTTGAGAGAGCAAAGATAAGTTCGTGTGTGCGCTGGAAACTTTTTGGTTGCTCTGGAGTGGAGTGGGGAGAAGATCTGCTTTTAAAGAAGGTGCTCAGGGCTTTTAGGCCCTGGGCTGTTGGCACTGATTCAGCAAAGCGTTTAACTAAGTGCCTAATTTTAATGATGTAGGGCCCCACTGAGTCCAGGGCTGAGGATGTGGTCCGGTTTGTGCATTAAGCACTTTGCCTCCCACCACTTGGAGAATTCAACCCTGTGCACATCGTGCTGAAAATTAAGAGAAAGAGAGACACCAGCAATTGCAATCTGGGCTCCTGTGCTGAAAACAAGCCATCCATCCAATTTAGGGCTGTAAATACTAAAATTGGAGATGGGGTTAATGATTCAGAACAACAGAACAGGGAACAGGATTTTAAAAAAAAAAGGCTTGATGGTTGTCACAATGGGCAGCAAATGACAAGTGCATTTCAGTGCAAGTTTAAGACGATTATACTTGGAAGATGGAGCTAAAATATAAAGCGAGGGCTGTATGCAATGCTGCACGTTCAACTGGAAATGTAGGTTATGTACTTGGTATTAATTCATGTCCCAGTGAACAGGAAAAAAAAAAATCTTTCTTCGATTCAGATGGGACTTGAGATTTTTCTGACTAAGAAGCTCTGGATAATTCTTTTCTTATGTATTATTAATAGTTCTATTACATTAAATCTTAGGTGTTCAGAATGATCCACCAGAGGTGTTTCTCACCCCATTCTTAATCCGTTGTTCCCAGCTGAAGTCTAGGGTGCACCTGGGTAGGTGAATCTGGGCTTGGAAAACTGGCACAGGGGTGCATATAAAGAGACACACAATTTTCAGGACTAATTTCTTACAAGCAGTTCAGCAGATGTGTTTTCAGGAGGGATTTTAGTGTAGTTGAGAAGGTACTGCCCTCTAAAAGGAACTGTTTGAAGAATTGCAGAGTCCTGGGGAAGAGCTACTAAAACAAATGAGCAGGAAGGGGGAGGGCCTGATGAAAAAGGGACATGTTGGGAGTGGTGAAGCAGAAAGATCCTGGCAGGGAGTGAAGAACAGGTTTTCTGGATGTGTTTAAAGGTGTAAAAAAGGGCAGCTTCAGAGACAGTAATGCAGATAGTAAATCTCCTCCCAGGATTTGTGATTACTACATTGTGATGAAAAAAATCCCAACAAAATATAAAACCACTCAAAAAAAAAAAAAAAAAAAAAGAAAAAAAAGAAAAAAACAACAGATGACTAAGAAGTCACATGGAAAATCCTCCTGTCTCGTGTGTTAGTGATCACAGGCAGTCCCTTGTGAATGTGGTCAGCATTGCTATACAAATATGCATGCCATGCTTCTGAGCAGCAAATTCCAGCCCCCTTTGAGGGGAGCTTTGTGAGAGGTTTTGGAAATAAATATAAATGCATAACCTAAAAACCGAGAAGGAATATGGAAAATGGAAAACACTCGGGAGGATTTGTGATGACTTTGCAGACTGGAAGTAGGATGCAAACTCCCAGGTTGGAAAATGTTTCCGAAATGGCAGTCAATTAAAATAATATGTGATAGAGGGTTGACAGTTTGGGTGTTTTCAAATGATCCAGCTGTAGCTCGGAGTGCAGTGGCTAAGGTGCTTAGCTGGATGTTCTCCTATGGCAGTCGTTAGTCACCTTTTCCCTTCCCATAGAGCAGAGAGAGCCCTAATGACGGTGGATATAATGATGCCTTCAGGGATGCTTAAGGAGCAACGCGGCTCCTATAGCAAGGTGCAGCCTGGTTCCCTCAGTCTCAGCGTCAGTGGTGTGTGGAGAAGCCAGGACATGCCTCGAAGGGGTTGTCAACCCCCCCTCATCATTCCAGAACTGTTGGACAATTAGCAGCTGCTTCCTGCACACAGCCAGGAGTGGAAAGGGAGCTCTAATTCCACCACCTCACACAGGGCTGGAAATCATTGGGCCTTTGCTGTAAAGAGATGAGAAACGTGAGTTACTGCTCAGCGTGGCCTGTGCACTTCACCATAAAGGGTTACCTGGCAAGGACTCTGTGAGAGGCACCTGATGCGCTTTGCCAGTCTGCTCTTGCCTCATCTCTCTGACATCAACTGTCCTGAGCTGCTGCAGCCTTATGTAACTGCCCCAGCTCCCCTAGCAGCCTTTTTTGGGGGGAAAGGAGCTGATTCACCCTGCACACAGGTGCTGCAGCATGGTTTTGGTTGCAGCTCTCGAGTCAGGCAGCACCTCTGGAGCAGAGCGAGGGAGAAGTAAAGAGAGAGGAAAAAGTTGGAGCTGGAGGAAGGTCACACTGCAGCACTCGTGTTTCTGCCTCTCCCCTAGAGATGCTTGCAAGGAAAAGACAAACCTGATGGATGGTTGTACTTTCAAGAGAATGCAATGCAAAGCAGGTGGTTCCTGGCACTTAATAGACCCGGGGATGTGTCTGTGCTGCTTTCAGAGTTTCACCTTCAGCAGGCTTTAATCCTGGCTGCCACGGGTTGTGCTGACAAAAGACACAATGGTAGAGACTGTGGAGTGAGCCACTCAAGTTCCAGGCTCCAACAGAGCTGTGCCTACTGCAGAATACCAGCACTGATGTCTCTTTGCTGCCCCAGGTGATATTGGGGTGATAATTAGCAGAAATCCATCTTGCCCAGCTGCAACACCACCTCCCCACAATGCTGTAGGTATTCACCCATGCCGTGCTTGGTTGTGCTACAGAGGTGGTTTCCTACATATGGATCCCTGTATCACAGTGGCTCATGGACACGCAGGGCTTAAACAGGAATTACTGGCCCTGGCTCAAGCAGCCAACTCAGAAATCTGAGTCTGTAATCTTGGGTTCCTCTGTGCCCCTTGGTCGAGGGGAAAGGGCATCCCAGAGCTGGATATTCATCTCTTCCTGAGCCACTGGTGTACAGCAGATAGAAAAATGACCTTGGAGGGCCAGTTTCTGTCCCTTATTAGAGAAAGAGCCAACCAGGTGACTTACATAGCCTCAGGCATCTGAGATGGGGCAAGACGACATGTGGAAAGACCTAGGGATGTGGGCAGAAACCAAGAAAGGGAGGCATTTTAAAAATGTGCTGTTTTAATGAATATTTTCAAAGCAAAACAAAATTGAAGTCCCGGAGTAAGGCAGTCTACAAAAATGCCAGACTTCAAAAGCCAAAAAGGGGGAGATACATTGCTTTCAGTGTGCAGAATGCACGAAATACAAAAATATATTTTTGAAGACTTTTAAAATTCAGAAATCAGAGTCAGGAAGAAAAGAAGAGGTGAGATGAGAAGGAATGAAGAAGGGTTTCAGGGTTTTCTTTGTTGTTGCAGTTTTGGTTTTTTCACTGCTCATCAAAGCCTCCTTCAGGACCTCTTCATCAGCCAGCTCTAAGGACCCATCCCAAGAAGTGCCTCCTCTAGCAAGGATTAGCTGTTTGTTGTGAACATGCTAATTTCTGATCATAGTTCTGAGAGTGCATTTTCTTTCCTTGCTGATAGAAACCATATTAGCTAATAAAAATAATTAAATTTATACTCTCTAGATGTAATTGGTGATTATGCCCTCTAGGTGGAAAAAAATACTTTCAGATGAGCAGAAGCCTATATTCTCCATTCAGATGACTAAAATTCCTTAATTTCCACAGAAGTGGACTGCAGAGAGAACAGTATCCCCCAAGCCTGCACAGAAAGGGCATTAACAGCCATTTCCTAAAGTAATTTATAGTACTGGTCACTGTATTATACCAACTCTAACAAACTCTCCCCTCCTTTACTGCTAGCATGGCTGTAATTCCAGTTACTCTGTTGGGAATTTGGCTCTTGGAAAGCTAAGTGATTTATAAATTTTTAAGAGGTGATGCATACAGCTAATCTAAAGGAAAATGGGCTCTTGCAGCCTGTGCACCTGCTGTCTGGGAGGGGAGAGGATTTCTTGCAGAATTCCTCTGCTAAAATGGGAGAACTCTGATCATTTTTAGGGTAGCTTGTTTTAACAGATTAACGAAAGGCCATTGCTCTTGGAGCGTAAAGCCTTCAGTTTACCCAGAAATGGTTAAAGCACAGATACCTATTTTTGCAGCAGTGAATCATCATATGAACTTCCCAACTGCTGGCTATTTTGTGTGAGGGAGCAGTTTTTTATGAAACTGTGGTGGCCTTTATTTAGGTCACACTTGGGTCTCTTCTCCTTGCATCCCTCCCCAACATGCTTTCAGTGTGAGAAACAAACTCTTTCTAGGAAACACTTTGTTAACAGCCTCCTTCCTTCCAGCTGAGACTTCTGAGCCCTGGAGAAGTGTGGCACAGAAGGGATGCAAGGGAAGACCCCCTCCATGGTGAATTCATACCACAGTAACTTGGTATTTGATTTCTGGATGAATGCAGTTACTTGTGCTGGTCTGGAATTGCCTCTGAAGGACTTCTGTATGGATACCCATGGCAAACATACACTTCAAAACATGTCTTTAAAAAAAAGTATAAGAGTTTTATACTAATCCATTTAGCCTTGGTCCTTGACAGTGTCCAGGTCAAAAGTTACGTGGTGTTCCAACTCCTCTGACACAGATGGCACCTGAAGCTGTAGAGAGATGGGGGAGAAGCTGCTCTCTGCCCTGCTTCAGTTGTTAGTGTGTCATCGTTGCTAGAGAAACACAAAACCTTGGACTGGGATTCTGGCAGAATAAAAGCCTTTCAATTCATATATGATCACATTTAAAGGAGGGGGAAGGAGGGACCTTGTAAAAACCCTGTTCATCCACTAGAGAGCATATAGGCAGTGCTTCTCCTTGGAGAAAATAAAAATGTCAAGCTCTTATTATGCACAATAATGCAATGCAGTTTAAATGTTTACTGCTGTTCTACCCACTGCAGTTACATATGGAGAAAAGACTGGAAGAAGGCTTTGCAAATATATAACTTTTCATGTTCAAAAGCCTCTTATCTCCTTGTTAGCGTTTAATATCTTCTTGTTCTTAAAGAGCGTTCCTATTCTCCCCATGGAAATATTAAATTATTTACAAAGTTCCTGAGAAATACCGGGGTGGGCTTGAGAAGGTGCAGAGCCGATCTCTGCAAGGGCGTTTTATGGCTTTTAGAGGATTCCAGTGTTTCATTTCTGGCTGATGTGGTTTGGAAGAAGCTTCTGCAAACAAACTGATGTGAAGCTGCTCATTCTGCAGATGATCAATGCAAGAAGCTGGCACTGAGAAGGTGATATCCTTTGAAGTCTAATGATATTAATGTTGACTCTTAAATATTTCATAGCTGTTACTCTTTTGTAGTGATTTTAGTGCTTGAGTTAAGGAGAACAATTTTTTTTTCCTCATCTAATTTCCATTTTTCCCCTCTAAACTGCCTCACTCTGTGTGTATACAATACACATATGTAACTTCAGATTTAAACCATAGGGATCTGAGTGCATTAAATGGATAGTGGTACACCCCACTAATTAATTAAACTTTTTTTCTGCCCCCATGGGTGTCAAATTTACTTTTCCAAAGGCTGTTTGTTAATGCAGTGCATGTTAGAGGCAGTTTTTTTCTGTGGAATATGTTGCTGACTTTCTCTGTTGCCCTAGTTAACCTTATTCCGTCCATCTGTAGGTTACAGATGATTCCACTTGCACTTGTAACCTGCTGTGAGAGCTAGGCATGAAAAATAGTATAGAAACCTCAGGTAACTCCTCGGATACAAATCTTTTCCTCTGGATTTTTTTATGCTTGCTTTATTTTGTGGGAGGTAAAATCCTTTGTAATGAATTTGCTACATTTGTAAAAAGCTATATGGGTTTGTTGAACATTCATTATGTGCCCTTTCCTGGTATTTTTTTACTTTTTGTGTGCCATTATTTTGACTTAGCCAGTGGCAAAATATTTGTGTAGTACTTGGATACTGGATGGATTTCCACTGACACTAATGGACAATCTGGTCAGGATTTTATTTGCCATCAGCATCAAGCAAAACTTTCTTTTGTTGCCTTTTGTTGCCTTTTGTGACTAATATTTCCACTTAGATTATAACCTGGAGTTAGGAGTAGAATTACATGTTAATATCTCTCATTGCAATAAAACAACTGTTAGAATCCATTACTTTTCTGGGGAAAAGAATGGGATTTATTTAATTTGAACTGCCTCAGTAGTGTACTGGTGCATATATAAATGCTGATGAATGAAATCAAGCAATTAGAATTAGAAATTAATAACACAAGGCATCTAGTCTTTTCAGTGAGTTTGCATTTTGATTCTGATTGATTTTTCTAATATTTGCTAAGTGCATATGTATCCACAAAGGCTTGTGTATCCATATGCTCTATTTTTAAAAAGCTGGCATGTTGACTTCTGGGAGCTAGATCTGTTATTTGACAGCATATTATGATTTAATTTCTGTTATCTGAAAACTGCACCATTAAAACAGCTGATGCAGAATTTAAGTGTGTCTGTTTGTTGTTCTCTTTTTCAAGGTTTTTGGAAATTACACTTGCTGCCTAACAGTGTAAAGTTGGTTTACATTTCAGGCAGGGTTATTTTTCCTCTTTGAATGACAGGAAATATTTGTGTGCATGTATGCAAGTGTGACATGAAAATACGAAGATAGCTGCCTTACAGTTCTGCTTTTGCTTTTTAATTGATATTTGGATGATATAAAGTAAGCAACTGCCATATGACAATAAAGTGGACCAACTTTCCCAGCTGGATGTCATATTTGACGAAGTATGTAACCAGAGAAACTGTGAATTATGTAAAGTGCTAAATAGGATTGTGGGTGTAACTTATTACCCCGTGGGCTGGAAGATACTGCTTGTTATTTACTTGCACTTTCTGAAGCAACATTATCCTGGGTGTTTCTCAGAAGTGCTAAACTTCGTTATTGGGAAAAAAAAAATTAGAGAAGTGAGTGTCTTACTTCTGGTTTCCTATGGGGAAGGAGTGGGAGGTTTTGGAAGGCTGGCTGTGAGTAGTATAGAGTATGATTTCTTGAGTTCTTGTCTGCCATACCTTAGATGTGTCTGCTCTGCTGCCACCAGGTAGGGACCAGGGTGAGCCAGATTTCCTGATAGCTCCTGATGGAGACAGATGCTGCTGTCTGGATCCACTGAGATAAGAGTTCCTTGGGCCTCTTTGGGGTGGTGGCTTTGTTTTGTATTCTGTGTTTACCTCACCAAGGAATATTTTATCTATTTGTTGACTATGTCCCTTTGTGGCTCTGTGCTTGGATTTTTTGTTTTGGTGTTTTGGTGGTTTTTTTTCAGTTAAACTGAATGACATAATTTATTTTTACATATAGTTCTTGAAAAGCCAGTGCACTAACATCAGGCGCTTGCTTTGCTGTGTAAACCTAATGCAGCCTCTCTGAAGTAGACATTTTAAATTTTATCTTCAATATAAAACTTGCTAGTTTGTTGTTTGGGTTTTTTTTCTGCTTTCCACACTGCACCTGCTGTTCTTCCTCAGGATCTCTGGATTTGTTGTTGGGCCATGTGCAGCCCATTCTTATTTACCAATTACCACAAGTGTCATGGGTGATCTGTGGAGTCAGCCAAACTTTTTGCAGTAGCATTCAAGTTGTGTTAGGAGGTTGTAACCACGTAAGGGTATACAAATTGGTTTGGTTGTAGGAGGAAATAGTCTTAAGAAGGACCAGATTTGGTGAAGAGCTTTGCTCTTGTGCTAAAAATTGTTGCTTCATGAGGCATTAGACTGGACTTGTACAAAACCTTGCTGCTCCGAGCCGATAACTGGAGTCTTAGTAGGCGGCTGGTTGGTTTGTGGGAGGGATGTATATCAGAAAAAGTTCATGTCCCTCAGTTGTTGGGTGTTTTTGTTAAGATGAGGTAATTCTAGCTGCTGGATCAGGCCCTGAGCTCACGGTTGTCTCTGCTGTCTCTGGCCCTGCAGGTGAAAGGACAGTCCAGGGGACCTGCCAGGTTTCCATCTTCTGGCAGAGGCATCTCACCCTGCCTGTCCCTTCATTAACTTGAGGGGACAAAAGTGAGTGATGCTTTAAATACTCAAGTTTTGAAATAAATACTTTCAGCTGCTTTCCATTTTTTATCTCTGCGCTTTCAGGTTCGGTTTTTTTTTTTTCCTTCATGTTTTTTGGGAAAGCATATGGTGCTGTGCAGTGGGAGAGATGGAAGTTTTCTCCTCTTCTGTGTGTGAGCATTATGCAAGGTGGAGAGAGTCCAGGGAGAGGCAGCAGTGTGGCTGGGAGAGGCAAACTTGCTCTTGCTAAGTCTTTGATGAATGGCAAACCTTCTCTTTCCTAAAGATTTCTCCAGAGACTTTCTTGCTCTTGCAGCTAGCAAAAGGCACTTTCTTTTTCAAAATCCTGCTGAAGGAACAGGAAGATATCAAGAACTAGAAAACACCTACATTATCCTCTCTTACAAAACCATCCTGACTTCTTCAGATGAGGGGAAGACCTAGTGCATGCTTCCAGGAAGATTTAGGTTTCAGCTCATGGGCATTTTCCTGCATAAAACCTTGTTCAAAGCATGTTGGATCAGCTTACAGAGCAGGTCTGTGGGGTGCAGTACATTGGGAACTGTGTTTTCCCCACAATCCAAATGTTTTGGGGTTGAAGAAAGGAGAGTGCTGTTGTGGTGGTGACTCACAAGAGTCTCGTGCTGCTGTGTTCTTCACTTTCACATGTGGAGCTCTGCTCCAGCATGAAGACAGAATGCACCACGCCACAAGTGCTTGCAGCCATGAGCATGTGCCTTCCTTGGTATCTGTGCTCATTTTGAGCTTTAAGGTCTGCAGAGCTGGGTGAAAAGGACAAGAGAATGTTACTGTGCTGGTGTGGTGGGAAGGCCTTACAGAACCCCTGCAAAATGACAAATGTTGTGTCAAAATCTCAGGAATCTAATAGCTTGTAAAACAGCTTATCCTTCTTCAACTTTCCAGAAGTATTTTATTTTCACATAAATTCTATATGATACCTATTAATATAGCTATCTCCATTTACAATTCTGTGATTTTTTTCACTCACACATGAGCTGAGTTCTCAGTTTTCTATAGTAGCTTTGAGACAATGTAATAATATATAAAGCATTTGAAAATGCAGAAATTTAAATACTGCTGTTGGAACTTTGGTGCATCTGTCAGAATTCAGGCAGTGGTGTAGCAGTTGTTGCCCAATAATTCCTATTGCACAATACAAAACTATTAAGCTTAGCAAGAAGGTGTTAAAAACATGAGCAAACTGAATTTTCAGTTGGTTTCCTGTTTTTAACATTTAGATTCAAACTACAGTATGAACATAATGCTTCCCATCTGGGTCTCATCAGTTAAAACTTATCTTTTGGTAAATCTAATGATGAGTTTCGGCTTACTAATTTTACTGCAAGATCATAGGCTTAAAAAAATAACAATTGAGACACTAAGTGAATAGGAAGTTTGATATATGCTGTGTGTTTATTTCAACTGCATAAGCACCTTAATGAAAAAAAAGAAATGTGATATTTTCCCCTTCTTTATTAACTTGTCACAAGTCTTGGGCTAAAAACTGGAAAATGTTATTGCCTTCAGTGTACTGTGTTCAAGTTCTGCTTTCAAAAGCTTCAAGTAATTTTTAAAATCAATTTACCAATTTCCAAAACGTTTCCAATCCCAAGTATCCTAGTTCTGTAAAGTTGTGTGAATCTTCTCTTTTTATGTTAGTCGATCATTGTGTCTTATATCTAAGTTGCTAGTTATGGGCAAGAATTACCAATATAATTCTCTACAATCACCATTCTTATCTCTGCCCTTCCCAAAACAATTCAGAGCTTAAAAATACCATCTTTAAAAGATACTGTTTTGTTGTTTTTTGGGTTTTTTTTCAGTTTTCATACAGCAAGTAACCAGTGCTCAGACTCAGGCCCTTTTAAAATATGTAGTTCTGCTGGCCATAGTTGGACATTAAATAATCTCATTTTTCTAGAAATTCTGGGGTTTTTTTCTAGAAGCTTTCATGTGACCACCTGCTTTCAGTTTGAATTTTAAGTCCAAGTGATTTATTTTTTTCTAAACTTGTTCCTAGCATTTGCCCTGTACCAAAATTCAGCCTTTTCAACTTTTCCAGATTTCTTTCCCTGACTGCGTTCTGCAGCGAGTTCAGCCCCACTTCTCTGTATTAGTTAACCTTTTGCCCTATAAATATTCTGTAATGGAAATTTTTCCTGGTTGGCTCAGGTTTGTGATAGTCAGCGAGCCTGGGCTGATAAGGAAACCCTGTGCCAGCGTGCCGAGGAAAGCATTAAACCACAGCTGTACTCCTTAGTGCTCCTGTCTTTACCTGCCCCAATCACATACCATTACACTTGATTTATCCAGTGTAACGTGATCCTTATACAAAGCCAAGCATGGTTGTCATAAGGCCTTCCATTTTCATGCCTTTCTTATCTCTTTTCCAGCTGCATTTTCCCCAGTGCAACAAATAGCTCTGGTGTAAAACTTTCACAGCAAAGGGAGCCAGGAGAGAATTTGTGCAGGTTGGGTTTTTATGGAATTTAGATAAATGTGGATGGCGGGTTTTTTTATTTATTTTATTTTATTCACTTTTAGTCTCCTGCTTTCTGATTTCTTTCCATGATATTAATCACCTTGCTTATCTCACTTGCTGGAGTGCTGGAGATACGAGCTGTGGGTTGCACCATTCTGTAGCATATACTGTTGTCTGCATGTTTTCCTGATCTGCCTGCAAGTGCCGTGGGAGCCCAGCTGCAGCCACTTCAAGCTGCCTTCTGGGAGGGTGCAGGGGGCAATTTTGCATTTCTCTGAAGCTGTGTGTTTAAAAGCTAAATGAACTAAAATAGGCACAATTCTTCCATAGTAAGTCCCACCAGGACACCTTCCTCGTCAGACTTTGACATAAAGCAGCTCTTGGCACTGATCTTTGTGTTGGATGGAGCTCACAATGTGTTTAGCAAAGAAGGCTTCCATTCATGTGTCCCTGCAAATTAAAACTATCAAAAAGCTTAGAGAAACCTAAAACAATTTGCAAAATGGGAAGATGCTGCTAAGTTCAGGTGATTAGAAATAATGTCATGCCTTTAGGAGTCTTTAAATTGATGGAGAAATACCAGATTTCTGTGACACAAAGGAACTTTAAAATCTAACCATATATGTTTCTTTGTCTTAGGAACTTTCTTTCGTGTTTTAATTTTAATTTCTTTGAAGCCACATAGACTAAAAACTTACTTTGCCCATTTTTAGAAGGGAAACCCAAGGCTCCTGTGCAATATAATTGGTTGTGTCCTTCCAGATTAGATTTTGATTTGTACTGAGTATTTTTGGATGCATCAAAAACATGACTTGCAGTCAAAATATGTGTCCTTGTCAACATTTCAGTAAGCAGAGGTCAAAACAGAACATGAAAATACAACTTACATATTCATAATTGCATAAATTGTCCCAAAAGAAGGTCTATGCTGTCCATTTGCATGCTTAGTTAATAGTTTAGTGGGCACTATGAAATGTCAGCTGCTTCTTTACTGATAAATTTTACTTTATTTTGCATAAGCCTACATACTTTTTCAGACAAGAGAATTAGTGTAATCTCTTTCAGAGTGATAGTGGCATGAGTTCAGTGCCCACAAGAAGGGATGATAGTGCTGGATATCTGTTAAAAAGGAAGAAATCTTTGAAATATTCCTTCGTCTATGCATCTAAAGTAACTAGAGATTCAAACAGTCCTCAAAACATTGATGCAACTTTACTGTGTCTGCAAGTCTATAAGCACCTGCCTCCAAAGCAAACATACAAAAAAAAACCCCCACCATACTGTGAGAAAAGAGAAAGTATTTGCACGGTAAAGCAACTATAAACAGTTACTGTACTGAAGGTATGGCAGGTTTTTAACAGTGTGGATAAAAGAAATGGGTCAGGAAAATCATGGGAAGAATAATGTAAACTAATGAAAACTTATGTCGTTTCCATTAATAGTTTTTAGGAGGTTGGGGGAAAAAGCCATTACATAATATAATAGAATAATAAAGACATATATCAGTGGTAGTCAGGGCCACAGATGCAGCCATCTGAAGATGAAGAAACCCAGATGTGATCCAACATTGCTTTGGTCCAATTTTTGGTGGCATCTTCGTCACCAATGACTCAGGAACGTTTGAGGATTTCGGCTCTAATCAGCTCCATGCTGCCCTGATCACAGTGGTCAAAATTCTCTAATATTCTTAGTCTGACTACAGCAAAGCTAAACCTGCCTTCAGGCGGGATAGTTTGCAGTGGTGAATCAGGCCAACCCCTGAGAAAAGGTGACGGAGTTGCAGGAAAGACAAAATGTCAGGAAAAGAACAAAACCCCCACCTGCTTACTAGTGAAGGGAAAAATTGTGACCTAGTTTCCCTTTTTTCATCAGGATGTGGTTTAGCAAAATTGCCACCATGTGCCTGCAGAGGTGATGAGCCCCAACCACACCCCAGGGCTTCCCAACAGCCGAGCTGTGCAGAGCCCTGCATCATCCACAGCAGATCATCTGCCAGAGCTCTGGGGGCCAAAAAATATCAATCCAAGAGGCAGCAGATAATTCCTGAGAAACACGGGGCCCCTGTCAAAACCCCAAGGGGGGTAAAAGCACTTGTAGGATGCAAGAGGCAAGTCAAAAGAGGCTGTGGCAGAGCCTGCACAGGTTCACCTACCCTTGTGTTCATGCCTCCACCCCTCCCAAACACAGCCACTTGCCAAAGGAAACTGCAGTTTTTATTTATGTCTTGAATTGCAGCCAGGTAATTACCTTCAGGAAATTTTCATGTTGCTGAATGATAATCTATAGAAAGTGAATGAGGAAGACAGGCTGGAGGGGGGAAGCTAAAGTTTTGTAGTATAACACACAACCATCTTGATTTAGAAGCAATGTATAGGAAGATCTAGGTGTGATCTTCAGGGGAATAGTCTGTGCTGTAAGTGCTAATCCTGGGAGGATACTTTGCCTTTGGTGGATAGACACAGTGTCTGCATACTGGGCTCAACACATTGAATTTTGATCCTGAACTACCCAAAATTAGCATTGAGCCTTATCAGCCTATTGTAACAGTGCCGAGTGTCAGAACTTTGCATGTGGCTTTTCAAGAATCCAAAAAACATCTCTGCTGAAGAGGCTGTTTCCTCAAGCTGACTTTCACATTCACTTTTGTTTTTTTCACTACTGTTAATTTATTTCCTGCATTCCATTAAAAATGCCATTGACAGGTCAAGGAGCATTAAAATTATTTCATTTGCAAAAAAAAAAAAAAAAAAAAAAAAAAAAAAAAAAAAAAACAAAAAAAAAAAAAAAAAAAAAAAAAAAAAAAAAGCCAACAAACAACAACCACAACTGAAAAACAGCAGCAAAACCTTGTCTGCCTTTGTTGATTGTGCAATTTACCAAAGATTTACATTTTTAGCATCTGTTGCCCTTCCATTATAGTTTTCATCTTGCATGTAAAATTGATACAGCAGAATAAATAATCTCTCAATGACTGGAGAAGGAAAGCTTAATAATAGCTCTGATTATATTTTTTGTCCAAAAGTATTTCAAACATCCCTTATTTTTTATGATGTCACAACAAGTGGAGAGTTTGACATTATCACATTAACTGCTAATGTATAAATGCAGCACTAATGTACTAGAATTAAAACTTTGTATAATGACCTTCCCTTGGTTCAGCCATTAAAAATACATTAATACTCTGTCTTGCAAATTGGACCTGATGCAATTTTATTCATCAATTACTAGTTTGTGGGGGTTTTTGTTTGTATGGATATCTGTGTTTATCTTCTGGAAAATTATTCTGACTTCGTCTTTTGCAGACTAGAAGTCAACATCTCAGGTACACTTATATAGCCTTTATTTTATTTTTATTTTATTTGCAATAATAGTAGCCAGAACAAGGAAACTTGAGCTACCTCTTTCTGTCTTGTACTCAAGTTGGCCAGCTTTATTCACTGCTGTGTGCTCCAGCGTATCCATTTGTAAAATTCGTGTATTACTCATCTCATGTGCAAATTGATACTTAATTAACAGATGTTTGTACCTACTTTCACATCCTCCTAGGAGTCACACTATGTGAGTGTGAAGCAGTTGTTGCTGGGACATGAGAACATTGGAGCAAAGGCTTTTTTGGAGATGGGGAGCAGGTTAAAAAGGGCTACATGGGGAGTTACTTTATTTATTTTTTAACATACTTTGGAATCTCTTTTAAAATCCCTGTTTTGAAGCAGGTGGAGACAAGACAGCAAAAGATACCTCCTGTATAATAAGTGTCATTTCTTGCATCCCCCTTCTATAACCTACATGCATCAAGGTTTTAAAGCTCTTAAAAGCAAGCTCTGAGGTAAACAAAATACTGCTGGAACAGCAGTGGGCATGTCGAAGCACACTTGAAGATAACAGCTGTCAGGACACAGGAGATGAAAATGCAACCAAGTACACAGGCTGCAGGAAAACTTGGCCGTGGGCATTTTGCTTTCACTTCAGTAGTGTTAACCCTTTGTACTCCTGAAATTATTTTTAAAGTTGGGGGAGCACAAAGGAAGAGAAAATTCTTTGTGAGCTGCTTCTGAATAATGAAAATACACAAATAACTAGTAAATAGCTGCTGGGTCACTGCTATAAAGTACAGCTTGACTTTTGTCTGATTGTGAGCTGTGTGTTTCCTCATACGGGAACTACCGCCAACCCAATTTTAATCAGTTGCAATTTTGTTTTTGCATCTAAATTAGAATAGCTTGGATTGAAGGGGAAGTGAAAAGAAATGTCTGTCAAAGCACTTCTGTAAAGCAAGGACTCTTTCACTTTAGTTTCATCATGCATCTCCAGTCTGATATTCTTCATTTTGCCCAAATATTACCAGGATTACTACTCCAGTGTATTTTATGTCAGCTTTCTGCTTGCAAAGCTAAACAAACAGCTCATGAGCCATGCTGGGAAGTCTCCCCAAAGACCTTGCTCTTTAAAACATTTAAGTACAAGCATGACTCAGATTGGCGATGGAGAATGGAAGCTTTCAGTTCTGTTGTTGTCTAGAATCCACCTTGATTTGGGAACAACCAAAAATATTCCTTCCTGATGACCGCTCGGGGACCTCTGCATGGAGACTCGGCGGTATCAGTTACTGCAAGTAAGCAGACACGTATTTGGCACATGCCTCAGCAGAGACCAATGTACATCCCAGCCAAGCTGAGGGACGTTAGCAGGACAGAGCTTGATTTGTGACTAAATTTCAACGTGTGACCCAGCAAAGCTCCTTGCTACTGAACCTGTTGCTCCTGTACTTTCCACCTGCATTATATCCAGTTATAATGAAAGTGGCTAAATACAAGTTTCTGCTAGCATCTGTTCCCATGCCTGTAGTCTGAAATAATTATCACAGCCCCTTCCTTCATATTTTCCTTTGACTTACTCAGTTGTCTACAGCTTTGATATCTAGAGCATAAATGCCAAAGCTGAAACGTGCATCCAATTAGATGACTCTTGACTGACCTACATAACAGTTCATTCATGAGATAATGTGACCTGGAGTCATGGAGATAGAAGCCAGTTGATTGAGCTGGCTTGGCTGTGTACACTGCAAACTGTCCAGTGATTGAGGAATCATCTAAAATTAGCCCTACACTGTACGTTGTCGAGAGCCTTTCAGACCCGGCTCTGTTTCGGTAATATTTTTTTTATGAGATGGGCGTATAATTTGTCACATTGTAATTCTTTAATGCTTAACTTTATTAGCATGAGGTACTTGGGTATCAAATAAAAGGAGCAATTAAGTGATTTATGCTTAAGTTCTGCTCTCAGTTCAGGGCATAGGTAGCCAGTCTGCCATGAAGGGGTGAGGGAGTGCACAGTATTTACCACTTCCTTCAGAGAGCTACAAAATGGTGCTTTTTGAAGATGAACCTCGTTGTGCATGTAAATCCCAACTGCGTATTACTGCGCCTCAAGTTAAAATGCATTTTTGTATTAAAGGTTATTGTGTGTTTGTAGAGAACCACAGGGTGTTTTCCTTAGCTTTTGCCTTCTACATTTGTGAACTTGCAGCTTTCAGCTGTAAGGGGAAAAAAAAAGTTAACCAGGGAGCGAGTGGTTTCAGCGTAACGACGAAGCGACAGTTCTTGTATTGCTAAGCCACAAAGGAAGCACAGATAAAGGTTGTAGGTTGGAAAGAAACCTTGAGGAGCATGCTCGTGAAGTGAGGCACTTGAAGAAAGGCTGCAGCTGTCACTTCCACATCTGAGGGGCTGTGAGGTATTTTAACCATTTTCTTATTCTATCCTGTCTTAAAGATTCGTTAACAGAATAATGTAAGATTATCTGGTGTCCTCTGGGGCATAAGTCCTTCTATTTTTATTTTTTCCCTCAGTAAGTGTGGTAGGAGCAGTCTGTGCTCTGTCATGTCCAGTTTCTCTCAGATGGAGCTGCCCTGGTGCTGACTGATGCAAGGAGGATGGGGGGACATTTTTTACAGGGAGGCTGTGGGCTCTTCAGAGCACGTTTGGGACACAGCACTGGGGTTCCCGAGGCTTTCTCTTTTTAGTAGATGCATCTCGTGGGGGTTTTACGTGCTCTTAAAGAGCACATTGCTTGCTGCCTCCTTCTCTGTCTCTTCCATGGTTCTGTGGTTAACTCTGTGCTGGCACAATGGTGATCCTCTCTTGGGGAGGGTGAAGATTAATCAAAATGCCCAGGAGCTGGCTGTCAGATGTCCAGCAGGAGATTTCCTGAGAGTATTTTTTTTTTAATCCTTAGGGGTTCAGGGGTTTTTTTATTACTTGATGTTCTATAAGAAATAATAAGGAAGTGACAAGCTGCACAGCAGTGAAAAGGCGTTTAATTTATTTTTTCACATCGTACATTTTGCAGTGCTTCCATATGATCCTTTTTTTTTCCTTTATGATGCATACACATTGTTTGGCTTTGAGTGAATAAATTGTTGGGAATGCTGGAGAGAGAAGCAGCAGAGAAACTTTTATATTTTGCAGGAGTTTTTTGGTTCAGACAGACCACTTGGGCTCCAAGCTGAGGTTGAAATTGCACAGGGCCCAATTAGTGCCTGTTACCTTTGCTGTTTGCTCTTGATCGGTTGCAGAGACAGAGGTTTAATTAAGCAGAAATGGGGATGTGGAGTTAATGTTCATTATAACTAAAATCGAAACAGCTGTTTACCTTGCTGAAGCCTTGTGTGTTAATGTCCATAAATCTCACCTCGAGGAGCCAGCCTCTGTACATGCCTTTCCAGATACCATGTGATATAATTTTACGTACTCATTTTCACAACATATCCTAATCATATTAATTAACACATTAGGGTATAATTCTTATTGTCTGCAGAAATTACTTCAATTAAAACTATTAACATATTATCATGATTGTTATGGTATTTGCAATTTGCTTTGTTACTACTCAACAACTACTGCAGCAAACCCAAACGTTTGAAATCAGCATAAAATTGTCATGGCTGCTCTTTTCCTCTTAAATGTCACATCAGGTCTCACTGTAAACTTCCTGAATAAGCTCTGTTTCTGTGCTGGGGTTTCCTCTGTGAAGAAAAAAGATGTGAGAGGCCATGACTCCTACAAGTTGAGACTAGAAATATTTTGTCTTGATTAGGCTCTGCAGTGCCTAACAGGAGTGTGATCACTGTGCAAGTACATATGGAAAGAGTAAATATATACAGTGGAGAACAAGACAGTAATGGATAGAAACTGGTCACATTCATGCTAAAAGAATTCGTAGGTTTTTTGCTTTTTTTCTTTTCTTGGTCAGAGCTATGAGTTTCTGGTCTGATTGTCTTAGAAAAGGAGTGAAGTCATCAGGCTAGCTTTAATATTGAACATTTTCAGATTCAAAATCTTCTTACAGGCAGGTGAAATGTGCTCCCTGTGTAAGAGGCAAATATTTTTTTTAGTGTAATCTCATCAAAGATTGTTAATATTATTATTATTATTAATCCACATCTACTTATTAAGAGAAAAGAAAGAACACTGTTATGGGGGAGGAAAGCTTCAATAACACATTTGAGATGGATATAGACATTTCTGAGTGTCTACTCCTATCCAAGGTGTTTTGCTCATCCTTACTCAGAGCTTTAATTTTTGGAGCTGAGGAGTGGTAAGGGCAAGTAGTCAGATACCAAGGGCATCATTGGGAGGGGTACCTTGATAATGAGGGTTTCTTCTTCCTTTTTGCCGTTATGAGCATGATGTTGATGGTTTCCTAATCCTCATTCTGGGTTCTTCTTCTGGCTGTTTTAATGGTTTGGGTTTGTTGGGTTTTTTTATTTTATTTTTTTAAATATGTTTTCTAGCATTCTTTTACACCTTGCTCATTCTCCCTTGGATTGCAACACCATCCATTCAATATGTATGTAATGTCTTACATAGCTTGGTACTTTTTCTGTCTTACCCTAAAACCACAGATTTGCATTTTGTTAGGCAGCTGTAGGTGAATTTTTGTAGCCCTGGGGTCTTGAGTGTCAGGCTGTGCCCTGTCAAATATCTGCTCGTGCCTCCACTCCTCTGCACTGTACCTTGTGTAGCCTCTTCAGAGTTCTCCATTATGATACCAGGTCTGTGTTCCTCTGCACTCTGTTGTTACCTTGGGATCATAAATATTTCATCCTGTGCAGAGTAACTGTGAGTTATTGCTGTCTGTATAAAAAGTGCACATAAACCACATCATTATGCAAAGACAAGCAAAAGCAAAATATATTAGGCAATAGCCACCTGGCCATTAAGAAAATTGCTGCTGCAGCTAAAGCAGCTAAAATGAAGCTCCAAGTTGGGCAATACAAGTGTAGGCAAGACTGACGTGCCTGGGGCTGAGGATGTGCAGGCTCAGCACAAAGTCTGTGCCCTATTTCTGGTATCACTGGGCTACAGGACATGAATGAGATCACTCTTTGGGTGTACCCTTACTTGATGGGTGACACACGATGTCCTTTCTGGTCTTGGGTTTGTAGCAACACCTTGAACTGTTGAAATAGAAAGGGATAACTTTGCCTTTACAGAGCAGGTGTATATTGGTGTAGTATTAGCAGGCAAGTTGAAGAGAAAACAATAAATTTTATCTAACTGAGGTAGATAATTGCTATCATTATTCTAAGCCATATGTATTCTATTCATCTTCATGATATTGCTGTGACAAAGCTGTTATCTTCCTTCACAGATAGAGTATTTATCTTACAGTTGGCCTAGGATGCCTCTATAGTCAATGGAAAAACATTTCTACCTCCATTTTAGTCCACCTGAAGTCTGAGTTACCCTCTAAAATGATTATTTCTCTTCACGGACTAAACAGGAAATCCCACACACATAAATTTAATAAATCTGAGCCAAAGAGATTAGAGATTTGTCTGCAGCAGATGAGTTTCAGAGCCTGTGCTTTCACAGCTGTTACTAGTAACTAGCTTAGCTTAAATTTATTTCATATATGGAATATATAGGTGACTGCTATAGTTTAGACTGTACTGTTGTTATACATCAAATGAGACATGTCCAAATGGCCAAGTGTGGAATTCAATTTTCATATTTCGAATGAGAAGATAATGCCCTAATCAGGTCTTGTCTGTCTAATGCACTCAGTGGCACTACTCAATTCTTTTCAGTTTGGCTACCACTCCAAACTGTTCAACCATCTGCTGATAGCAGCCGAAAAGATGACAATATAATAAATTACCAGAAAAAGTTAAGATGCCTAACATCTGCTCTCCACCAAGCTCAAGCATCTTCCCTAAATTGATGTTCTGTCATCTCCTGACACAGTCAGGGAAGATTCCTGCTCTGAAGCTGTAGCAAATTCCAATCATTTACAGCTGGACCTACGTTCCAGGCATCCATCCTAGGCCTAAATAGGGAATAACAACAGAGAAGGGAAAAGACAAAGGCAGGAGAGCACATAGTTTCTCACAATATCTTTAGAAGTTCCTGGCCCAGGTAAAGGCCTTCATCTACTCATTATTCATTATGATTAATGAAGAAATACCTGATGATGGCAAGCAGAAATTTGCAAGACAGAAATAGAAACTGCTGCCTCTTCAGAACCACATGATTGTCTGTCCTGGAACTATGCTGTGCATAATGTTTTAATCAAATAACAGTTTGCTCAGTAGCAATGGACCACATTGATTAGTGCAAACAGAATGCAAACGTACTCTAGATAAGATTATGTAGCTCCAAAGGTGCTGGTAGGCAGGCACTGTTGAGAAAATATACACATAATATTTATTTAAAACATTCCTGGAGCCTCCTTTGGTGTTATTAGTCTGTCATGAAAATCTGCAAACACATACTTACCAGAAACTCACTGCAAAACATTAGGCAGTTAGTGAAGTCAAATATAGAGGGTGGATGCCACAGCAGAGCACAGTTAATGGTTGAGCTGTGACTTAACTTACATCCAAGTGCAAACATAATTAAATTAGAAGTCCTGAACCAAATGTAGGAGGTGTAGCCTGCCTGGAATGCAAAGATGAACTTGGATCCCATCCTACTGCTTCAGTCTCCTGAAGTAGAACTGGAGGAAACAGGAGTCCAGAGTTGAATCCAAGTTAAAAGGTATAAAACAAACTACAACTCAATGTAACACAATGTGTAACACGATGTTCTGCTCGTTATTGTGGTACAAACTTGCACAGAAGTAGCTGATCTAAGAAAAAAGACTTGTGGGCTGGAAAGTTTGGTGTGCATTAATTTGGGAGATTTGCCTTACATTAATTAAACCCAAGTTGTTTTCTAGTTTCCTTTTCTAAGTTTTTCAAGTTTAAAATCATCCTCTTAAGATATTATTTCTCTAAGCATAATAATTGATTTCTTCTCTGTTCCTAATTTTTCTGACATACACAGCCATATCAGCTGCTTACACAATGAAGAGGTGAAGGAGGGGCACTCCTTCAGCACAGATACCTCCATAGTAAGCTCCTGTGATTTTAAGCTCAGTGAAATTCCACTGGATCTAAATTCACCTTAAGCAGAAGGACGATCCTTGTAAATAAATATGAAATAATATAATGTAGTTATAAATCATAAAATAATGCAAATATAATAATAAAGACTGTAAATACCTAAATATTTCAGTAGCCTTTAGTATATAGCAAAGCAACTGGATTTGATTCTGGAGAGTGTATTCCACACTGTATTCCCATGAGTCCTGCTCTGCCACAGATCTGTCATCCATCCATCCATGAAAATCTATTTCTTCAGGTCTAGATTAGAAAATGCTCCCCCCTGTTTTTTCCTTGTAACTGTAGTGTTCATCATTCCCTCTGCTGCTTCTCCTTACCTCCTTCTGTCTCCTGGTTAGACCTTGGGGCTGCTGGCTGGTGTTCCACAGAACCAGTGAGTTTTTCCTCAGCTCGGCCCAGTAGAAGCAGTAAAGTTCTATTTTAGCTTGTGTGATTTGGCAAGCACTGGCTATGATGTGATAATACCTGAAATAAGGAGCCAGCAGGCTGGGCTGGCAGCAGGAGCAGGGAGCACCACGGTGGTGGTGAATCTGAGATTCTTGCCATCAGTGCACCTGGATGTGTCTAGGCACAGACACTCAGGTTTATGTCATACTGCACCAGCCTGCAGAAGTCCTGAGGGGTTGCTCAGATGAGCTGGTTTGGTTTGTATGCACCAGTCCTGTTTGGAAAAAGTGAGAGTGTATAAATCTGTGTGCATGTGTGTGTCCCTGACTGACAGATTTAACCTAGTGCAGAATTAAACTTGTGGCTGTCACTGTCTCATCCCAGCGTGGTGACCAGCTGTGCCTGACTGATACAACAGGCTGTTTTCCCTTTTAGAGGTATTATTTATAGTGTTATCTTTTGGAGTAAGGTGTGAGACTGGTGTATTTGGCTGGATAGCAATGCCAGTATGTTCGTCTGCTGCAGGGTAGAGGTGATGTTTCTAATCAAGCTGAGGCTGAATGGACTTTCCAAGAGGAGCGAGGTGAGATTTCTAAACAATTTAAAGGATTTGGTTCAGAACAGGCATTAATCAGTCATTAAAAAGCAATTGCAAAGAGCCATTACTTTCTGTCCATCTCTAGTGTTTCTCAAGCATGTCCCTGGAAGCTCGACACCATTCTGCAGCTTTAGCAGTAATTTGAATGCAACAAATCGTACCTGCAAAGCACAGATGTTGAAAGCTGAAAAATCTGAAGGTGCCGTATGTTTCCTGTAATTGAAAGCAGGTGCCCTGAAGGAAGCAGAGATTCTGTTTCACTTTATGAAGTGTCTAGTTGGTAGAGCAGGCAAAGAAATACCTGCTAAAACTTCATTTTCTAGGACTGGATAAAACAGATTAAAACTGCTGTTTTAAGACAGCTTGTGGGCTCAAACAAGGGATCAAGATCCTGTTGTGTTGGGCAGCACTGGCAAATTAAGGAATTAAGTCACAGGGTTTGGAGTAGTAAATAAATGGAACTACATGTATTTAAAGCATGGGATGAGGGGAAGGACCTTGATACAGAGACCTCTTGGAGTGATTCCAGAGGAGGACTACCAAGATGATTAGAGGGATGGAACACCTCTAGGAGGAAAGGCTGAGAGAGTTGGAGCATTTTCATCCTGAGAAGAGAAGGCTCTGGGGAGACCTAATTGCACCTTCCAGTACCTAAAGGGGTCTGGAGGGAGCTGGGGAGGGACTTTGACAGGGACATGTAGTGATATGAAAAAGGGAAATGGATTTAAGCTCAAAGAGGACAGGTTTATATTAGATATTAGGAAGAAATCCTTTCCTGTAAGGGGAGTGAGACACAGGAACAGGTTGCCCAGTGAAGTTGTGGATTCCCCATCCTTGGAAGTGTTCAAGGCCGGGTTAGACTAGGCTTGAAGCAACCTGGTCTCGTGGAAGGTGTCCCTGCCCATGGCAGGGGGTTTGGAACAAGATGTTTTTTAAGGCTCCTTCCAGCCCAACCCATTCTGTGATTGTGTTGTATGACACAATAACCATTCCTTGTGCAGCACTGAAACCAGGCCCAGCATCTCCATCAGTCTGGGCATTGGGGAGGATGCTGCATCCCAGGTCTGCATCTCCCAGTGGCCCCACACCCAGACACTGCTGTCATTGCATCAGTGAATGCTCAGTATGGGGTGCTGCCAACCTATCTTTTGCCTCAGTTGTTGTTTATAAAGAATCCAGGCCTAAAAATTATTAAAAGCATGAAAATTTGTGCTTTGAAGCCTATAAGGTGAAGCCTGCAGGGTAAGGAACAGAAGTCCCTGGTGAGTTGTAGCTGCAGCTCTACCTGCAGAGCTCCCAAGCCTTTAGGGAGGACTTCTTTGTGTGTCTGTGCCTCACTTTACTTATGGGCAGTGGTAAAAGCCCCAGGGATCCTCTGAGAATTATTTAGTTGCTGTTTGTGGGGGCATTCTGCTTGGTTTGTGGTACTTTCAAGACATTTAAGATCCAAATGTTGTGCACCCCACAAGATTTAGCAGAATTGTATTCAAGCTGAACATAGTCTGTAGGTGTAGGTAGCATTTGATACTTAAAGGCAGAAAAACAAAATATCAGAAAAGCACCCCAAATCATCCAAATTTACTGATGCCTCCAGCCAGTTTTGTAGTGCTGCAAGCTGAGGCTACATGCACTTCTATTCTGTGTTTTGATGGTTCTAGCAAGCATAGAAAAAGAAAACAACTTTGATCAAAACATTTTTTATCTCTTTTTCTAATGAAACAGATAGTGCCTGGCACAGAATCATTGTACAGTTATTTCATCTCTCTCAAAATACTTTTCTTAAGTTCTGAAAGTGCTGACTGACCTGTGTGCACCAGGCTTAAATCTCTTGCTCCCATTTAAAGAATCTTCAGCACTTTCACTATACTCTTTCTCTTTGGATGGCCCACAATTTTTTTTCCTCCATCAGAGGAAGAGGCAGAGGCAGACATTTTCTAAGACTTTTTCTTCTTTAGTCCATCAAACCAGAAAGAAAAAAAGTCCTTTGTTCACATTGTGACAGAAAACTTAGGTTTTGCTGAGAAAATAGTGAATTGTGTTTATTTTCTAATGGCCAAGAATAGATGGGAAAATTTGGGGGCAAAAAAGTGGAAGAAAAGGCCCAGTGTTTAATATATATTAGTCAGTTTTTCATTCTTTTTGACAATCTTATTTAACTGACTTAATATTGGGTCTTAATTCCGGCCAAAATTTTAGAAACTAGGAATTTAATGACCACATCATTTCTCTCTGTGTAGCTTCCTATACATGAAAGGTCAGTGTCAGTCAGACTGTACCATTTGGCATGAAGATGAATATAGAAGCTAAAGAGGATTTAAAAAATACATGATCTGGCATTTGAAAGTGGAGTCTGGGAGTTGAGTCCTGCTTTTATTCCTTTATCTTCTGGTGACCTAGCACTTCTTCTCTAATGGGGTGTGTTTACAGATTTAAAACTTTTTTTGTCCTACTGCATGGCAGTGAGGAAAGTTCTGCAGGGGCTAAGTCAGATTTTTAGGTAGGTTGAAGAAGTGTTTTGTTGATGCTACCACTCTCCCTAGAGACCTTTCTGTGTAGAAAGTATGTAAAACAGGGTTAATACTCTCCACACCTCACAGAACCTGAAAGAGAAGTCCATTTACCTAAAAATCTTTGGCAGGGATGTCTGGTCCTCTTGTTTCTTGTTATTGACTGTAGAAAGAAGGGGAAGTGTCTGGGTTACTAATGTGGTATTTACCGAGGCTTCTGCAGCTCAGTGAAACCCGTCTGAGCATTAGTGCCTTAATTTTCCCATGTGAAACATGGGTTGTGTCTTGCAGTGGAATCATGATCCTTACTGCTTCTGTGTTCAGAATACCTGGAGAAAGAAGGCAAAGTTAAAAGGCAAGGTGGTATATTCTGATCAGGGTGGTGCTTGCTCTTAGAACTGCAATGCACAGTCTGAAAGTACAGCACAGGTGTGGACATAGAATGAAAAGCACAGCACTGAAAAATAAATTAGCATTAGATGGTTTATAAGACTTATTTCTTTCTGCAGTGGTGCTTTTAGGTGGTGTTGTTAGGTATCTCAGGAAAGGAGTTGAATATTTCCAGTCTTGGAAATATCCACTTTAATGTGCACAGCAAAGGTGGAGGGACCTCATGTTTATGATTTTAATACTTGCAAGCAGTCAGGGCTCTGTGCAGAGTCCCTCTGCATCTGCTGGCTTGCTATTCTTTATTTTTAGTCACTCACTTTTGGTAAATGCATCAACTTCTCAATTGAAAAATACATATATATTAAATATGGCTTTATTATGCATTGTTGAAGAGTAAGAGACAGCAGTCAGGCAGCCTCCAGAAACAAACATTATAACAAATGTTATAAAATTTCTGAATTTCCAAGATTTTTTTATGAAATGAAACCTGGCTGAATAAGCCACTTCTTCTTGTGATCCATTTGCCTTTCTCTGTATTCACACAGAGCTCCCTTCTGGCATGTGTGAGCCCTTTGCACTTCCAGTGACACACAGTTCATGTTTTCCTTGGTCTCTCTTGCCAGCTGTGTGACTCCATCATAGGGTTTGAATTGTAGTGAAAGCATTGACATAGTTAAAATGATTGAAAGCAACACAGTGATTAGATTTTGGGAAAACCTCATTGAGGATGTAAAAAAATATTTTTTTTACTCTTACTTATGCAGCTTGAAGATAATTCTTAAGCTTGAGATATTCACTGATGGTCCCTGGACTTTGAAGCACATCAGAGTAAAGATACTCTGGTGCTGTCTGACCAGCTTATCTGGTTTTTAAGGGGTTTAAAATGTGGAGTTGAACCTGGGAATCAAACTGGCCGACAAGTTAGAATGTATTGTCTCAGGCTGTTTATAATTTAGTCTCTGTCTCGCAAGTCATTTGAACAGGAAGTGGTTCCAAAGCACACATTTAGCATTCACTTGTGGGGTTTTCCTTTCTCTGTCTGCACTAGCTTCTCCTATGGAAGCAGAACTAAAGGGTCTGCAAAAGTTTGACCTCATTGGTGTTCGCAGATGCTACACTGAATATGAAATTATTCTAACTGCACTTTCTTGGGGACTGCTAAAAGATTTCTGTAGCTTCAACCACTGTGATGTGATGTTCAGGATGACTCCTACTTTTATAACTGCATATTTAATTGTATATCTTAAAGAGTGGAGGGTGCTACTGTGGAAGAACTTTTCCCTTCAAATGTATGTTATCTTGTTTTAGTTTTCTCTTTTATGGTTTTGTCATGCATATGTAATATCAGCTCTTCCAGAATAACTTTACTGTATTTAAAGTATGAGCTGAGTTTGCAATTTGATGTAACCTACATTGAGGCTTCTCCTCTACTTCTAGGTACAGAGAAATCTTGTATCTTCTTAGGATGCCTAGATTATCAGGCACTATAAAATATCCATCACTCATTCCTACACCTGGTAGGGCATTTTCAGACAACAAAAAGTCACAATCATTAATTGCTGCAAACTGCCATTTGTAGCAAAGTGGGACACATGTTTTGAATGAAGTCTGAGATGATCTGGTGATTTTTAGCCTCTGCAAGACAATTGTTCTTTGCTAGTAAGTATCATATAATTTATTAACAGTAAAAAACTTTGATGCTTTCTATCCTGTCACATAAGACCGAGCTGCTGCTGGGGTGCACGAGATGTGGTTATGCTGCCCCTGGAACAAGAATGCACTTATTTCATACTCTCTGACTTTTCAGTTTCATCCCTCCATGATCTGATGGCTTTCTCTTGTCACTTCTCATTTTCATAAGGTATTGCTCCTGCTGTTGGTAGTAGTAGTAGTATCACGTGGTAGCTGAAGTTTGAAGGTCCCTCAGGAGATCTCCAGTCCAACCTCCTGCTCAGAGCTGGGTCAGCTGTGAAATCAGCCCGTGTTTCTCAGCATGTGATACACCTGTGTCTTAAAACCTCCCCAGATGGAGACTGCACGGTGTTTCTGTTCCACAGGCTGACTGTCCTCATGGGGAAAATATTTTTACTTCTGTTCAGTAGGATACTCTCCTTTTAACTTGAATATGTTGCTTCTTGTCTTCCTGTTGTGCCATGCAAGGCACCTGGTCTTGTTCAGCCTGGAGAGGAGAAGGGTTCAGAGGAACCTCCCGGTATTTATGGGAGGATATGTGTCACATTCATATTTTCTGAAAAATCCCTTCACCCAGGATTCTTCTCCTGGGAAGCTGAGAAACCTCAGAGAAAAAGGAAAACAATAATTATCTCATTGCTTCTCCTGTGTTTTGCTCCTTTGGAATGTGGTTGGAGATTGTTTACCAACAGGTGATTGTTTCATTGATTTCATGTGAATTGTTTTGACTTACTGGCCAATCAGGGTCAAGCTGTGTCAGGGCTCTGGAAAGAGTCACGAGTTTTTCATTATTATCTTTTTAGCCTTCTGTAAGTATCCTTTCTGTATTCTTTAACATAGTTTAGTTTAGTATTCTTTAATATAATATAGTATCATAAAATAATAAATTAGCCTTCTGAGAACATGGAGTCTGATTCATCATTCCTTCCTGCCACGAGGGCACCCCGCAAATACAATAGATATGGAGAAGACAGAGACAGGATCTCAAATTGGTTGATACTCCCATAACATCTTACCAGTGAAGGTTGGTCTGGAGCTGTTCACACTTTGAGAAGTCTTTGAAAGAAGGTGCTTTAAAGAGAAGCTATCTCATTTCTGCCAGTTTGGCAGTGTGTGTGAATTTAAGGAATGATTCGGTCCCTTCTTCTCATCTTTGACAAAGGGAATCCAACCTGCACTGCATGACATCTTGCCTGGCTGATGGCAGAATCTGCCTGCCACTGTCTTAGTCCTCTGGGCATCCACAGTGCACTGGCAGTCTGCTAATACATGCAGTGAGGCTTGTTCTGCTCCTGGTTTTCCAAACAGATAGAAGGGGTTTTCCTCTGGATTTACTAACACTGCATGCACAAAAGCAGGAATGGTTGTCTCCATTTTTGCATATTTCTGAATTCTCTCTGCTAGAGCTGGCTCATGTTAACTTACTGCCTGAAGTTATACAGATTACTGCTGCAAATGGTTAACACTTAAGGAGATGGGGAAATTGCTGTTCAGACAGTACCTATCAGTCTGGGGAGCAAGCACACAAAAACTTGTTTCACTAAGACAGAGTAGCACCCAAAGGCAAAGAACTCTTGAGCTATTTAATAACATGGGGTTTGCTTGTTGTTTGGTTCTTTTGTTTTTTGTTTTGTTTGTTTTTAATCTGCCAATAAATGCACATCTATTTCAGCTAATTTTTGGGAAAAAAAGTCATGTGGGACCTTGTTGTGTATCACTAGGTTTTTGCATTTTTTTTGTAATCTTAAGAGAGAAATGAAAGCAGATTACAAATCAGGGCTGACTCTCTGATTTGCATTTCTAAATCTTACAAGACCCTGTTCCCCCAGCATGGCAAATTACTTAGGTACCAAATTCAGACCTAAATTAAACAAATCTCTGCTGTATTTTGCTTCTGATCTGAATTAAAACTCGTGATTTAATGAAAAGAATATCCTTTCCAGTCTACATTTTCTACATTTTTCATCTTTAGGTATTTGTTTCTACTGCTAATGCATCTTGTGCTGCATTCAAAGCACTCCTGCAGGTTTCACAAAAGCATACCAACCTCTTCACCAACAACATTTGCCTTCTGAATCTGGAGGGTCATGAAAGTAAGGAGTAGAAAGTACAGAAAGAGGAGGATTTGAGATTTTTGGCAAATTATTCTCCAAGGGATAGACAGAGGGCTTCTCTTCCTGGAGCAATGCTTAGTAGCTAGACTATGATGCATTTTAACTTAAGACATGACTAAAAAAGAGGACTAAATCTTTTTTAACAGCTATTTAAATTACAGCACAAGCTGTGTAAAAGCATGTGAATAGCTTTACTACACCAAAATGAATGTTGACCTAGCCTAGTAGCTTAATTCCACAAAACCCAGAGAAAATGTATAAGTGACAATAAATAAAATAATAGTGAGTGTTCAAAGATCTTATTCTTTTCTTCCTGTAGACTCTCCCAGATGTTTTCAAACTGAAACATGGTGACTTCCAAACCTGAAGTAGCACCTACACATTTGTTTTAAATAGATTTTGTTGAATTTCTTTTCCACTAGGGAAGAATTTGGCAGGTTTTTTTAGGTCCTCATATACTGGGCTATTTTGAGAGAGAACTAGATATATTTTCTTGATATCACTGTTTGCTGCTACATTATTTTACCCTCCTGTACATTAATAGTGCTGAGTTATTAGCATCATCCCACACATTCTGTGTTGATGCCAGCCGGGCGAATAAGAAAAATATCTGCCTGGGAGGTAGAAACGTGTTTTTATATATGAATGCATAAACATGAAAATTCTACACCTTCTGCTTTGAACTCACACCAGCGAGCACAGGAGAGACCTGTGAATTTCTGCCAGTTGGGAACTGGCCCTTGTGTAAATCCAGTGGGAGGAGGTGGAAGGGATAAGGTGTCTGTCCACATCCGTGTTAATGAAGAAGTAATCTGGCAGAGTGACTGCTTCCTCTGGGAGTAAAGCTACGGATGTTGTGACACTGGGACACACATGCTGTCATTTCCTCAGCATTCATGGACTGCTTTGTCATTAATTTAAGTCTGTGTTGTGTTGCTTGGACTTAAATGCAGTGCTGGGAATATTTAAGGTAATGTTGATCTTTCCCTTTTATTGTTTTTGTTGGTTTTTTGTTTGTTTGTTTGCCTTTTTGTTACAATGGTCTTTTTTTCTAAATTTATTTTTTTAAATATTCTATTTTTTGTCCATTCAGGATTTCAGGATGGATGGGGTCTGTTAAGTGTGGCATCTCCTGATGGCTGTGGAGCTCCATGGCATTGATGAGGAGATACAGTACAGGAAAAAGATTGTTTAAAATAAGCAAGGAGCAATTTTTTAGCATTTTTATATTCAGAGAAGTGCATCTACTTAAATTTCCTGGGACAAATTGAGCTTTTACTAAATATCTTAATAGGCTCAGGAGTCACAGTGGTCCTCCTGTTGATACTTGGGAGTTTTCTGGCTGCTGACACCTCCATGGAAAAACAGGAATGTCAGGAGAAGAAAGCAGCATTAACATCTTGATAGATGCGTGTTGTAACAGCATCTTTAGACAGAGCTCATGTGCTTCTCGAGGAAGTTGTTTTTTGCCACAATAACTTGAGTTTGAAGAGTCTTGTATTGAAAGGTACCTGTGATAAGATCAGATCTTCCAGACTTGTCTGCAGAGCCTTTCAGGAAAAGCCCAGGCCTTGTCACTCAGTTCTGCCCAAAGTTTGCATTATTAAGTACAAGATGGAAACAGAATTCCCTCTCCTCTTTAATCCCCTCCCCCTTTATCTTTTTAGGCGTTTAAAAATATTGCATTTTATAGCATAATGGAAAGTTAATCAGAAACCTGGCAGATAAGGATCCTACAGCCAGTGGAGATGCTGTACAAACAGCAGAGCTGTGAGTATTTAGCAACATCACAGTAGCCTTGTTTCACATTTGCAATTAATACACGTCTGTGTTTGCATTTGTTATAGGACTCTTGACAGCACCAACATAACAAGAAAAACGAACAACCTGAGTAATAAATCTCTGGAGGCATTCAGCAAGTGCCATAGGGCTCATTAATCTTGATTATTCCCCATAATAGATAACTTCACAAATCATCTATTCTCCCCAATCGTGCACATAAGGATAATGTATATGTAATAGCCTCCCATACTGTAAAACCCCAAATAGAATTTCATTTTTTAAATATAAGTCTTGACAAATGCAAGACAAATATTTATAGAAAAAGGATGGGTATGAATAACAATGAACTGGACTGAAATAAGTAGAGCAGTGACTGTTGTGAAAAGATGGGGTTTGGCTTTGTATGGGGGGAGGGGGTTCCCTTCATGATGTCTCTATTTGAATCAAGAAATTCATTTATTTATTTATAGCCTGAAGTAGATGGGATTTCCTTGCTGAGAATTTTGGCCTGTGAAATATAGCAGTCTACAGCTGCAACCTTTATGCATGATCCTTAAGGAATGTAGACAGGGGAAAATAGAAGCAGCTAAGAAATACCCTGAATTCCAAACAGTTTAATATTTATAATTTACACTGCTGATTCCTTCTGTTTCTTGTATTTTCCCAAAGCCTTCCTTTGAAACCAGAGTTATCAAAGAAAACCCTAGTTCTGATTTGACATGGTCTTCACCTGTTTACCAACTTTTCTCAAATACAACTGAAATTTGCCAGCATAAGAGCTCTGTGAAAAACATCATATTTAGAATAAGACTGTGTATGATCCTTTCAGTAAGAACAGCCGAGGTGCTCTAATACCCAGAGTTGCAGGCTGTGCTTCAGCTCACAGATGCCTTGATTACCTTAAAACTGATTGTTCAAACAACAGAAAATATAGGAAACATATTAAGTTTTGGGGGAAAAAAGCAAAATATTGTGGTTTAAATGCAATCAGTTTTAAAGGATAAAGAATAAGCAAGTGAGGAGGAAAATAAAAGATTTTTTTTTTCCCAGAAGAGTACCAGTATTTTTTATATCTTTGTAATTGTAGTGACCTTAACCTGATGCTTAAGAGTGGGTTCTGCTGATTGAAATTTCAGAAGTGTAAAGCTCTATTCACAGCAGAGCCTTGCTCTTACACAGTATAAAGCATGAGATTTGATTGCCCTCATCTTTGCCCACATACCCATTTGGCCACTTTTCTTCTCCCTCCCTCCCTCCATGTGCCCAAATGCTCTCAAAACCCCAGGATTTTGTTCTGTGACCTGGAGCACCAAAATAGCAGTTTTGTGTGAGTGGAAAGGATTTCACAGAGTAACAACTGAACAGCTTTAGGGCGTATTTCTTCTTCTTCTTGTTCACTGTTCCTCCTCCACCCTTTGTATCAAATACACAGGATTCATTTCCTTAAAATTTATTGGAAAAGAGAACATATGCATCATCTTTCAGAGCTGAAAGAAGAACAACCTGAAATTTGGATCTGTTTCTTTTTTCTGCTGTACACATTGTTTGAGCAATTCTATTTCTGTAATTGTTTTGCATGTGAATGCATAATACCCATTTTTAAGACTGTGATAAAGTATCATGGTCTTTTAATAGCCTACACTGCATGTTATGTCTCTGTTCCTAAATACATATGTGTTAATCATATCCACAGGCAAAATAACTTCTGGCAAAGAGGTGAAGAATGGGTCTTGCTTCTAAGAAGTTTTAAAAAGTGGAGGGGAAAAAAAAGTGAAAACGTTCACAATCATCTAAGTTTAAGTGGACAAAGAATCCTGTGTATTTGACTTGTGTTTAGACATTTCTTTCTTCAGACTTCTGCAAATAACTTTCTAAGACAGTGTCAAAGAAAAGTGCATTTTGACTTGAATTTTTTCTTTTATATCAGCACAGTCTCGTCTGAAATACAGTTTTGAATCTGGCTAAATGGGTTGTTTTCTTAACTGTCTGAGGAAAATTCAAATAATTCCCTTAATGTCTCTTGGCCTCAGTTTCTCCCTGTATAAAACTATACTTATAATGCTCCACCATCTTTGTAAAAGGTTCCACAGTCTTCTGATGAAAGGAATTATTTTAAGTTCAAAGTGTTGCTCTTGGTGAAAGAATGATCTTGTTTATTCTTGAAAAAATATATAAACATCAAAGAGTTGTTTGTACCAAGGGTTTAATCTGCCATAAGGTGCTCCTGTGTCTCAATTAGCAATATTTTCTCATTCATTTCTCCATGAAAAGGAATGTGTTTGGTGATGTGGATGCCACATGATACAATCCCATCAATGTCAATATGTGCAGCAAACTAAATGCAGTGTTTGACATTGGCCATAATTTCCTATTCTGTACACAAATTAGCATAGCAATGGATGCAAAGTGAAGCAATGGATGCAAAGTGATGTGGAATCGCTTATAATCATTCTCCTTCCACTGTCCTGCCTGGCTGATTTCCCCAAAGAGCCAGGAGTCAGTGCTGAGGGCAGCTGGAGCTTTGCAGTTCAGGCTGTGCCACTTGCAATCTCCTCCAAAAGCAGGAGCGTCTTTGTCTTTTGTTGCAGGAGATCATCAAAATATAGGGGTTGATTCTTTAGGAGTTAATGCAAGAGGACACTTTTTCAGGTGAGAATTGATGCTTGTTGACCACTTGCTTCTTCTGGAAGAGAACACCAACAGGCAAGAAGGCCAACACAGTAGAGTAGAAGGTGGACTTGATGTAACTTTCCCCTTCTCTGGGTTGAAAAAGAATGAGCACCACAAGTAACCAGTAGCCATGTTGAATGTGATTCCTGAAGGACAATGTTTGTGTTGTTTAATCAGTCTTAGTCAGATTCTATTGTTTTGGTTTTTTTTTTTAATTTTGAAAAAGCATTAGAAAGCCTTTTCTTTACTTTCTTTGTTTTGCAGATATAATGGTACAAAAGGGGATGCTGACCCTTCTGGTTTAAACTAGGATTAATGAGCTTAAACTGACAAAGAATAGAGTTAAGCAAGGCCAGAATATGAATATTGGGACATCTTGGCATCTCTTTGACTGATGATGGAGAGGACAGCACTGTATTAAGGCATTCTGAGTTCAAGTATCCAAAGGGTTACAAGGAGAAACTGGTTCCCGTGCAGATCTTGCTGAAATGGAGTTATAAATACAACTAAGGGGCAAGGTTGCTTCTGGAGGGATCATTTCCATCTTTCAAGATAACATCTACTATTATAGGGAAGCAGCACTTAACAGTCCTTCCAGTGGTATTTCCTTGTACCTGAAAAATCATCTCCATAAGCACTTTGTCAGCGTTCCCGTGCTTTCTTCAGTGGGATTAAGTGACCAAAACCCTGTTCCCAATGTAAACCAAAAAATACATTAGCTGGTTTTTTTTTAAGTTTGGAAACTGGACAAGTGAAAGCAGCTCTAAATACATCCAGATTCAAAACATGTTACCCTGAGTATCTGAAATAGAAGTTGTAGTTGTGACAGACTCCCAGTGCTCACATCCCAGGACCTTAAAAGATGAGAAACACATGTTTAAACTCAGATGCCCAATTTAGAAATAAATTTATACAGGCTCTCAGTCTCTAGACTAGGACCTGTGTTATGGAAAAAAAGTTTATATAATGCTGCTTCCATTATAAATGGAGGCTAATTTTCTCAAAAATACTCTTAATACTGAGCAAACAAGTAAGTTTAGTGCTAAAAATATTCTCAGTGCTTCATTGCCTTGGGTTTACAATATCATTTGCACGTCAAATTATATTTCATCTTATGATTTAGTAATGTCAGAAGAATAGATCTAATTCTCTGTCTCATGATACCCTTAAAGATGGAAGATTGCTTTCCATGGAGTGTAAAACTCAATTTGTAGTCATGTGTATAAAACATGACTTTATGGCAGATTAGCTTGCTGTAGATTTAGTTCTCTCTGACAGTGAACTGAAAAATATTAGCATTTCACTGAACACAATATTAATGCCAAGAAGAGAATGTTGTTGTTATGTAGAAAGTAGAATGGGATTTCTGAAAGTAGAGCAGAGGAAAATGTATTTAGAGATTTGCAAGGAGTTTAGGTAGAGTTGGTTTAACTTTTTTCTCTTCTTCAACCTTTCTCCCCACCCCCCCGCCTCTCTGTGAGTCATTTTGAAAAACAAAAGTATATTTGCAGTTGTCAGATTGACCTCTCAATGATTTTAAATAAAACACCAATTATTGTACTGGAAGATGTCTTTTTGTTTCAAGTGACTGTAGTAAAATTGAATTTTTAGATATTTTTAAATGCTGCTTTTGGTATGTAACTGTCTTGCTTAGCAGTCAGATGTGATGTTTGCTTTTTCCAGTGGAAGGAGAGAGTATAAGCAGAAGATTAGAGGGATCATTTCTGTGCAGTTCATTATTTATGGTGCAGGTGGTGTGATGCTCTGGTGATGGTGTCAGTTTGTTGAAGCAGGTGAAAATCAACTCCTGGGCGTGACGAGGCTGCCCCTTGGAGTGCTGAGTACTTAGAAACTGGTCCCAGCCAAGTAATGTGCCACTAAAACCATCACAGCCATGTGTGGCACTGAGGGTTTTAGTGGAAGAGATGGAAGAAGGAAAGAAATTGAGAAGGAAACCGAGTAGACACTATAATTAAATGGCGATCAAGAGGGGAATGTTTTATGGAAAGTGCTCTGTGCTGTTCCTGCTCTTGAATTTTTGCAGCCTATCTCAGATGTATCTGCCAGAGCAATCCTACATGTTTATACAGAGCCTGCTTTTATAATGTGACTGATAATAATGAAATTCTTTATGCCTAACTCAAAGCTAATATATCCAAGATACAAATGATATAGGAGGGCGGAAAAAGCACTGCAACAATTTAGCTGCAGTTGTAGAAAGGTTCCCCATGCTTCTGTTTTAACTGAATACTTTGTATTTATTAATTGTGTTCATTTTAATTCCACTGTAAGTCAAATAACGATGTGTGAAAACAGCATAATTAAGCTTTGATATTTCTGCAATAGTAATAACTGAATTCGATCTGCTTTTAATCTTTCAGGCTATTCATTGTATCTATCCCTTATTTCTACAGTTATCTTTTCTCATTTAGTTCTCTTTGATTAAAAGGCAGTGGAGGTCTACCTACTTTCTTGGGTCAGACACAAGCTCTGCTTTTAAAATGCCTTCAGTCTGATTACAGGTCCTTTGTTTCTATTGAAGAAAGCATTTAAGATTGTAAATGATGGGCTAAATGGTCCCATTCTTTACAGAATATTTTCTACATATTCCAAAGGCTGAAAATTAAGAGTGCTTTTTTTGAATTATGCACACTTATATAAATTCATATTTTTCACTAGTTTTCTTTCATTTTTTGCTACAGCTTGTAGACTGAGTCCTACAAATATGCATGTGATTAATTTTTCTCACCAGAATTTTTTTTTGTTGTTGCCATTGCTTTTTGCAAACCCCAGAGGACCTGCTTTGCAGAATGTACAACGTACAGCAGCATGCACTTGTGGGACAAAGCATGGTGTGCAGTCAGAATAGGGTGCTAGGGATGGCAGGAGAAACTGGTTGCAGACCCTGATGTTGACTGGTTTGTAAGTGGTTTTTACTGGCCGAGTTCCCCCACGGAAAGCAGCCGTGGTGGTGGGGCCTCAGATGGACAAAGTGAGTTGCACTAAGTTGGAGGGGAAGAAAAGAGGGGGATACGATTCCTGTTGCCACAGCTCTCCTGCTGTGATGTTTATTTTACAAGTTATCACAAAAAGTATTTCTAATCTCCAGGAGATGGACTATGACGGTGTTTAATCTCATGGTGGTGGTGCTGGAGGGCAAGTGGATTTACTGTCAGATTTACAGTCTGAGAATTTGGTCCTAAAATTTTGTCTTTAAAACAGCCTCTTCTTTGCCAAACAGTAACAGGTTTTGTTTACCATTGCAAGGAAGCTGAAATTAGAGAGAGCAGAGGGACCTGTCTAGAGTGACTTTCCTCCCTCTGTGTATATCCCCTGTCCCAGGCAGAGGTCAGGACTGCACACAGTTTTTCCTCCAGAAAACCTAAAAAAGCAGAAGAAATTTGTTGTACAACCTGGTATTTGACTTGTGTGGGGTTGAGCCCATGCCCCACACATCCATCACACAGGTTTGCAATGCTCATGTGTGCAGCAGCTCCTGTGGCCATTGTCTGGCTGCACCAGCCAAAGGCATCATCACAGCCTTCAGAACCAGCCTGCTTGACACCATCTGGCCTGGATGGGGTTTGTTGTCTCCTTCCTCATGCCCAGTACAGTTTCTCCCTTTGCAGCACTGTCTTTGTCACAATGGTAAAAATGCTTTTGGAAAAAAAAACAGGGTCAAAAAGATACAATTGCTACAAAAATCCCAAGGATGCCTTAGCCTTGAGGGGACCATAGTGATGCTGGTTGTTAACCCTCTCAAGAAAAGCATTTACTGAAATGTCAACATTTATTTTAAGCTGAACAGGCCAGGACAAGTACTGAGGGTTTCCTGTGGTTCAGCTGGCTTACTGACAAGTGCTGAAACTGTAACAGCCAAGCCCACACCAGGGCTGTAAATAGGCAGGTAGGCTTCAAAAAAAAAAAAAAAATCTTACTCCATTGCAGTGGAGTATGTCTGTATGTCTTAACTTTCAGAAAATCCTCTGTCACCAAATAAACTACTCCACGTTTCACAGTTTACACAAAGATACACAGAAAAGGTGCCTTCGCCTTGTGGGCTGTGCTCCAGGAAAAGAATATCAGAGATGGTTTGTCTGCCCACCCAGAGCAATGAAATCACCCTTACCCATACACTTCTATTAATAACAGCTTAGATGTTGTTTCTGTGTGGTGACTCTTAGACATTGTCACAGAAGTTTTTATTTTGCACGCGAGGATCAAAACTTCCTCCTGTAAGTATTTAGAAATAAATGCATGTGTGCATTTTGGAAGGGCTCTCAACATGCTCTCAACATGACAGAAGCAGCTTTTGTCTGAACAATTAATGAAATTTTGGCGTTTATTTAAAGCCCTTACAGATCCCTTGAGGCTTTAAAGGTTATTTGTAGAAATTTCAAGATGCATTCCAAATACTTTAAAAAAAAAAAATAGATACAGGCTTTAAATAGTTAATGAATGCACATAATTTACCTAAACAGTGTTTTTATAGATCTTTGCAAATATGACATTAATTAGGGAAAGTAACTAAAGCTGAAGTGCCACAGAATGTTAATCCTCAGCATCAGTAATTAGCTGTGGAGGAGAATTTTTAAAAATGTTTCCAGTTTATATCATTTTGTTTTGGAAGAAACACAAATATGTGGGTTGAATTATTAAGAAAACAAACGAGCCTGAAAAGAAACAACAAAAAAAACCAAACCTCTTAAGCAGCGGATGGGTGTATCTGTGCTGTTGCAATGAACCTTTGCAAGTTCTGGGATTCAGGCTTTACTGGCTCTGGGATGGAAAATAAACTTGAGCTATCCCCTTCCTGCTCCTTCTCCTCCCATGCCCATACAGGTGTGTATGTCCTGTGCACCAGATATCCTTTTATTTCCAAATTGCCCTGAGAGCAGACAGCGCAGACAGCTGCTTGGCAATTAATTAGATTGTGTTTTTAACCAAGCAGCAAAGGCAGCTCTTTGACTCTCTCCCTCCTGCATGCCCTGGTAATCATTTTGTTTATCTGCACAATTTGACTCGCCGCAGTGGGCAGTGGAAGGGCTGCCTGCATTGTTTGTCTGCTTAAATTGTTAAATGAAATGACTCAGAAGATTCAGGAAATTAATTTTTGCAGTCTACATATATGGTGAAAAAAGAAAGCTTTGAAGTGGAGATGTCAGTGTAGCCAGTCTGAAATGCATGAATCAGACGTCGCAAGATTTTCAGAGGCTTAAAAACTGAGAAGTTTTTAAAATATTTGCATCCTTTTTAGTTGTCTATTGATATCTGAACCTTAACAATTCATGTCACTCTGAGCTTTATTCAATGGCTGTTTTATATGAAAATGAAAGCCAAGATACCCATATAAATAAGACTGCAAGAATCAGAGCTTTTAAAATAAAGTGTATCATTGTTATTAGACTCATATAAAAATTGTACTAATAGCCAGTGTTACCTATTCTTTTCTTTCTCCTTTTAATTTTTTTTTAGGACAATTAATTTAACAGCTACTATCAAAATAGCCATAAACAATTTAATAAACCTAGTAAAACTTCAGATGCTTCTTTATTATGCATTCAAATAGGATTCTCAGCCTCTTGCATTCTACTCCATTCCCTTGAATGCTGCTAAGTAGTGCCATTAAAATAGCAATACTATAAGACCATCCTCACTTATGGTGATTGTAAAATAGGGTCAAGACACTGGTTTGGATTCAGTTTGAGAGGTATGTTTCCACAATAAATGCTAAAGAAAATGCAGAATTAAACTATACTCTGTGTGGATATCAAATGGTTCACTTTGTCTTGTTGATGTGTGTTAATACTCTCAGTGACTTTCTTATGTTTAGCTTGAATGTTTGTTAGTAAATTGTAAAAATTGATCTTCCTACCTAAAAAACAGGCAGAACTGTGATGGAAGAATAGTTACATCTTACTGGAATGCCATTAATTTTCTGTGAGTTGATTTCTGTTAAAATTTAGTGTGTTTCAATAGTTGAGGATGTTTAAGAGGGAAAAGTTAATACAATATTTTTGTTGCATGCTTATTAAGAAAGGCTTTGAAATTATTTGAGAATGTTTTTTTCAAGATATTTGTTAAAAAAGTTATACTTTGTCTAGGATTTGGAAATTTGGGCCTTAAAACTATTCCAATAGTTGAAATATGGTATGCAGATTCTTACTTATTTTGCCCTCATTTTTGTGGTATGTATTTGCAGGCAATAACTCAAGCTGGGTGACAGCCTGGTGAAATGTGAGCCTGTGGTTTTCTCCCTAGGTGAAAAAAAAAGAAAAAAAAGGTGAAGCTGTGAGGTTTGGTTTCTTGTCTGTTTGAATATACAGATGCAGGTGCATTATTCAGAGCTGTGCGAGGTTTGCACAGTGTCTTCTGAGCTACATTTTTAAGGAGTCTTTAGGAGTCTTTTTGGGGGGCACTGTGGGCAGACATTACTGGTAAAGGGCAAGTGGGCAGTAGAGCACACTGCTGCTGCCTCCAAAAGTCAGCTGTGGTTCCTTTCTGTCACCTGTAGTGTTGCCTTCGCATTTTTCAGGGGAGTTCTGCTTCAGCAATGCAGCTGGAAAGCAGAGTTTGTGACCAGAGAGTACAGCAGAGCCATTGACTTCGTGTTCCTGAATAAAAAGTCAGGAGTTGCTGAGTTCTTAATCCATTAGACTGGGAAAGCAGATTTTCAGAGATGGCTGCAGAACAGCATTTGTGCCTCTGGTAGACTCCTCCTTCTCATATGAAATGCGCTGTTCTGCACAGTGACAAGCTGATTAAGAGCAATTTTTTAGAGAGAAAATTGACCTACATTAGATGGAGAAGAGAAAAATATTAGGCTCTTGCATGAACATCCTTATACCAGTGGTTGTGCTCCAGTAATTAAATTCTGACAAACAGATGAACAAACAATCTCCAGGGGTAATGAGGCTCAGTCAATGAACCACAAGTGTTCACAAGTACTAACAGTAAGAGAAAATACAATTGAAACCCCTGCATATGTGTTACTCAAAAAGCAAGTTAAGAACTAATTAAAAGGGTTTCTGTTTTCCTCTCCATGCTTTGCATTTAGAAATAGATTTATAGAGTATATTCTCCACATTCCAGCATTCCAGTATTCTTAGATATAAGCATGAGAGTAGCAAAAGTTATCACCAATGTTATGTGCCTCTTTAAAACAGATTTGAAAACGTGTAACCAGAGAAGTGGAATCCTTCAAATTCAGCATGCTCACCCTTTGCTTAGGGTGCATGAAATACCGGCTCACAAAAATGTGGTTGTAGAAATTGAATACAGTTCCTTGCAACCTGCCTGGTGATAGCATATTTCACATGCTGAAATATAAGTATCTCTTTCTGCTCTTGGGGAAAAATGATAACATATGCCATCACCTTAACTGTGCAATAAAGTAACTCAAATTGGACATGTCTGTAGAAAAGTGCTTTGTGTCATGTGATATAAATATCTACATTTTTTTAATGTCCTTTTTCTTATCACCCGTGACAGAGGCCTGTCTTGCCACTGTCAGAATTGATTTTTTCCCCTTTGAAGTATTGTTTCTTAGTTCTTGAAAATATTTTTTCCAGCAAAAAAAGATTGGCAAAACGACCATTTCATGTGACAAGTACAGATGGGGAATTGACAATAAATACAATATCAACTTTGCCTTTTGCTTCAGCTTCTGGTCTGAGAGAGTTAATCCCATCAATGACAGTCACGTTAGTTTTATTGATATTTTGTAATCTGTCTTTCCTTTCTCTCCCTGGTTCACTGCAATTTGTTCTTGGTTAGTGACCTGTCACACCCTGCTGGTATCTAATTGCTGCATATATTACTTTTTTCATTTAAAATTGTGCTTTTAGGGACCACATGAAGCATCTTGATGGACAGTGCCAGTTGGTTCGATACAAATTGTTTTCTTCTCTCTCTCCCTCAATAGATCCCATATTTAAACATCAGAGTGCTCTTTGGCTGCTGTAAATGGTGAGAAATCACCAATAGGTTGATGCTTTCAGCTGCCCAAGAGCAGTGGACATTTTGGAGAGATTTGGAAATGCATCCGTAGACACGTAGAAGTCATGGTGGGTTGGAGTGGCCCAGCTGAGAGGATGGTGCCAGGTCCGTCATGAACCTCATCATCAAAAAGGAATCTGCTCCCTGATTATGGGACCCATAGCTACAATATATATATACACACATATATATATATATACATATATAGATAAAATTTTATTTTTTTACATGTTCTTCTTTATGCCAGTCAGTAATAACAAGCTCCAAGACCTTAAGCACAGTAAGGGAAAAACCCTAATGACTCAAAAAAACACCAGCTGATCTGAAATTGATTTGCAAAATGCTGAGTGTGGTTCTAACATCCTACTCTGGGCTTTGGTTTCAAACTTGTTCTCTCTCTGTAAACAGGAAGAGTAACTTGAAAGCAAAGGGAGGTTGGTCTGTGTGCACAGGGGCACGTAGAACTTGTGCTTAACTGGGGAAAAGAAAGGGTTTGGTCTTTTTGTTTCTTTTTTTTTCCTTTTTTTTAATTTTCTTTTTTTTTTTTTTTTTTTTTTTTTTTTTTTTTTTTTTTTTTTTTTTTTAGTCTGTATCTGTGTGCCAAAATGAAATATTTGTATTGTAAGGTGGAAGGCAGAAAAGTTTCTTTCAGTCCTCTTGAATGTCCAGCCACACTGTACTAAACACCTCAGGAGCTTTTGTGCCATTCTCAGGGTTGGAGTGGCACTGCCTCTGGCAGAGACAGCAGGCTCAGGGGCAGTATGACCAAGACACTGATGTCTCCTCTACTGGCATCCAAAGATGGACAATAGGATAGAAAAGCAAATGTAAGAGTTTTCTTCTCAGATACAGCATTTTTTTCTTTTTCTTCATATTTGGTATTTTTTATCTAGAAAGGGAAGAAAGGCAAGCAGAATAATTTTTGTCACTACTCCACTTACATATTTAATTTTTATTCTTTCTTTGAATATTTGCTGATTAGATGGCCTGATATATGATGTGGCCACTGATGATGTATTTTATATCCAGAATGCAGTGCTACCTATCCCTAATATGAGGTTTAAATCCTGTCTCCATTGTGGGATATGAGTACAGCAAAAGGACAGAGTGACTGAATTGGTTAAGGCACAGAAATTTCAGAATTGCAGAATGCATTTAAGAATCTAGTATTCATTGATCCAGTCACTTAAAATTTTATGTTACCCTGAGGCTTTCTGCAGCATGGAACCTTGAAATAAAAGGAATTTTTATTTATAACTGGGAATAAAGGCCTAAAAATCTGGCAAGTTTAATTAGTGCATTTTAGTAAAAGTATATTTAAAGGAGTGAGCCTGAGTGACTTGGAAGCTTGGCAGTAGACATCTTTGGAATAAACTATAGTAAGTATAGTTGGATGAAGGTGATATTTCAGCCATATAAAAATTGGTCTTTAATTAATATTAGTTGCTGTTGTGATGGTGTTCACACAAGAACGTCAAACCCTTCATTAGATGTTAAGTAAGCCTCAAAAATTCCCTTGTGCAGTTCTGTAGTAATTTTTCATATTCTTCTGTAGTGGCACAGAGAAGTGATTTTCCTTCTTTAAAAGCCAGAAATAGAATGAAAATTCCCCCAGTCAGCATCCACTTTATTGCCTCTCTTTGTGTTCATCAGTTAAAACAGGATCGTTTTCTTTGTATATTCATGTTTTAAGTTTCTTCTGAACTGTTTGCAGTCTAGGGAAGGGTTATTTTATCTGGTGCAGGAGTGGGTATTTCATGGTCTGTAGAGCTCTCCTTGCCCTTTTATTTATTTATATTTCCTTTTGACTTTGCACCTTCTCTGCCACTCCTTCGCCCAAAAGATGTTTCTAACCATAAAAAAGGTTAATGTGTTTTGTCCTCCTGACCTAGGTACAAGGATGTCATGCAATTAATATTTTAATTTTGCAAAATTCGTTTCAAAAAATAAGTCTTTTCATGACTTCTCCCTGCTCTGAAGGAAATCCTCACCTTATATCTTTTTATCTTCCATTAGAGAAAGCAGCCCAGACGTCTTACTTTCTGAAATCTGTGTGCTAATGCTAAATACACAATTTTGGACAGATAAATGAAAATTTTGACTGTAACTGAGAGGTATTTTATGTACAAGCAGACGTCTCCATCCTACGTCTGTGCACGCTGGCCCGTGGGCACACGCTCTTTTCCCCTCCCATCCTCCCACCACATTCTTCCCTTGGAGAGCTCTCTGCAGCTGAGAAATTAAGCCTCTTTACATATCCAGCTCCAATCAGTCCCGTTGTCATTAAACCTTTGCTGTGGGATCCCTAAATGAGCCAACTTGTGTATAGTGTGCAGTTTTCCCTGCTTCTTGCTAGAGCACTCCCCATTGTGGGGATTTTTTGTCATGGAGGCGTAGCCAAGAAAGAAAAACTTCCCTCCCACAGCACAAGAACAAAGCACTGTTTCCTCTCTGCCTGAAATTATTTTTCTTGAGATTGTCCTACAGGGACCAAAGCCATTTTGCCATTACCCCTTAGTGCTACTTTATGTGGGATTTATAATGAAATTGCTTTGACAATTTGGATAATGATGGAACAACACAATAATTGATGAAACATTTTGGGGTAGAATGATTTCCTTTGGGAGACATCAACTTCTGCATTAAAATTGTAGTCCTAACATAATACACTGAAACTTTAAATAATAATAATTAAAAAAAAATAAAATAGTCTTTGCATTGCTTAGTGTGTCTCACTGATTTTAGTTCCTGGTAGTTCTTAAAGTAAGATTGAAAAGGTCTCTGGAGCAGTAAAACCCACATAGCTCAAGGATTTTCTCTCTGGTAATCAAATAATCAAGGAATTACCCTGTCTGTATTAGTTCCAAGATAGACAGGAGTAATACTTTGCTGTAATTTTCACTAAGTTGAGTGAATGAGCTAGTGAGAAGTGTTATGTTACTGTAACAGAGAAGGAGGGAGTTTTATTGTGGTTTTTAATAATTTCACTCAAATTTTTAGTTTAAAACTTATTCCTTATGACAGTAATATATTTTACAATGTCTGTATATTTTTTATCATCCATCTAATGCTTTTTTATTTAAAGATCTCAAAGCATTTAACTTCGATTGCTTTATTAATGAGTAATCTCACAGAGCATTTAATGTAGATCAGACAATTACATTTACTAGTTCTGGAATATGGTTTCACTGATTTTTAAATCCAAAGTAATTAACCAAAGCAGGCTGTACTTCATATTTGCAGTTTGCAAACAGGAAAAGTAAAATCCAGAGACCATAAAGCAAGCCAGAGACCTGATCCATATACACTACATACATTAAACCCTCTCCTAGTACTCGGGATTGTTTAGCAGAACACTCAGTCTCCTTCAGGACTGTTTGCATGGCTGGATTTTTGTCATGCTAATTTCCAACACTTAAATGCTTTAAGGTAAAGCAGTCAGATCAATTGCTAAGAAAAACTCTTCGGAGAAAAATTCTGACAGCTGAGCTGTGAATTCCTGGAAGGGGAAGCTGAATCCTTGAAAGCACACCTGCACAGCCACAGAGAGCTCCTCGGGCACTGCACAGGGTAGATTTATCTACTAATCAGAGTAGTTCTGCCACAAATGCTTAAAGAAACCTAAACTTCATCTGTATCTCTGGCAATTGTAAAAGAGATGTTAAGTTAAAACATGTGACACTATGCCAAACAGATATGTTAAAAATTGTACTTAAAGGTTAATATAATAAAAGTGTAGTTCATGTGAGAGTGATAGAAATATTGATCATAAAAATAAGTAGTGGCCTAGAAATTCAGCTGAGAAGGGGGGATGGGAGGGAAAGTAGTTGATATATGAAGAATTTGAGTTGTGACACTAAGATCAATGGCTGTATTTTCACCCAGTGAAGCATGAGAGCTTCAGATAAGGGCAGTTAGTCAGTGAAATACTGACTGACATACCCTTTTACTGTTGGCATTTGGTCTCCAATATTGATCTTGGCTGTCACTGCCAACAAAGTATACTGAGGCTGTATTTATGTTCAGATAATGTTGTGTTCAGTTTTATGAATGATTTCTAAAAGCAAGGGGTATAAGGAGTTAATTCAAGCACCCTCCCTCTTTTATTTGATTTGGTGTTTCACAGTGCTACAAGACATTACAAACTTCTGCCAATCAGTCTGAAGACAGATAAAATGCTGTAATCCACACAGTTTCTATAAATCCAGAGACTTCCCATTCCTCTACTGAGAAACAGTATTCTGTAAACAACAATTACATTGTTCTTTGACTGTCAATGCTGGGAACTCCATTGCTGCGTGTGCAGAAAATAACAACTAAAGTGATTAAAGAACAAATCTTTAGGAGGAAAACCATTATTTCTTGTACCAGTTTGGGGAGCTGGAAGAGTTAAATTCAGGGCTTTTAAAAATAATGGTGATATTACTGCAAAACACATTTACTGAGGGACATGAATCAAAAGTTTTGACATTTTATTTTCCTTTACCTTTTTCTGCTGGCTCCAGCTGAAAATCATCTGTGAACAACTTTTTTGCTTCTGCTCTTTTAAAATTAACAGTTTGAGCTTGAGTCAGAAGGGCTGAGAGGATTCTGTGCTTGCTTATGAGGTGGCTCAAGCAAAGCTGAGCTCAAGCAAAGCTGAGCCACCTTGGCTGGACCAAGAGTCGAGCTCTTCCTCCACTGCAATCAGAAGCTTTTGCATGTCATGAGTTACTTGCTGGCGCCTTCAAAGAGACAGAAGGGTTCCTCTAGCTAAGAGAAGCACAACCCAAACCAAACAATTTTTCTGCCTTTCTCAGAGCATTACCCACAGATTTGTAACTTCTAGTTCATTTTTCTTATGTTTGGTCATACCTGCAGTATTCCCTACGCTTATCATAGGGAGCAGACCCAGGCTGGTTTTTATTGTAGCCTGGCAGACCTTGAACTTCAAGAGAAGAAAAGTTAAGGAAAGGAAGCAGAGCCCAAGCAATGGATTCCCTGACTGCTGAGAGGGTCTGGTGTTCTAAGCTAGACTGGAGGGGGAGAGGTGGCTCTGCCTATGCTGTGACTGCGTTTTTGTGGAGAAACAGTCGGCTAGGTAAAGTTAAGTCATTTACCCAAGACAGCTTATGCCAGTCTTAGCCTTTGACCTCTTATTTAAGTTCATTTGCTTTCCTATACCCAAATAACTCTCTGGAATAATCCTAGCCAGCAGAAGAAACATCACAAGAATGAGTAATGAACTTAGAGGCTAGAGACATGGGAGCAGTGTCAGGAGCAAACTGGGAAATTGCATGAAGTTTTAAGAATGAGAGTTCATCACAACAGTAGTTTAAGAACATAGCAGTTCAGACAGTATATTTGCATGCAAAGTTCTATAGCAGAACTAAATAACAGTGGAGATAGCTTAATCCAACAATGCTGCATTCCAATACTAGTAATGAAGCTGTGGTTAAACCACTGGGAACTGCCAGCCAGTCAATGTCACTTGTTTCTCTGTATCAAATTAGAAGGAACATTTAATTTGAAAATACAAATTCAATATTGTTTTTACCTGTCTTTGCTTCAGACTTTGTTTTATACACCCTTGAAATTGTGTGCTGAATACCAGATAGTGCCATCACTGGTTGTACATTTTATGCTGAAGTTGTGTCTCTGAACTGGATGCAAAGACTCCTTGTGGCTTGGGTTATGACTGGAGGTTTCTCTGATGGGGTATTTGAAAATATGATAGTCCTTCATCTTCTTTAAAACCCAAGGTTATACTGTACAGAGCCATTCTAGAGATGCTGAAAGTTCTAAAAGCATAGGTAATGAACATTTTAATTTAGCAGAGTGAGAAACCACTGAGATACAGATGTATAATATTACTGGACAGATCCTTCTCAGACTGGATTGTAGTAGAGGTTTATCTTGCTGTGGATTTTCCTAGGGTTCATGAGGGTGCTGTGACCACCTTTTAGCTTAAATATGGTGAATTATTATTGTCATGAATGTAATATAGCATTATGTAGAGAAGCAGCAATTCTAGGCATTGGGTGAAGCCAGCTGATGTTATTTTTGCATTCTTACCTCAGGGAAGAGAATAAGAAGGTTAAAATTGGAAATTATGATGCTTTACTCATTAAGGCTTTTACAGTTACAAATGATTATGGGGTGAGAAGGGATGCCTTCTGGACCATCAGAAGCAATTCTTAGCACTATGAGATTTCACGTTTTTCCTGAAATGGGAAAATCATTTATGCATACCATTAGTAGCTTCCTAGAAGACAAAGTATTTTTCTGCAATAAGCTTGAAAAATGGGACTTTTTCAACCTTTTTGTTTCAGTCGATCAGCTTTGATTTTTAAATCATGAAATTGCTTAGATGTGAGTAAGCAAAACTAAACACCTGTGAAATACATCTGCTGATGGCAGCCCATGACACATAATGAGTTCAGTACTGAGCTAATTGTTGGGGGCCCAAGTCAATCAGGATCTGATGGTTGTCTGTTTAAAGGAAGCTTTCCCTAAAATTTGAACTTTATGTTCAAAAAACCTGTTTTCCATTTCTCACGATGAGTTATGAGGGCTGAGTTATTTCAGGCACCAACTTTCTGGGTTCCTGGAAAATTGACAAGAAACCCTTTGGGTTCTCCAGGGTGTCCTTCCATTCATGTCTGCAGCCTGCTCTTAGCAGTGCTCCTCTGCTGTCCCTCTGGTCCCTTGCTGTGACTGTCATTCTCTTGCCACCATGGCTAGAAGGATCTCTCCTGAGTGTGCCCTTCCGCCCAGGGCATCCCTCCCTGTTTACAGGAGCAGCCTCAGAGCACACATGTGGCCTGTTTTAGACACTGCCCCTCTCATGTTCTGGGAATTGGCCTCCTTGTTTCCCTGAGCATATCAGGGGCTTCTGTTCCAGCCCCAGTGCAGCCCCCAGGTTCTCCACAGACAGTGATCACCTTTGGACTTGACTCCTTTCTCTTTCTTCTTGGGTGAGATTTGGGGGCTCTGCATTCTGCAAAGCCCATGAATTTTTGGAACCCCATTACCATTAAAAAGGTCTTTTCAGAAAGGAGTTTCTGTTTTCAGAGACAGAAAAGGGGAACAAGGGGGAATGGAATATACGGGGCTTTGGTGTATTTGTTGGTTTTTGCAGTTAAGGGCGCTCTGCAAACGTTTTCTTCAATACTTTTCAAGGATCTGATGCAGCAGGTGTGTCTTGGACTTTGTTTCATTTTCCCTCAATCCATCTCTGTCATGATTTAGAATAGAACAAAGGTGGTCAAGGGTGAATGAAACCAGACATTAAAAAAGAAAAAAGGTACAGCACACTTCAGAAGCATTTTACGATATGATCAAACAACCTCATACACTACTACTGACCTTAGCATGATGACAATTTAAGAGCATTAATGATCTGTATCAGCATCTTCATCTGCCTACAGAAAAAAGGCAGAAGCAAATATTAGCATATCTTGTTATAGGCTGACTTCTTTTCTGATTTCACTTTATTTTGATATTCTGTGTATCCTGTCCACTATTACTGTTCACTGTAGCACCATTATCTTACCAGCTCCATTTAAACTGCATTATATATTGCGCTAAAAAGAGCAATGCTATTCAGGGTTGGGAGTGATTTGAGGGCTGCATGCAGTATCTTGGATCAAGATTGTACTGTAACCATGTCTAATGACCTTTTATTTCATCATTTAGAACCCAGCTTCTTATGTAAATATATATGGACATACATACATATGTGTTTGTGTGTGTGTATATATATATTTATGCACATCCATAAGCACAGAACAGCACAGAGTGCTCCATGTCTGCCTTTCCAAGTGGCATCTGAGGATATATCATTGAGTTCATAACCCATCATTTCTATTCTCCTAGGCACTGTAAAATTCATTAAGCTAAGTAAAATGGCAAATTACTGGAGTATATAGAAGCGTGCTTGTTTGACTTTCGGGCTCTTGTCCATGTTGCTGACCGAGCAACTCTGCCTCATATTAGAAGGGTCCTGATTTCTAAAGACTAATAAAGCGAGTCGTATTATATGTGTGTATTAGAGTGTAGCAAAAAAACTTTGTTCATTCTGACTGCAGTGGAGCTGACTTAATGCCCTGTTCTGCAGCTGATCTCTAACTACTACTCACTCCAGTATTTCTTCTGCAAGAACCACTTTTGTCCATCCTACAGGTGTGTTCAGGAATGTGTACAGTGATGTCCTTTGAGGTTTTTCTAGCCTGTGACCAGTCTTAATGAAACAACTGGATAGTTCCTAGTGTAGAAAGCTGAGGAATATCTTCTGGCAGCAGTTTTACATTGGGGTTTGATAGGCTGGAGTATCTGTACAAATCAGCCCTCAAGGTGTTCAGAGCACAGAAGCATTCATGAGTTTAACTCCTTGCATCTCGAGCTCCCTTGTTGCAACTAAGAGATGTCAAATCATTTCTTTAAGGTTTGGGGAATGACACTCTAAGGACTTGACTTCAAAAGAGCCTGGCATTTGTTGGTTTGTGTTTAGACACCTAAATGAGCAACTTAGTGTTGCAGGTCATTTGACATACAGCAGACTCAATTGATTTTGTTGGGATTGTTTATGTTGAACACTTCTGATACTTGACTGCATCTTCTGGATGGCTGATAGGGAGCTGTACATGTTGGATATAGCTTGGGCTCTGTGTGCTTAACACCACTGAAAACCTATTCCAGGATCTCTTGTTTTCCAAGGCACCTTGTTGGTACACAAGTGCTCCTGGCAGGTTCCTAGGCTTTGCATGTCATCCTGCTCACCATCAGTTCACTGAGCAGGTAGTCCTTGCTCAGTAGCTGATAGCAGAGGCTAAAGGTGAAAAAATATGCTTAGACCTTCTCCTTGTCTCTCCCCATACACTTAGCAAGGGTAAGGATAAGCGGCTGCCAAGGATTCCATCATTTGTCCTGGTTTGAACCTATAAATAGCCAGATCATTAAAGGTGTCTCTTACAAAACGCCTTTGTCTCAGGAGCTATTTGTGGTGTAGACTTTGGCTCTGCACACTTTTCTAGGACTGTCAGAAGCAATGTTAACCTACCTGGGCAGTGAGGCTGGCAGAGCTGGTAGTGATTTCCTCTTCTCCTTTGCATTATTATAAATTCATTTTGGTGTAAAGGAGAGCAAAATTGTGCCTCATATTTTATAACTAAATAAGAAACAAAACTATCTGATGACTTTCCTAAAAGTGTTTTAGATAGGGAAGTAAAAATACTCCCATCATCTTTAGTGCTCTTCAAGAGAAAGGAACGAAATGCACTTTTTATTTTTAAGCTTTCACTGTGTTGCTGCTTACTATCTGGGGAACCAAGAATGCCACAGCCCAGTGTCAAAAACTTGTACTTTAAAAGAGTTGTAATGAAAAGATACAGGGACAGAGTGTTTGGTTGTTACAGGACCATTAAGAGACTCAGCAGACCCAGATTAATTTCAGTTCTTTGCCTCAGACCTAGGTTATTACCTTGGTCAGGTTACTCAGTCTCTGAAAGGAGAATTATGCATTGCTCTCTGTAAGAGTGTCATATAATGGTTTGGGTTAAAAGAAACCTTAAATATCCTCTATTTTCAACCATAAAGGGACACCTTCCACTAGACCAGGCTGATTCAAGCCCCATCCAACCTGGCCTTGAACACCCCCAGGGATGGGGCACCCAAAGGTTGTCTGGGAATATATTCCAGTACCTCACCACTCTCACAGTAAAGAATTTCTTCCAGATGTCCAATCCAAACCTACTTTATTCAGTTTAAAACCATTACCCCTTGTTCTATCTCTAGAAGCCTTTGTCAGAAGTCTCTCTCTGGCTTTTCTGTCGGCTCCTTTTAAGTACTGGAAGGTGCCTTAAGGTCTCCCCAGAGCCTTTTCTTCTCCCGTCTGAAGAACCCAAACTCTCTCAGCCTTTCTCATAGCAGAGGTGCTCCGGCCCTCTAAGCATCTTTGTGGCCTCCTCTTGACTTGCTCCAGTAGGTCCTTGTCCTGACAGTGCAGCCCAGGACACATTTGGCTTTCAGGGCTTTGAGTGCACATTGACAGGTCACACTGAGCTTTTTATACACCATCACCCCCACATCTTCTCCCCAGAGCATTCTCTGCCCAGCCTGTGCTTGGGGTTGGGACTGCCCTGACTCACGTGCAGGACCTTGCACTTGGCCTTGTTGAACTTCATGAGGTTTGCATGGGCCAACGTGTCCAGGTCCCTCTGGATGTTCTCCCTTCCCTCCAGCATGTCCTACCACAGAGCTCTGTGTTGCTGAGGCTGCACTCAATCCAGTGTCCATGTCACCAAACAAGATGGTTGTCACAATTCTGACACCTGAGAAGCACCTCTCCTCGCTGGTCCCCGTTCAGGTGTCGAGGTATTGACTGCAACTCCAGCCCATTCCTTATCCACTGAGTGGCCCATCCATCTAATCCAGTTTAGAGACAAGGATGTTGTGTGGGACAGTGTCAAATGCTTTGGACAGCTCCAGGTAGATTATATCAGTTGCTCCACCCTTATTCAGCAATGCAGTTTTTTAAGGATGGCATTTCAATTCAGGAAGCCCCCACATATGCTGGAATCCTTAACTTGAAATAGAAAGATTATGGATTAGATGCTATAATTATTTCCTTAGCTTTTTCTGTAGTTCTAGTGTTGACTGCAAGCAACATGATTTGATTTGAGATCAGTGAGAGTCTCTTCCATTAACCAAAGCCATTTAAATCATGAAAATTTTCTCTTTATTAAAAACACAGAAATGAATGTTAATCAAATCAATTATTACCGCAAAATGCTTTGCTAATCAAGTTAGGAGAGACTCTGTCCATTCCATTGTTTCAGTGATGCATTGAATATGACAGGCCAGCTTAACTGAAGGCAGCCAGTGTGTACATATATATACAAAAATATATATATGAGTGTGTATATGTGTGTGTGTAGCACAGCTGATACTCGCTGAAAGCTTTTGTGTGGTGAACCGTGACATTAATAGTGAAATCAAGGTTTGCTAGCTGACAGACACCAATTTGCCAGAGGCCATCCCTCCTCTCCCCCCTCCCTGGCACATTTGTGCACTCACACACACACACGCACACGTGGACATGTCTTGTCTGCTGATTTCTTGAAAATCCTATGGATGCTTGCAATCTCTGCTCTCAAGACATTTGCCAGCCAGCCTCTCATAATGTCTTGTGTGCATTCCTGCAGGCTGAAAAAAATAATAAGTAAGAAGAATTACAGATGATTCAATTAAACTGATATTGTTCACAACAAAAATGAGAGCAAATGCAATTTGGGTCCTGTTCATGTGACTTAATTATCTCTTACCTCCCCACTCCACCCCCTTTTTTAGAATTTAAAAACAATTATGATATAATTGCCAATCTGGAGATCCCTAGATATGCAGTAAATATGCTTTGTCTCACTGAATGCTCTTTTTCCTGATTCAGAAATGGGACCTTATTAAAAATGCACACACACAAACACACACAAAAAAAAAATCATATAAAGCCATCAAATGACCTTCAGGAAATAGCATTCTGTAATGCTGTATACCCAGGAAAGACATACCCTTGTACTAAGTGAGTGAATCTGCTAAAGTCATTGAAGATAATTAGCTGTGTGCATTTATAAGATGCGCACACTTGCAACACTCGAGGCAAATCCCTAGAAGTCAATTGAGACCTTCTCTGATAGAGGCGTGGAGGTGCATTTGAAGACCAAACATGCCCTTTTTTTTTTTTTTGCCTGAATTAGTAACGTTTCAAAATTTACTAACAGCTTTTTAATGTGTAATCAGCTTGACTTAATGGGCAAGAAAAAAATCGCGATCATTAGGAAGCCCATACCGAGTGTATATATTCTCGCGGTGGGAAAGTGCCTTGCAGTATACAGTAGTCTGGAGTAAGTAGGATCCATTACCCATATCTGATGAAGGGCTGTCAGATATGAAGCAAATTTAGAGACCTGCTTGTCCCTTCAGCTATTCATCACTGCTGAGTAGCTCTAGCGGCAGCCAGCGGTATTTTTAGAGAGGAGAATGATATGGAATTTCTCCGTGTGCCGAACATTAGCTGATCCCATTACTCAGAGCTGCTCGGAAAGTCACAGCTGACACATCAGCTTGGTGGCAAAGAGGAGCGATTGGCTCACAAGGGAAAACATAGAGGAGGCGTCTGAGGAGGGCGCGTTTGTAGGGACATTGTCACGTTGTGGCTTTCGTCAGCCGTGGTCCTGTGTCACTTGGAGTCAGCAGCAAAATGCAAAGATAATTCTTGAAATATACAATTTCTCAGGATTCTGTGCAATTTTATCCAGGTATGTTGTCACATAATACATATAATAGTTTGAATAATAAGAATAATAACTCATTGTTAGCTCCTTAAAGCATCTAGCAGCTGAAAAAAGGTTTGTCCTGAGCTTTGGGATATTTTCAAAATAGTGTGGGCAGCTGACTATGAACAAGCTATTTTTCAAACAACCAAAGTCATCTGTATTATTATTTATCATTATTTCATCAAAGAAAATCAATTTAGTTTAATGCTCATTTGAATTGCTTCTCTTTAAGACCTCCAAATCCTAATAATGTGTCGAACGCACTCCAGAATGTCAAAATAGTAAATTGTATGTAATTTTCTTTGACAGTAAGTGGATGAGTCCTTGCCAGAATTGTTCCTCTTTACACCCAGTGTGAAGTCATTGCTTTTCTTCTGTCAAGTGATATTTGACTTTCTAAAACCTACTAACAAGAACACTGCTGACCTTCTCATATCAAATTCAGCTCAGTGGGGCTGTGGGGAGCAGGGACAAGTGGTCAGCAGGCAGTGGCCTTCTGCCTGTTCTGCTGCAGCCCCAGCTCCACACCATCAAGAACCGAGGGTGGGCACATGTGCCAAACATTTAAAAGCTGGACGATTCTTTAAAGAATGTCCTTTTTTTTTTGAATAGCTCTAGTACTCACCCCCGAGCACTGCAATACTGAACTTCCAAAGCTTTGGGCTTACAATGAATAGCATTCATCTTCGCTTCTGGTTCTGATCTTGTAAAAGCTAACTCATGCATGCACAACATGATAGACCATGTTACGCCTCAGAGCCTTTTTCAGAGCTATCATCTAATACATTTTTTATAAGCCAGAGTGCATTCATAGAATTCTGCCTCAAAAGGCATTCGGATTTAATGGCTGCACTGAAATGTCTGGGCTGGCTACTTGTGCTTTTGAAACAAAAGGGTAGTGAAAATGTTGACATTTTTTATAGTAGCCTTTAAATTTCAGGGCTTTTTTTTTATTAAAGGTATGTTGTTTACAAGTAGAAGAATGTCTAGAGAAAAGCTTCTTTCTCCTAGTCCTAAATGAAAAAAAGTCAGAATTTTGTCAGCCAAGAAGGTGTATGCTCTTTGTAGAAATGGTTGTTTGAGTGTATTTTATACCACATATAGGCACATGTGTACGTGCATCTGCAGAGAGGCTGATCTTGGAACAGGTAAGATTAGAAAAATATTAAGAGGCAGATTTTGGTGTCAGTCCTGCAACTCAGCTCAGGTTAGCTGCTAACAGAAGGGAAGAGCAAAAATGGTTCATGGGTATAATTTTGTAACATGCATCAAAGTACAAAAGAAAACCCCTCAAAAACCACCAAAATTTTAATTGATTAAGGGATGCTTGAAAATATATATTCACCCTTATTGAATTTACCTCAGTAGATGGACAAGTTTGCACTCTCACTGAGAAATTGGTTTTCTGAAGAAAATTGGTAATCTGAGGTAAACAACAGTGCTCTTGAATTTTTCTAGTCCTCTGCAGACAGGACTGCATTCATTTCACTTTCTCTGATACATTTTGAAGATTATTTTCCTTCGTATCAGAAATTTGATTTAGCAACTAGAGTTATTCTTGGGTTTGTATGTAACTGGAAAGCTTACGTGTCTTTAAAATGGGGAGGACATTTGTAGCGGTAGAAAAATTGAGATTTTACCTCCTAATGCTTTCTTGGAGCCCCAAGATAAAAATTCTGTTGAAGTATTTTATAAAGTGCTTTTTCTTTTTTTAAAGATACTTCTGAAAGGCTTCAAGATGAAAATTCTGTGAACTGCTGGTTATGAGTGACTCATTTTAAAATCCAAGTTTGGCTCTGTGTGTGTACTTTGAAAATGTCCAGAGATGGAGAGTGTCAGAATCTGGGCCTTTGATTCACTTCTGAGTAAGGGATAGAGAGTGTCTTCTGCTTTGTCTTAAGAAGAATAATTTGTCTTGATGTTGTTGTCCTAAAGTGACTTTGCAATAATAGTCCATGTATTTCTGGTTCAAGACAAGATAATTGAATTGTATCTTTTGTGTGTGAGGTATATGGTGGAAAAATTTATCCAGATTTTATAATATTTAATTATCTAGAGCTGTGTACAAGTTGCCACACTTTGGTTTGGTTTGGCATCTTGTTGCCCAAACAAATTGTTGACAACCCATCCTCTGGAAGTGTCCAAGACTGAGTTGGATGGAGCTTTGAGCAGCCTGGTCCAGTGGAAGGTGTCCCTGTCCATGGCAGGGGTATTGAAATAAGGTGATCTTTAAAGGTCCCTTCCAGCCTCAATGATTCTATGATCTTCTGCCCTTGATCTCATCATACAGGCATTACGTATTGTGCTTATAAGCAGTCTAACTTTTGTGGATGTATGTCTTTCCATGGGACTTAATATCATCTTCCTTGCAAGAAAAGCCCTGGGGCTTTTTTGTCCAGCTCTGACTGGACAGAAAGTGGCACAGGAGTCAGTTTTGCACTCTTGCAGCACAGAAGAACAATATTAGGGGGCCCTAAAAGGGTAGGCAATGTGCCAGAAAAAGAGATTGTTTCTCCACTTGATACCTGAGTCCACATCTATACACTGTGTTTGAGCTCCCCAGGACAAGACAGGGTACAAGGCCTGCTTGGGGGGAGTTTCGTGGAAGGACACCAAGATAATTAGGGGTCTGGAATACATGATGTAGAAGGAGTGGCTCAAAGAGCTGCCTTATCCTGGCAGAGAAGGGGAAAGGGAAGTCCTAAAGGTGTTCTGAACTACTTATTGACAGGTTACAAATACAACAGGGCAAGACACTTTTCACAAAGGTGCACAGAGTACTAGGTCAGGAGGCCACAAGCACAAGGTGTTAGCATGGAAAGACAAATGTTGATAAAAGAAAAATTTTTCACCATGGTGTGGTCAAACACTTTAACAGGAACCCGAGGGACTGTCCTTGGAGATACTGAAATATCTGCTCAGCCCTGAGCAACCTGATCTAGTTGGCCCTGCTCTGAGGGTGGCTTGACCAGGTGACCTCAAGATGTCTCTTCCAACCAAAATTACCCTGTGAATATGTGCTGACACAGGCTCTCTCTGTTTAACAATGCAGCCAGGAAATTTGAATGCTGACAAAAGAGGTCAGTTCCTCCTGCTTTAAGAACTATTTGTGTGAAGTTAAACCAAAAAACTCCAAACGAAATGCCCTTGTTTTGAGGTTTGCACAACTTGGGACCCAAAGTGAGCAAGTTAGAAATTTTTGTCACATCCTGAAGAAGCAAAAACCACATAGCTGTATTTTGCAATGATTGCTGTAGTAATGTGTGGTTCTTGCAGCATGTAAGTTATTTATAGCCACCCCTATTGCACTCTATGTTTGGACATGCAACAGGAAGAACTTCTTGGTTCCTATGGGATGAGCCAGTGGTATATCTTCAGAACCAACTAAATGCCCACCTTCTTTTTGCTTTTCAGACTGTCAGGACATGTAGAAGCAGATTTAACATATCTAAACTTTTAAAGCTATAATTAGTATTAATTTCTAGTGCAGTAGTATTCAGAGAACTCAATCAATTTCAGTGGCTTGATGAACAAACATATAAGAGACCCAGACTTTGTTTCACCCTCTCCAGCAAAAACAATTAATTTGAATGTTAAGCTGCCTGTGCAACTCCTGACAAGACCCACCCCAGCTGGACTTTACAGACAATTGTAGCTGCCTTAAATGTTCATCCATGGGGGTCCTTTCACAGGTGATGGAAGAAGAGTAGGCACTACAGAAGTCTGCCTCAAATGTTTTAGGTGCTACTAGGATAATACACCTGAGATTTTTTGCCAGAAAAGGATTTGTCAAAGACCAAATTTCTAGTAGTGTACAAGGGAGTAAGACCCACGTCTTGAGTCATGGTCCAGAGCCTGTGCTGGTTTTATACTCTATATATTCTGATCCTGAAGATACCTCTCTACCTGAAACATGATGGGCTGCTTCGTAGAATTTTATTTTTTCTGTTTTCTCCAGAAAAGTGTGGTTTTGTACACCTGTATCACTTCTGAAAGAGGCAGTCTGTCATTCTAGATGTTCTTAAAAGCAGCAGACAGCAGCCTCGCTCAACATTTTTGCAGTAATGATAACAACCACTGGAATAATATAAACCACTTACTAATCAGTTTGCAAAGGCAGGACATCTGCTTTACACAATACAGAAGCAAATTAAGGAGGCTTTCACAGTATTCTGAAATTGTGCGTTAGACTTTAAAGAGAGAGAGAGCGAGAAAGAAACTAATGGTAAATAAATTGAACCGTAGTGCTAGTTTTCATCCAGCTGTATGCAGCTCTAAAACAGCTATCTCAGAAAGGTACCAATTATTTATTAATTCAAGATGACTCCAAAAAGCAATTCCTCCATAAATTTTTTTTCCAACAACTTTGTAATCTCAGTAAGTTCTTGGCAGAAGTTATGCTGGGAGAATATGTCCTCAATCACAGTCTTCACTATTGTAATTCCAAGTGGCTCTTGCCTGTAGATACTTGGCTTTCTAAAGGTTTAAAGGGTTTTGTGTGCAGGTGTACCATGTGTAAGGTGCTGACTTTAAACTACTCTGTCCTACCTTGCATTGCAGAAGGAAGAGGGGGAGTCTGGGATTCATGGCATCCCACATTTAATGGCTTTGGTTTGTACAGTTTTGTCAAGGTTCCATCATCTTCCTGGTAGCAGCCCCAGAGCACTTCTCACTGTCTATGAGAAGCTCCATAGATCATCTCCTGAGTTAAAAGTTTGATATTTTTCATACATAGAAGACTGTTAGCTTGTGTTCTGAGCTGTGGTATTTGGGCAGGGAGGACACCAGCTCAGCTGCTTTCTGGGATTTAGTGTGAGGGTCAGGAGTAAGGCAAGTGGGCAAAATTTAGATAGAGGTGTGAATTAGAATAGGCATTGCACACCAGCTTGGAAGCAGGTCACTCAATTTACTTTCTTGTATATGTATTTCAATAGACAGCTGTGTCTGGTAGAGTTTAGAATGAATCTGAACAGAAATCCTGAGACTAATTTTTATCACTGTCTGGTCTATGGCAAGGATGCAAGTTTAACCTGTTTCTTTCTTGATCTAAAGTCTAGTGGCATTGGGATCTGAGCTTATGTTTCAAGCAGTTAGCCACATCAGTACTGTTTGGTTAATCAAACTGATTTAAAACTGGGAGAATCTAAGCCAGAACTACACCACCTGATTGCCTGGAAAACCCAGTTGTGGAATATACACAGTGCTGTGCTCTGCATGTTTTGGATGGCCAAAAATCTGACAGTCCAAAGAAAATTAGTCCTTTTGGGAAATGCAGACATTAAAGATCTGAACATGTGCAACCTTTAACTAGGAGAAAAAAGCACTTTAAGTTCATCAATATTTCCTTTTTTTTTCCTTGGAGTGGGGAATGTACTGATTGGCTGAATTTCTGTAGAAATTGCTGGCTTTTTTAATGTTAACAGTAACTTGCCCACTTAAAAGAAAAGGGAAGGACTGAATCCATTTGTGGAATGTGTGTATATTATCCCTTTTACTTTTTCCTGGATATGCAATTCCCACCTTCATCTCAGAGTTGGAAAGTTTAAGATATAAAGCAAAACATATCTTTACAAAGAATGTTTAAAGCTCTTAAGGAACTGGTTTTCATTTAAGTCCAAAATTATGATATGCAAGTTTTCTTTCGTCTCTTTATTTTGAAAGGTGGTGAAATATTTAGCACACTTCTAGATTAACTGTGCTGGATACCCATCTTTTAACTGAAATGGTACACGAGAGTAATAATGGAGCAAGTCCACTATAAGCTTTTTCTAAACAAAAAAATGTGTGAATGTTTGGATTTTGAGGAGCTACTTGATGTTCCTCCCAGCTGATCCTCTTGCCAAGGATGACAGCAGACTGGCTGTCTTCTGTAAAACTGTGGTCTCCTCTGATGTCCATGAGTTTCATCTGTCTAGAATTAAAAGACATCAGAACTCTTAGTAGTGCTGCACTGCAGCAGAAATGGGGGTTTTCCTCCCTCACTGGTTTAGCAGCTCACCAGAGCACTCTGTCTCCCCATTCCTTTAGCATTTGCTGACAATGTGGATTCATTGACTCTATCCACACTTCTTACTAATATAAAAAAAACACTGGTCTGCACAATACTGTCTACAACAGGCTTAGAATTTGCTGCATAATGATTAATTTTATGTTATTTTTGTGCAGCCCTCTCTTTCTACCTAACAGAGATATTGCAACACTCAGAGCATCTCTAAGAATCACCACTGCTCCAGACACCTCTAGCACCTGTGTTTTGTGAACTCTTAGGTGCAGATTACATCAATACTTATTTTTGGACTAGAGGCCCACAGGGAGCCCCTGACATAATATTTTTGCAGTAATTCAGGATTGAACTCCCTGTGGTTAGGATATACAAAGATATTCTAAGGATGGCAGCGATTTGTGCCTTCTGCACAGTGTTTCTCAAACCTCAAAATGTCTTTCCCTTAGCAATTTAAAGGTTGCTGTTGCCTGTGACTGCAGGGTAAAAGACATTACTGTCTCTGTGAAGAAGTTAGTTGTGAACATGAAAAAAGCTTCAGTAATTTCTCTAAGGGAAGGAACCAAACCTCATAAAAATATTTAAAAACAGAGCTTTTGCATAGCTTTTCTGCACTTTGTTGGTTATAAATAAAATAAAGGTACCAAGATTGCATTTCATACTAGAAGACAGGTGAGCTGAAAAATTTATAAAGGTGTGAGAGAATTAAGAATGATAATTTTCAGTTAACATTTGAATGATGTGGCTCTGTTATAAACCATTTAATGTACAATGCAAATGAATGCATCTGAAAAGGGAACTTCATGTTTGTGAGTTTACTGTAAACGAGCACAGTATGTATTTGAAGGAATTGTTAGGGAAATGAAGGTTTCTGGCTAAATATGACTATTCTGCTGAAAAGCTCAAAAATGTTTTAATCAAGTAGAGAAAACAGGTTCTTAAAGAAATAGGAACCTCAGGGTACTCCTTGGGGGCAAGTGAGACCACAAGATCTTGAGTGATCTTGAGTAATCAGGGGGTCCTAAGGCAATGAGAAGAGCCCCTCATAAATGGGTTTGTGCTGTTGATGTTCACTGTAGAAAGTCCAGTTTCATTCCAGATCTGACATGCTCATCACTCCCAGAGCAGCAAATTTTCTCCCTCGTCAGGAGGTTTGGTTAAGAAGGTGTCTTAAAAGCCATGGGCACTCATGGGAGAGGGCAAGAGACACCACTGCCTTTCACGTGGCCAACCAAAGGCCAATGCCAGCCCCTCTGGTCAGCTTTTCCAGGGGAAGGTGTGCCCAGTTCTTGTCTGCTGAAATAAGTTAGCTCTGTTTGAGGGACAAAAATGGCAGAGATGCAGAGATGGAAAAGCCCAACCCCAAAGCCCCACAACCGCTGGAATCAGGAGGAGCAGAGGGGTCGGGGGACATCTGGCAGAGCAGAAGGCAGGAGCAATGGGTGAAAGGAAATTCATTAATTGCCATGACAAGTGGTGTTCAAAGACAGAAACAGTAGAGTGTCTCCTCCTGTTGAAGCTGGAAGATTAAATATTGCCTCATGATGAGTAAGTGAGGTCGTAGGAAGGCCTCCCCTGGCAGATCTAGTGACAGTGCTTCAAACATAAATATTTGTGGGGATACCTTTAAATGCTGATGCTTTCCTCCTCTCTGGGAAAACACTGAAAATAGCATTTCCTAGCCCAGAGCCACTGAGCAGGAGTAAGCAGTTGCAATCTGTTGACATTGTATGTTAAAAGCCACAATCTGTATCTGGCAAGCGAGCAGAGGTTTTAAAGTTGGAGTTGAACTAGCTGAGGTAAATAGGCAGGAATGGGTGCTTTGGTCTTTAATTTGTATTCAGTTTTAATAACATTTAATTGATTTTTGAAGTATTTTTGGAGCTTTCAAATAATTTGTAATGGTCTTTCAGAGCTTTAGATATAGAGCATCATATTTCCAGTTAAAGATTCATTATTTAATTAATGCAGCTCATTCAAGTCCTGATAAATACGAGCACCATCAGAGCTATTTCTGTTTCCTGACATTTCTCCAACAGCACTGAGGAAACATGGCCTTGAACCATGTTTGTAATGGTGAACTAATTTCCTGCTGAATAGAAACAAGGAAGAGAATTATTTGCTTATATTCTACTAAGGATTCTACCACATAATATAGAGATTAATAATATCATTACATTTCTCCCCTTCCAAACACCTTACTTGACTTTACTAAGCCACACACTCTGAAGTAGAAAGCCAAACACTGAACAGAAATAGTAGCTAACATATAAAAAAGATTAAGAAAAGAAAAATAACATTCTTAGCTCTTTTTCAGGTGTGCTGCTTTTATAAAGGAGAATCAACCTCTGTTTCTAAACAATTTTTATGCTGTTTGGCTATTAGCATTGCTGCCATTTAAAGCTCTCTCCTTTTTCTTCCCTCTCCTCTCACCCCCAATATTTCATTTTTATACCTGTCATGAAATGGTTGGGGTCGGAAGTCAGCACAGAGTGCATCATTTGTACATTGTGTCTCTTTTCCTCATGTGTCTCTGCTGCCAGAGAAATTGAACTTTCGTCCATTAAAAATCCATTTATTGTGTCTTGACTTCACTGAACTAAAGAACAGGACATTTCATCAAACAGTACAGTTTAAAATCAAATTAAATTGTACTAGTACCCAGAAAATGTGACACGATAAAGACCCCAGCCATTAAAAAAAATCTTTTTAAAGACCTTCCTGATTTCACTTACTGGTACTTCCACATGTCCTTTAAAGTTCAAACTGGTCAGCAATGCAAGGACTTGCCATGGGACACCTAAAAGGACCCTTTTTGTCTTTTTCTTTCCCTTTCCTTCTTTCCATAAAGCAGGAGGTGAGCACTTCTTAGAGATTGGTGCTCCCTCAGGTTTGATGCCTGCAAGCTGAGTCGGGGTGTAAGTGGTCCCCAGCTGTGATGTCCCTGTCCTGTGAGGTGATCCTGTATGTTGGACATCACTGCACTACAGAACAGCCGTCTAAGGTCATGACTTGTGTTGGAGCTCCCTGAGTGTAACTCAGTAGCAAACCCATGAAAATCAGGGGAGGCAATTCTTGTCCAGCAAACTTGCCCAAAGGCCTTTCAGCTTGGTTAAACATGTTCCCCCCAAAAGTGGGGGTTGCATGGTATGTTCTTCTGTAACAACCGGGTCCCTTTATTGCCATATGTACCCACAGCTTGTAGGGGAGAGCCTCCCTAAATATGGTTCTCATCCCAGTTACAGTTTCCACAATGCTAATATGCCACTGGAGTCTGGGAAGCTGGAGTTTCGCAGATGGATGACAGAATTAAATTGTGCAACTCGCAGGGCTACATATGTGCAGAGTTTCTGGGAGTCCAGGAATGAAACCAGGGGCTGAGAAAACACCCGTCTTCCAGACCCCAGTGCACAGGCAACAGCTGGAATTCGCACGGCTCCTTATTCAATTAATATTCAGAAGCCACTGTTGCATTTTCCCAAGAGCAATGAGACAGTAAAAGCAAGCTGCTACGTCTGGCTCCACTGTTTGTCCTCCCCCTTATGCAGTGTTGGGTTGTTTGGTTGGTTGTTGGTAGTGTTTTGTTTCTATTTTAACCTCTTATAAATATGTGTTACATTTGGCAAAGAGGCAACTGGGGACCGAGAAGAGAGCAGCAAAGTGGTGTTTCAGAAGCCAAGAGAGAAGCATGTTTGAAGTGAATTGCACCAGATTTTTGTTCAGATGGGAGACACTTGGTTTAGTTTTTGCTTGACTTGCTTCCATGTGTAGTGAACTGCTGAGATGCTTGTTTGTAGTTAAGATACTTCTAAGGTATGGTTTGGTTTTACAGTCTGACCAACAACAAGAGGAAGGGTTGCTACAGTGATAAATATTTATTTAGATATAATGTTCCCAATGTTTTTAAAATGTAAGGAACAGATTATATACAAGTAAGTTATCACTGCCTTTCATTTTTGAAAAATAAGGTGTATCTTTTCACTTTTGTATTCTGAGTGGAAATAGTTTACAAAATTATATTAAGAAAACACGATTTATAGACCCTTCTTTTGTTTACACATGCATAGGAGGTGTCCATTCTGTTTGTGTGCAGAAGGAGTACAGCCAGTATGATGATTTTTCTGGCTCCCAAGCTGCCCAAATAGAAGATAAGGCCTGGGAATGTATTCCCTTATGGTGTTTTCTGGACTGAGGCATGGTCTGGCCCTTGAATTGCATGTAGTACACAGGCTTCAGAAGAGCTGATTCTCAGCAACCTGCTTTTTTTTCCTGCTCAAGGCCAGTCCTGGAGAAAGAGAGGTGAAAGAGAGTTACTAAATTTTATAGCTTGTTGCTTGCTGTCTTCAATGGATGATTTCAGCCTAGAAATCATTTACCATTTCTTGCAAAGTATTGACAAGTGGCTGAAAGCTAAAAGAAGGTTGTGAAAGTTTTTTTTTAGTTTGCAACCAAAATGAGATCCTTGGGGAATCTTGCTTGCTTCTTTTTCTGACCCACCAATATGAGGGCAGTGACAGAGGGAATCACTACAGTATTTTTTCATATACTTTGTTTGTAATGAGTCGCATCAAATAGAAGCTTTTAATCATTCACTCCAACATAGGCTGAGGAGATGCAGAACAATGGTCTTGGCTTTAGTGTTTGGCTTTTTGATTTCAGGGTATCATGCACACCAGTTGCATAATTTTAATGGAAAACCAGTTCTTTTTTCTGATACCTCATCATGGTTAAATAATTGATTTTGGTTTCTATTTGTACCCTTTTTTCTATTTTGACAAATTACGATTATAGTGTTCAGCTTTATCATTGTCTTATAAATGATATAACAACTGCTTGTGAATACCCATAAGTTTTTATTGTTGTGTGTGAATGTTAATAACAACATTGCAGAATGGCACAGAGAAGGTTTAGCAGAATAATGTTTGCATTTTCTCTAGTAAAATATCGTTCCACAGTACAATTCCTGGATAATAAAGCCATAGATTCTCTTATCTATCTGTGTCATGGTAATGAATCATGTACAGAGCTTCTAAATAGAAGGTGTATGTTACATCCGTGATATGGATAGATAGAATCATAACTCTTCTAGATATTGAAGGGTTATGATTCATCCAGTGCCTGAGAAAATTAGTGCTATCCTCAGAAATTCCAGCACTTGCTTCCCATGATTGAACGGGTATCACAGGCTTCCTGATCACATACTGCAATATGTGTGTACGGAGCAAGCAGCAGGAACAGAGCTGAAGTGCAAGAGTTGGAAGATTGAAGCATTTTGGAGGTTGGAGGCAGCAGTGTCTGCACCACCTTTTCTGGGTGGGAGAGTCAGGCTTCACTAATGCATAATGGCACAGCCAGGGAATAAATAATATTACAAATAAAAATTTATATCATCTGATTAAAAAAAAAAAAAATCTGTTTCCTCCAAGGAAGCACACTTTTTTCCTAAATTGTCTCCTTCTTCTCCAGGAATTTTTCTGCAGGGTGCTGATATCTAGACCATTGAGTAATGAAAGTTGGGAACTCTGGGGTCATCAGCTCCAAACCCTAAATCAAAGCAGATCCAATGAGATCAGGATGCTCAGGGACTTGTCATGCTATCATGCACAAAAATTCCAGGAGCAAAATACCAGATTAACTCTTTTAATTTCCTCTTGTTAATAATATGTTGTTGTCATACTTTGCTTCTTTGTTTTAGTTTGAGAGGGTATTAATGTGTGTCTGAATGGGATTAAACATGTATAAATCTTGCAGTGACTGATGATTTAGGAAATAGTTATTTTCTTCAGCTAGAAAGTTTTACTCCTGAAAAATGCTCCTAGTATTTTTTGAAAACTTAGTCAAAATCTTAGAGTTAAAATTAGGTAATGAAATATATTTTGTTAAAAAATCTATCAAGCATTAATTTCAATCACTCTTTAGAAGAACACAAAAACCTTAATGAGACACCTACCAGGAATAAAAGAAGGAGTTCAGGCATTTTATGTGTTTAAAATTCCTGCTTATTTTGTTCTGGGATGACAGGAATGTGGGACAAATGAAAATCCTTGAGTCTGAACCAAACCTGATGCAGGAGAGGGGCGAGATGGCAAGGCAGGAGTAGGAGGAGGCATGGGAAACCATGGCACAGGTCCTGCCCTTTTCCTTCTCTATTCCCTAGAAAGCCAGAACCGTGACAAAACAACCCAAAACAGCAAAGCCATGGGAGGTGGCACCCTGCCTTTCACCTTTTATCTTCCCTGGCCCACAGAGTTCAGTATTTGTGTGGTTCTTCTCTCCTAGGAAATCTCAGCAGTCAGGAAAACAATCTTAGCTCTTTTAACACTAATGAAAGTTGAAGGCAGTAAACAAAATCATGGAGTAAATCATCCAGTGCTGACATGTCTTTTGGAAGCAAAGAGCTTTTCATTTAAAGATGTGAAATAACATTTCCATCGTGTTTTTGCTCATCTGATAATTAGAAATTATTTAGGACAGCAGTGATGGTGCCTCTAATGGGCACCTTGTGGGTGTTAATAAAAGGAAGAATACATTAAATGTAGTGATTTGTGACTGGGCTGATGGGGTTAATATTTTCTTAGAATATAGCCAGCCATTTTTCTTCCAAGTAGCAATGTAATGTAATTATAAGTACCTTAGTAGATGGACTCAATTGCTCCTATCATGAAAATTAATTTCAGGAACATGCTGAGGCTTTCTTTCATTTCTTCTTTATTTCCTACACTGTGCAGGGGGTAGCAGACACATACAAATGAAATTATGTTTGAGCAGACCTCACAGAGACCTGGCCAATTCTTGTGAACAACTGAAATTGAAATCTGTGGGAAAGGAGAGCATTTCTTTTTACATTCCTTGACATATTTTGCACCTGTAAAAGTCCCAGTTTTCTCAGATGCTCTTTCAAAGCACTTGACAAAGCTAGACAGATATTATGAGGGGGAATTATGAGAGGAAAATGAAATATGCTGAGTTTTCCCAAAATGTTTTCTCGGAAGTAACTGCGCTATGATTGCAGCTTTTCCAGTAAGTTTAGCCAAGCTTTATAATCAAGCTTCTTCAGCACATGTAAATGTTCTTGCTGTAGTATTTCTAAGCACTGGAATACATAAATAATATTACTGATAATCTCAATAATAATCTTTTATGTTTTTCACTTTATTGCATGGCAAAATACAAAAAATATAACTGAAATTTATAGTCTTGGAATATAAATCTCTAAATTTTTGTGCTAAGTGAAAGTGTAATATATAGAATAGTTGCAAAGGTTTGTGAAGAATAAAAGGACAAAAATCCACACTTATTTATATTTTGAGCTTTCACAAGTAGCTTTAGCCTTGAAGAATTTAATGAAATTAAATCAAATAGGACTTTCAGACATTGCTCTGAAAATATACACAAATATAGAGAGATATCAGCAACATGAAAGTGTTGGATTGCTGCTGTGTGGTTTGAAACCTTAATTACCAATACTCATTAGCAGATATACATCTGACCTATTCGGATTTAAAGCAGCTAAAAATAAGTCTTAAACCCATGGAGAAAGAGGAAAAAGAAAGAAGTAATGAGTCTTGGTGTGTTTGAAGACAGTTTGTTACATGCTTTTAAACCCAGAGCAGACATCCAGGCTTGGGATGTTTAGGTGTGAAAGTGGGTCTCAATTTGAGCTGCTGGTGTAAATCCATATTTGGGCAGAATTTCAATGGCAGGTTTTGTAACAGTGTTACAGACCTTGTATTCTTCACAGAATTTGTTGTCTGTGCTTCCTAAATATTAATATTTCCTGTTACTCTTATTGCGGGCTATAAAGTGTTAATGGAGGGAAAAGAAAGTCTGAAGATTCCTTTCCAGAGAGTCATTTGCATGGTGAGGGAGGGAGAAACACAAATATACTTGCAAGTCGAGGCAGAACTATGCTGGAGCTCATCATTCCCTTTCCTTTGGTTTTCTGGAGAGGTACTTAATGGTGTTTGAACATGACTGTATAGTGCCATTAATGTAACAATTTTCATTTGTACAGTGCAACACCAGAAAGATAATCTCTGTGTTAAGTACTTTTCCTTTATAATCCCCGGAGAGTCAGAACTCTAAAAGCAAATATTGTATTTACCATAGACTGTAAAAGGGGAAGAAATGAGGCTAAAATGCAAAGCAGCAGGGATAAAATAGAGTTCCTTTTGGATGTCTGCAGTGGTGCTATGAATATACATGTACTCACTGTTATGCTTTTTTATATTATCTCTAATTTGAAATAAACAACATGATTACAGATTAGATCACTCATGGCTTTAGTGTTTCTGGCCAAAGCAAGAAAAGCCTGGGTGTGCTAGCTAAGAGTGTAATAGAAGCAGAGATTGTTTCACTGTTGGTGATTTGTTCAAGGATTTTAATTTACAGTAATGAGTGTCCTTCTCTGCATTGTAACCTGGCTCCCCATGTCTCCCTTTGGAAAACAGTCACTGCTTGGATATACCAGTGGAATGATGATGCAAGGACTAAACAACAAAACAGAGCAGCTGAATGCTGCTGCCTGGCATCTCTTCCAGAACAGAAGTGAGTGGCAAAAATTGATGCCTCGCTGTCCTCACTTTGATTTGCACAGGAGCTCTGGTGGGAGCTCAGCCACTGTTGGCAGCTGGGGGATATGGAGGCTGAGTGTCTTTCAGAATTCATCAAGTAAACAGATAACCAGTTCACTCCAGAGGACAGTTCTGCCTTGGCTACTGGAAGGATTCAAGGATAAGATGACTTTTCCCTGCCTATGACTCGTGTGTTTCTTCTTATGAAGTTAAGCAAAGGGGCAACATGCAGTGGCAGCTGGAGACTATCACAGGTGCTTAAAAGCAATTTGAGAAAATAGTCAAGAGAAAAGAGACTAACAGTTTACAGCATGTTTATTTTTGGGTAATACTTATTCAGACTGGAAGGGAGCTCTTGGGAATTCAAGCAGTGTTCAGAAATGATAAAACTTGGTGCTAGGAACCTGATGTTCAAATGCTTTGAATTTGCTGTCACTTAATCTGATTTCGGAATCCTGCCCAGAAATGATGCAGTAATAAGGGCCAGCTGCCATGGTTGCCTTACTTATTGGTGTATTTTTAGTGGAATCGTCAGTTTAATGATGAACAAATGCATTAAATGCAAATATAAGGTATGTTAAGGACAATTCAAAAGAGAAATGGTAGGAAAAACCCCTGTGAATACAAAGGAAAGTAGAGGAATAGGGGGTAGCATAAAGAAGAAAATCTGGTCAAACTTACAGAAAGTCCTTTGAATGTCCAGAAAAATAGGTTTGGTTGCTTGCTTCAGATGGAAAAATGATGGCTTTTCCCTTCAGTTCCCTCCAGGGAATGGAAGCTTTCCATGTTTTCAGTGCACATCTAAGGAGCTTGATGGACTTCCTCTTTGATGTGCCTGGAAGCCTCAGCCATGTGTCAGGGTGGTCTTTCTTGTGGGCAGCTCACTTGATATTGAGAGTAAAAAATCAGTAACAGTCTGTTGTTCAGACTATTATTCCTACAATCCAAAAATTGAGATTTTTGTCTGAATTCAGGGACTCCTGCTATCAACAGGATTTTATTCTTCTTTTCAGGAGGCTGTTAGACTGCCACTGCTTGAAATCCATGCTTAGTTTACTCATTGATAGTTCAACAGTAATTGTATTTACGGTTCATTTTGCTTGGATGCTCGTGACTCTAATCTTTCCACAGTGTCAGTGGCACAATTCAGCTCTGATGTATGTGTTCATCATCCTGCTAAATGGAAAATCCCATTGCAGTTATGATTTCTGTCACCTCTATGAGAGTTAGGAGAAAGGATGCTGTGGATATTCTGTGGAAAAAGAGTGGGTGGTATGAAGTAGAAATACAGGTTGTGACCAAATCCTCAATCTTCTCCACTGTGTAACTGTAATTTAGATGTGAATCTATATACATGAAACATTTAATCTTATAGTGTATCTCTCTTTGTAAAGGAAAGAGGTATTGGTTATAGAAACACCAAGGTGTTGCACAATCCTTCTGGGAAGTGTAATAAATGACGTGGAAAGCTGAAACAGTCAGACAAATCCAAGTAGCTGCAGTGTTACATGCTTCTGTTTAATTTTTCAGTGAGACACTTAGAATGACATATTTTCTTTTATAAATGCCAAGGAGAAGGATTTTTATGGAAAGGACTGTAGAACAACAGTAGTCTTCCATTTCACAGGACTTTGCACCAAGTAGGAATATTAGTCGGCTACTCAGAGGGAAGTAGAGCAGATGAATTAAATTTTCATTTTGTTTCTGTTGAGCTTCAGCAACAGAACTTTAATGCTTTTTAATTACATTCCTTACCTGGTTGTTGAGAGGGCTGTATTAAACCACAAATACCTTAACATCTGGGGATCATTTGTTGCAAAATGAACACCATCTCTTTTAATTCCCAATTTCTCTCTCTCTGCTCTTACAATATTTGCCTTGTAGTGGTTCCCCTTGCTAATTGCAACCCATCCAGTGGTGTATTGGAAAGAAACATTTCAGTTGCATGATTTAATGCTTTTAAGTTGTCTTGGCTTTGCTGACTCATTGGTCAACCTTGAAAAATCATAGCAGTGCAAGCATGGCAATGCCAGCAGAGGACTAGCAGGTTGCGCAGGGGACTCTGTTACTGATTAGTGTCATTTTTTCTCAGAGTTGAAAGAGCTATTGTATTTAAGGCCATGAGATTTAGAATTAGGAGTAATTAAAAACCAAGGCTGCTGCCTTTATATTTTTTTAAATATGAAGGGCCCCGGGAGTCTCTGTAGTCATTAGAAAATCCTATTCTCGTGCTAAGCCTGTCCTTATAAGCAGTTCTGTTGTTGGCTTTCCTGAATGTAAAGCGGGGTCTTGTTGAGAGTGGATGATGGGAGGGGGAAATATCGTAAAGGCAGGGGAGAAAAAAAGTGTGTGTCTGTGTTTGGGGGGCAGATATGTAGTGGTTGCGTGGATGCTTTGTAATGTGTCCTTAGCAACTGGCTTTCTACTCTAATGGGAAAAATAGATGGTGGGAAAGCATTCAAGGAAAGTGGGTCACATTTGATCCATGACCTAAAAGGAAAAGTGGGGGAAGGGAATAATCAGCTCAGATCATTAATGAGGTGAAAATTTATCCTTATAAAGCTTGTTCATTGCACTGGGAAGAATTGCTGTTTTGGTGTCTTGGCTATGTGATAAAAAACGCAGTTCTCACTCTGAAAACACAACAATTGCTCCACGGCTTTGTATTAAAAGAGAGAGGAAAAAAAGAAAAAAGTTGTTTGTTTTAAACACTCTCCAGCAACACAATGATTAGACATGACAGTTTGGCTGTGGGGCCTTTCTTTCAGTTCAGGAAAATGTAGAACAGAGCTGAGCTGTCCTTTCCTAGCAAAAATGAGGTCATTTGTAAAGCTTTGTGTACATTTCTACTGCACTCGTGGAACAGAGCTCACAAAAACAGCTCTCCTGAAGCCTCATTCCTATCTCCACCAGTGCTGCCATTTTTAAGAAATGCAGGCCCATTGACCACATAAGATGAGGACTCAGAAGCTGTGATTTAGACGAAATGGCTCCTCAAGGATGTATAGTTTTGATTTAACTGTCAGTGCACTGCCTTTGCTGACTGTGAGCTTTTACAGCTGCGTGTGGCTACAGGGAAGCTCCTTGTAATCTGTTCCTTCTCCATGTGAGCTGTGTATGTGCTCTGAAACAAGCAAAAGTACTCTGTCAGGCTTGATTATTCTCTCTGTTACATATACAATGTATTGTATACATTATATTCGCTAATCCCTGTTGTTCATAAAAATGCCCCAGGCAATTAAAATTTATTGAATAATAATTTATTTTATGTAAAAGCTAATACTAATTTTCATACCCAACTATTTTTCTCCTACCAATCAAATGCTATGTAGCTGCTAATATTTCAAGGTAGTTTTAATTAATGTGTCAGCCTAGTGCAACTCTATGGAAGAATGCATCATTGAATTAAATAAGAAAGGATAGCAAGGCATCTACTGGATAAATGCCTAGAAAATATAGAGTAATGAGACGTGAGCTGGCACATTAGAGTTGCATTCCCTTCTACCTTGAAACTTCAGGGAATACATTCCCATTCTGCCCAGGAAACCCCAGATTCTCTGACCTTCTTAGTAGAGCAGCAACTGTTTCAGCCAACTGTATTGATATTCAGCCCAATCATGGAAAGATGGAAGCATATACAATTAAAGAAGCATTAAGGATCTTGGGCTTTAATTAATGAAGGTGCTTGGTAGAAAACAGTAAATTAAACATTCCTGACTTTGTAGGCTAGTGAACTCAGCCCTGCTGTGTCCCCTTCTCCCCTTTATTTCTTAACTGTCTATTAAAATAGTCTGTGAGTGTGTCATGTTTCCTAACCTATCAAAATAGTAGGAAAACATCTGGGCTTACTAATAAAATTAGGTCTACTTAGAAAGCAGGCAGCATTGTTTGGGGCCTCAGAGATGCTCTTGCAATCCAAATAAAAATTGTGGCTTTGGAAAGTACTTCTGCTGTATTTCATAATATTCAAACACTGCCTTTAAAAGAAAAATTAGAATCACATCAAGTTAAAAGAAAAAATATATCATGAAAGGGTAATTGGTTTTTTTTGGATTTTTTTTTCTTTGATAACAAAATGGTCCAGCATTTATGTAGTGGTTTCTTCTGAGTGTTTTAGAATTTTTGTTGGGATGGGATCATAATTCGAAGGTGAGGGAGATAAACAGAGCAAAGGCAAAAGACTTATGAAAGAGTGTGACTGAGAAACAGTTTTTTTGTTGCACAGTTCTCTGCTCTTTACCATTAGACACACTTCCCAGCTTTGTTCTCCTCTTAGATTTCGTCTTCTCTGAAGGATGGTTATAGCAAGAAAACTGATGTGCCTTAAAATAATCTGTGAGTAATACCCCTCTCAATGAATTTGAAATTGCTCGAGTGAAGCTCGATGTTCAGAGCTGACCTGCTGCCCAGCTGGTGGCTGCCTATCCTGAGTGATTGTGTGGGCACAGGGCACAGATATCCTTCCCTGCCTTAGACCAGAATGAGCACAAATCCACAGCTCTCCAGTGGTGGCAGTCAGAATGAAAACGCAGGATTCATCATTTCTTTCTCCATATCTTTTACTTACAGTGACAAGCCCAGCAGGTTCAGCCTTCAAATCATTAAAATAAATGCTCATATTATTAAAATCCCATATTTGATGCTTGGATTCCCCTCAGTTTCTTGTGTTAGGCAGCTGAGATGTGTGAGCTTCAAGTCTGTATTCTTCCACCGCCAGCATCCTGGTCCCTCCACCTGCCCTGGGGCAGGTTCTTCCCTTTTTCCATCTGTTGAGCGAAGGTGCTGATGACCATACAGAGAGGAGTTACATGGAAAAACAGTTGAAAAAGGGCAAGAGATCTTAGGGAACCACATGGTGTTACTAATCCTCCAGCCTTCCAAAGACTTGTCATCACAAATAAGAGTTTTCCACTTTCAGGAGCAGGAGGGAAAGAGAAAAAAGAAGGGAAGACATTAACCCTGTGGTGTGATGACAGAGATTTCTATAAATCACACTGCGTTTCACACTGCTGCTGACAGCCAGCCAAACCTGAGCAGGCCAAGTTTCCACAGGTCAAGTATGTCATAGGGAGCTTAAAAATACATCCACAACTGTTTAACTACCTTTTCTCTTGCACAAGGGTATGGGAGTTAAGAGTCTTTGTAAATTATGGGGTGGTCAAAATTATGTGAATGGTATTCCTGGTATTTTCCCCATCTCCTCTTTTCCCATTTCTTCTGTAAAAGTGTCAGCAAGTCTCTAAGACCCAGGTTTGTTTTTGCTTGTGAATTAAACCTCCAGAGCAAATAAATATCTACTAGGATAATATTATATCCAAAAAATACAGTTTAGACATTATCTCATAATTTTAAATTTTTCCTACTGCAATTATTTATGATGACCTTAAAAACATGGGGTTTTGGCAATTTTCAAGCTGTATTTTCCTTTCTGTTTGGCAAAATAGCTCCAAATGGCACCCCTCTTTTGTTTTCCCAATGCTGCATTTGCACAGAATGTCCTTCAAATTTACAATAAAAAGATCTTTGAAGTCAGAAGCGTCCCCATAAATGACTGCCATATGACTTGGGAAGTGTGTGTGCAAGTGTATGTGCTAGGGCGTATTTTTGTTAGGATTTTTCAGGGTATGTTTATTGGGAAAATTTAAACCAGTTTTTCTCATTTGGCTTGTTTGAATGATGCTTTAAAGGGTGAGTTGCTCCTTCCCTAATTATGTGTAGTTGTTTATTTTCTTGTGAGCTTCAAAAGAACAGCATAGCCACCAGAGCAAAATATCTTATTTGCAATAATAGAGAAAAAATAAGGGGCTAAGTAAAATCTGAAGCTATAATGAGGGTTTACTTTAAAAACTGAGTTGCTGTTGACTACTTGTATGCCAGTGCTACTTCTGACCTTCTATATTGCAGGTCTCTCTTTGGACATAAAAGTAAAACTGTTGGTAATCCATGATACAAAGGAAAATGAATCCTTTGTAGATGCAAGAAAACACATTGCAATGGAATTTAGAGATTTCAATAAGTGAGCAATTAAGACAACTTGGACTGTTTTGCAGTGCGGACAATGCGTTCCACACGGCGTGCATGGGGGTTTTTTTTGTTAAAAAAATTGCTCAGTATTCTGCCTGCACATCCAGTTTATTTTCCTTAATCTACAAATCATGTTTGCATGTCTGGTGGGACCCGATTCTGCCACCATTTGACCCTGACAGGAGCATGTATGTTTTGCCCATCTGAAGTTGAAGCCAGACTCAAGTTTTACTCATTACTCTGTCTTCCACAAAGCTGGCAGGAGTACGTGTCCTTCTACATAGAATCAACTACCACTAATATTAGGCTTTAGAGGTTTTCCTACTCCTCTAAAAAGCACTAGAGTGAGTTATAAGTATGTGGAAAACTCACTGGGGAAAATCACTTTCTAACTATTGACATTTTAGTAGAAATTTAATGAGGTACTTAGATTTTTCTCATTTGTTATATTGAGGAGCAGTTAGAAAATAATCAGAAGAAGGGAAACTTTGGGAATTTTTTTAAGCTTCCTTGTAATACAACTTAAGAAAAAACCCTCTATTGATTTTGTTGTTGTCCAGCAATCTGATCAGAGCTGAGGTCTGCTCTGCAGAAAGACTGGGCACTTTTTTGACTCCCTTTTCTGCCCCTAAAACCTGTCTAGACAAAGATGATTTCTCCTTGGACAACTGGGAAGTATTTTCCAGACAATATTCATGTTTGCCTTTACTAAACAAACAGAATTTAGACAAGGTGGGAGAAACAGAGATGTTTTGAGGAGAGGAGGGGAAGAGGAGCAAAAAAACTCTGCCCCCAACCCCACTCCCCAGTTATATTTTTCATGGAAATTACAAAGTCAGTTTGTTTCCTATCCTGCATGCAGACATTTGGTTGAGCTACAGCTTCATATGAATATACTTTCCAGTTACATTCGAGTGTTTCCCCACAATTCTTGAAATTTTCTCTGCCCACATGCTTTAACATCAAGCCTTTGGAGGAATAAATATTTTCTTCTTTGTTTGCTTGTATGTTTAAGACTTCACCTTCCTCTGCTGTCAAACCAAGCCTGATTCTGATTTTCCATTTCATAGTTTAATCTGTAGCCCCTCTAACACTCTTCTCATACCAGAACCTTGTTTTCACAGACAGAGGAGGGGATGGGAGGATTGGCACTGCCTGAAAGAGTTACACAGGCAGGCAAGGGACTAAAATTTCCAAGGCCAAATAGTGGGATGAGAAGAGATAGGACCAACCTCTAGCACCTCTTGGTTGTCCAAACAGAGGCAATACTGCCTCATAGGCAGTGAAAATCTTAGCTTATTTTACCCACCTACAAAAAATTTCCATGTTGTTCTCTGGGGTAAGATTGCCCCACTCCTGCCTTACTCCTGGCTTGTGATAAACTGCCAAAATGAACCCTCAAGTACAGGTGTAGCCAAACTCTTTCCCCTTCCCCTGGCAGGGTGGAAGCCCACCCTGGCCAAATGAAGAGCTTGACTCGTTGAAACAAAGCAGGATGAGCATCATTTCCCTCTGGTCTGCAGAAATCCTCTTTGTCACCTCTTTGACCTCCAGTTCACCAGAACCATTCCATGTGTGGGAAGAAAAAAGTTGGCTACAGTCCCTCACAGACGAGTGTCAGCTTCTCCAGCTTTTACAGGCTTGGTTAGCACAGAAGCAGGTCAAGACCAACCACACCGTGCTGTCATCTGAAGTCCTCACGGCTGTTGCCCCAGCAGTATCACGTTAAACTCATCATGTATCAAGATGTGGTGGAGCAGCCACCCCGATCTGAGCACGAACGACACCCGAGAGCTCTGGGGGCCGTGCTGGTGTGTGTGCTATTCGTGTTTCCACTGAGGTCGGCATCTTTCTAACAGCCCGCTGCAGCTGTATTTGCGCATTATGAAACCGCCGCTTCAAAGTGCCTGGTGAAGCAGATCCTTCCAGCCCCGCGCTGCAAGGAAACAAGAGTCACACCATGCAGGAATGTGGCTGTGTGTGTCAGCAAAGTGCCTTTTCAGCCTGGTAGCTGAGTGCAAAAATTTCAGGGGGAATCGGGAAACTAAATTTTGAATCTGCATCTCTTCTGTTTGTTAGGGGTTCATCCTTTCACATGGATGCAATGTTCCATTGTGTGCCTTGTATCATCTATATACAGAATTTCATTTTAATTTTTTTAATATTGTCTTTCCCTGTTGTTGGGATTTTTTTTCTCTCTTTTTCTGGACAGGTTATACATATGCTAATAGAAATATGCCTATTATTTGAAGCATAGTTCTGCTTGTCAATGAAGCTTCATTAACACCGTTATCACTGCCTGACATTTATCTTATAATTTTCCAGAGTTGACTGTTACATCTCCATGGAAACCCAAATTGCAATTGAAACAAGTGAGATAATAAAGGCATCCACAGAGGATTGACAGTATGCAAGCCCACAGTGTTTGCAGGCTACATTTGTTTATAGTTCCTTAGATAAATCCCTTGCAGTGGAGATTTTTATTACCTGTCTCCTATCTTTCCATGACTACTGCTTATTGCAAGGTTTAGAGCAATGCTTTTTTTATTTTGCTTTTTAATTAGAGCAATAAATTTTATTGGACTCAGCAAGGGAGGCATTGAAGATGTAAATTCTAAAGTGATTTTTCTGGAATGAAATATGAAGTTTTTTATATATGAATTTGGCACTATGTAGACTAAGGCATTCTTATGTTGATTTGGTGGCGGTTATTTTAGGAGCCTAAACTTAGGATCATGGACTCTTTTGATATGCTGACTCTTTGAGTATGCAAGAAGGATCTCTTTTTTTCTGTACCTAAGGACTTGAGCTCTCTTAAGTTCGTGACTCTAAATCAATTTAGATGGTGCCTCAAAGCAAAGAGTCATGAAACTGGAGTGGGTCCAGAGTGAATTAATCTGAAATTAATTTGATTTTGAAAGGCTCCATCTGGCTGTGTTTGGAAAAGGCATTTAGACAGATATATAAACAAATGATCATCTGTATTCTATATGCCAGATGTGGTGTCAAAAAAATGAAGAAATGGTTTAAAAAAAGGAATCAGCTGAGGGGGATTTTGCTATAATGATGCTTAACTTGTTGAAATCACAATTGCATCGCACTTTGGACAATGATCTTCTCTTATATTCAGATTTGTAGAAAGGAAGAGCCTGGCTGAGCTTGATAGGATTTTTTGTTTTAAGTAAGAAAATTGAATGTCAAAACTTCCTCAAATGGTCTATTTGAGATCTAACCAAAACTGGCTAAACAAAATTGACTGCACCCTTAAAACGAGCAGGGCTGTGATCTTCCATTCCCTTTTTAAGGATGCTATTTAGGTAAATGCTATTTAGGTAAAGGATGCTATTTAGGTCAGGCAGGAGCTCTTGGCCTCCTCCTTTAAGGGCTTTTGGGCCCATGAAAATGATTCCCTGCACTTTGTGGAGCTCAGCTAGGACCAAGCCTGAGCATATGTGTATGTACACATGTGGGTGCCAGTCTTGAAAAACTCTGAACTGTAAATTACTTCTTGCAATAATTGGTTGATTTTAGCACACAGAAATGGCTGCATTTCAAAACAAATGTTTGGAGAACACCTTTGCCATGCCCTCCATCTCAGCTCCAGGACTGAGTTTGCCAAACTAGATAAGACCTTGCAAACCTCATAAGAACTTGCAGATATCTTCCAGCCTGGCTACAAAACTTGCTAAAATAGTCATGTCAGTAATGATGAGGTAAAAGAAAAAATTTTTGAATCCTTCATTGCTGTCATTGAAGTTTTTTGGAGGGCAAAGGAAGAAGGGAATTGAGTAACAACTTTGCAAATTTGGAGCAGTAAGTGTTTGAAATGGGGAGAGAGAGACTGAGCTTGTTGACAAGAAAACAGATGGTCCTACGTGTCCTGCATTTTAAAAGCCTGGTACTATTCTAATTCAGTTGTTGACATGTCACAAATACATAGGCATTTGGGTGTAATCAAATACCGTTGTGCTTTTAAAAAAAAGTAATACCGATAAATGTTTCCTGCCACACAGAAAGAAGTGTGCTTCATTGCAAATGTGTGTAATCAGCAAGGCAAGGCATTAATAATCCACACCATTAATACTGAGCAGTCAGCTACTCCAGGTTCAACTTCATGTGAAAAAATGCATCAATCCATGCTCCAAAACTGTGATGTAATTGTTCAAGCTCACTCTCATGTTACTGTCCAACTTGTAGTGACACAGAGAGAAAAAAGCCCTCTTCAACTACAGTCCTTTTAAGACAGAGCACAGATCTCAATGCCCCAAAAAAGTTGTTGAGCAGCACAAGAGTGTAGCAGTAAGTTGCAATAGTTGCCATAACAGAGGTTAGTTTAGACACAGAAAAATTATAAATTAGAAGCCTTTGTTATAATGCCCCAAAAAAGTTGTTGAGGAGCACAAGAGTGTAGCAGTAAGTTGCTAGTTGCCATAACAGAGGTTAGTTTAGACACAGAAAAATTATAAATTAGAAGCCTTTGTTATTACTTAACATCCTAGGTCAAAACGAGATGTGCAGATGCTGGTCAGCAGAAAACAGACGTTTAAGAGTCTTTATTTAATATCTGTTGAACTTTTCATGGAGCATATAGTGATACAACAAAGGCAAATGACCTCAAGCTGAAAGAGGGCAGGTTTAGTTAGTGTAAGAAATGAATCCTTTAGTGTGAGAGTGTTGAGGCACTGGCACAGGTTTCCCAGAGAGGCTGTGTCTGCCCAGTCCCTGAAGGTGTTCAAGACAAGGATGGAGCTTAGAGCAATCTGATCTAGTTAAAGGCTAGACCCATGGCAGGGGTGTTGGAATGGATGGCCTTTAAGGTCCCTTCCAACCCAAACTATTTTATGATTCTTTGTCTTAACTGTCATTGGACTTTTCTTAGAAATGCACCCCCCTTACACCTGATGAAGACATTCCCAATCTTGTTCAAGTGTTTAATGTAGAGAACAAATTCTGCCCAGAAAGCAAAAATGCATTATTGGGTGGTTGCCTAAGCTGAGCTTTATGTCGCAGAACATAATTGTTTGTCAGACCTCATCAAACCTTGAACTAATTCTATCCCAAAGCCTACAGCAGCCTGGAAGAACAAGGGTTGGGGCTTACATAGGCTCTTAGTTTATATCTTCAAGGACTTATTTTCAGTCATTGTTATCATGTATCCCACAAATTTGTGATTCTTATCTGTGCTTGAATAAGAGGGGAAATGAATTCAAAGCAGTCGGGGTGGGTGGCTTTGACTTTCTTCAGCCATTGAAGGGTAGGTATCTGTCACTGGCTGTTGAGCTTCTGCTAGTTTCAGCTGAGTAAAATCTATAGGCTACTGCAGGCAAATGCTTCAAGATACTGAAAATTGGCCACTGTAAGTTTTATCAGCATAGACAAAAAGTGCTGCCCACTTCAGACTTGTATAGATGGCATGTTTAATGGTTAGCTATTCTGCTATTAGATGAACTAGCAGCAATATTTAGTTCGTTTCCAAAATAGAAGACTCTAAAAAAGACAATCCTCTTCCCCTCCCTGTTTGCTTTCTCTTCTCCACTCGTTCACTCTTGTTTACATGTATTTTAATTTGTATGCGTTGCTCCACTCACAAAAGCACATGCACATCATTAAGCTCTACGGCATGTTCTAAAAAATAATATGCTTAATAAAAAATTTAAAAATGGCCCATACAGCAGCAGTAAGAGTTGAGATTGTCTGAAACATGCAGGACTTGGGGGTTTTTTTAAGATGTGTCTGCATGTAAGGGTTTTTTTGAAGCAGATGTAGCAGATGTACATAGCTTTTGCAAAGCTTGACTCTGTGGTTCCAAGAACTATTACCCACAGCACAACATTAGAATGACATCTTTTGGTAGGTTTAAACATGTACACAAGGGGTATCCAGGGTTTAAGTTGAAACCCCTGCCTTAAATCAAACTGGTTTGTAATAGAAGTGGTGCAGGAATGCAGAGGCTGAACACCTGAAGAGCCACCCCCCTCTGGAGGTGAATATTTAACTTTGGTGAGCAGAACTCTGAGGGCTAATTTTAGGAAGGTGAGAAGCCTTAAAGCACAAAGGAGTGTATGTGCTTCGATGTGCACCTCCAGCTGAAAAGAGAACTGCATTTTAATGTAGCTCTTACTATGATTTCCTTTTGTATCCTTGATTTCTCTCTGTGATACTGGTGAGGAATCTGCATCTATACCTCTGAGAAATAACAAGTTTTATCTCAGGTGGGATCAGCTTTCTTCTGATGTTTCTCTAGTCTGTATTTCGTTCGGTACATTTTCCAATTCATATTGCCCTTAGTATCATGCAGTCTGACCTGTTTGCTTGAAAGGCAACTTCCCTCTGCTGCTCCTTCTCCCAGCCCAAATTTATTACCAATCAAAATATTTTCAAGGTAGGAATTTTTTTCCCCCCATATTTTCAAATATTTTTCCTCTGGGATAAAACACCTTCTTACCTTACCTAAATTTGCAGCTGAAGCATTAAACTGATTACATGTACTAAATTTGGAATTGATCAGAAAAAAAGTATTCCCTGTACTAACAGTGGTTTGCTGTGGTTTGTATGATCTACTACGTGGAGAGAGCTAATAAAGCTGAGCTACAAGAAATCTCTGATTTCACCAGAAAAATTCCTGTGGATTTTAAATTATCAGGGCAGTAAAAAGTAACTCATTCTCTTAAGAAAAAATACACTTTTAGAGATAATTTCTGCCAATGTGGAGGCAACAAAACTTAAAACATCTTTGCATTCACCACTGAGTGCTTACACAAGCACTTGAGTATTATTAGCTACGGAGAAGAATGAAATCTGAGCATTGTATGTCAGGTATTAAAAGCCATCAGGATTTTCATGTAATTCATGTGTGTGTGAGAGTGCAAGTGCGGTTGCTCTCTGCTGGGTGGATGAAGAATTGCTCATCTCTTTGTTAAAGTCTTTATGGGGCTGTAAGATGGATTGCAAGTCTTACAGCTGCTCTGTTGTTAGCCCTGCTGATGGGTGCAGGGAAGCCTGGAGATAATTATTTTGTAGACTTTACTGCCTACGTAGAACTGAACATCCTACCATATGAGGTTTTTTTTTCCATTGGGCATGATGTCAGGGTCATTTAGCAATTGCTGTTTAGGATATGCGTTACTTAATAATAATTATAACTGTTATTAGAGTCTAATAGTTCTGCCAAAAACTACAACACACTAAAGCAGAAGCAGTTAATGATTTTTGAAACATCGTCTTTCCTTTGAGCTGCTTTTGAGCAAGTGTGCTGCGAAAATGCTGATGGGCTAGAAGGCATCTGGAGATAACTTTTTTCCCCCCAAAACGCAGAGACCTGGTCATTTACAGCTTTAAAATGTTGCATAGCTTCTTTTTCTGTTTGTCAGAGGTTCTGGCCCTTAGTTTGCTGGCCAAAATTCAATGTAGGTAATTACCTTCTGTGTCTATAAATTGCAGCCCCCTGCAGTTTTCAATTGGGTACGGTATTGTTCTACCCTTCCTGGCTGAAACTGTTGTGCGATAATGCTCCATGTCATTAAACAGCTGCCGTCTGTCACCTTACGATGAAGTCATTCCTCTCTAAACAATGAGTTTATAAAGCCCTTTTGGGTCCTTCCAGACAAAATTTGCTCGTAAACCAGCAATTATGATCTTTGGAGTACATTAAGGTGATGCTTGGCTGTCTCTCTTGACAGCAGTCAGAAGCCTTCAAACGGGTGTTGTCCCTTTTGTCAGTTTGTGTGATATCCTGGCAGTGATGCCGCAGCTCAGATGTAAATGCTTTTTTACTGTAAAACCTTGGTGCCTGTAAATACCTCTGCACTGGGTTGGATTTAGTTGTCATTACACTTGGAACTCGTTTGTTATCATGTTCTTGTTCCATTGGCTCCTAGAGAAAATTCAAATATCTTATACCATGGAACATGAAAAAGGCAAATCCCCAGCAAAATGGTAAAACCACAGTAATAGGGTGAGGGTTGCAATATAAATTAACCAAAAAGGAACAGTAGGAAGGTACTGGGTAGGGTTAAAAACAGATTTGGCAAACAGGTGTCATGTAAATCCGTTTGGTCCCCGTTAACAGCTGTTTTTCAGCACCTGATTTGACACTGGGATCATTAATGGAAATGAACGTGGATTAATGCCAAAGCTCTTAACAGTGATGAATTTAAGAGAGTCTGTTTTGATTCAGACATTGTTTCTGAAGGCTACCTCTCTGTCCTGAGTGGGCAGTTCACTTTAGCAGTCCTGCAGTAATTAAAGATATGAATGGGAGAGACCAAGAGGGCATCTACTAGGTTTTTCTGGTGCTCCTGCTGAAGCAGCAGGGATATTAAAACAATCTCTAGCTCCTCAAGAGTGGCCCTGTCAGCTTGCTGAAATGATGGAATGGTAGTTAGGTTATTAGAAGAAAAATTGGCACAAATTGAGAGAGAGGATGCTCTGGCAGCAACCACAAGCAGCCAGCAACTCAGTGTCTTAATCTCTGCCCTCAGGCTGCTCTCTATGATACAGATGACACCTTGTCAGTGAAGATGATGTGCTGGGTCACCCCTGAGTCCAATGGGCTAAATTGGCCATGGAGGGAAGGATTGCTACAGTATAGAGCCACATAATCTAAGTTTCTCTTTCTTTCTTTCTTTCTTTCTTTCTCTTTTCTTTTCTTTTCTTTTCTTTTCTTTTCTTTTCTTTTCTTTTCTTTTCTTTTCTTTTCCTTATTTCTTTCATCATCATTTGGGTGCTGATGTGCCAAGGGACCCCATTCTCATTAGTGGCCCCTAGATACAGCTATCTCTGTACACTTGTCCTTTCAAGAAATAGTCCTAAGCTTTCACAAGGCTTGCTTTGCTTCCTTCTGGAAAGTTTTACATGTAGTTTCTCTTTTGTCTTATTACTTCTTGGGTAGAGGAGAAGGAGAGATGGGGTAAGGAAGAAGCCACTTCCTCTGAGAACCACTGTGTTGGCAAAGAGAAAGAAGTAAAACCCCTACAGCTGTTAGCAGCCAAGAGGTCGTAGTGCAGAGCAGTAATGTCCATTGGGTGAAGATGAAAGCTGGGAGAAGATAAGGGAATTCATCTTAGAAGAGATCATTTGCAAAGGATCAAGCATATTTGGCTTGATTTTGTATGGACCCAACAAGCTCTGTGACAAACTGAACCATCAGGCAGGCGTGGTGTATAATTTTGTTCCTCAGTGGATCCTTCCAGTGCACTTCAGGGATCAAATCCATAGAATCTATAAAATAGGTGTTTTTTCCCCAGTGTTATCTCTCTGCTAATTTATTCATTTGTTCATTTTGTCTGCATTGGCTCTAGTCCTACACCAGCTGCCAAAGCTGGGTGAGGATACTACTGCAAGTGTCATTGCTGCAACAGTGCTCAAGAGCTCCTCAAAATCCCAACAGTGAGACTTGGATTCCCACTCTGAGGTATCTGAAAGCCTTGGTTTGCACTGAGATCAAAGGGAGTGCAGTTTAGGAAGAAGCCCAGCTGTGTTTGTAAAAATGAGTGCCCTCTGTGTGGCCTGAACTTGTCTGTCAAACCGCCAAAATGTTGGCAGCTCAGTCAGGTCCCTACCTTGTGGTAGAAAAGTATTTTAAAGAAAAACCTAAATTATGCTTGGCTTTTCCGTAACTCTGCAGGAGTTAGTGGATTGACAGAGCTGTCAATGGATGGTGGAATTTAGTTTGCAGAAGTTTTAATGACTTACTCAAGTTAATGCAGGCAGTGAGTGACAAAACCTGTCCCCTGGAGCTTTGCATCGTAGTGTATGGTACTGATGCCTTGAGTCAGAGCTTTTAACCATCTTCAGGCAATAAAGCATATAAAGAATATGATCAATGTAATTCAACTTTGGTCCCAACAAAATAAAGAAAGGGCTTAAACGTTTTGTGCAATTAGAAGAGAGCTTGGCCTGTGCCTAAACCTTTAGCTCAAAGCAAGAACTTGATGCTAATAGGGCCGTTAACCTGAGAAAACAGGTGTTAGTGTTTGGCTTTGTGCTTTCCTAAAAAATTGGCTGATTAGCAATGGAAATTGTGGGGCTCTTGGTGGTAAAGGTGGTAAGTAAAAAGCAAAGGAATAAACTTTTTATTCTTTATTAAACATAACCCTAGCTGTAATTCTGGGCTAAGTAGCAATTGTGTATGGATTTCTTAAAGAAGGGATCCAACAGAGAGAACAGATGAAGGGCATAATTTAAAACTGAACTCAATACAAATGACACAGAGAATAAATGAAGTGAAAAGTCAAGCCAATTTATGAAAGAAAATAGTTGACCAAGCCCAGGGCAGAGCTGGGAGCTTAACTAAACTTCTACCTTTCCTTTCAAAATAACATATAAGCATTTTCCACAGTTATTTTAAGCTATGGGTCAAGGATTTTTCACCTCCCTAGTAGGGAGGCTGTTTGACAGGTTGGGTTTTATGTAGAGGAATAGGAATTGAAAAGAAATAATTGAGTGATTTTTAGAGGTTTAAGTGTCACATATGTGCCTACTGCTCCATGAAAGTCTTGAAAGTTGTTCCCATGAAGTGTCACTCAAGTGAGTCAGTCATGGTTTTTCTGTTTCTTGGCAATTTTAAGGGGGTGGTTGTTTGGATGGATGGCTTGGTTTAGCCAAGCCAAGGGTTAAGTGTTGTCTTTGTATGGAAATGCAGTTTCTAAGGCCTGGAGAAGTCACAGTTCCTGCAGGTGAACTTGTGACCTGCAGAACTTATTCAAAATGAAGACCATTTGCAAGACATTTGTACATGAGATGTAATGTAAAAGTTTGGACCAAATCTTGGAGTCTCTCACTCAGGCAAGATTCCTGCTAGAGTAGATAGGAATTTTAGCCATTTATGAGAGCGATAAATGCTGTTGTCTGCTGAACCGTGTTGAAAGCACTTCACAAGGGATGATCAAACTTCTTGCTGGTGGTGTAAAATGTGCCTTTAGTATAACTTTCTCCTTCCTGCCTGTAAGCAGGGAAAGTGCTAAAGTTAATACGGACATATTAATGTGAATTATGCTTTCAAGGAGATGAAACACATGAAACAAAATAATTTGTCTTCACACGGGTTATAGCTGTGAGACAGGGGAATTGCACAGGGTTGTTTTCTTCTTGCCACTCTTAGATGGTTTTTTGGGTTTTTTTTCACGTGTAAAATATGATTTTCATCTGGTTGTGCAGATTCTGAGCTCTTCCAAGTCCTCCAGTGGGCATTCAGTCCTAAGCAATCATCAAACAGAGAAATTCTAATTAAAGCCAAGTTTTTTGAAAGTGGCAGGTGGCTCTGAAATGCCTGAATTCTGCCATGATCAGCTTCTGACATTGCTGCATACAGGCCATTTGCCCCCTCTCCCTGGTGGAAAGATGGGGGGATGCTTGAAAATTCATGCATCATTAGTGTTCTTTCTTGAAACTGAAACATCCAAAAATCATCAGCACTTTTGGAATTTCTAGCCAAGTAATTAGTTGAAACTACTGTCCTTAATTATCAGTAATGCAAGGGGGGGAGAGGGGAGGAAGTGATGTATTTTTACTTTTGTTCGCTATTTAAAATTATTTATTTTCTGTGTAAGAGTACAAATTCTCCTAAACTATGATAAATCATTTGTCTCCCAGATCAGATTATGTTTTGTTTGGAAGTTCTTTTTCCCTGCAAAAGTGTGGTTGTTTTGAACTTGGATTTAGGACGTACATCTGGAGATCAGATAGGCTAAGGATTTACAGGGGGTGAAAGTGTTCAAAAATCTGATCTCCTTTTGCAGGGCAAAAAAACTTTCTGAAGCAGCATTTTCATTTCCACAACAATGTAGGCAGTTTTGTCACTGCCATCTCTTTTTGATTTGTGGGGCTTTTTTTATGGCAGCAATAAACAGTATGCTTTAAACTGGGTCTCTCCAGACTGCTTTTCCTTTTTAAAGAGCGTAGGCAACTAATCGGCAGCAACCAGCCACATAGCTGGAGTGTTTTCCATTCTAGGCAATATCAGACTAATTTGATGCACACATGGATGCTTCACACAATCTGCAGATTCATCGCTGGCATCTTGCATTAGTCATCTGACAGATTGCCAAGTGTTTCATACTCCTTTCATGTGACTTTATTACAAAACACACACACACAGACACACGCACTGCCTGGTTTCTGCCAGTAGCCAGTTCAGTGAGAATTCACTGCAGTTCTGTTTACAACAGCCATGGAGAGAAATCTGCACTTATTTGCCACTATCCTCTACTTTAAAATGCAGAAGTCCCGGGTTGTGTTGTGCCGCTCTCATCTTATATAATGACATTAAGCAGCAGCCTGCAGAGAAAACCAGACTCAATGAAAAATGTAATAGCATTGTTTTTTGTTCGTAATACTTATGCTATTAATTAAACACTGATTTTTTTTTTGTCTGCTTTGTGCCAATTGACATCATCTTCTGCATCTAGTGCACACGAAAACTGCGTAGTCTCCTAACTTGTCTTTTCTTTTTAATCTCCTTTTCCACTTTCTAGTAACGGCACAGCTAACAAGATGAATGGAGCTTTGGATCATTCAGACCAACCAGACCCAGATGCCATTAAGATGTTTGTTGGACAGATTCCCCGTTCGTGGTCAGAAAAAGAATTAAAAGAACTTTTTGAGCCTTATGGAGCTGTCTACCAGATTAATGTTCTCCGAGACAGAAGTCAGAACCCTCCCCAAAGTAAAGGTACAGTAGTAATACTCTCTTTGCTTTCAGTTTGCTTGTTTTCCCAATGATCTTGCTTGCCTTCAGCATTTCCAAAGAGGTTTGCAGCTGGGCTCTCAGTTTTGTAGTATGCTGTGTTGAGCTGTGCAGCAGTCCTAAGAGGAGAGGACTCATGAATCCTATCGGATACTGCCTTCCTCCTCTTCTTAAACTGAAGTTTAATTGTATTTTATCTGGAAGTATGCATTCCAACTGTACAAAAAATAAGAAAATATCGCTCTCCTTGTTTAAATTATTGTTGCCAAAAATGTGGAAACCTGAGAGGTTGCTTCCCAGGATTCGCTCATGAAAAATATCATTTTCTATTTCCTTTCATTTCCTCTCTTTGCACCCCAGGTGGGAAATATTTTAAGGATGCAGAAGGAAAAAATGATGGTGGTGGGTTCTTGCCACATCATTGCTCCAACAGCAATAAAAATTACAAATAGTCACCCTGCCCTTTTTCCAAAATCTGATTTTTTTTTTTCTGCAGTCATGTTAAAGGATTGGTTTTTGGCACTGATATTGTTCTAAATGAAAGGATTAGTTTTCCTCCCTGCATTTTTTCTATACACACATAAAGTATTTGTCCTAGCTATACTCCTTCCTTTCACTACATATATCTGTGCTTATTTAGGCACCTGAGAGTTTTGTGTATTATAGCTGTTTAAGTGTGACACGTGCTTAGATGTAAACTGAAAATTAGTATTTTGGCTCACAGAATACATTTTCCTCCCTACCTAGCTGTATATTTTCATTCTGGCTACGTGAGTGTGTTGCTACCGTTAGAAATAATTAGCATAGCTCAGAGGCAGAGCTGGATGTGTGTGTGTGTGCCTGGCTGGAAGGTTGCTAGACACTTATTCCTTCTTACTGCACTCCTGCCACTGACTCTAAAAACCTTCAGAGCACACATGCTATGGAGAATATCACAGAATTATTTTGTGGGCTCCCAGCAAAGTTAACAGTGCAAAACAGCCCTTGCTGGAGATGAGAGGTGCCTGCCGTTGTGGGAGGCACACAGCTCGGCCTCGGGTGCTCCTGTGCTTTTGGGCAAAGCACTGCCAAGGCTCAGCATGTCTCCATTTTTCCTGGTATTGGGTAGAGGAACCTCTCAGTGCCTTCTTTTTGCTGCCCAGTTTAAGCAGTCAGGTGCTTAGAGTGACCATGGCTTATTTTGGGTTGTTTGCATCTTTCAGTTCTGGTTAAAAGACTTGGTGCATTGGTCTCACACCAGTGTCAGGGTGAGGGTCCAGCTCACTGTACCTTCCTGCTAATCAAGCGTTTGTACTGGATCACTCTTTCCTCTTCCCCATTCCTGGAAGTGTTCAAGGCTATGTTGTGTGAACAACCTGCTCTAATGAAAAGTGTTCCTGTCCATGGCAAGAGGGCTGGATTTAGCTGCTCTTTAAGGTCCATTCCAACACAAAGCACTCCATGATTCTGTGATTCAGAAGCAGAAGGTATTTCTGGTTGGAGTGTCTCAGTGTAGTTCTGCTTCCAGCCCACCCCCCCACCTCATTTCCCAGGACTGATGTATTGTAGCATGTACCCCCCTACTGTGTTAGCACAGAGCCCTCACCAAATGTCTTTTTCTTGTAATGCTGGATAGGAGAGCATTAAGAGGTCAAACAACTGGATTTTCTGCAGTCCAGGCTGCTATGGATGAGCAAACTCCTCCTTAGTTTAAACCACTAAAATGCTGAACTTTGAGACTCGTCCATCTGGAAGGAGCTGATTCCTGGGTCACAGCAATGCCTTCCCACTAAGCAGTAAATGAAGTGAGAATGATATTGTGGTTAGACAGAAGAAACCCACTGATACCCATTTCTGGGAATCACTGTACCTGTCCATCAGGCAGCTGGAAGGCATAAGGATGCAGCATAGATCATGCAAATCATTGTAGACTAATTGTCAATATTTGTAGTCCCCATACACAATATTCTTCTTGAAAGGTGGCTGGGTTTTGGGGATGCTTTTTGCTTGGACTCTTTTCAGCATGCAGAGATTATGCTTGTCACTTCAGGCATTATGTGTTAATTAATGAGTAAATGAAATTAATCCTGAAGATAGGCAGAATAACCTTCAGATTTACTTTTCTCTGGCACCAGCAGCAAGCTCCTCTGGTGGTCAGCTTTTCCCTCGGAAGCTCTGGGGGAGTGTATCTTCATGCTGGCTCTATCCTTCCTCCTGGCTGAATCTGCCAGCAAGGTTGCTAGAAACCTCTTGAGTTTATTGTGGATATCTCTTGACTAGGAATGATCTTTATTTTCTTAATCCAGTTGCACAAAGGATTTGGTGTGAGAGATTAAGAATGCTAGAAACAAAAAAAACCAGAAAATTGCCCTGAGGAACATCCTATGCATGACAAATACTTCACCTATACTACCTAATAGGCATTTAAAAAAGAAACTGAATTTTCATTTTTTGTTTGGAGGTCATAGAATCATAGAATATCCTGAGCTGGCAGGGACCCACAAGGATCACAGAGTCCAACTCCTGGCTCTGTACAGGACAACATTAAAAATCACGTGTGTGATGTGGAGTGAAATTCCATGCTCCTCTTCTGTATAAATACCCACACAAAACAACCATTTTTATTTAATTTGAGCTGGGTGGATTTGGGTTGTGCCAGGCGTTTTTCTGCTTGCTGACCCTTTGTATCACCTCCCATTTTGTAGAGCAGTCCATCAGAGGGACCTTGTGGTTGGGTGAGGTAGAAAAAAAGACAATTTTTCATTTCATTGCATGGTTGTGACTGTGCGTAAGGCAGAACATTCACAGCCTGGTGTCACACAGGAATTTTTTTCTGAATATGCTGCAAGCCATGAGTTGTAATGACAGGAATGCAAGTTGGTGTTACTACACCACACAGGGGGAGCAGTTAGGTTTTCCTCTTTAAAGAAAAGCATTTTGATTTTTGAAAGATTTCTCTCTTCTCAGGCAAGGGTTGTGTATTTCTGTGAGCTTGGCCAAAGGGGCTTCTCTAATTTGGACCGAGTTTTTTCTCTGATGAACTGTTTATGAAGCTGCAATCTGAGTCTCTCCCAATTCTGTCAAAAATAACCATAGGCTGCTTCTCTCTCTCCTGCTGTTATTCAGACTGTCTTTCATACCCTCCAACGACAGACGGCCTAGTTCATGTCTTTCCTCCTCGTTTGTATTGCTTGCCAGCTCTGCAAAGCTGAGGCTGGAGGAAGACAGGTAGAAAGCCAAGTTTACCTCACTCTGGAAAACCAGAGGAAAGCCATCTTAATTCCACAGATATATTGATACTACGGCAAACGTTGAAGCTTGGCTTTATTAATTGGGAACTTCAGGAATGGCTGCATTCTAGGAAATTCCTTATCCTTTCCAGAGCTTGAATTTCTCTCCTTCTTTTGGATGTGTGAAAGAGCTCAGCAAAGTAATTTGACTTCGTTTTTATCTTTCGTTGTTTTGTAAGGCTTTTTCCTCTTTCTGCAACAAAAGAAATCCAAGGGATTAGGTAAGCTAAATACAAAAAAAAACCATAAAAAACAAAACAAAATGAAACAAAGACAAAAACCAAAAACAAAACAAAGAAAAAAAACCAAAAAACCCAAACAAACAAAAACAAACAACAAAAACCCAAAACAACAGGGCAGAAAACTGAAATAAAATGGCACTTTTGGCTTCTGGGGGCTGAGGGGATTCAAAGTCTCGGCAGATCAGCCCTCTCTGTTCCCAATCCTGCTTGTTCCCTGTATATAATTTATTCTGGGTGAACAGATGACGTTTTTCCAGGGTGCTTGTTAAAAAGAGCTTCTCTAATACCTCAAATGCAGCAAGCTCTGCGTGAAGGCAGCATACACTGCCACCAAGATCTCTCTTCCTCCCCACTGTTTTCCTAAGCCGGAAAGATTTCCTTGGCTACTTTGGTTTTGAAGTCCAAGTGTTGAAGCAAGCAGATGGCGCAGGGCTACTTTTGTCTTTTGAACTGCAGCAGAAGAGTCTTGGGCCAGATCCACTATGTCCTTTTGGCACCTTGCCTCTGCTTCAATACCTGATAATTCTTGGAGGGATCAAGGTCCTCTAAACCAGCTTTGTGAGCCTGAATCTCTTTGTGCTGCCGTGGTAATCACACTGCAGAAAGCAGGGAGAGTCACCTGTGTAACAACTGACTCCGTGTTTGCTTGCAGCCTTTTGCAGACCCTTTATCAGATTAGAGGGAGGCTGCTGAGTGAACAAGGATGTGCTGTAGTTAAAGGCCAGTGTTTATTATTATCCTATTTAACATGGTAATTTAAGTCTACTGGGAAGCAAGCAGAGGAATCTGATAATGAGGCATTCATCTGCTGCATACAGGAGAGACCAGGTGGGCCAGGAGGTGTATAGGTATATATAGTTACATATATATATATAGATAGAGAGAGAGAGAGACAGAGAGAGAGAGAGAGAAAGAGAGAGAGAGAGATGCATATAGGAGGTGGAAGTTACCTGGCTTGCTTGAGCACCATTTCAGCCTCAGTTTAGCCCTTCCAAAATAGTCTTGTGCAGGCAGGGGGGATGATCCCTCTCCTCCAGCAGGTCCCTCTCGCAGTACAGTACAGTAGGAGCAAAGGGATCTCAGGCAGTCCTGCACAGCAGCAGAGTTGTGGCACTCACTTTTCCACACATTCCCATCCTGAGTGTCCTAACCTGCAGCTGAGACCAGCTGTTCCTTGTTCCTTGACTGCCCCTGTGACACCACACACAGTCCTCCTTCAGGCACTTTCAATACATTGTGTTTGGCAAAACTGTTTTAGATGCTCTTTAAAAGCTCCCTTCAGCCAGCACTCCAGGAGCCAGGGTTTCTCACACTTCATGTCTTATTCTGTATTTTGAATGCTCTCAGAGGCCCATGTGAACACTGTTTAGCTTTTGAGATCAGATGAGTTGCACCATGAGCACATTTGCTGTTGAAATGGCAGTATATGTGCCCACAGCCATTGTGCATGTGTGTGTTAGACTAGATTTTGGTGATGCCTGACAAATATTTTGTTACTAAGCAGACTTGAAATCTTTTCCTGCACTGTATTAAAAAGTGCCTTGCATATTATTTTTTAGCAGGTGCATTGTACACTATAAGAAGTTTCAGACAACAAAAACTGGCAAAAGCCAGATGTCAGTAAATATAAGTGCAATGGGGAAGAAGAGTGAAGGATAACTTAAAGTTTAGTTTTTACCCTGAAGTTTCTGACTGTAGGGCGTTTAAATTTAAACCTTAAGGAATCTTAAATCTATAATTTTATATGGGTTGTAAATAGCATTATAGAATATATTCCAGACGTGAGCTCATTTTTAAAAAAGGTAATTCTTACTCAACAAATCTGATGGAGTTTTTCAAGAAGTTTCTGTGAAAGCGGACAGGTGTGAAATCATCTGTATAAATCAAGCTGATTTCCCAGGGGCATTTCACAGAGTGTCACACAGGAGACTAATCCATGCAGTTGCTGGTGAAGCAGAGAAGGACCCATTTCCAAATGGGGAAAGGAGCTGGGTAGATGATCGAGGGCAGATTAGAATGGGGAAAGGTTACGGGCCAGGGGAAGAGAGGGGATGATGATTGGAGAGCAACAGGGACTGTTATTGGAGATCAATACTTTTTCACTCTCTATGTAAATGGCTTTGACAGAATGAACCACCAACTTGTTATCCAATTTTTTGGATCATGCAGAAGGGACTAGATGGGGGAAAAGCCACCTGATAACCTGGAGAAAACAATCAGACACAAAGAGATTCTGCTGTGTAAAATGAACCATGAGCAAGAAGAGTAAATTTTATTTTGAGTGAACACATGTGTTGAATGAGTGTATTTTTCAAAGATTTGAGAGCAGGAGCAGATTTGAAGAGTGCACATATTATAAAAGGACTGAGATGATGTTTTGTATCTGTGTGGTCAAAAAGGCACAGAAAATGCGAGCTCTATAAATGGAAGCATTGAATAGAGCCTTCAAGGAAATACTGCACCACTTAAAGAAGGATTTTTTTTAATCATGTTTAAACTACAGTTACCAACATTTAGTACCATTCTATAGAAAAGGGCAGAGGTCCAGAGAAGAGCAGCATGGTTTTGTATGAAGTCAGGAAGGGTTGAGCCATGGTGAAAGGTCTACAAAGGTTAACTTGTAAAGGGCTTCAAACATTGACTTGCAAGAAAGCTAAAAGGGGAAAAGCTGAGGAAGAATACAGGACTGTACCTTGGTTTGGAAAGAAAAAGTTGTAAGGGATGCAATTGAAGTTTCTGCAGTATGTTGAAGTGCATACCAAAGGCAGGAATAGATAAGCTCTTTCAATTAATATTAAACCCAGGGACTGCACAGCACAGACTTAAGACTGAGGAACAGCAGGCCAACAGAAAAAAATTTGACTTCTCAACTCAAACTTTCTTCCTCCACTTGCAGAGCAGAGAATGGCTTCCAGAAGAAGCAGTGAGAAGAGTTCCAAAAGAAACTTTCCTTTTGCTTGTTTTCATTTAGTGTTCTGAAACAATGCATCTGGAACAGGATGTGACACGACTGCTCCCCATGTCCAAGTGCAGTTTCAGCCCATAAACAGGACAAGGTGCCAAGCTGTCAGTGGCTTAGCCATGTCCAGCACCAAGTGGGGCTGAGATTGGTGTCCCCTGGTATTTTTGTATTGCTTTGAAGAGAGGGAGCAGATCAGGGTAGCATCCCATTGCATACTTGACTGCAACCCCGTTGCCCACTTAAATCAGTCTCACTGTATACTCCCTTCATTGACAATGGCAAGAAAGTCAGCCCCCGTGACAGCAAAAATTATCACAACAAACCCAACCTGGCCAGAGCAGAAGTAATGGAAGATATTTGTGAAGAGACTGTAACAGGAGCAGGGGGCTGTGGTTGCAGAATGGAAAGACTAGAGGATGGTGGGAGGAGTTGGGTAGAGGATTTTTCAGTTGTGTTATTTAAATGTAGAGGTAGAAACCTTTCTTTAGCCTTGTTTCTGAAGTTCCTGTATACAGTGTGTGAATGACTGGAGCAGAATGGAGCTATTTTTATTTTTAGGCATCTTTTCCCTTCCTATTTTTATGGTATTTATCACAGTGGGAACTTGGTCCAGAAATGAGGACTCTAGGTATTGCTGTAAGAAGTTAATAAAAATAACACATCTCTGAAGGATTAAAGTAGATCACTTTGGGGCTCATTGGCTGCAGTTTTGTAGCAGCTTAACTATGATTTACAACTGCATATGAATTTTAAAAAGTAAGCTAAGACTGTATAAGCACATTATTAATTACCTCTGTGAAGGAAAAAAATGCATTAACTTTAACTACATAAATCTTTTTAGTTAAATTGATAGAAAACCCATGTACAGACCAGCCATGAGAGGAGCAGGACTCCATATTCCAGTTGTGGTTCTTTCTAATGTTCATGTCTGATAAACACTTGGGGGGAAGGCAAGTTCAGTAAAGGGGTGTTTGAAAAGGAATTTTTGAGCTTCAGTTCAGGTGTGCTATAATGTTGACAACCTCAGCACATCATTCAGTATTTACTTATAGAATATTTTAGAACAACTTTAAAAAAGAGTCCCAAATGTTCGTAAACTATGAATGTGTAATCTGTTGTTTGTAATGACATCACTTCATTGGGGAAAAAAAAAAACAAAACACATAGGCAGACAGTTAAAACAGCCTGAACTTTCAGTAAAATTGAAAAAAAAATCAAATTACTTTGTTGAATGTGAATAGTATGCCAAACCTCAGTTTCTCAAATATATAATCTCAAAGGAAAAAAACTGTAATGCATGGAAAAATCTAAGTCAAGTCATGCACACACTTGCACTCAGGAATTAATCAATAGATATAATACTCAGACATAAAACACAGACATGTTTTAAGTATTTTCAAGATTGCTGCCTACATTTAAAATATATACATCTATAAAAGTGCCAGATACTGTCAGTTTGATATTTATGGTATCCAGTGTCTTTAGTTGCATATTAAAGCTCACATCAATGAGATTCGACCATTTTATGACGTCGTGGCACTGAAATTCTTTCCTCTTCCAATCTTCTATTACATGAATAAACACACTATTTATCTTCTCATCACATAAAAAGTTATGGGAGTTTTTGTTAAAAGACAAAGGCTTCAAAACAAACAACACAGCCCTTCTCTTGTTATGTCGTGTTTCTTATTCTATTCCAGTCTAATGTCAAGATCATTTGCTCCTAACACATAAGGAGATTTTCCGAAGGACGTGGGGACTGGTCTGAAATCTTCACACAGTTTGGCAAGGATCTCAAAGGAAGAAAACATTTGACAACTGAGCAGTGTCAAAAATGAAGTGTAATTGGGAAGCAGCCTTATGAGCATGGATTTTTAGTGTATTGCAGTTTCCAAATCTCTCATTTCCACTGCAAAACCAGCGGTTTATTGCTTTTATCTTCTATTCCTTTCACCCCACTAAAATCAGTCACAGGTGCTTGTGCCCATGTATGCACAAATAAATAATAGCCTAAAATTAAAACCCACACTGCAGGAAGATTTCCTCATTAAAAGATAGAAGGAGAGACTCCAAGGCACTAAGAATTTCTGTCATTGCTGAGATGATGTGAGAGACATAAATATTACAATGAAGGGTCACAATAAAAAGCAAAAGACCACATAAAACATTATAGTGTAAATATGTCATCAATTTTGCTAGTTCTTAACATGATATTTAAACCCCAGGAGGGCCTTGAAAGGATGTCTGCTATTCTTTATAATTTTGAAATGCATTAAAAGCAGATATGTATAGCATGTATAGCAGTGTAAATTAATTACTATTTCATTACTTCCATCTTCCCTGCACCAGACCATGTCAGCCTGTATTTTTTTGTGGTATCAGGGTAGCAAGAGGGCAGATTTGGGCTTGTTTTGGATCTGGCAGGACCCATAACATCCTCAGTGATACACATGTTATAAAAGGATGTGCTGTGCCAGTTACAGTATTGCTCTTTTTTTAAGACATTGGTTTCGTAGTGCACTGTAACCATCAGCATATTTCAAAAGAATAGCAAATAACTCCCCAAGGATAAAGTCTGGTAGTGGCTTCTAAGCCTGATTTGAGCCTAACTCAAGACAGTGAGCTGTGGGTGGAAGGCTGTGTATGCCATATAAATCTCCTGGTCCATCTGTCTTGGGAAAGAATGCATTTTCAGGAATCTGTATCTTTCTAATTGCTTATAAAAACACTCTGAGACAAGCCAGTGAATAAATTAAATTTGAATGTTTCCAGTGGATCTTTTCAGTTTCTCACTGAACCTAATTACTGTCTAATCTATGCCCATGAGTATGCAGTTTTAAGTGGGACGTTAGACTTCCACTCGGCAGATTAAACTCTGTGGTGCATAAATTCATTATTATTTGTGTAAGAGAAAACTTCAGTGTCTACTACCTTGTGGTTTTAATTTAAAATAACTGCTGCATCCAGTTCGGGCATTCTTTTAGAGGACTAAGAAGAGCTGTAAAGAGGTGGAAGATGTTTTCTAATAAACCGTGTCTCTTATTCACCCAACTGAATTGGGAAAATTTATGTTTCAAACAGTAATTAAACTCTCCTCGTAGCTCAAGATGTCATGCCTTCAACTGCAATTTTAGGGAGCTGTACCACAATAGGGAGTAGATTAATATAATGTACTGCAGGAAACTTTTTGCTGCAAGGATGTGTGGCACCGTAAGGAGCAGGGCTGCTGCTTCAGCCAGACATCTCCAAGTGTTTTGCAAAGGGAGACAAATAGCATCACTCCATTTTTACCAGCTGGAAGAATTGAGATACAGAGGCCTGGGGGGACTTTTCCCAAATTTTTTGAGTCACTTTGAGCAGGCAGAGAATGATGTCCTCTCTGTGCTGTGTCGTTTTGCCTAAATCAAATGTGCTCCCTTCATTTTCAGTGCATGAATCCCTGAGCTGGTTGAAACAAAAATTTTGTTATGTTAACACTGCTCAGGTGAGATCTGCATTAGTTTATTCACATATTAATCGGATCTGATGAGAACTGGAGTTACAAAACAAGTGTGGAGCAGACCCAAAGGCACCAGCTCTCACTCTTCCTATGCTCCCCCTAATTAATACAATGAGTCTTAAACAACAATCTTCCTTTATTATTTGCAGATCATGGGATATAAAAATCATTGTAGATTTAAAATGGACTATATTAACTGAAGTAATTCCACCAGGACTTGAGTTTCTATAGTGAAAAGTGTTGTGTTGTCTCTGGCTCAATTAGATTTTTCTCAGTGTCAATTTTAATTCACTTCACCAGAGTGTGGGGGAACTCTCAGTGGAAGGGAAAATGTTCCTTCTGAATGAGAGCCTCCTGTAGCCCGCATTTTATTTAAGAGTTTTAAAATGCTTCGCAGTCCCATGTTCTCCCCTGAACGTCTGCTATTGTGTGCCATAAGAGCTGAACAAAATCACTTGGTGTTTCTTAATGTGGCAGGCATCTGAGTCTGAGCAGGAGGAAGGAAATGGGGAAAGTAGGGCCCTTGGTCCCTCTTTTTATTTAATACTAAAAAGAAAAAAAAAAAGTCTTGATGAGCCTTGGTGGCTCAAATAAATGTTATGTCACATCTTTCCCACCTTTCCAAACACCTGCCCATGCATAAAGAAAAGTAAAAACTAGGCAGCAGGGTTTCATTTTGCAGTGCTGAGCTCAGGACAGAGGTTGAGTGGCCTCAGAAGTTGGGTTTTTTTTCCCTTTAGATTTGGTATTTCCCTCCTCCCATGGCTGTCAGCACTTCAGTGTGCATTGCTTGGTTATTCTCTTCTTGGTGCAGAGTGACCCAAAATCACTATCTCTTATCTGTTTCAAAGGGTAAAATTGGGTAAATCTTTAACTTGAGAATGCTTCTTTCTCATTGACAAGAAAAAGAGCTTATGATAGAACTGCCAAGGAAGGTTTACCCAAGACAAGGGCCTGAAATGTCCACTGTGGATAGGTAGGGTGTTCCAAAATGCTCTTTTCCATCACGTTCAGCAGTTTTCTCTTCCTATCTCTACACTTGTCCTTCCCATATTTCATATTAAGTCTCAAGGCTTTCGATTTATGGGTAGTTGTGCACACGCACTGAAGTTTTGCTTTGTGCTTGGGTGAGTTTTGATTTGTTTGCTAGGATTTTTTGTCTGACACCTCCCTTTTTCCAGTTTTGTAAGTGATTGAGACCGCTTTCCAATATATCAGTGGGCTACCCTTAGGAAAACGGCTGGGACTGCCACCAAAACCAGTCCACTGGATCAGTGGATGTGAACTTCTTTTCTGATTCGGACAGAAAATGATGCCTAAGTGTGGTGCTCAAGTGCCCCATAGTTGTTGTTAATTTAACGCCACCTTGTGTATGAAAGGTAAATATGAAATTGTCTACATGGAGAACACATTCATGTTTTTCAGAACAGTGCAAAACACTTTATGAAAATTCAGGTTTCCAAATGTGTCATCTCCCAGCATTTTCATTTCCAACAGCTTTAGCTTTTCTTCCCAGTTAGCATATGATGCCTTTCTGTGCTGTGTTACTTGCTAGTTCTCACTTGGGCATATATTGAGTTAAAAGGTGCTGTGTGGAAGTAGGGAATTATTACTATTACTATGACTATTATTATTATTATTATCATCATTTAGATGCTGCAGTTTAAGTAGTTCAAAAAAAAATCTCAAAACTAAAGGTCAGTGTAGCTTGTAGGTTTACACATGCACAGTACAAGTAACCTTCAGAAATTTTCTCATGACAAGATAAGTGCAGCAATTATATTTAAATGAGTGCCAGAGAAAATTTCACTGTAAACTGCATTAGCTGGAGAGTGTGTGCTGTAAGAGGATTTAATTGAATTAATGTTACTTACTATCAAAAGCTCCATCTAGTGCATTGCCAGGTCTCCTTATTACTAAGAATAATATTTGGCTCATAAAGACCCCTGCTCAACTAAGCACACAGTCCTGATGACTTCAGCAAGTGATTAAAATGAAAGCATTTCCTTCACTGCTTTGCTGAACAGCAGCAGCCTGGAAGCTGGGAGCAGGCACTGATGTGTATGCAGATCGTGGAACCACCAAGCCCTTTAACAAGGCTCTTTATGGAGACTCCTCTTACCAGTGCTTTTCTAAGTGCCTAAGGGGGGTGTGATTTTGGCATGAGTGTCCTTCCCAGCTTGGGTGTACCTGGTTTGAGTGATGGCTGCACCAGTGATGGAGCCAAGCATTGTCTGGGTGTTCAGGAGGGACTGGGGGTGACCCACGCTGGGGTTCGGAAGCCGTCCACAAATAACAGCAGTGATGGCAGGGGGGTTTCATTGAATAATCCTGGTGGTATTTTTAATGCTGTTATTCATGCAGGACTCTCACTCTCGCATTATACCACAATGAGATCCAGAGAGGTATTTCGTGTGACTTCCTACATAAAAGCAGAAATGCAAATGAGCTGTATTTACATATTCACATGATATAAACAGAAAACTCAGACGCGTGGAAACGCAGGGACATAGCCAGAGACATGCTTCAAACCAGGGATAAAGAGAGCCATAGTTTTCCGACACTTATCTTTTAACCATTAAGGAGAAAATGTGATATATTGGATGTTTTTGTAGAATATTTTTGAATGTCAAAATTCCCATTGAAGCCTGCGTCTCCTTTATGTTTGATATTATTTTATTTTCCTTTCACATGCATTCTCTAAAAAGCAAAAAAAACATGAAATGTAGAAAAAAACCCCAACCTTTTATTCTCCATTCATTCAGCAACAAAAGCAACAAAGAAAGAAGGTTTGAACCAATCTTTTATGAAAATTGGGAAACAGTAGAATAGTTTCTACAGCAACTTTCTTTATTGTTGGCTGAATCAAATGGCAAAAGTTTTTATTCACCTACACATCTTATATTTTAACAAACCACATGTCACTCCTGAACTTCTCCCACCCGTATTTCTGCAGGTGGGTGGCATTCTGGTACAGTCAGTGAGGCACATGCCATTCAAAGGAGTTACAATCTCCTCTTTGTTTTTGTGGTGTTGTTTTGGGGGAGAAAAAGAAAGACTAATTGCCCGTGTTAACTGATGTTCATTACACGGAATTGTTCAGCTCTCTTAAAAAATCATTGATCTGCTTTTCCCCCTGTGAAAGTATTCAAGGTCTCAGTTCACAAAAGAGAAATCAGCATGTAAAGCAGCAGTCTGGCAATCTGTGCTGCAAGGAGCAGAGTGCCACGTTCTGTGCAGAAATGTCAGCAGAGTTGGCCGCCTTAAAAAGACAAATATTTAGTAAGGATGAGAAACATTATTACTGTTGCAGTCAGATGTGATTTTGGGGAACAGTCTGTTTAAGAGTAGGCATTTTTTTTCTCATACATTTATATGTAGTGTTCATGATTGAACATTTGTTAGGTGACATCTGGCACGAGCTGTTCCTCTTTCTCCCTAAGTTTCATGGCTTTGTTTTGTATTTGAGAAGGATATTACAAAAGGTAATGTGGTGTCTCATTCCCATCGGTATGGTCATGGTTTTAACTTTTGAATTACTCCCTTGAAATAGGAGGAAGGGGGGGGAAACCACCATTTGGGTATTTTTAATAGGGAATAGGCAGTATTTAGATTTCATGGCGAGTGCCCATGGTACGTTGTGTATGTGCAGCAAGTCAAAAGTGCAGCTGCAGACCAGGGTCCATGAGCCACAGATAACAAAGGCACCCAAAATCTGGGGCTTCAGCCTTGTCCACATGCTCTTATTGTCATTTACTGTTTGTATTGCAGATGCATGTAACAGATTGTACAATATGCTGTACAAACAGATTGGTAGAATGATCTTTGTAGTGAAATACTGACAGCAGAGCTGAACAAGAAGGATTGACAGTGTGCCTGCACTGAGAGCTGCAGAGCCCAGACGCCGCAGTTTTGGACCCATGTCCTCAACAAAAGGGCTTTGTGCATCTTTGGTGAAGCAAAGGTCTGTTCTTGCTGATCTCATTGTAAAGGGCTGAAATTTTAAATAAGAATTAAAAGAAGAAAGCACAAAGATCATTAGAGAGTGAGTAGGAGAAGGGAATGTGCCTACTTCTTGCTTTTTTCCTTCTTCTTCTCATCTAACAGCATTTCTTCTACACTTGCCAGATCAAGCGTATCAAAGGAGCAGACTTTCAAACTTTGGGCAGTTGCTCCCAGTATTGGAACAAAGCCCTGCAAAAAAAAGGCTGGGGCATGCAGGGCTGAGGCTTTGGTGACCTGACTGGGAGGGGCACTGCTCATGGAAACTCTGACGCTTTGGAAATTATAGGGAGAGCGAGCCTGCAAACTTGGCTGGCTTTCACAGGGCTACCCAAACAGGAAAAATCCTAATACTTAATGTCTTTTTCATCATCCAGGGCATGCAAAGAGATCATCCACTTATGCCCTGCGTGGTTAAGAAAACCAAGAATTGCTCACTTATTTGTTGAAGTAGCTAATGTGCATTTCAAAGTGCCTCAGTGTTGGCTTGTGGGGGAAGGAGGAGTGAACATTAAGATTAATTTAAATGAAAAAGTTTTGTGGGAATAGTTTGTTCAGTGAATCTAGATCATCTGCAGCTGGTAGAATAACGATATAAGCCCGTTTATATGCTTTATTAAATCAATAAACCACATGAAAATGGAGGTGGTTTGGATTGTGCACGCAGCTTTCAGAGGATCTTTGCTTAGGGACGAGAAATGATTTTGCCATTTAGAAACACACTTGTTTCTCTTTCATTTGAAAGTGCTCTCTCACTAAAATTATTAAAGAAAACATTTTTCAACTCTGAAGTATTGCTGATATTTTGGCAGTGACTGTGGCCAGTAGTCCAAAGGATGGGAACTGCTGAGCACTTGGTATTTAAACAACTGGTGTTGACTTTGTGGTTAAAGAAGTTTTATTGACTGGATCAGACATAACACTTGACCCACGTGGTTTCTGCTTTGAGGAAAGACTGCTCAGAAACATGTCAAGATCCAGGAATCAGCATCCCTGGCTGCTCCTGGTTGAGGTACTGTTGCCTTTCTCATAGGGGTTGGTCTCTAGAACAGGCGAGAGATTTTGAGTTCCAGGATGCAAAGGTCTCAGGTTTGCAAACCTAACTTGAATGAAAAAAACCCTGTTTTCTGACAAATCTGTGCTTGTTCTGTTTAGTACATTCCTAAATGTTTTGTCCAATTTTATTTGGAAGTGGACTATGGTACACTCTTTCCAACTCCCCCCTAAACCCAATGATTAAATGTTTTATTATTGTAAACACACACAGTCCTAACATTTTTTTGTTTCTCTCCCCCCCATTTTATTTATTTTTTGTTGTATAATCTCTCTTCTGTGCTAATATTAATGAATTGGAGGGATGCATTTTCTGTCATGTAAAATAGTACTGGGGATAAACTCTGCCTAGGATTTTGGCTGACCCCTTCATCAGGCTTAGCTCAAAAATTAATTTGTCATTACCCAGGTGCTATGCACTAAGCTTTATTGGCATAGAGGAGCACTATATCCTGTATGTTCTTTGGAAGGAAAAAAAGTGATCATATAATCACTGAGACAGTAAACAGTCATTTCCAATCTAGTAATATTTTATATGAACTGGCACTGTATGGTGTATATCATCCATCTTGCTAATCCTTGTTCCACATTGCCTCCCACTTGAGGCCAAGAACATTACAGCTGTGCCAGAGAGTGGGTGGAAAAATAGCCTTATTATTAACCTAAGTTGAAAACATAATGGCTTTTTGAATGTCTTCATTCACAGATGCAGTCATACTAAAATATTAATACCCTTAAGTGTAGAGAAACAGAACTTTCATTTAAAATCCATTGTCCATGTGTGTTGCAAAAGGGAAAGCCTTGGAATTGTTGTGAATTCCCTGTATCTTTTGTTTCACGTTTTATCCTTTAAATGTCAGTATTCTGTGAGAAAGGAGCCAAAATACTCTTCAGAGTCAGATTTGAGCAATGTTGCTGCCATCACTAACATTGTCCTGTGGTAAAGGGTTTCTCCAGCTTTCCCTTTGTCTTAAAAGACTGGTACTTAAATAACTGAGTGGATATTGAAAAACACTTAATGACTTTTTAGTACCATGATCAAGCAGGTCTGCATTGCCAATGTCAGTGTTTGTTTAAATCTCATCCCCAGAGGGATCAGAAATATTCAAGATGCATGTGTTTTCTGGGAGAAACCATCACAAAGAGCAGAGGAGAAAACTGCAACCCTCATCTGATTAATCTTCAGAGCACCCCAGGATACCTGATTTACAAGCAGAAATGAGGGACCTAGCGGTGAAAACTGAGTAAATTTGCAGCGCAGCATCACTGAAAAGGCACAGAAAAAGGAGATGATGTTCTTCTCCAGTTATAGTCGTGGTTTGCCTTTCCTGACTCTGTAATTTACTTCTGTGTATCTCTTCCCAGGTAAAATATGAATCTTCCACAAACTTATTTAGGAAGTGTAAGAATTGCTCTTGAAGAGTATTCAGAGAAAAAAAGAAATAAGTCTTGATTGTACTAGTTTATGACTAGCATGAAAAAATGCCCCCTCTTTTAAAAAGGAAAATAAAAGGATTAAAACTTCCAATGTATCAGGCCATGTGTTGTAAATTAGCCTAATTGTTTTAGAATTCAGAAGTGTTTCATCATTTTAAATTGGGCTTGTCTGATATTTAGTTCCACATTTTTTATAACTCTGCAGGACTAATATGTAGCCTGTTGTTGCACATGAAAAGCTTTCTTCATCCTAATTTTTAAGACTGATGGAATGAGAGGAGGTTGACAAGTGATCGCTTAGTTATCTCTGTGTCAAAGCTTATGATATGCTTTATAGTGAAAATGTGCAATGTGCAGTTCCAGAAATAATTTTGCTCTATATTGTGGTTTATCTTTCTGGCATACAAAATGCGACAATGAGTAATGCTGAAGTCTGATAGATGATTTCAAATTGCTTGAAATTATCTTTAAGTTTTGCCTAGTAAGTCTTAGAAAGAGACAAAATATTGCACAAGATAGGGGCCCCAATATTAACAGGTCTGCGTCCAAGCACATCCTTATTCCCCACATCCCATTTCATGTGGGAGAAGAAACTTCACATTTTTAGGGCATTATTTTGCAGTTTCTCTGTTGATCCACTGTACTCTGTGACTAAATACAACTCATCCATGAGTAGGGCTTTTTGTGAAAAGACCAAGTGATGCTTGTTCCCAGTAAGAACTGGTTGCAAGGCTTGTTTGGCAATCTAACCTGTAAACCACAATTTCTCAGCTCCCCTCCCGGAAATTTTTTGCATTGTTTGTGCTCAACAGAAATATTTTACACAATAACAACATGTTCAATAAATGATGAGGTCACATTGTAAAGTTAACTTGAAGTTAACTTTTAAAGTTAAAGGACCTCTGGTGTCAAAATATGATTGCTCAGAGGTTTTATTGTATATATATATTTAGCTTGCAGTTAAGACTGGGGACTTTGTTCTAAAGCTCTCAGAGTTTTTTGGTAGCAAAGCTGCTTGTCCGTGATATTTTGTTGGATGTGTTCCTGTGGCTGCCATGGTGACCTGCGGAGAGCACCATGCAGAATCCTGCTTCTCCAAATGTGATTAGATACATTCAGCAGCCGCATGCTATTGATGCCAAGGAACACTGAATAGTTTCATCTACTTTGCAGACAAGCTTGAGTGTAAGCCCTCCTGCCACTGCCTGCTCAAGGCCACCTTTGACAGCCGCAGGAGCCAACACATCACTGTTTAGGCACTCGTTTTGTTCCTTTTCTCTATTTTTCCTTCTCCCTCTGATTAAGTTGCCAATCATCCAGCTTCTTTCTCTTCTTGTCCTGATAAGTTGCCAATCATGTCATACAGCCTGTACCTCTAGAGCCAAGTATTTCTCTTGTCATAACTTGAAAACAGGCGGCTGGAGATTTATTTTAAATCTTGCTCTGATTAAATGCCAGATCTTGATTTTTGGAGAGCCATAAAACCTATAGATCATGGTACCCTTGTTTGGATTTCTCTGAACTGGTATTAACTAACAGACTTACATGTTCTATGGCTCATCCAACAGTCTCAATATTCCCTTCCTTTAATAGATATTAAATATTTGTGACTAGGTTTTTTCCTTCAGTTTTCTAGGGCATACATGGTGATAGTTGCAAGAAATAGTCAGTTGTATGAAGGCTTCTGGGGAGAATAACATATTTATTTTTATGGCATGTGGGGTTTTATGCTTTGGTCCACTTGTCAAATCATGTATACAAAGATAAGTAGTAGCAATATTTCATGAGGTCTTCAAGACATAAATAGCAATGGGAAATTAAGCAAAACTGAAAGTGTTTACTGTGAAAAGCGTATTTAAAATACTTCTTGTGAGATCTTGAAATATTTTTTTTTTTTGGGAAATTGTGGAAAGTCCGATTCTGAGAAATCTACAGATAGAACAAGATAGAACTGTGGAAGAATTATGTGTGGAAGTGTAATGCTGTTCTCTCTGGGAGAGGAGCTTAGCTGAATTTTCCTGCCTCTAACAGTTGTATAATTCTACTAAAACTGCTTTCCTAGATATACAAGATAACACTTTCCCCCAGTATTAATACTTTGCTAGCTCGTTTTCCAATCAGAAGGAAAAGACTGTATGAATCATCTTAGCTTTTCTCTCTCATTTTGGAAGTACATGTGTTACACATCTCTTCCGTATCTCCCTTCATTGATTTTACATTAGTTAATCATCAGACAAAAATAAAGAGGAATAATAATTAACTAGGATATTAATCAATCTGGGAAAACCCCAGAAGTGTTTTCCTTGCCCCAGTCAGGCTGCCCAGGTAAGGTGAAACATGAGCTATAATTCTTTATCAGGACACTTTGCATTTTTACGCTGTTAGTCTGTGCAAAACGAGATTCTGTGCAAGAGGCAAATGAGAGGCTGTTTGTGAGACACCTCTCAAATACCTTTGAGCTTGAGCTTTCTGAGCATAGATCCCCCACATGAAGTGTGTTCTTCCTTCTCATTGCTTGTGCTCATTAAGTGCTGCCATTTATTTTTGTGTGCCTGCACAAATATATGGCTTTATTACTAAAGTGGTTTGTTTATCTTTGCTGCTGCTGCATTTATTTTAGCACTCATCTAAACAATTAATTAGGGAAACACTTGAGTGCCGAATACACTTCTTCAGATACCACTCAGTTGGGTTTTTTATTTATTTCCAGGAGCATCAAGCATTAAAAAAACCCCATCTTTTGCATTTTTCTTTCTAACCATGCCATTTTCCCTCTTTTTTGAAGTTTCCACAGCAGAGTACATTGCTTTGAAAGATCATGGGCCCTGTTGAGAGTTCAAAGCCAAGTAAAGATGATGCTTAAAGTTCAAAGGCTCTGTGGAGCTGCATCTTCATCTGCATAAAATTGTTTCAATTGACTAGAAAGATAGAAAAGTTGCCAGGAATTGCTTCTATTTCATTTTTATTATTCTTATAAAGAAAGCCTAATTGGGGAACAAATGTGTCACTGCTAACAAGTTCAGGCAAAGCGAAGCTCCTTAGATGAAACACTGCTTGAAGGTGCAATGCAGGAAAGATTTGACATGTGCTGTGACCCTGTGAGAGTGAAGCTGTGGATGCCTAGAAATCAATACGAGATGTGCAAGGGTTCATGATGTTGAAGTCGAGAAAGAGTTTAAAGTGTTTCACTGCGTCTTTCAGACAATGGATTTAGACCTGGGTTTTAAAGATGGGGAAATGTGTTTATCAGAGGGGAAAAAAATTTAAATAGTTGAAAACTATCTCCATTAAAATGACATAATGACATTAAAATGACATAATACATAGTGTGTATGTTGTAGCCATTCATGACTCAGAGTGGAGGCTTTGCCAGTTCTTCCACCAGCAGAGAATGGAGCCCACTACTCGGTGACTTGGCCAAAAGTAGCAAAATACAGGGCAGGGGGGTGTTGGAGGAAACAGTAATTTGTTGAGTCAAATTCAGGGCACTTAAAGGCAATATTTATCCCAGAATTTCTTCCTGTGCTACTCAAGCATCCCTTAAGCCATCTCAAATGTCTTGTATTGATTTCTTCCCTTTCCTATAAGGTATCTTTCAGGGGAAGTGTGACAGACTGCCATGAGTCAGATGGGCACAGCGCGGGCACGTAGTGCTCTGCTGTTACTCATTGTCACTACGACGGCTGTGTCTTTTTACCTCAATTTTTATTTTTTTCATGTTTTCTTCAGAGTACTCCTTTGAGTTCAGAACATTTTATTCTTTCTATTTAACAAGGAAAAGCTAGAGCACAGGAAGATGAAAGGCCAGATTGTTCAAAAGCATTTAGGTATCGAAAGATTCAGATGGGCATTGAATGTTATTTTCAGAAGAACTTAAACACCCTATTCCTAGAAATGAGTTATCCAAGGTCAGATTTTAAATTCTCTTGCAAAAATGATATCCACCTCTTCCAAATCCAGATAAATGTTGAAAACACCCCAAGCACAACGTTCTTGCCAGGTTTCTGGGTAGGGTTGAGGTTTTGTTGTTGGTTTTGTTGTTTTGTAAATCAGTGAAGTGTCAGCAATAGCAATCTTTCTACTGTGTACCTTCTTTTATAACTCCTTCTCCCTGGTCCTTTTTCTTTTTTTTTTCCTCTTTGTACTGCTCGTTCTGGCTTTTCCTATGCTGTCCTTAGAAGACACATGCTGACAGGTTTAGAGCTGTCAGTGGGGTTTAAAAAAACCTCATGTCAGATACAGCAGGACTGGATAAACTGCAACTTTAAAAAAATGCATTGTGTTATCATTAATTCATAAATGTATTGATGTATTTCTAAAAACATGGTATGACAAAAAGGTATGACACAAGACATTTTTATTGGCAATACCTGCCATGCTGGGATGTTCATAGAATCACCACAGAAACATAAAATGGTTAGGGTTGGAAGGGGTCTTAAAGATCAACTTGTTCCAACCGCCCTGTTGTGGGCAAGGACACCTTCCACTAGACCAGGTTACTAAAAACTCCATCCAGCCTGGCCTTGAACATTTCCAGGGATCCACAGTTTCTCTGAGCAAGCTGTTCCTCTGTCTCACTGCTCACACAGTAAAGAATTTCTCCCTTATACCCTACTGAAACCTGCCCTCTTTGAGTTTGAAGCCTTTCTCCCTTGTCCTATCACTACACACCCCTGTCAAAGTCCCTCTCCAGCCATGTTCTTCCCCTACTGCATCCAAAGATGTATTTAGCAGATGGTCAGACTTAGAGGTTATGTTGTACAGAGGACATGTTAGTTCATTTTAAAGCCAGTAAATTCAAGTCAGTAATTGTTACCTGGCCAAAGAAAAGGGAAACAATAACCATCTGCTACAAAGAAAATAATAAGAATTTATTTGAGGGAAGAAGAAAGTGAATTAAAGATTAAGGATCATTAGTGCAAGAATAAGAAGGAAAAGAAGAAAGAAAAGATGAAGGGAAAATTCAAGAAGGCAGTAAAAAAAATACATAATTATTTGTATTTTCCTTTTTTTGTTGTTTCATTTTGATGTCTCCCCAGTTTCAAGATTTCTTTCTTGATACAGTATATATACATAGTTACAAGCCTTGTAAAACTATTTCAAGTTTTTTTTAAAAATTATTGTATTTTGTGTATATTCTTTCCTATATTTTACAAGTGGGAAGTGCAGTAACTTCCCATGGGACACCCCCTCACAGAACTGGAGGTGGAATGCCATTTCCCCACCCTCTCCCACTACTGTCCTACTCACTTGAGAATTTCAAAAGCTCTGACAAGCAGTTTTTATTGTAACCCATATGGACTGATGTGTAAGATCCCAATTACTCTGCACCCCTTAGATCTAGAAATGTGAATGGACCAAAAGTGGACTCGACAGGAGGCACTGAGCTGCTGCTTTGATTTTCCCACTGATGGTTTCCTGACACTGTTCATCTCCATGGCTTTCCCTAGGGATTTGCATCGCGTGGGTGCTTGGACAGGCTGGCAAAGGAGGAACATTCCAGGCCTGGCCTCCTGCAGATCAGGGTGTTAATGCAGTGCTGATGTGCAGGTTCAGTGCCACTGGCTGCTCAGCTCCGTCTCCACAGCACTTCCTGAGGTTGTGTTGCAATGTCTTTCATCCGCTACTCGGCCCAGTAAAGCTCAGCTTCCATCCCAGCACGCAGAGATGGTTTCTTTAGAGACAGATTACTTTGTAATGACACAAAATTGCCTTGATGCTATAAACCTGACTTGTGTATGTATTTATTTACCCTGCCACCTTGTATAGAATATAATTCTTCATCTGCTTTTTTTTTACTCCTTTATCACCATCTAGTGCAGATGTCATATGAGTGTTGCCAAGCTGCAGGTGTGGAAGTTGGCCCCTTCCTGTAGAAGTAAAACTGAGTAAAAGAGAGTTCCAGCATGCTGGCCATTCACTTCCCAATCATTAGACTGACAGCAGGAGAGTTCAGGAGTTTGCAAAAGCTGTCACTGTCCTGTTTGAAAAATTGTACATTGAAATGCTTCAGATACTTGTACACTTATTAGCCATTTAAAACTGTTTAATATAAGTGGCTTATTTCAGAGAGCAAGAAAAGTAGATTCTGGCAATTTTGCCCTTGATATCTTTTCTATCTATGTCGCACTTTAGTCAAAATTTACATAATAATGGGTAGGAAAGTGTTGTGGGACATGAACCAGTGCATATTAGTTCTTAGTTGCTTTCCCAAAAGGCTTGAAAATGCAGCAAATTTAATCTAGGTCGAAAAAAGAAAAAAAAAGAGAAAAAAAAAAAAACAAAAACAAGAAGAAGGAAAAAAAAAAACACCAAAACCCAAACCACTTCCATTTTGTAGGCAGAGGACATTTATAGAGAGCATTTGTATTCACAAGGGTACAGGAATGACAGAGTGCGACTCCTCTAAAAGAGCTCCCCGGTGCAGCTGAAGGCTGACAGCAAACTAGGACTTGTGGCCAATTAACAGAAAGGCCGTCATAACTTGCAAGGCATGGAGAGAAAAAATGGAGCTCCATGGGACCATTTTTCAGTGGCCATTTACGGGGCTGTTACCGGCCTGGAGCATTTGTGCTTTAATGCGAGCGGTGCCATGCGGGGCACTCTGGGGCTGGGGCACTGCCACCCTGAATGCTGTAACCAGGAGGAAAAATAGAGCACAGGGTGGAATTTGGCACGTCCCAGCTGTGAATCCTTCTCACATGTGAGCCCTTGCCTACGTTCAGCTAATGTATTAATATTAGAAGTGGCATTGCTATAATATGTGCTGTCATTAGAGTGGCAATGCGATTTCCTGGCTGGTGACAGGACTGGTAATACGGTTTCCATCAGGGTGCCAATTATATCAAACTATTAGCAAACCTGAGCTAATTGGGAGGCGGCATCATTTAAAGGTTAGTTTCTGCTGTACTCAGCAATTCTAGCAGGGATGGCTTCAGGAGTGAATCCTTTCCATCTTGCTCTCCCATGACTCCATAGGCAGTAGAGTATGAGGCTGGTGCAGGTAGGAATCAAATCACATCCCTGCCTTAGCCACCTTCTTCTGATAAGCAGAGTTACAAAAATAGTAAGATTTTTATTTCTGGATGTCTTTGTCAGGAATGTCTGTATTTGCTATTCAGACATTTCATGGTTTTCTCTGGTTTTGTATGGAACCACCCAATCAAAATCTCTAAGACTTGAAACACCTCTCCTAATACTAGACCAGTGTCTTTAGTGCAGGTTAGGTAATTGCACTAACATCTGTAGCACAGAAGAAATGCCAGGCAAGGCTCCTGCTGTACTGCATAAAAAGTCAGCAAAGTGAAAAGTCTCATTGCCCAACCACACACCTGAATGCCTCATAGCAATAGGTCTTCTCAGTGGCTTTAGTGGAAAAGAGATTTTAATGTCTTCATTGGCTTTTGGAAAATGACATTACAGGTCATGGTGTGTTTGGTTGGAAATCACGCTGTTCAGGCAGCTTTGTGTGATGTACAGAGCAGGAATTCCAGAGTTCAGGTGGATGGCTGGAATGCAAGAGATCTTGTTAAAGGCTGCCCTGTATTAGTGTAGTGTTTAAATGTTGGTGGTGGATGAGTGAATGTGGAAATCAGGAGAGAAACATTTGGAGTGGGGAAAAAAACAAGAAAAAGAAATCCTCCAGAACTTAAACTAGCTTGAACTGTGCTGGATTGACAAGAAGCTACTGTTCCCATTGAGATTCCAGGCTTGTATGAAGCCAGCACCTGTTCTGCTTGCAAATGCACACACAAAAGTGAGCTTCATTCACAGAAAGAAAGAAACATAGCAGGACTTCACTCATTTAGCCTTCCAGGGCCTTCAGTCCCTTGATCTGTCAGCCCCTTAGAATTCAAACGCAGCCTTTAAAGGAATTTTCAATTCACAACATGATGACTTTGTTGATGTCCTGAATGTGAATGTATTTTGAATTGAATTTGTCTGCCAGTATTCCATTACTTGCTAAAAGAATACAGAGTTCAATCATCAGATAATCATTATAGCTGTTTTGAAGTGTTTATTTTATTAGTCTAGAAGGTAAAGCAAATTTCATACTTTTAAGTTGTGGCAGGCTTTGCAGGCGCCCTGATAAGCTCTTGTATTTCTATACCCCATGGTTAGGGTTCAGGTACTGGCAGCAGGTGATAATATGCACAACACAGGAGAGATCCAAACTGACACATTTTGACAGTTGAAAACTAAAGAAACTAATATATCAGACCAATAAATATGGATTGAGCTTTTTTTTTTCCTCCTCTATCTTTTTTAATTCCCAAAAGTTAAATTTTCGGGCCGGGGAGATTGCAGAATATTTTTCTTCAAGCAAATCAAAACCTTAGAGCATCTTGTGGAGCGTGTTTTAATTCCTGTCCACATCCAAGGGTTATTTTCTCATATAGATGCACATGTGTAATTCCTGGTAACTTTTACACAGGAATTGTCTATTCAGTTTAGGGAGCTGTAAAAGACTTTTTCTCACCCGAAGCAAGATGGACGTGTCCATATTCACTCAGGCATGAAATCCTGGCTGAGAGATTAAGCCTCTTACACGGATCCCAGTGCTGTTAAATGCCAACAAGGACTGTGTAAGCCACATCTTCAAGTGGAGGAGAGCTTCCCTTTGTTACTTATTCAAAATTAGGAATGTAAACAGCTCTCACAGCATAATTAGTCCGTGTTTGAATTGGGAGAAAGTGACAAAAATAATGGCATGGCAGAGCTCCTGGAGATGTCATAGAGCTGGTTCTTGCAGCCCAACAAAGCTGTGACTGCTCTTCTGGGAGGGAAATTCGGGTTGCAGAGCAGAAGTCACATGGGAGGAGAAGCCCCATTCCATGGGGTCACAAGCCGCTCTTTGAAAAAAATCTCTTGCTTACAGGAGGAATGGCATGTCTTGAAGTTCCGTGGTGAATACTGCAATTTGTCATAATTCCACAAAGTCCTCCAGAAACCCAAGTTCACTGCCAGCATAAACCCATGGCTACTGTGGTGTGAAAGCCCTCACCACTTGATCTTTTTCCCATTCCTCACTTCTAAATGATGGCTTCAGTGAACCCGTGGCTTGATTCCCCTGTAATCCACTGCTGCCATCTTTGACAGTGACTCATGTAAAGCTGTTTCTAGCCATACATGAGGCTGTTTGTCCCTGTCACTGTCTTGCTAAACAGGTTTCTGTGGAAATTAAATAAATAAAATCTCTACCAGTGGTGCTAATTGGTGCCTTTGGCAGCCTGAGCAAGGGCTTGTGAATTGAATGTGTCATGGAGAATTGAATGTGTCAACTCTCTCCCAATGGCTGGGACCTTGAGGTCTTTCTCTGGCACTAAATTTCCTTTGAAAAAAGAAAAAAAGGGGAAGGGGGGGAGGAAGGGGAAAAAGAGAGAGAAAGAGTGAAAACAAGCTGAAGTAAGAGATCTTTTCCCTTTTTTTTAATGAGGTGTTGAAGTCGAACATTGTAGTGTCCACACTGCAGCGTTTGCTCATCAGATGCCTTAAGAAGCAGGGCTGTTTTCTGCTGCTGTTTCTCAGGCATCCCATTTGTTGCCATTAAACACCGAGCAGCATGGAGTGGCAGGTTTTATTCAGTCTGTTCAAGCATCTGGCAGGATAGCCATGAAGTTGTTGCCGATGTCCTTAAGGGACTGTAGGGATCTGCATGATTCATTCAGTATTTTTTTCAAGGTACAAAGAAGAAATGCCTTACGCTGTAGTAAATACTGTTCCAAGTAGAGCACAACCAGCTTAGCAGAGCGTGGGAGATTTGCTGCTCTGGAGGCACTGACTGGCAGGATGAGCTCCTCTGTCTGTGGGCAAGAATACACTAACCCATGTGGAGCTAAACTGGGCTGTATTTCAGGCTATTGAGGAATGGCAGAACCATGTCCACAAACCAATTCACCTTTTAAGCTGTCCTGACTAGGAGAGGAGAAGGTTATCACTGCCAGGCCCTGAGTTATTTGGATGTCAGGAAAGTCTAGCTGTGGTTCAGGCTGCTGTCGAGTTTGTTGGTGATGAAACAATTATATGTGCATGGGACCTGAAGGGAAGGGTTGTATTTTTTCATTTTCTTTCAGTAGGAAACATATTTTTTTCTTTTCCAGCTAGGCCACTTGTTTGTCTTTGGCAATATTACATTTTCTTTAGTAAAATGGAGGAAAGAAGGTCGTTGCCTCTTTGCCTTTCAGCAGGGGACAGCTACCAGTCCTAAAGCACAGATTAACCCTGTCCTATAACACAGGCATCTTCCCCTCCAATATTCCTGCAGAAAAAACTGAATTAGGTACTTTTTCTACGTACTGACCCAAAAGAATTTTACACTGGAGGCATCTTCAATACAATTTGTGTAACATGGCTGCAGCACCTCTGGAAAATCCATAGGCTGAGCTACAATATTTCATTGGGGAAACATGGACTATTGCCTTTTCTGTTCCTCTCTGTTGCCTTACTTTCTTTTTTGAGTCCAGCCCTGACCTCTGTAGCAGATACCTTCAAATTCAGGTGTCCACAAGTGGGGGTCCATGCCCCCCTCAAATCACAGCAAACCAGCTCTTGTTGTGGGGTTTGTTTTATTTAAGAAGATATGGGCCAAATGCATCCTGAGAAAAATTTTATCCATATGCATTTTCAGATGTGTCAGTCTGTGAGCTCAGAAGTCTCTATTTTTGTCAAGGTCTGATGACCTGCCTGAAACATCTGCACATTTCCCATTAAGCTACTGTTTCTTCCGGCCCTCATTCACAGAAACATTTTTCTCTCCTGAGCTATTACTTCCCAAAAATGACCAGTTAAAGGGTATTTCACAGCATATTCATCTTTCAAGTGTAGTTCTTTCAAGTAGTGCCAAGAATGATAAACCAATAGATTTTAAATTTCTCCTTATCGGAATGAACCCCCTGAGCTGAAATATAAAATTAAACTCTTTGGGCCCATGGAAAAGGACATGGCAATTACAAAGCTGTGATTACAGCTTGATATTTTCCCCTCTGAATCCTCTCTCCTGGTTAAAAAGCCTTATATTAAAAGGCTAGCAAACCAAACAAAGCAACAATAGGAGATAGACTTGGAGCTGGCTGACAGGATAGAAAAATATTGCAATATTGTCTCAAAATCACACTATTAAATGTCACAAACTTAGAACTTTTTTCTCATTTTCAACTGGGGTAAAATAATTCAGATTTTCACAATTTTCCAGTGAAACAGAAGTTTTAGAAACACAGGAAACACAAACCTTAACAGGCTGTCTCTAGCACACATCCCTGCGAACGATGTCCCGCTTACTGAAATAGTTATTAAACCATCTCCATCGTAAAGTGTGAAATTTTAAAGAACCTGTTGGCAGTATGGAAAATGTTTCTCTCAGCTGTGTTAAGTCTGCATTACCTGCCTGCCCATGTTTAGCTGTGCCTGCACGTGGTTTTGTGTATCAGGGATAAACTTGCTGTGTTCCAGCTGGCAATACATGTTCACCTTTGCTTGTTACCGAGGTAATGGTTGTCACTGGTCTGGCTGCAGAGCCAGAGGGAGCATTCCCAATGCCATGCACAGCTTGAGCCAAGCAAGGGGCAGTGGAGGGGCCATTCTGGATTCAGCCCTTCTTTCCAAAGTGGGCCACCTCCACATGGCTGCTTCCAGTGTTTGCTGTGGGCTGCTGTGCACACCTTCTCCTTTGTGTCCTTTGCCACTGCGGGGATGCTGCAGGATTGAACACAAGCAGGAATGTCAGGTGGGCTAGGATGTTTCACCTTGGCCAGCATGAGGGAGCTGATACAAGCTTTGCTCACTGCCTGAAGCACAGATTATTTTATCTGTGTCACGCTCCAAGGGAGTACCAAGACTCATGAGCCGGGGTTTCTTTTATTTACTGATTGGTTTTGACATTTCTCTGGAGTTGTAACAAATCTCTGACTGTGATTAAGAGAACAGGATTGTTTTCTGATTCATCAGTAAGACCTGCATCATCCTCTTTCATGTGAAGTAGATTTTTACTTCAGGAGCCACTTCTGCCCCCCAGCCAGCATTGCCCAGAGTATTTTGCCTCTCCCCATAGCACCAAACACCCCATGTGCAGCACACGTCTCATCTGTCAAGGAGCAGACTTCATTGCTGTGGGGCACTACAGGCAAACCCTGGTCCTAGCTTTTTTGTCCCCTGCCTGTGACATTATAGCTCTCCCCTGAGGATCTGCCTGTGAGCCCTGAGCTCACCCTGGGGCTGGTTGAGCTGCCTGGGTTGTGTGTGCTGCAGCAAAGGCTGCTTTACATGTTTGCAGTGGACAAAGTGACAGCAACCCATGTTTGGTCCCACACACCACCTGGCTGGACCATGCTGTCAAAAGGGAAACCACAGGATTAAGGCAACTAAATCCACTTGCTTTACTGAAAATTCAGCAGATGCAGGGAGAGCAGAGCCTCCCTTAATGCTGTCAGCCATCAGCAGCCTCCACTATCCCAGCAGTGCTGAATTCACCTGTAGCTTGTTTTTCATTCTTGAAACTGAGATGAGTGTTCCACCTCCAGTCCTGCCTGGTTTCAAAGAAATGGGGGAACCAACCTTAGCTCTTTTGTATAAGGCCCTTTAAATAAGGTCTTGCTTTAGCCTGATTTTCTGCTTGGGATGTAACAATGAATTCCTGCTGCTTGAGCCTGCCATGTTGCTTATATTCAAAGTATAATGGGGAGCCTTCAGAAAAATATAACCTTATTTACAATGTACAAAGCCAATTGGATTTTGGTTAACAATTTCTAAGTGATTACAGTTCACTAACAATGCAGGTGTGCTATAGATGCAATGCACAGGGGGGGACTTTTTATTTTAAATCATACAAGCTTTCTTTTATTCATGTCATTCAGGCGCCTCAGGATAATTCACATTTCCAGCTTTCATAATGTGTTGTTCAACCACTGTTTTTTCTCCCTCCCTATTGTACTCTCACAAATCATACTCACTAATTTCTGAAAGCTTTTCATTTCTCTCTATAGGTTGTTGTTTCGTAACATTTTATACAAGAAAAGCTGCTCTTGAGGCACAGAATGCACTGCACAATATTAAAACTTTACCTGGGGTGAGTACATTTACTTTTTGATCCTAATTATATTATTGCCAGAAGAATAACCCTTTTGCTCTCAATGCTGCTTGGTGCCCCAAATGGTCTTGATCTCTGCAAGGAGGGTGGCTAAGCTGATGGTCTGTCCTGTGTTCCTGCCAGTCCTGTAGCAATGGCATCATGTCCAAAGGCAGCTGCTGTTCTCTAGAAAGTCCTTTGCCTGGAAAGGGTACTGATTCTTGCTGAGTAGAGACAGTGGCCAAAGTACAATGTGGATCTTTTTTTTTAAATTTATTTAAGGGGGAGGAGGGAGGGAGGAGGGAGAGAGGAGAGAAAACATATGGCAGAAAAACACTGCACCACTGGGGCTTCATGTTTGAAAAGGGAGAGAAGAGGAAAAAACAAAACACAGCCAAAGTTTGTTAAATGCAGCCTTTATCCACATGGTTTCTAAACAACCTGAATGCACTGGCTGCACATCTCAGGGTGCTGGGGAGTGTGGTACCATGTAGCTGCTTGCACAGGATCATCCTGTCTCCTGACATCACGTCTCCTCACCACCTGCTCTCACTGGCACCAGCATTCAGAACAGTTGTGGTTGTGTTGTACAAACTGTATCTTGCATTTTCCTATGGCATTTTATATTTAAATTACAGGGCTAGAAAGGAGTATATCACTGGTAATTGCATGTCTAAACTCTGAAATCTTCTTGTACCACCATTTTCATTTTTTTCTGCTGTATTCTTTGAGGATGGAAGAGAAAAATATAAAGGATGGAGGTATATTCCCTCTTGATGGAGGAGAAGTGTTCAAGTATATGTTTGTACTGTCTGGTCACAGACATGAAAATAAATAAATACACTGTGTAAATAAATAGAGCATTGCCTGGACTGACAGTTATAAGGCCAATATCTCCTTTAGCTCCTATGTGCTGTGTGTGAAATTGGATACTCTGTGTTTGAAAAATTATATCTGGCCAGTTCACTTTATGCAAGTGATTTCCTGTTAGGGAATCCACCTCATGTGTCATGGAAATGGCCAGCATAGAGGTGCTGTCGTGGGACAGTTGCCTGTGAGCCCTGCTAAAGATAAAATGGGAGTCCTCTGTCATTTCCAATGAAAATGCTGGGAATGGTGGTGGGAAATCTGCAAAGGTAGGAAACGGGAGAAAAGTTGTGGCACTTCAAGTGATGTTTTCCAGCAACTGGCCCTTGCAAGGGACAGTACCAAGACCCTACAAGCCTCCCAGTGGAAGTCTAACCACTTTAGGGTGTAGAAGATGGGTGTGCCATCCTCGAGAGAGAAAGGAAGGCTCTGAAGGACAATTCTCTTTGAGACCTCTTTGGAGCTCCGGCTGAACCTCAGCATCCTCTGTCTCTGAAGCCCCAGTTGTTGGTTCCCTTTCCCACTGCCAGAAGATGCCGAGCCCTTGGATGAGAGCTCTGTAACCCCATTCAATGTTGCACCTAAACCAACTCACAGTGATTGCTCTCCATCATGCTTTGAGTCAAATGGCTGTGTGGACTGGCTGGGTGGGATGGAGGTGATCCCAAGCTGCTGGAGCAGCACCCTGTCCAAAGAGCATCTCTCAAGCTCTACCACAAGATCTACTCATCACCCCCCTTAGAAGTAGACAGGGTCTGTTTAGAATCATACAATCACAGAGTCATAAAGGTTGGAAAAGATCTCCAAGATCACTGAGTACAACATTTGACCAAAAACCACAATATCAATTAAATCACAGCACTAAGTGCCACATCCAGTTGTTTTTTTAGCACTTCTAAGCATGAAGTGCTTAGAAGCACCTCCACTTCCCTGGGCAGCCAAAGCTTGATCACCCTTTTAGTGAAGAAGTTCATTCTGATGTCCATCCTGAACCTCCCCTGGTGCAGCTTGAGGACACGTCTTCTCATCCTTTTGCCTGGGTGCAGAGCCTGGCCCCCACCTGGCTACACCCTCCTGTCAGGGACTTGAAGAGAGTGGTAAGGTCACCCCAAGCCTCTTTTTCTCCAGGCTAAACAAACCAAGCTCCTTCAGCTGCTTTTAGTTTTCTCTGTTCTTCCTTGAGTCCCCCAGGCTGCTTGCTGTGTTCTGAGAGATGTTATTTATCCCAGTGGGTGTCTCAGAGGGGCAGTTTCCCTCTCTGGATTCCTCACATACAGGTAGCAAAGCTGGCAGCTCTGCATTGCATCTTATTTGAGCAGGGCATCATTTTCTCCCTGACTTTTGCACAGCTAATGAGCAGGCAGCAGTTAAAGATGCCAGTGTACCTTTTGATGTTGTTTTAAAGTAAGGTTCAAAAATATAATTTTTTTTTCCCTAAAGCCCTCTCTAGCTCTTTGTCATTTAAAATTTATCTTTCTAAGCTGTTTTTTCCTGTCCTGACTGTGAGGTTACAAAGTTTTTTTTTAAGGAAATATGGACACTGCATTCTCATGACTCTGGGGCCTTGGCTTTTAAAATATTCCTGATACGGCCAGAGATGTTTAGATTTTACAATGAGATAAGTTGTTATACCTATTTTTTTAAAGGGAAGCCTCTAGTAAAGAGAAGCAACTTGAATACATTTTACTAGCTGTCTTTCAGAATGATTCAGCATGTATTATATAATAGAATCTATATTTTGCACGTGCAGCATGCTGACATTCAGCATATAGGGGGATACTGTTATGCTGCATCTGTGTATTCCCAAAATAACTTCATTTAAGCACTCTTTAAAGTTGTGGCACACATGCTGGAAACACTTCACGTTAGCAGGGTTCTCCTTATATGAATTTTAGCAATTTCTGTATTGTTCCTCTTGCCTGCTAAGCAGCTTTTACCACACAAGCAGGAATCAGTAGTGGATAGTTCCATGTGTGAAATAGTCTCAGAGCAAATGGAAGCAATCTTCTGTCAGGGCTACAACAGGGGATGAATTTGGATCAGGTTCATTTGGGCATCAAGTGTCAGCTTGCTTCCAGTAAGTGAGGTATGGTCAGTAGGAGGTTCAGTAATAAGGTGTCTCCTGGAAACAAAAGAATCCGTGCCTTCCCCTTTTGCTGTAATATCACCATGCATCAGATGAGGCATCCTTAAATAGCCCAGGATGAAAATCCGAGGCAGAGGCAGGTGATTTATTAGTGTAAGGTAAGGAAAGCTGGCAGAAGCAGGAGCAGGGGGCTGCGGGGATGCTGTGGCTGTTGGAACTCATCTGTGTTTTACCTGCACTCAGGTGTGGCCTGCACTGCTGCAGAGGTGTGGAGGAGAATAGCTCTGTGTTCATTATTGATAGAGCCTGGATTATTTCTGGGTTTAGTCTCTTCATTTCTTAAATGCAGGCTTGCTCCAGGTAGCTCAGTAAGCAGGTTTTAGATCAGCACCGGTGAAGCCAAAAAAGTGCAGGTTTAGTGTGAAATTCATCCCCCTTGCAAGGCTGCATGTTCAGTTTAATTTAAGTAGGTTTTTGAGCAAAGCCTGCAGTGCTATGTCTCTATCTCTGCTTTTTGCTTGAACCTCATCCTTAACAGAGACATGAAAACACCAGCTCTTGATCTGCTCCTTTGAGCTGCACCCTTTTAGTGGACATGAAGAAAATAAGACCAGACATAAATGATTAATGCAGAATCTTGGAAGAAAATATTGCAGGGTGCCTTGCTGTTTGATTACAAGCCTTGGAATTAGTCAACATTTCCATAATTCTAAACCAATATACACCTGTTTTCCCACTGTGATGTGAAGGCACAACTTAATTTAACAGAAACCCCGCTGTGCTAAATCTCTCATTAAATACCAAGCTAGTTCTGTAATTTAAAGTTGCAGCACTACTATTTTAACTGAATTGCCTTTGTATTATAAAATTAATAAGAAGTTAATGATGCACTTTGCTGTATTCGCTCAGATTTTTTTTTTTTTCACAGCAACAACAACAAAAAAAGAAAGAAAAAGAAGAAAAACATGTCACCAGCTGACATCTCAAGGCTTTTCTGGTTTTAATCATTTTCCTGAGGATAGAAATTCATTTAAAAGATTTTTTAAAAAAAAAATTTAAAACTTTCTGCACAAGTAGGATCAAACATTATCTTTTTATTCATGATTAATATAATCTCTCTGTTAGTCATAATATTCCTTGTCATGTATTGGAGCTTTTATCTTTCCCAAAATATGTATTTAGATATCACTTGTTATGTGCGATTGCTACTAGGCAGAGAAGCAGATATGCAGTGTTTGAGGAATACAGGCATATTGTTATGATATATGATACAGATCAACGAAACAGGGACAGTTCTCTTCTGTTTACTTGGTGCTGGCATCACAAGTAGCTTTTATGTCTTGCAAATGAACAACGTGAATTTTCAGATGTGTCTTTTCAAACATAGCATGAGAGCAGGTTGCTGATACCCTCATAGGGATGTGGTTTATATTATTCAGCTTGGAGGCAGGTTTTCTTGGAGCATTCATTTGGATTTTGTTTTAAAAGGCAGAAGGGAGAAAAGGGAAAATCTCAATTTGAATGTAATAATGATCTTGGAAATGGGCTTCTTTGGGATGAGATGTAGAACTGAGGCCTTAACTAGTCTCATCTTCATTAAGAATCTCATGGCTTCGTTAGAGGTGTTTAACTTCTATTCCCTAAACAGAGTAATCCAATAAATTCCACCCATCTAAATTTATTCTGTATCTTCAGTTAGATGTAATAATCTTGGCTCCCCCATGCTCTAATTTGCTGCTTAGTGAAAATTGGTTTCTGTATGGAGGGCAAACCTCAAAGAGCTGCATTCAGGGACTGCTTTAACTGCCTTCATGGCACTGACATTTGTTCATTGTTTTAGTTTTAGCATGCTTTATTTTAAAAACAGAATGTGCTCTGTTTTGCTGACAAGTGAACCTGGTAGGATTTCCTAGCAAGGGTTAAATGCAGAGAAGTAAAACAAGAGCACTATATGTTGGTTGGATTCTTGGAGCCAAATAGCTGAATAAATGCACCTTTAATGTCATGCAGAGGCTATTTGAAGTCAGAAATCAATGGGCATCCATTTGTAAAATCTACACCTAAAACTCTTTGGAGTCTTTGTTCTTTATTTGAAGTTAGATTTATTGGACATGGTGAGGGTCATTTGTTGTCTTTATGTGCATTTTTTTTATATATCCTCCTACCTAAGGTTATCACAAAAATAATTAACAGCCCACAGTCTGCACTCCTGTGCTTTTAACAGAATCATGGTTTACGTGGTTCTTATTTCAAGTGGGATATACATATATGTTCCAAGTAGCGGAAAACCTTTGTGTTGAAGTTCTGGCATGAAATTAGGACATTAGCTATATGAATTGATTTGATTAAGGGTTTAACAAGGAAGAAATACCATTTTGAGAAAGCTCTTAATATTTTAACAGCAAGGTGGGGTTTTAGGAACTGTTTTTGTAAAATATTCATGGCTTCCTTTTTTGCCAGGTGTTGCCAAGGAAAACATTTTTAATCTTTACATTGTAAGAATCACTACTGATTTTATTAAACATTTTTTACATCATAGGGAAGCAGGACTGGCTTAGAGAGAACTTTGCCCACAGGTTGTGTACTGGCTGTAAGAAAACCTCAAAGTCCATTTAGGGGTGTTGAATATGAAAAACAATAATCAGAATAATCTGGTCCAAAATGCAGGCACCCATGATGACTTACTGTGAAACCTCATTCACTTTCTGATTAAATGCCATTTGTCCAACAAGAAGGAAAAAAACCTGAAATATATTTCTGATTCTCGCTTTACATCATGAGCTCTTTTCTAATGACTCCTGACACTCTCCTTTCTGGAGTAGTGTTTTGGATATTTCCAGTTCCCTTCTCTGTTTTAAGCCTTATGGTTTGTCAGTACTATATGAACATTATGTAAAAATTACCTGTAATAAAAAGGTAATCATCCAATATGATTTGAATAATAGCCTGAATATGATATATCAGTGACTCTGAGAGATTTTGACAAACAGAAAGGGAATTCAAAGAGCAATTAACTTAGTTAAGGCTTTGCAGTGATTGATTTATGATGACAAATTAAACTAATTCAGTACCATACAGTATGGCCAAATGCTGTTTAATGAAGGATACAAAGAGTATAGAACTGCTTGAATGATAAAAATACCAGATGGAAAAGAAGAGAATTCCCAGGGAGCCGCTGTTCCTAGCAGGTGAGCTATAAGATACTCGATGTTGAGAAAGTGAATCTAGCCCATTCCTTACTCAAAAATGCTATGCAAAGGAACCTACTTAATGATACACTTTGCTCAGCTCAGAAGACATGTGGGTATTTTTTTTTCAAAAATACCACTTCTACTCATACCCCTCAAAAAAAAAAAAAAAAAAAAAGTTGCACTGACTCTGCCACTTCAGTGAAAATGAATATCTGCACTAATTTCAGATACCTTAGTAGAAAAGTTGGATTTGCACCTACCACTGCTGTGAAACACAGAATGGATCACCAGCCCCAGATTTATAAAATGGAAAAAAGTGACTTAGAACCCAGTGAATCTCTGTGAGTAGCTGAACTTGCAGCTTAAAGGGAAAATGGTGAGTGTTGTGCAGGGAGAGGGGAATATTGACCAAGTGAAAATAATTTCTCTAAATTGAGCAAAACATTTAGTTCATACTTATATTCTCCCTTTTTCTCACTGGGGGATGGAGGGTCAAATTTTCCTTCACCCAAATTCACAGCCTCATCATTAGGATAACTTTCTGGCATGCAAGGAGAATGCAGTTCATATCCTCTCTGCCTTGTTTACTGAAAGGATTTAGCTTGGATTGACCTAACAGAGCCTTCACCACTGGACTTAGTTAAGATTAGGGTCACTGTTTCTCCTCTTGAAGCTGCTCCAGCTGTATGAAAGTACCAAATTCTGGTGGGAGTGAGAGAAAGCAAGGAAAAACACTTGGTTTCCTGGTAATAAGGGCAGTGATTCAAATACTGTGATATCTGGATATGAGTCCATGCTCTAGTAAGTATTTTGTTCTTTGGATAAGCTTCAAAGTTTTGGAAGCGACTCTCCAAGAACAGGGAAGTGCAGGAAGATCCATTGCTGAAGCACTGAGAGAAGGAGGCTAGACCTTGACCTGCCTTACTTGGGGGGTGATGACCTGTGGTGTGTCAGGAGGGTGCAGAGCTGCACAGGACATGGGCATCAGTGAGCTGGTTCTGATCCTGAACATCCCTATCAGGATATTTAGGAAGCAAGAGCACTTTGGTCCAGCTGCAAAAGCAGTTAGATGCACACTAGCTTTTTTAGAGAAATCTTGGAGTAGTTCAGGATTTTTTTTTTCAGTATAATAATATTGGGATGGAAAGTAAGTAAGGCATAATAATGGCCTGACATCAGAAAAATTCACTAATGTGAAGCTCATCCCCATTCTGGCATGTGACACTGGGATTTACCTCTGGTTTCCCTAATGCTGGCCAGTTGACGTCATCACTTTGCAAAATCCCTCTAGACCTTTTTGTCCAGCTTAGAAATCTTACTCAGTGAGGGTGGAGATCAGTTCACAGGATATCACTTTTAAGCTGGGTGCCCAAAAATCACTGACTTGGAGAACGTTTTGCTGTGCACTTCAGAATGGAAATCTCTGAAGAAAATCAAGAATCCATCACTGGAGTACTCCAGGGTATTGCAAAGCTCACCAAGATTTAAGTGGGGTGCTTAGCTAAGGACAATAGCCCAGGCACTCTCTTAAACATCTTTTATCCTCCTGCTGGTGTTAGCTGTTTTCTGTTATCTGGAACAGAAAGTGCAGGTGCTTCAGTCAGCCTCATTAGCACCACGACACGAGCTATTAAAATTGTCTTCGTAATGAAAATCTAGTTCAGGGAGCCTTCCTAGCTGTCTGACTACTCCTACAATAGTGAAATTAGGAAGGCAAATCATAAACAGAGTTGCAGGCATCAGGAAGAAACATCATTAGAGGTGCCCTTGGATGCCATTTACCTGCCTTGATAGCAATGTTTGGCACCCGTGGATCTGAGTTATGTTATGACTAAGGAGCCTGGGCCTCGTGGCATGTTTATACCAGAGGGAATGTTTGTTCAGCATCCTCCTGCTGTTGTGTCCAACCCTGTGAGCTGTGCTGCTTCCTTCAAACACCTCTGCTCTGTGGCCCATTGCTGTTGAAGGGATGCAGTGCTGGCTCATTGTGTGTTTGCACTCCTGTGGTGATGCAGGAAGCTGAGGGAGCCCCAGCCAGATTTCCCCCATGATCACAATGGGAAGGTGCACTGTGCTGCAGTGGGACAGTGTACATGATAATAGAGAAAACAGAAGTTCTGTCTTCTCTGTTGTGCTCAAAAACCCCATAACAAAAACCAGGTGAAACTGGGTGACCTGATTGAGTCTCCTGCTCTAATAACGCACTTTGGACAATCATATTCTGCCTAATTAAAAACACTCTTCGTAGACTCAGAGGTAGTTTATTTTTTGCTCATTCTCTGGAAAAAATTATCACCTTCATCAGCTTAGTTGGAAGAGCCACTTGTTTGTCTGCTCTTCCCCTGTGCTGTGCAGAGAAATCCTTCCTCCTCTAGCCAGTGGGGCCACTGGGGCTGCCAGAAGTACATGGAGATTCACTTGGGTGAAAGCACCAGTCTGGGGTACAGGCATGTTCATCTGATTGTCTTGGTAGACATCCAAAATCTTTAGAGAAGCTCAAATGGGCTGTGAATTCCCACCCTGGAAAGACATTCAGGACATGTAGCTGCAGAGCTTATATTTTAGGCTGGCAGTGAAGCAAGTGGTCAGCATCCCCTAAAGCAGATAGCAAGTATTAAGACACAGGGGAATGGGTTTAAACTGGCAGAGCGTAGGTTTAGATTAGACATTAGGAAGGAATTCTTTACTGTGTGCATGGGGAGGCACTGGCACAGATTGCCCAGAGAAATTGTGGATGCCCCATCCCTGGAAGAGTTCAAGGTTGAACAAGGCTTGAACAAGGCTGGTCTAGCGGAAGGTGTTCTGCCCTTGGCAGGAGGTTGAAATTAAAAGGTCCTTAATGTCTCCTCCAACCCAAACCTTTCTATTATTCAATGATTCTATGATTTTATTATTCTATGATTCCACATCTAAAGTGTCAAATACCTTTTAAGAGGAAAAGCACTAACAGAAGAGGAAAGCTAATGTTTTTCTCACTTTTGGAATGGTCCATCTTTTCTCCATCAGCTTAGCTGAAATCAGTAATGGCTTTGCTACCACACAGTAGCCTCACTATCTGCAGGAGCAGAGAGAAACAGCCACTGAAAAAGATGCTCCATAACTCCATTTGTTAACAAAAGCCTGTATCTATTGCCTTGTGCCGGGGAAGTTAAAAAAGCAAAAACTGCAAAAGAAAAAAAAATCACATTGAGCTAAACAGAGTCTTAAGCAGTGGTAAACAAAATGTAGCTTCCTTTGTGGTTGATTTTTATCCAGCTGCAGCCAAATATCAAAGTGATATCAAAGGAAAGCTACCCATTAATTAATTCAGACTGACTTCACAAAGCAAGCTGGAGCTTTTGCTGATATCTGATTCTGACAACTTCCTAATCTTCACAAGTTGTCATTAAGAGTGGCATTAAAGCAGTCTGCAGTCAATCCCAGCTCTCACCCCACTGTAACTCAGAGATGATCTATCTGCCATCGCGGGTGGGGGATATGCAAGCAGGGCTTAAAATAAGGAATTTTGCTTTGCAAATGGAATTTACAATGTATCAGGGAATCAAATTAATACACTGCCTCAATCATTCATTCTGGGAATGCTCACCCATTCCCACTTGCAACTGTTACAAGCTGCAGTGAGTGGAAATTTTCTCTTCTGAAGGAGAGACACAGGGAAAAAGCTGAGAAACTATAAAAGCTTGTGTCTGAAAGGAATAATTAGAAGTCTGTAATGATCTTTAAGAAAGCATGAATAGAAGCTTATCACTGATTTAAAGATAGAGAACATAGGATTGTGGTTTGAAGAAAGTAAGATTGTGGAAAATAAGACACTAATCAGAGAATAAGATTAAACTAAGAACTTTGAGCAACCTGGTGTAGTGGAAGTTGCCCCAGCCTGTGGCAGGGGGTTTGGAATGAGATGAGCCTTAAGGTCCCTTCCAACCCAAACCATTCTATGATGCTATGAACTGAAAATCTGGTACCTCCACAGCTGAAGCTCCTGATTCCACCATGAGAACACAACACTCAGTGTTCCTTACTGCTGCCAGGATCACTCAGAGGGATTGCAGCCTCACGCAGAGATGTGATGGATATGACACATTTATCTTTCCATTCAGCTCTGAATGGCTCAAGTGATTGAAGGGAGTTTGTTTTCTAGACCATCACTTGAGCAAATATCCACCAGACAGTAACTAATACTATTTTGTGGCAAATTCCTGACAATACCTTAGAGGAAAATGTGCTGTGTTATTATACAGTATATTATTTTCAAATATTGCAGAGAATACAGAGGAGGATAAGTGCTGTTGTGGGAGCACCTTACCCAGCATCCACAGCAGCATCCATGAAGATGGTACATTTATTTCCTCCAGGGCCAAGTACTGCCCAAATGCCAGTGACAAATAGGAATTATTTGTGGTTGTACACAGAACCAAGGATTTACCATCATAAGAGGTGAAATAAAGCCTAGATCAAGTATCAGGAAAAAATACCCAGTATCTGTTCAATTAGAATAATCTTCTAAAGGATACAAAGTTAAATCCCAGTCCTTATGGGTGTTTGGGGTAGGAAAGTATTAGAAAGTATGGGATAGGCAGTAATCCTGTAGTGGCATTAAGTCATTTGAGATGAGCTGCTGGATTTTTTCATCTCTCATTTCTCTGACTGCTAAGAAGTGAAAGAAATTGCTATGCTGGGTAAATATAGAATCCTCCTATTTGTACAAAAATATATGATTAACCAAAAAGAAAGATCTTGCTAAGTAAGAGCTAAGAGTCAGTCTAAGTGCTGTGCTTACACACTTGTGTCTGGAGGGTTCTGGGGGTTGCTCAGGCAGACGTGTGCCTTGCCTCTTGTGACCCTGGTCGTTTTGCAAAGAATGACATGGATTTATCCCAGTTTAAAAGTGGCCTGGTAGCTGACAGCCCTCATTGTCTGCTACTTGTCTTCCTCCGTGTTGACACAAGAGCCAAAAATAGAGGGTGTGACATGGGGAAAATTTCTTCTCTGCACCCATTCCTCTTTCCCTGTGCTTTCCTTGCCCTCTGCTATAGCTTCACTGACACTGCAACAGCCCTCAGGCTGCATTGGCCTCTCTCAGAAAAAAGTAGCATATGCCAAGAAACCAGGTGTTCAACACTTCCCAGTAGCTCTAAATGCTAGCTTTGGAGCGGGCAGGATGAAAGATGTAAGAGTTTTTAGCTCAGTTGGTTTTATCAGAGGACTTTCCTGGTAGTTCTCTGTGGTCTCCAGCTGTTCCACCTGAAGCCATCCCTGCAAAGAGATTTCCTTGACCTTTAGGTGAGTTGCACATAAAGATGTTACTCACGGGGCATAGACAGAGAAAATTTCTAATTGAGTACAGTAGCAGTAAAGAATAAGTAAAAGAAGACAAGTTTTCACATATTGATGCTTACAATCACTAAATGAAGCATTGTTGCTTTTTTTCAAAAGAATCAAGGGGCCCAGTCTCTGGACACAGGCATTAAGGTTCATGCTTGGGATCAGATGCTGGTTTGGAGCTTTGCAAATGGGTGGAGGCAGGTTGATTTTGGCTTTACTCTTCCTAGCACTGTCCCTTTTACTAATGAAATCTTAATCACAGCTTGGTCCAAACACCACAGCCAGCTGGAACTGGACTAATTCTTAAAAAAAATATATGTTTCTGCTAATGTTGTCCATTTATTTTTTGTTTGTTTCACTTTCCAAAATGCCTATTGACAGAAATATTCAAATGCACTAGAATTCCTGAAGATTAGCATTATAAATATATAGTGCTTGTTTAGTTTGAATACAAACCACTTTCCTTATCCCAAAGAAAGCACTGGCAGAGTACATTAGCTACAGAGATGCTAAAAAATTAAAGAGAATGAGTTCATATGAAGGGTGGTTACAAATAACATGGTTGCTCAACGTGACTCTTACTGGTGTTTGTAACTGTGTGTATACATAACCAGACATTCATATTTTCATGTGGACAGTGTGTGTTTGTGTGTGCTTGTGGCTGGAGACCTGTGGAAGTATTGTTCTGTTTTCATAGATGGATGGAATACCGAGCTATCTTTTTCATTCTCTCTCCACAGCCAGATTATTTTGCCAGGGTAGACTATTGGCATAACACTGAGAATTTGGATGCTGATACTGGATAGTCATGGAAAATTCCTGTAACTTCAGCTCATGGAGAGTTTAAATAGAATTTATGAGCCATATCCTCATTTGGCATAAAATATTATGGCTCTGCTGGTTCAACAATAAAACTGTACTACTTACCTCAGCTGATCTCAGTCAGGAGAGTAGGATTTTTGACATCTTAATTCAAAACCTCTTTTCTACCTGAATGCTTTGGCTATTCCTTGCAACATTTAGAGGCATTCATGTTGATAAGTAGTTTGGGGCCCGCATCTGACCTTTGAAGAAATCTGGATTGGTCTGTGTTTGGTAACAGGAAGGAATTTGACTGCCTGTCTGCCTTCTGGGGAGGAGGGAATTGTGAATCAAGACATGTATTCTGGACTCAGAACTTCTCTGAACATTTGCTGAGTGAAAAGTGAAAACAGCAGCAGCCCCACACCATCAGGGCCAACTTTTTCTATATATTGTACCCTTTGCTCTAATTTAAAAGGTAGAATTTCAATAGATTTTATAATTTTGATGCTTTTGGGGCTTATTTTAGACTTACCTCAATCACACTTTTTAGCTATAAGATGTTCTTGCTGGTACATTGTAATGCAAATTGGAGAGCTTTCCAACAGAACTTTAAAAAAGCTTTACATTAAAAAAAAATCCCATAGCCTAGAATTTGAGTTTTGTACAAAAATAATAGACTCTAGTTTCTGTCAGAAGAGGAGCCCAAGAGCGTTGTTGAATCAAGGTGACCTTCCATGCTGCAGAAAGAGTCAGGCAGAAGATCCACTTAGCAAATGAACAGAAAGATCTGTGATGTGAAGCTGGGGGAGTGGCTGAGGCTGGTTTCACTCTTATTGAGTGCAAGTAAAAAATTAAGAAGACAAGTGTAGATGAGATAACACTGTGAAAGAAACAGAAGATCCCCTGACTATGCTTTCTTGCCTTTCTGAAATGTTTCTGTCGCTAGTCATTCCTTTTAAAGGGTTATCTCCTGAATTCCAGCTTGGCAAAGGTAGAGGATATTGATGAGCATAATCACATGGTGTTTTCCCAGAGCATAGTTCACAGAGGACAACAAGCAAGCACAGAACAGCGTAAGTCTTTAAATAAAACTCCTGCAAAACAAGCATTTTATATCCTGGTCAATTTGGCCTCTCTCAAATCGAGCTTGTGTTTTGCATTACAAAAGCCATTGCATGTTTTTAAAACCTGTGATTTAAACTAAATTTCTTCACAGTCATTGGTAGCCTGAAAGAAAAGTTATTTTATTTTTGGGGAAGAAGAAGGACGGGGTAGAGGATTGCTTTGTTTTCTTAACAAATTTCTAAAAATTGTCCTAGAAGTTGATGTGGAATCAGAGGGATTTATGTAGTAAGGGAGGGGTTTCCTGTGGACCAGGCTTGAGCATTAGCACCCTAAAATGGTGACCGCAGACTGAGCTACTTGAATATTTTTGTTTGGCAGCAGGAAAGGTCTTTTTTTTAAATGGGGACTTCTTCTCTAGCTTTCACAGATTCTGAGAAGGGCAAAATACCCTGAATATGCTCTCAGGATTCCATGCTCCCTAAGTGGGGAATCTGGGAGAAATGTCAAATCTGCCTTTGCAGACCACTGAAGACAGAACGTCTCTGCTTTGCTGCCTTCCCCTTTTAAGATGGTGGAGGGACCTCTGTCATTCCCGTGGGAAGACTTTACATAGAGGATGACTTAATAGGTAGTATGTTTTGGCTTTGCTCTGGCTCTGTTTTCCAAATACTAATATGGGAGGAGGGGGTGTTCTTAGATTTGAAGGGAAAGTACTCCCTTTAAAGTCTCTGTCTCCTGTTGACTTCTGGAAACAAACGCCCAACTGGGGAGATGGAAGAAAGTACATCTTCAGAACACTTGAGTCATGTCCAGTGGCACACTGACTGGAAGGTCTGTGTCATGCTGGCAATTGAGACCTGCCATCTTAGGTCATGCTGGCCAAATTCATCCAATGCACAACAAGGCTGCATTAGTTATTAGTTGACATCCCAAAGCCACAACAGCTTGGCTGGCATTTGGTTCCTCCAGCAGCCCTGGATCACTGCTTCAGGTTCTTATGTTCTCAAATAGGATAGCCAGGGAGTAATATTGTAAAAATAACCTTGCTTGTGTGGAGTACACCTGCTAAATAATTTCTTACCTACACCTGATGATAAAATGACAAGATTTTGGCTTGATAGACTTGGCTTCAATCGTGGAATAACTCCAGGTGCATCACGTGGAGCCTCTCTGCCTTTTTCCCACCTTCTTCCTATCTGCTGCAGAGAGATAGCAGCAGTGAGTACCTCGCAGGGGTGTTGGGAGAGGAATCAATTGGAGCGTGAGGAGCTCTGGCTCTGCTGCAGTGCGGACGGCTCAGCTCCCTCCCTCTGGATCCTCATTCCAGGCCATGACGAGCTTCCCTGCGTGGCGCTGGGCCAGCCGCCGCCTCTCCACACTCCCTTTGCCGCCCAGAAACCTGGGCAGTGGCTTTTGCCCCTTGCAATCACCTTGAGTGGGTGGTAAAATCCAGTCAATTAATGTCACAGGGAGACTTCAGTTATCTCCCCACCCCACCCCATTGACACGCAAACTTCAATTGGCAGAATGTCAACAGAAGTTATTGCTGCTGACGATGAGATGGATAACTCTTGCTGCTAAAATAATATCTGATGTTTTGCTCAGATGTCTAATGGGTTTGCTTTTTAAGCATGGATGATGCAAAATATCCCCAAGGCATTATTCCCAATAAGTTATAGAATCCCACTTAATGTCTATTTTTAGGATTGAATAGGTTCTGTAAAGGCTCATTTGTTTGAAGAAAAGATAGTTAATAACTTTGCTTTCCATGTGATTTTGAAGAGACAATTTTTGGCCATACCTCCCCTTCTTTATCTCCACTTCATTTGGCTCGCCTGTGCCCTGGAGTTGTTGCCATTAGTGTGGGAGGTAAGAAATTAAGGAATTAAATAAATGGAGGAGAACTGTTAAAAGAGCAATAGTAGCTATTTGTACACTAGGAAGTGGTCACTTCTAAGATATCCAGCTTTTTAATTTCTGTATGAGGATACAACATTTAAAAGAGGAGGAGTGCTACAGCCTAATTAGTAAATGTATGAGAGGAACAGCAGAATGTGGGGGTGACTGTGGAAAGGATCACTAGATGAAGAATTATTGATAATAATAATAATAATAATATTGATATCTTATTATTTTAAAGTGCAGCATTGTTTTTAGTCTCCCTAACTAATGTTTAATTTAACTTGAATTTAAACCACAGAGTGCAGTGGATTGCAAATAACTGAGTTGGAAAGCTTCCAAAAGCCATTGAATTTCAGTGGTTTTAGTGTTCTCCAGTAAAACAACTTGTTTTAAGCAAGCTATATGCTTGTTTCTGTGCTCTAAATAGAAAATAATGATGTTATGCATTACTGCATGAACTATATTTGGCACCCACCAGCAATATTCATTTTCTCTCGCTTCTCTCTCTTCCTCCTTCCTTCCCTCCCTCTCCCTCTCTCTCTCTCCAAAAAAAGCACGTATATATGTCTGACAGTAATCTAGGAGGCCAAGTAACAGATCACATTCTTATACTACTAAAATTGTATGAATGCCTAACACAGCTTAAATCCCTTAAATTGGGATTTATGAAAGGATGACAGCAAACACTCTTCTAGCTATGCCATCGCTCAGGCAGTTACAGAAACTGCTTTACATTTATTTGTGAGAATTTAAGTGATAAATGCACATTTTTCCTCCTTTTATCCATGAATAAGCAAAGGTGAATGACTTCAACCAATACTGGGAATCCAAAGCTCTGCCTGTGCTGGTGAAGCCAGCAGGAGCATGCTACTGGTCAGCAGTTCACTGCGTGATGTTTGGGCATATTTTGGGGGAATAACATGGGCTGGACTCTGTTCCCACTGGACAGTATGGACAAGGATATCCTGTTTTGAGTGGAACAAGGAGTATAGCTGTGCAAATGCAAGCTGTGCCACACCACTTATTTTAAGATCCAGAGAGCAGTCCTTTGCCTCTTCTATTCACTAGTATTTATTTGGCCTTGGAGATTATCCCCAGTTCCCAGAGAAGTTCCTGAATTGCTAGCCAGATATTGACTGCGTAATTCAAGTTAGTTTGACCCTAGAGGAGTCATTCTAAACAGTTCTTTTCGATAGGAAAATACACCTCCTTCACTTCTGGGAAACTCATATTACTTGTGAGTCACAAGGGTTTAAAAAAGCAAAACCAGCTGGCAATGAAATTATGTGAGAAATGAGTGTTCAAGAGCTCCTCTGAAAGATCCTATGGAAAAACTGGGGAGCTAAAATGTGAAATGAGGGGTGGGGCCAGGGGGGTATAGAGGTATCTGCACATAATAGTCCAGAAAAGCAATGGTCCCTAAAGACACTGAAAACCATTTAATTCTCTGGTGCTTATGGAGTATTTTCTCTTCTTCCCCCAATATTCTGGTAGGTCAATACATTCCCTCCTGAGTCCAGACTCAGTAGAGGTTCTCAGAAACCTGGTTAGTCTTGTTTTTTACCTTGGACTACTGCTCTAATTAAACTACCCTCACTAATTGGATCAGAAGTTTGAAGAAAGCTTTGCATTAATTTCCAGAGCAGGGTTAGGCAAAGAATATAATTTTTTCCCCACTAGTTTCCATGCTGGTACCTCTTTAGGCGCTTTTCTTTTGAGCCCTTAGCCTGTCTCTGCTGCTCCTTTTAATATTTCCTTCCTCTTCAGTTTTCCTGTTGATTCTCAAAGTCTCAGAATTTATAATCCTTCACCCAAAAAGAAAATTAGGGTTTAATTAAGGTCTAATGTCTCTTCTCTATCCCACATTCTCTCTTGACATTTTACAGTTCTGAGATGTAGAAAATACGAAAGAAGTCCCATTTGGCTTCAACAGTGATTAATGCTAGCAAGAAGCAAGTCCCAAAGTACAAGAAATTACAAGATAGATGCAAGCTGTCATCATTTAATCCTATTGCTTTTTGTTTGGTTTGGTTGTTACCCAAGTAACCTGAGTTCTTCAAATTTACCCTTTGCCTGGGGGGAGGTTTAGCTCTACTTTGTGTGGTGCTTCTCTGTGATGTGGTCTGTGAGGGTGACAGGTAAGGGACAAACTGAGCTGGGTCCTGGCTAGAAACTTCTAGCCAGGGCAGAGGACAGGGAAGGGAGGAAGGGGACGGGTCTGAAAAGGGTTAACATCTCTAGAAGTCTGCTGGTGGCTTTAAAGGATTAAAGAAAGATGAATACAGGAGTGGTAAGGAGTGAGGAGTCATAGATAGGATTCTCCACACACAATCCCTCAACTCTGATGGTGAAAAGTAACATTCTGCTTAACTTTGAGGACTTTCAGGAGGTGGTCTTTGACTGCCATGCTGAGCTGGGTGAAGGTGCAGGCAGGTCTGATGTGCATTCAGAGTCCTTTCTTGTCAAGAGCACGAGAAGCTATTTTCTTCCTCAAGGCACAAGAAATAACAGGAGCAAGGCATTTGCATCCACAGTGGCAGGAATGGACAATAAAAGCTGCTAACAAATGTAGTAATCATGTATGAAGGTGCTTTTGCAATGGACCGTAAAAAAAAAAAAAAAAAAAGAAAAGATTTTTCAGTCTAGGTGGCCAGAATTTCAGAGATGCTGAGGGTATCCAGATTTCACAGACTCAACACAGCTGCAGCAAAATGAGCCCATCAGCTTCTTCATCTTCACTGAAAGGCTTCTCCTGCTTTTAATCACCAAAGTCCTGCGTAAGACTAACATACTGATGTGTAACATCTTAAAGCAGCCAACACAGACCATTTCCAGTGCCAACTGCCTCCTCCTACAAACCTTGTTTCACTTGCAGAAATTGCTGCTCGCAGGAAGTCTTTAGCTACCCAGAATATCTGAATGCCCATTTCTCCTCAGAAAATTGACGGAAAGCAGGTGTCCAAAAGCATTTCCAGCAAATATATTGACAACTCTGAAATGTGATTTAAGCTGTTGCTGTTGATGCACTGGTGACTTGGAGTGTGCCAATCCCATGCTCGTCCATGCCTGGAGACAGTTCTTACCCATTCACCCCTGACACCTCAGACTTAAGATTACACCTGATCTGAAGCATCCCCTAAACAAAACAAACCATGAGCTGATCGCCTTGTGCAACGTGCAACCACACAATAGTAATCACAGCTAATGACTCTGCTAAATGCTAGACTGCACACACCTCCTTGTTTGGTGTTTGTTTTGTATACAGAAGGTAACATCGACTGAATAACGAGGATGCCAAGTTACAGATGGGGTTGTGGAATCGTATTTGACAGCCGATTAGAGTAATCTGACAGAAATGATGACTTAATCACCACGACAGACTCCAAATTCCCAGATAGAATTCCACCCAGGTTAATCTAATTTCCTTGCAATATTTTTGCCAGAAATAGACTCTTAGCCGGCTTGTTTTCTCCCATGCAGATGTCACATGGCTTTGACAAGAATGTAAATAGGTACTGCTATTTTTGTTGAAAACATGACTTTGAGGCTCTAAAGCTGGAGAGGTGGCATGCCTTTGAGATGCATGGGTTGCTTTGCTGTGTTTTTTTTTTCCTCTAATGACGTTATGTTTACATACAGCAAGATGTACTCAGGAAAAAGAGGGGGGGAAAAAGATGTAACTGTTCAATTGTAATTCTAGGCCTTGGCGTGGTCCTGCTGCTGCCCTGGACATAGCCAGCAGCCAGATTCTCATTAATTTCAGGGGGATTTTCAGGGTTGCATGTTTGACAACTGTTTCTTTGCCTTTTTGATTCCTGTGGACTGCCTCAGCACCCCTGCTTGGGATGCGCCCAAGGAGAGGCAGTGACGTTCATGGCCCTGGGCTTTGGGTGGCCTCTGTGACAGCACAAGCAGCAGTGAAGCCCCCACTTTGCTGCCAGCACTGCCACAAGGCACTGACAACCTTGGGCAACAGGCATTTGCCTGCTCTCAGCTGTAAAACAGTGGCAAAGTGTGTTTTGAGACCAATGGACAGAGAGCACCTGTAGGAAGAGCAGGTCGTGCCCTGCTTGCTGCACACGTGTGTTCAGTAGAACTCTCTGTAATATTGATGAGGAGAGGTTGCTCCTCACAGCCCATACTCCAGCCTGGGTTTGATATCCCCATGCACAGTGCTTGCCAGGGGAAGCTGCCCATGCTCAGATGGTACTTGCTTGAGAGCTGTGTTGTTCTCTTTTACTGTGTGTGCTGAGTACAGGATGATGTTCAAGGTAATAAATGACTTGATGAGGTTATTTTTCTTGTTCTTGCCTCTTTATTAATTGTAAGTGTGCATTCATAAATACTGTATTTTCATAGGCAAAGCTTTCTCCAAGAAAAGGAGGAAATGTTTCCTGTTGTTCTGTGTGGCAGCATGACATACTGAGAAATCACTTACCTTGAGATCCATAAGTGATGTATAGTTACAATAACAGCTTCCTGATAAGACGGGAAATCCTTCATTTCAGTAGATGACATGATTCTAGTGAGTGGCACCTAATTTAAAACAGTTTTATATCATCTGTAATCTTTTGGAGGGCCTGGGAAGGCACAGCTATTTTATTATTTTATAGCCTGCAGTTATACAAGGGAGATACAAAACGTACAGATTATTTTGTCTTTTGCTCATTGTAGAGTGAAAGGATAGTACCTATTTAACTTTTGTCTCTGCCCCTTTAATTTTCTTATTCACTACTTCTTTGAGAGTCATTCTTTTCTTTTCTTCTCTTTTTTACACCTACCTTTAAATATTTTATGGGTAGAGAGCTTATAATATGTATTGTCACGGCAGTTGTCTCTAGAGGTCAGCAATGAGTTTAATAATGAGATGCGAACCAGTGACTCTGTAAAACCCATTTCAGGTTATAAATGGCATGTTTTATTGAATCTAGTGTTAAAGGTTGTTAACGTATCAATTGGTGATGGTCAGGGTTAAACAAGCTTCAACATGAGCCCTCTCATGTTAGGAAACTGTCAGTAAGGTATTTTTCCACTTTCCTCTTAGCTGAAGCCAGGTTTGTGTATCACATCCATTTTTCGGGGTGTTCTGCAGTTCAAACTCTCCAGGCCTGAGCTGTATTTTTTAGTGGTTTTGCACTGATGTAATTTTAAGCACAATGCATCACTCCCAAATACAGCCTGATGGCGTGAGGAGGACCATGAGTTTTTAGCAGGAACTTTTGAAATCAAGTCAAAACCTATTTGAAGCATCATGTTAAGTCTTACCTCTTGGTTTGTGAATGTACCAGATTACTGAGTTAATGAACATGGGGTAATGGTGTGTGACTGAAGAGAATGACTTTGCATATGCAGTAATTGTGCTTGTCAGGTAACACTGATCTTTCTGTTGTGACCATGGGCTGCAAAAATAATTTCTTCACGTGAATTTGGTCTAAAGTTGGCTTCTCTAGTTTGGGCAGTTTGAAAAGTGAGAGGTGTTTAATGTTCTTAAAGTAGCCTTTATTCAAAATATTTCCTCTTAGGGGCACATAAACACATCTGTAAAGAGCAATTGATTGATTCTCTGTCTACAAAAGGCCTGAAATTGAACTGGGTTTTTCTCTTATATCCTGCATATTCCTGAGTTTTCAATACTTGCCTTTCTTTCCTCTATTTTGTCACCACTCCATTGCTCCTCAGAGACCTCAGTAACCTGCAATGGCCTTGTGGAGAAAGTTAAACCTTTTTTCTTCTTTCTTTTTTTGCTTTCTGAGTGGACATGCTGCCTCACATTCCCACAAATTTTAAGTCTCCTGCAGTGCCCAGTGTATTGTTGATGTCTGGAAAAATCTTAAGCCCTAAAGAAAACAGAGAACAATAGAAGTTCCCTTTTTTCTATAAAACTGATCTAATAAGAGTGGTAGCAGGCAAGTGCTGGGCTATTAAAGTCCATTGAGGAAACAAATGATTTAAAGAGAGCAGAATTGTTAAAACTGAAGAAAATTTATGCATCCTGACAACAACATCTACCTTGTGGCTTTGCCTTTCCCTAGGACACACTGGGGAGTTGTGCAAGCAGCACAGGGAATACATTGATTTGCAAGGCCATGGAGCGTTCTGGACTTTGACTAAATCTAACAGAAACATTCACAGCAATATTTTATGTTTTCTGAAGAATCCAGCAACTTTTTCCCTGGTGGTTAAGTTACTTCACCAAAAGCAATGCAGATGTGGGTTTCTGTGCGGCTTTGAAAGCATATTTGATACAAGGGCATGGATGTTCTCTCCTGCTCAGCTGTTTTTGTTTCCCAGAGTTTGTCATAACAATCTTTTATTAGGAAAATGGAATTGCCTCTGACATTTTCAGGCAATGCACAGCTGTGCTACACTGAAAAATGATAGAAAAGTAGAAAAAGCATACATTTTTTCACCTGTTCACGTGAATTGGTAAGGAATTGCTGAGGAGAGAAAAGGCAGTGGCCCTGCAGCTGCCAGAAGGTTTGTGCAGTCAAATCCCAGTAACTATGCAGAGTCCAAGAAAGAAAATAAAAATAGGGGGTTTTTTTTGCAAGCTTAAATATCTCCCACATTGAATCTCAATGTCAGGTCAGTTCTGGAGGCTTTCAAGAATCTGTAATAAAATTTCCCTGAACACACCACAGTGGCCACAGGGCTGGCTATCACCAGTGTCCTGCAGAAAACTCTGATCATGAGGGAGCTCAACTGCTGTGGTGTTTTTATTCCTGAAAGAACAAAAACACCGTTTGTAGAAATTTTATTGGAGCTGTCAACAATTCAGTGTGTGAGCAGTATCATTTAGCAGAGGAAGCTGAGGACACAGCAGCCCGAGTGTGCCAAGGTGGGATGTTCAGCACAGAAAGCTGCAGACAGGGGTTGGTTTCCTTTTTTCGGTAAGAGGGACATGAATGGAGGAAGAAGTTGAAAAGGAAAAAGGATTTGGAGTTTTTATGGAAGGCAGAATTGTTTTATGTTGTGGTGGAAGCTTTATGAATGAATGTGTAATGGATACTAAAACAAAAATATGAGATACTAAACAATTATAGGAAGCTATTTTAGGAATCAAGATCTCTTCTTCTTCAGTCCTAAAAGAATGAGCACAGTTTTTTTAATTACAAGCAAAATTCATTTGTCAAACTCAACTCCTCTGAGTACATTTGAAATGCTTGCTAGTTCTTAAATTACTTGAAAATTACAGCTTGGTTTTGGCAGTGGTTGAGCTCAAGGAAAAAAAAAGTTGGTAAAACAGAAACCAAGCATGCCATAAACTAATGAGGGCTGTAACTTTAGAGGTCTTCTGAAACTAGATACAGCAAATTAAAGATTTATATGAGTCCTATGGGCCCAATGGTCTCTTTTTTTTTTTTTTTAACTTCCTCATTATAAAATACTCCTTTACCATTTCATTTTTTTATAAGCCTATAATACAGTGTTATTCTGAATTTATATAATTTCAACATGTTTAATATTAAATCGTGTCTCTTTTTAGCCCTTCACTAAAAACATCACTCTTGATTTTTTATGACTATCCAACCTGCCTTACTCTCTTTCATTTTTGTTTTTAGATGCATCATCCTATTCAGATGAAACCTGCAGATAGTGAAAAGTCAAATGGTATGTGTTCAATTTATTTTTACTTAATTGTGTCTTTCTCTAAACTAAAGTAAGCACAACATTGTGAGAGATTTTGCTTTACTCCTTTTGTGGTGAAAATAATAGGCAGTTTCCCTACACCTGACGTGCTGGGAAGGTGTTGAGCTGCTCTGAACTCCCTTTTATCTTCTGCTTTAAAGAAGGAAGGAAATGTCCCCAAAAAAGGGTCTTCCTTGTACCTGCTGTATGTCATGACCTGCCTCACTGCATACATCCTTCCCTTGGGTTCTCCTAACAGTGAGGTATTGTGGGAGCACCTGAGATTGATAAAATGGAGATAAAATGTTGATGCTGAAAATTTAAAATAAAAGAAACAAAAAGGCATACCTGTGTTAACAAATTATGTAAGTACATGATGGCCTTAAACATTTGCCAAAAGTACCTTTTTACAGAATGATGCCATTCTGAATCTGAGCCAAATTTAGGTTTTAATCATATGCTTCATTATGAGCTGGGAAGCCCATTTTGGAGCTCTCTGTATACTTATTCCTCAAAACGATTGAAAAATGAATGCTATAAAGACAGTAATATCCATTTGGAATACTAGGGTACTGCCTAAGTGGATGTATATGACATGCAAAATAGATGGCAAGGTAAATCTATTAGACATGCCAGGTTTATATATTCAGGGAAATAAGATAATCGAATGGTAGTGCAACTTGGCAGCGTGTGATTCTTTAAAAATATATACGTGTATATTTTGCCCCTTGATTTGTTCCTGTAATTTTCTAAAATATATGTTAAAGATATCATCTGCCTTCTTAGATTGCAAGTGCTTCATTTTCCCTTAAGGCCCACATAATCAGAGCTGGTTCCTCCAACAGGCATCTTTGCACCTCATTAATTAGTAATCAGGGCAGAAGCCGTGCACTTAGAGATCTACATACCTGCAAATGTAAATTATGATTGGGCTCTAAATCTCTCCGCAAGGCTTTTTTAAGGCTTCTTTTTTTTGCTAATTGTAGTGCATCCCTTTTTCAGGCTTCTCCAAGGATTATGAAGTTTGGAAGGAAATTAAAACTTCGCATTATGCTAGGTTTCCCATTATGACAACTTTCCAAACAAAAGTGGCCGTGAGCGCAGGAAATATGAGCTGTCACCCATTTGTACGAGAGGGGCTGTTCTCTCTCTCAGGTTGGAATCATAGAATCATTGAATATTCTGAGTTGGAAAGGACAGATATCCATCCATGAGGATTCTCAAAGTCTAGTTCCTGGCCCTGTGCAGGACAATCCCAAAAATCTCACAATGTGCTTAAGTGTATTGTCAAAATGCTCCTTGACCTCTGTCAGTCTGGCGCTGTGACCACTGCTCTGGGGAGCCTGTTCCAGTGCCCAGCCACCCTCTGGGTGAAGAAATTTTCCCAAAGACTTTTAGCAGATTTCTTGCTGTCTTTGAGTGCTCAGAATAGAGGCCAAGGCACCTGGATGGGCAGAAGGACTGAACTTTTCAGGCCTCACTGTGGTCAAAGAGAATATTGCTGTTGGAATCCAGACTAAAGTCCCTAGTATTTACTGCTAGCAGTGGGCACAATTATCCCTTAGGCACCGGAACGCTGGCCTGAACCCTCTGTGGCCTCCATGGGTTCTTCTTTCAAAGACAAATTTCACCTCAATTTCCTTGGCAAATTAGAAAAATAAGAGGCAATGGGCCAAAATTGACTCCCAGTGAGTTACTTGTTCGTTGCCTGAAGTGTTTCTTTCTAAAGGAGATTGAACATATTGGAAAAACACTGTGGGGAATTGTGCAAATTCTGTCCTTCTCTGCAAGTAGTGCCTGCTTGGAAGGCAGGGTAGGCTGGCTCCTGGCTGCTGCTGTTAGTCTAGGGTTATCTGCATGAAACTCCCGTCTGCACTGTGGGAATACTCTCTTATTTTCTGACATCTATTCCAAGCATAAAAATGACAAGGAATTGGGCTTTTTCACCTTTTTTTTTTCTCTTGCCTTTCTTTGTATTTTGGAGAAAAAACAAATTGTCATTTCAAGGGTTCCAACTGTCAAATTAAACACCTTTTTAAATTTAGATTCCTGAAGGGTGCGGGAACTTTTGATAGGAATGTTCAAGGGGTGGTGAACTGTTTTTTTTTTAATCAACTGGAGAAACAGAAGGCAAACTAATACCACAATGATGGTAATAATGGTACAGCTCCTCAGAAAGGCAGGGCGCAGGCATGGGGTTCATGGAGTGGGTGACAGTTTGCCAGCACTTGGAGATCAAGAAAGAAAGAAAACAACAGCGTGGGGGATGTGGAGGTTTGTTTGGCACATGTTTCCCACATGCTCCAGGCTATCCATCTGAGGAGGTATATTATCCATGCCAACAGCAAACTGTAAACTGTACCTCTTCAACCAGATTGGTAAGTTCAAAGGGGAAAAGAAAAAAGACATGCCAAGGCATCTTGGTTTTCATGATCTGTGGTGGTTGAGCTTTTGAGGAATACTCGAGTCTCTTTGATTTCTGAGTCATGGGAGGATCCCAGTGGATTTTATGAGTAAAGTAGTGTTTCTCAGTTTGCAAAGAGGCTAAAGCAATTTTCTTGGTCAAAAATTTCTTGCAGAAAGACGTGTAGGACAAGTTGAGCACTCTACAATTCTTCTGAGCTTGTACATGTTTGTGAAGGATTGATAGACCTGTTCAAGTTCCATAGGGAGGAAGGACAGGTCCTCTCATTCAATTTACAGAGGTTTTCAAAGAACAGTATTTGCTGTGTGATTAAGTGCTCCCTCCCCATATTGAGTCCCTTGTGAAAAAGCTTTGAATGAGGATCCAAGCCAGAGACTCCCAGGATGAAATGCTCCTCCTTTTCCATCACTGTTCCTGCCCTTAGGTGTCTGTGTCACCTGAGGAATCTGTCCCTCAACACCAGAGACCAAGCTCACCTCATGGAAACTGGGAGATGGGTATGGAAGGGACACCTCCAGCACACCTGGACCAGGCTGCTCAGAGCCCCATCCAACCTGGCCATGAACACTTCCAGGACTAGGGCATCCACAGTTCCTCTGGATAACCTGCTCCCATGGTTCATTCCTGGACTGCAGTTTGTCTAAGTTGTTTCTCTGCTCATGCAGATGAAGCAAATCTTGATCTCTTCCACCAAGCTTTTAGCACCTAGACTTGATGGGGCAAGACTTGCCCTCAGATTTAATTAATTTGACTACCCAGGGGGATTCTGAAAAGCTTCTTACTTTTGAAAAATATACCATCTCTTGAAGATCTGCAGATGATGAATTTTGTAGTGTGTCCTGGTCTGATCACTTTTGTGCAGGTTGTTTTAACCTGTCTAGAAAGTTTTGGTTAAGGATTTTCTGCCAAAAAAGCATGTTTTCAACTTTGAAGCTTCCACCATTACTGGATTCATCACTCACAGTATTTATCCTTTTAAGGACATTTTCAAACAAAGGGGGTTCCTCCAGTCTAATGCTGAAAAACTTACAAACACCTGCTTGACTCTTAAGTTGTCTGTGGCCATTAACATTCTACAATTTGCAAATGCTTAAATGTCTTGGATCTGGATTTGAACACAGTCAATACTTTCAGGCTCATATCCTAGAGACAGTACGCTCTTAAATGGATCAAAGCATCACTGCTTCAGGGAAAATGACAAAATTCTCTATTTAAAAAAATAAAGTAGGCAGGAGGGTAGCTGAGTAATCTTATAATTTATGTTTATTGATTTCGTTAGTGGAAAATTTTTAAAAAAATTTTGAAATTCTAAGTGGCACAACTTTGCCGAATTGGAGGTAGTAATTAGATGCCATATGTTAGCACTAACACATAGAAAAGTTGATAATTAATGCAGGCAGCTCCGGATTCAGGTGTGACTTTGACAGATTGTATGCAAGGGGTTTTCACAGGCTTACAACTAGGGATAAAAAGTCTGATTTCACCTTTTCCCTTCTATATGGGAAGAAAAAAACCAGACCAAACCAAAAAAAACCGCTTACACCATTTTTACATAATTAACTATTTATCTAGTTGCTCAAAAGAGAAGGAATCTTCTGGGGAGAAAATTCACTCTTTATCTGACTGGACTCCTCAGAAATGTACAACAAAGGGTTATAATTTTGATCTTTCAAAATTTTGGGAGTTTAGAAGAGTGAAAATAAAAGTTATGTTGAATCTTCAGGGAGATTTCCCACAATTATTACAGGGTTTAATTCTTTTGTAGCATTCAGAAAATAATCTCTACTCCTTTATCCTCCTGGGTTAGCACAAGCAATCTAATACAGCCTGCAAGAAATGCTCATTACTGAAGCAAATTGAGTAAAGCTAAAAATTAGACCCTTCAGGATGTTATTCTGCAAGCTGGATGTGGTGCTGTCAGAAGACAGGAGGCTCAGTTTGGAAAGTTCCCCTCCCAGCAGAGACAGATTTCATCTCAGATAACCTTTGATGGCTAAGGCATAGTTCTGGGTTCAAACACGATGCCTAGGCACGTCTGCTAGTGATGGCAGTGCTAGCCTTGACGGGGTTAAAAGAGCAACTCTAGTCATTTTAAAACAGGTGTCTGTACCTCTTTGTGCAGTGTTCCTGCATTCTGGCAAACCCCACCCCAAATCCAGCAGGCTTAGCACTGGATGTGTCACTTGATCTGCCCTGGCAGCACAGCCAACCTGCATTTGTAATGTGTTGGGATGGATTAAAGGTGAACCCCATAATGTGTTAATCAAGAAACTGTGCAGTTTCACACTTTCCTTCCTATAAATAGAACTTCAGGCCTTGTTTACTGTGACCTTCTGACTGCTTCTGCTCCATCAAGGAGGGGCACTCAGCTACCCCATTCTACCTGCCACTTCCAAACAGTTGTATCTCCTTCATTCCCCCAGAGTGGTGTAAAATAGTCAGAAAGTTCGACTAAGCCCATAAGCAAGGTTCAGAAATAATGATGTCAAACACATGCTAAAAAAGTTTTGATTTTTCTGGATTTTGAATTGTTGAAACCTACCCCAAGGGTGGGAGAGAGAGTTATCAAGCAGCAGTGAAATGCTTTTGAGGTATGTGTACATGTGCTGGCCCTTGCCCACTGTTATCCTTCCCCCAACATTTTTCTTTGCCTGCTGTCATTGCCCAGAGCACTGGCAGCTCCCAAGCTTTGTCCAGCCCCTCAGAGCTCATTCATTCCTGATGTCCCTGCAGCTGGAGCTCAGGACATCTAAATGTTGTCATGATGCCCAAGATCTGAGAGTTGGCTGGAAGGTAACAGCATCTGTCAATCTGCTCAGTCAGTGTAAAAAAATCTGTAATCTGCGCTCATTAGCAGGGGAAGGACTCCCATTTCTCCCTTGGGAAGAGAGGAGAAAGGGAGAAAATGTCTTGTCGTGTACCTTGCCACCTTGCTGGGAGAGGTGAGACCTCTCACTCTTTGAAGGAGCTTATCTCTTGGCATTGCCAACAACCAGTTGAGCTGAGACCAAACCTGTAGGTCACTGAAGTTAGGCCAGATGGGTTTAGGCTGCCATCCTTTCCCTAAACAGAAGCACCTGTCCCAGCCTCAGTGCTTTGCTGGGTCATGTGTGTTTAATCCTCATTTTACAGTCCGTGGGAGAAATCCAGCATACACAGGAAAATCCACAGGCTTGGCAGATCCAGAGGGAAGTTTGCTCACCTCTAAAAACATTTGACCCACACTTCTTGCACCCTGTTGTCTGATTCTCAAACCTTGCCTGTGTGGCTGGTAAGAATTCATTTCAGAAAGAAAGAAATGGCTGACCAAAAATGCAGAAATAACTCCTGAAAATCAGTCTTATCGAGGTGGAAAAGTATTCCTTTCTCTGTGTGGGAAAAACTCTTTCAGCCTAATAATATCAGATGTTCTTTCAGATGGAGTAAAAACATGTCATTTTGATCTTGACAATTGTCACTTTAAATGTTTTTTTATGCTGGGCCTCCAGCCAGAAAAAGAATAGCAATTTTCTTAAGCTTCAACACTGATCAGGACTGACTAATGGCACTGAATGCAGAGCACGTCATCATATCAATATGTTTTCTGTACTCTGAGCATTCTTCATGAAATCTGCATTTTTAAGATGTACAGTACACAGGAGCTGGATGTTTAATTTACTATAAAATCACCCTCAAGCTGCAAACCTGCAAATCATGTTAGTTAAATGGCATATTTATAGGTTTACTACCAAAACCGAAGGAGGCCGATGGGGAGTTTGTTGCCTGCTACTCTTCGGAAAATTAAAACAAAGCCTTCTGTTCACATCTCATTTCTTTTGAGTCTCTACGTGAATCTCTTTGGTTTGAGGCTTTGTTCTGGCACCAAAGCAGGACCCAAGGGACCTCCTTTGGGATGCTGTGGCAGGCATTTGTCCAATTTAGCCAGCAGCTATTTTTAAAAGAGAGTTGGACCTATCCACCCTTAAGGTGGACCTTCACACTGTATTTCAAGCCTAAGATCAAATTTAAACTGGTTGGTACTAGCTGACACAGAGACACAAAATTAGAAGTTCATAACACAGAGCAGAAGGCAATGCTTGGAAATGTGCTTGGCACCAAGGCTTCACCCAGCCTGACCTCAGTCTGTGGTGTGGAAAAATCCAGGCCTGGCAGCCCAGCTGGATCCCTTGTCTCAAAACCTTTCCTGCACTATGGCCATAGTCTGTGGCTGGTTTTGAGGGGACAGGCTGGCCAGGGAACTTCTTCAAAGTTTGCTTTGAGATTGCTCAAGACAATGTAGGAATTGTCTACAGCCAAGTTACAGGCATCCTTCCACCAGCAGAAGTGGCTGCCTGTATTCCTCTTGTGGCTGTGAGCAAGATAATTCAGCTTTCCCACCCTTAGAGTAATATTTAGCAGCATCAAGGTCAGCTATATATTATGAATCAGATGTAAAGCTTCATAATAAGACATATATATATATATATATCCCAACTTGCGGGTCTTACTTGCAATCACGCATATTCAGCTCTTGATCTGTAACTGGCTCATCCCATGCATTCATCATTTCTTAACCCTTTCTGGAGAGTTCACCTGCATGTGGAACCTCAATATAAAGTGTGAATGAAAATGTTCAGTCTTGAGGAATCTCTGCTGAAGAAAACATCTTCCCCTGGGTGTTAAATTCACACCAATTTTCTTGCAAGCTTGTAGAGTGAGAAGCTGAGTTTGCAGGGGCTGGTCTCTGTTTTGGGTTCTGAAAAATGCATGGGTTTGGTGCTTGCTTATATAAAAGCTACAAATACTTTTTAAAGTCAGCAATTTAAGGAGAAAATTACTTCAAACGCTTCTCATGATCAATAAACATGAACCTCTTCCTGTTATTGAAATTATTAAGTGCACTGAAAATGTTGAAGTATAACAGAAGTAAAATCCTAGAAAAAATGGACACAATTCCTTCTTCCTCAGCTGCAATTTTTTCCGTATGACAAGCTCGTACTAATACAGGAGACAGAGTTAGAGAGCAAGGAAGGATTCTTTTTTTTCTTTTCTTTTTTGTAAGCCCAGAAATGAAAATACTTCATTACAAAAATAATTTGCACAATAATAGAAATAAGTAAGTGCACTGCAGACTCTCCGGAGTAAAGCTTTCCTTCCCTCTTTGCTTCCCCACAAACCCTGACAGTCTGCTCATTAACAGGGAATTGGATTTACATGCCATTTCCAGAGAAGAAGAAAGCACTGGTGTATGTACTGTAAAATAAGCACTTAGATTTTTTGGTTTAATATAGATGGGTGGGTGCATTTTCATTTTTAAGTTTTTTCCAGAGTGAATTAAGTTTTGATGACCTCTTTAATTTTTGAGAAGGGTCCCCAGCTTTAGACCTGTAAATTTGGATTTGATTAATAGGACTGTGTGCATCCTGCTGCAGCAGTCCAGCTTGTGCTGGTGACAGTGCAGGCAGGAAATATTCTACCAATAATTCAGGTAAAGCCTGTTTGTCATGGTGTTTTTTTGCAAACTCAGCATCATTACGCATCAAAGGGTGTTCAGGTGATGTCCTGAAATATATCTTGTGTCCTCCTGAAGGGCAGAGGGCTGTGACACTAAAAAAAAAAAAAAAAACCCAGCAGAAGAATTTAATGCATTCTTTTCCAGAGCAGTCATTGCACATCTGCCTATCCAGTGCCGTGCATTAAGTTGGCTGAAATTGAAAGCTCAGATAGGAGCTGCTCTCAAAATATTTCTCAGGAATATTTTTCATTAGCTTGTATCATTACATGCACAATCCCTTCTTCACCCTCACACCATCAGGATTTCTTTCACACAAGAGGGGGGTGAAGGAATTTATCTGTATTAGAATCTATGCAAAGATATCTTTAAAAGCATCTCTAACGGAGGATATTTTCCTTTTAGAAGCCGTGAAGGGGAGGTGTATGCAGAGTGACTAAGACAGCCAATTAATATGTTATATAAACAGCAAGCACCACTAAAAAAAAGGAGAGAGAGAGAGAGAAAAATGAGATATTTGGGGTGGGGAAGGAAGGGGGCAGGGAGGTTGTAAGTATAAAGTGTTTGCCTTAGGACTTGTCTTCAGTTACAGAGCCAGACTCACATGACTGGAGCTTGGTTTGATGTGGTAATGAAGCATTGATCACAGCAAAAAGATGAAATGGCCTTTGCTCATTCATTATTTTTATCTTCTAGCTGTGGAAGACAGAAAATTGTTCATAGGAATGGTTTCGAAGAAGTGTAATGAGAATGATATCAGGGTGATGTTTTCTCCGTTCGGCCAGATAGAAGAATGCCGAATCCTTCGGGGACCAGATGGGCTGAGCCGAGGTGAGTGTGCAGCCTGTAAAGTCTCTTTCCTTAAGTGCTAATTGGGAGCTTTATGTCACAGCCGAGGTAGGCACAGCTACTGTCTGCAGCGAGAGGTTACTCTGTAATACGTCCCACGTGATGAAGGTATCCACATGAACTTTTCACAGTGACTGAAATTATCACCTTTTATTTCCAGTGTCAGAAAGGTCTCGGTGCCAACATATTAACTTGTGTTATCACCCTGTTTGTCAGCTGGAAAGGTTCCTTTGCACCCTGAGAAAACACCCTCAGTTTTCTGCTCTCACAAAATCAAAGTTGCTCCCCTGACCCCATTTCTGCTTTGTAGCACAAGGCCAAAAAAAAAAAAAAAAAAAAAGGACAGGACTGTAAATGACTGCTTGAGGGCATGAAGGGTGATGGGAACTGGCCCTCGTTGTAGCACTATCTCCTCCATTCCTGTGTTTTCTGTAACTCTATGCAAAACATAGGTCTGCTGTAAGTGAGAAACAAAGAGGTTAGCTTGGACCTGAGAGCTTTGCCTGGACAAAAGTTTGTAAAAAGAGTTTTTAAATCGTGTACCCCTACCAAAACCCAAAAACCAGGGCAGAGGTGTTAAGCATCTCCATCAAGAGTGGTCAAGTGGCCAACCTGAACTTGGAAATGAAATGCTGCGGAGATTTCAATAGCCAGTGATCCCTTTTGAGTGCAAAAGTACCTTTTAGGGAAAGGCCTTCTGAAAACCTATTGAAAAAAAAGATAAATGTATATTGATGATACAGACTGCATATTAACTCCGTGGTATGTGGACTTGAATTTATTCTCAAAGCATGAACGTTCTCAGAACACCAGTGCCAGGGGTTGCTGAGTAGATAATAAAATAAGGATAGTCCTATCTCTCAGTGCAGGATCATGCTGTTGTAACCTGCCACAGCCATTTAATGGCACAGGGAGTAAAGTAATTTTAATTGTGGAGCTGTGAAAAACATCACATCTATAGGAAAAACAAATACATAGAAAGTACACAGTTTATGCATTTTATTACATTTTCAAAAGGCACAGAAAAAGGTAATAGCACCCACTTTGCGTATAGATATGGGTATAGATTTAGATTTTTTTTTCTTTACTTTTGGATCTTCTTGTTTCTACTAGGCAATAGGATCCACAGAATTTTGTGCAACAGTTTGTGCATGGGGGTTTCCAGTTTCTATAAAACACCTATAAATTTCAGCAAAGAAAGTGCAGATATTCCTATATATCATGGCACTGCTTGAAAGCATGTACTATACTACTTCTGAACAATAAGGACTTGTTGAAAAGCCATTCTTACAATAAATAGGGAGCCCTAAGAAAATTATGCACTTACATTTATGCTTTGTGATCCCCAAATTTTTGTGGCTGGGATGCAGAAGTCCCTTCAGGCAAGGAGAGCCTCACAATCAAGGCTTTTGCCTTGGGGAAGATTAGGGCACAGGTCTACATTTGGTTCCTGCAGCTCAATAAGGAATGTTTACTGATGGAGTGGAGTGTTGCCATTATCTTTCTAGACCCAACACTGAGGCAAAATAAGTATTTCTGATTTTCACTGATTTCATTGTGTGAGCAGCACAAGGAAGGGATGATGGAAGACACAAGTGGGAAAGGAACTAATTAACTGCTGAAATAACAAGATCTGCACATCAGATGTTTTGAGCCCCCAAAAAAGATTTAATTGACTTGTCAGCATCACCCAACAAAGAAATGGATCTTTCCTGGGATCCATAAAAATCCCACTGCATACTTGCTTTAATTCAACAGACTCAGTATAGTAGGAGCATAGAAAAGCTAATTATGAAATCCACCAGAGTAAGTGAGGTTGGTGGGGTGGTTTTGTTCTGCTGTGAGCAGCAATCTCACAACAATCAGGAGCTGAAATTCCTAAGCCAGGTCTCAAATGCATCAGGCAGGGCAGTGCTGTGTGCTGGCCAGCACAGCTGTACAGTTAATGTGCTGTTCTCTCCTGCTGGAGACTGGAGATCTCAGTCCAGGTAGGTCACACACCAGTAACCACAGCAGAGCTGCATCCTCTGTGCCGCTCGGGTTCATTTCGGTCACAATCACGACTGATATTCTATCATGCCCTCATGCCTTATGCCTTGTTAAACTCGAATTGCTTTCTACACACCCATGTTCACACTTCAAAATGGGTTCAGCTGCGCCAACCAGGTTTTCAGGCAGATTTTTATCAGCTTCACGAAACCACCACTCCATGAGAGAAGGCAGAGTGTTGTGAAAATGGTTGGTATTGCAGTTGAAATGAAAAGTGCTGAGGGACATCTGCAGAGGAGGGAGCTTGACTGAAAAAGCACAAGGTGAAAAACTGCTTCAGGAGGGAGAATTTACACTGTTAAATCTGTGTAAAGGGTTCCAATCCTTAATGAGTTTTAATTCATGTTACCATTTCCAAGATGTTAACTCCCTTTGCCACAAGCATAATTTATTTTCTCATCACCCATCCAGATGTGCTCCCTTCCTAGACACAGAGGGGTGAATGAAAAATAGTCACTGTCTGAGGAAAACCCTAACCTTGCCATGCCAGAGCCTTCAGGAGCCCAGTTCAGTGCTCACAACAGTGAGATGGAAATGTGATCATGTAAACTCTGTTTGGTATCTCTAATTGCCAAGCAAGTACACCTCATGGTATCTCAGATGAAAAAAGCTTGAACAGTATTTTCCTTGGTATTTATGCCAGTTTTCAAGCTTTCTTAAAGGGTTTAGGCAAATAATCTGTATTACCAGCAGATATTTGCAAGGAATAGCTCCAGGTTACATGGCTCAGTAAAACAGTTTTGGTTTACTCTGGGTTTGGGTTTGGGTTTTTTTATTTATTAAAAACTAAAAAGGTTTTGGTTGACTTTTATTTTAGCCCATCTACACTACATCTGCAATTTTTACGACGGGGAGAGTAACAGTCTGCTGTCAACTCATAGGCAGAATTTAGGGTTGTATTGTACCACATGGGCTCCAGTAGCAAGGAGAAATCCCATCCTGTGGCATCAAGGGAAAATGTAACACTTCGTGATGAGTGTGATATAAGTGCTGAGATAAAGGGAGAGCAGGAGCTCATTGTTTCTATTGTAGTTCCTAACCAAGAGTTGACAGACCTTTAATAAAGTCACACCCATTGCTGTCACTACTCATAATGGACCATCACCTTTTCCACCCCAAATTCCTATTGTCAGCTCTTTGAAACTCAGCTCTAAAATGAGGCTAATGTGATGATACAGAGCTCCAGTGGTGGAGCAGTGTATTTTAAAGAAACTGAGATTTTTTTTTGGCTGAGTCATGTTTTCCCCATCATTACTCACTCCTGCATCTAAGAAATAACCATTATTTATACCTGTAATTTGCTATATTTCAATCAGCTACAAGAATAGGCAGCAACCATAAGGCATTGCCTTCCAAAGGCTCTGGGATAGTCCCTGTGAAATTAGCTGGCTGGCAGCAAGTAATTCCTAGCTGTGAAAGGTACTAAAAAATAAAAATATCCTGTTGGCTGTAGAGATAAAGAACCCAGGGACCCAACAGCCACAGAGGCTGGCTGCCTCTTGAGCAGGGTTCATGGGACTGTCTAAAGAAGCTTGCCACTTCCTGTACAATATTCATTATTCAGAGAGAAGGATTCAGCCTGCAGGGTTGTTTAATCCAGCACTTTTTCTGAAGAGCTAAATATGCTTTACAAAAATTCATGATTGTGATATCATGTGCTAAGCTTCATTATCGTGAAAAAGTAGAAGTGAACTGCCTCAGATGATTAAGATTTTAAATCACTTATTGTAAACGGTTTAAGGAAACTTTCAGACCTCCTGACTCCCCGCACTATGTAATGTCTACACAACCACAGATGCCAACACAGACAGCCAGGCAATGAGAGCTGGAGTGCAAAAATAGCCAGAAATCCCCAAGTTTGATTTGTAGCTGTGTAGCTGTGCCACTGATGTGCTGTATTGACCGTAGGTGAGTTGGTCACTCATCATCTCTGTTATCCTGTTGCTTAAAATAAGCGTAGTGATGCTCCTCTGCCTTTGTAAAATGCTTTTTTTTAAATCAGTGGATCAATATCTCTGTATCACTCTAGGAATTATTACCATCTGTAATGATGATAAAAAAAATCCTCTTATCCTTATCACAGGAGCACCATATAGCAAATTATTCTGCTGTATTGCTAAGTGCAGATTTATATATCAGATACCAAAAAGAAGTCAACTGGGTTAATAGCATGCACTGAAAAAACCTGCTAATAACATGTAGAGAGGGTTGGATATACCATGAAAATTGTGAGAAAGTTCAAAATGCATTTTTCTGCATCTTCTAGGCTCCTAATTGTATGATTTTTTAACAAAACATCACCAGGCACATGGGACAAGTAAACATTTCTGCAGACATTGATTACAGGGATTGTTTTTCTCATTCCTTCTTTGCTTTAAGAGCAGGTTAGAAACAGAATAGCGAGATACACCATGGTGAGGCAATTTAATTTCTTGAAAATCCATTCAGAACTTTCAGATTCAAGGGTTTTCTTGATGAATTAGTAAAAGAAAATTAGTATTTGCATCACAATTAATTGCAGGGAAGGATAGGTGAGGGACTTTTATGCTGGGGTTTTCTTTCCTCTGGATATTTACTGCTCCTTTCTGAGCTAAAGTAATACCAAGTGCCAGCTGTGGGAACACCCTGGATTAGGGGCTGCCTTCTGAATTGTGTATCAGTAAGTGATGGGAAGCAAGGACATGGAAACGCTGTGTTTTCAATAGCTCTTCAAAAGCACCTCTGTGCCTTATGCCTTTTGCTGAAATGTGGTAACATTTTCATTTTTTCCAATCATGATGGCACATTTAATTTTGTTTTCCCTTGCTGAAACTCTTTTGCAGCTGGGAGGGAAGCAACACATCCAACTGACCAATGTCTCTGCTGGCCTTTGGCCAGTAACTACATCTCAGATTTCCATTACTGCAGTTTTGCATCAATCTCTCCCAGGAGGCAATCCTGAAATGAAATAATTTGCAAGAGGCTTTATTCCAACAAGATCATCGAGGCACAGTTAGAGAACACGGTCTTTGGTACCCATTTAATTCTGGGTTTGTGTAAATTCCTCTTACTGAAGTCTGTACTTTGCAGGGTGGGTAATTGAATGTCCAATTAGAAATGCTTCGAGGGAGCCATGAACTTCAGGAAATTTAAAATCTACAACCTGTCATCCAGTCAATAGTCAAATCAGTAGAGCTGAAGAGCTGAGACACAGTTACAGGATGTGCCTCTTGTTACCTTTATGTGCCTGATATGCATAAACCTAAGAGCTTCACTGTGGCTTTTTCAAATTATTTTCTTTAGAGTGAATTGTTGCACTTGGTCTCAGACCTGTCATTGTGTGTCTTAGGTAATATTTAACAACCAGATATCACTACGGTAAACAATTTGATGTACAATTTAGTTTGCAGATGAAATGTTTTTTATCCACCAAGACAGATTTTTGTGTGATGTCTTCATTAGAAGGCTGTTTTCCAGGATGCTCCTTCAGACTGGGCTGTATTAGCGCAGGAAAGGAAAAGGAAAAGTCTGCTTTGCAATCTCAGCTAGAAACATTTTAACCCAACTAGAGCTTATTTTCATCACACTTCAATTTCCATAGCTTTTTATTCAAGCCTTATCTTTTCCTTAAAGAGAAGCTTTCATCTCAGAGGATCCCAACTACTCCTTGCAGGAGTATTTGTCAGCTTTTCACCTTTGTTTCTTTACAGAAATTGAAGAAAAATTTGTTTACAGTGTACTGGGAAGCTGTGGTGCAACCATTACAGCACCATCTGCTCAGCCAGCACTCGCAGCACTGCGCTTGCTCGGGTGGCTTTGAAAATCTCTTGGGTCTTATTCTGTGTCAAAACCCTGGTTTTAGACTTCCAAACAATGTCTCTGCATTTTGCATCTCCCTTTGGCTTCACTTTAAAACCTCTGGTAGACCATGGTGGTTTCATGAGGGAGGTTTCTTTTGTAGGTATGAACCTTACCTGAAGGTCCCTTACATAAAAATGTTCTCCTTCACTTGCAGCTTGCAGGTGTTGATGTTGTGTTAGGCTGGGCAAGAACTCCTGACTGAATGTTTCTCAACACTTCTGGAAAAACCTGAGATGAGAAGAATCACATGAAGCAGGAGCTGAAATGGGGCAGAGCTGAGCTTTTTAAAATATTTCAAATATTCAGTCACTCAAGCAGCAAACACTAGATTTGGGATCAAGGAGGAGGCCAGGATCAAGGAGGAGGCCTATCACATTTGACTGCTTTTTCAGAATTCTCTTTCAGTTTGTGGTGGGAGAGGGGTAAGGAGTAACCCTGTGAGTTTAGCTGTTCTCTCAGCCAATGTGGCAGATGTGATAATGGGCTCAAAAATTTCTCTCATGCCAGGGCTGGGTGCCTTACTCCAATTCTGCCTGCAGAAGGAAATTATTTCCAGCAGCCCTTTCCCAGTCACTCATTTATCTGCTGTAGGGGGTGAGAAGGCAGCCTTGGAGAAGCAGCTAAAATTCTTAGATCTTCTCTCTCCCTCCTCTTTTCCTTCTGTCACTGATTCCTGATATTTTGAAACCAGAGCTGATAAATAAGTGCAAGGTGTCTTGTAGGTTGGCTGTTTTTACAAAACAATCTATTTTTTGGTATAGCTAGGTAGCTGGCTGTACAAACTGAAGTTATTTCAAGCCATTAGCTATAGAAATATCCCTCTCTCCATATTTTCCCTCCCAGAGAGCTCCACAGCTCCAGTAAGAAGGGAATAATTGAATATCAGGACTCGGTGGGGTAGAACAGAAATAGTTTGCTCGTAGCTGTGGGTTGGGAAGACCTCGTTCCATGGCATGCCAATCAATGCCATGTTTCATAGGATGAGGTAAGAGGCCATGGAGATCTTTCTTGTTTCCTTGCACCACAAGGCATGAAATCTGATTAGTCCTGTCCTCTTCTAATTGTGATTTACGGTCCTAAAGCTGACAGTGTGTTCCCAAAAGACCACCTGCACCCATGTGACACAGTGAGGGAGAGAGTGCTGGAAAGGCTTTTCCCAACCCTTCAGAAACATAAAGAAATAAATCCAGTGTCCTTGGACACCAACTTCTGATTAAATTCTAGGTGCCCAACTAAACCATCTTCCTCCAGTGCATATGTGCCCCACAGAGGACAATCGAGGTCCTGCCATTGACCATGGCAGTAAATACAAGCATTTCATAACAGCTTTTTCTGAACATCTAAAATATAAATGCAAAGTGATTGAGTTAAATAGACCAAATCCTATGACATAGGCTAAGCTCCCATCCAGTGTGGCAATCTGGTCATGAAGGAAAGGAGTCCATAGTTCACACATAATAAAATATATATGATCCCATATTCCAGGCACAATAAATATATATGCACACATAATAAATGTACAATTGTTGTGTGTGAAGTGTCCAGGTTTGGTAGCTGAAAAATAACCCTTGAATGTGAATACACGTAGCAATGTCTGGAAGGATGGCTAAATTAACAAATGTTTAACTGGGGCACTTGATGGCAACCTCTTAAAGTCTCAAATAATTTAGAAATAACATTGTCTACTGAATTTTGGCCATGTGTTTGAGGTAAATTGGAAATTTACTGTGGAAATGGCCACAGTCTATCGGTGGGAAGTGGCCTGCTGAATGGAGATAACAAGGGGACTTAACCTTGTAGCCTCTGGCTGGCAAACCCTAATTAAAATGCAGCCCCATCCTCTCCGTGGAATGCTGCTTCCAAATGCTCATATTCAAGCTGCATAACCTCATTCATCAGGCATTCCCCTTGCCCAAAGAACAAGTTTCTTTCAAATTGGTACAGAGATCTGCTACAAAGGTCTTTTTGCTCTGTGACAAAGGCAACGAGACCCATGCAAATGGTTTTGGGCTGAGGAGTAAGGAGGAAGGCTTTGCAGTGGTGTTGGGCACTGAAAGTACCCAGCAGCTGAGCCCTGTGGTTAAAGAGAGAGAAAGCTTAAGGGAGGGAAGGGGCAGTCTGCTTTATCTTGAGAGGAATGCAGCCTTATTTCTCTGCTGATTCACATTTCTTTTGAGACCTGCTAATTGCAACATCTCTCAGTAAGTTACTTACAGCAGAACTGCTGGGGAGAAATTGTGATAAATGCATAAACTGTGTCTTACTGATTTTTGTTGACATTTTACATGCTTCTCATGTATTTGAAACCTCCATTCAGTAATTGTCACTATAGTACACACTCCTGGATAGTGAGAACCAAAGACGTGAATGAAGCAGTTTCTTGACCATTATCAACAATATTATTCAGGGCTCTGCATGGGGCTCCTTGCCTGCCCTCCAGTATACCTCTATTTGTGCTCGTCCCCCACTGAATTTGCAAGACAAAAAAAGAATAATGCTAATGACAGAAATGGTATTAAGAGAGATCACTTTGAGACTGATGGTAAATTTGGGCCTCTTTCATTTTAGTGCACAGCAGCAATATGGAATATAGGAAAAGTACTGTAGATTATTTACCCTTCTGCTGCACATTTTGTCTAGATTGCTGTACAAAAAGCTGGTTTGTTGCATCATATTCTTTGACAGAAATATGTTGCTGAACAAGACTAGTATAGCATTATGTAGTGTGGCTAAAGAGTAGTGAGACATCATGAGCTGTTTTGTTACCTAAGAAATACAGAAAGTCACAATGCTGTGGTGAAGTTTGGGTAAAAAAATTTTGATTTCTGATTTTATGATGCTCATCTTTCAGTCAGAGCTACATAAGCCAGCTTAGGTTCTTTTGAATCAAGGGCTTTACATTAAAGACAGAAAAAAATACCGCATGATGCAAAAATGCATTGACTTTATTTTCATGACTAGATGTAGTGCTTTTGGGTAATGATCAGGCATTGCTTTCTCTTACTGTTGTTTGATTAAAATGTGAATACAGTCTTGACTTGATAATCTTACCAGGTACACACAGAGCTAAAAAGAAAAGGTATTCTATGCCTCAAATTGATTTGCATAAACCAAACAATCTGTTGCTTGCTGGATTGCAAAATGGTTTATTTTGCCCATTGGCCACAGGGGCAACAATATTGTATTTTTGATGCCAGAATGTAGCTTTCATGCATTAGCTCTAAAATGACAATATGCTTTAGCCTCTCAGTGCTTAGATCTGCTTCATTTGGAAATCTTTTAAGTAGTAATAATAATAATGTTTTGAGGAAATTGAGTGGAACACTAAATTATTCTCTGAAACCTAAGTTCAAACTGTGCAAGGCTAAGGGAGCTGAAAATCAATGCACTTTTAAAGTCATTAGAGATCACAAGTGAAATAAGTCTGTGTTGCTTTAGCTAAGCTTTTAGTGTGCCATGGTATTATTACAAAATCAGCCTGAATCTGCATTAATTTCACAGTCTTTTTCTTTAAGATGCCCAAGGGTGCATGAAGAATAAAATGTAAATCTCAGGAGGCAATGTTTTTATTAGCCAAAAGGGCAATGAGTCATGCACTGAAAACGTTGACCTGCACCATGCCCAATGCAGGTATGGCTGACAATACTAAAAGGGTGGAAAAATAGCCCAGGCATTAGCCTACACTACTGGCTTTTCATTATGATTTTAAAGGCTGAAAAGGGGAAAAAAAAAAGAGTGATTTTTTTAGTTATTCATGCACATAGCTTCAGAATTGTTCAAGCTGGCAGTAGCTTTCATGGATCAAAGAATTATACTTGTACCTAGAACTCAGAGAAACAAGTACCATATGGATTTTTATTTTTAAAATGTTATTTTCTTAAATGTTGAGATTCCACCTACATTACTGAATTTTGTCTGGGTCTTTCACAAATAGTCACAGGATGCACAGTGGTGTTTTTCTCATTCTTATTTGTATGATACTTCTTGGTGCATCACAGTAATTTGTGATGTTATGGACCCCTTTATTAAATTCTCAGTTCAGCTGTCAGTGATGCCAACATTTATTCACTATCCACAGTTTACCTACACAAAAGCCAGAGCAAGCAATTGTTAATGCATGGTCTGAATAGATTTAACTATGCAATCCAAAGGCTACATAAAAGCCTTATTTATTTCAAACCCTGTGGCTAAAGAACAAAAACAGTAACAAAACAGAACAAACAAATAAAAAAAAGAAAAACAAAACAAAGCAAACAAAAATTGAATAAAAACCCTTCTTGTCACCCATCTCCACCTAATTTTTTTTTCTTTCATCTATGGTCAGATTAGCAAGTCAGCACTGTCAATAAATAAACTAGAGAAGTTGTTTATTTTTATGTACTACTGAGAACAGTGTCGTCTTGTGGCCGTTCTCGTAGACTGTGTTGGTTTAACAAGCGTCCAACCCTTTTGTCTTGTTGTTTTTTGTCTTTCCTGCTCCCTGTCCCCTTGTTCCCACAGGCTGTGCGTTTGTCACATTTTCTACAAGGGCAATGGCACAGAATGCAATCAAAGCCATGCACCAGTCTCAGACCATGGAGGTACAGTACTGTATCATTTGCCCTTTCTTTGTTTTCTTTGTGCAAATGATTGCGAATGGTAAAGCCATGCTCTCCTGGATCAGATCAGACACATGACAATCACAGATTTAAATTTTTTACCAGCTCACTCTACCTGTCTTTGTGAAGCTTTATTTTTCTCAATCACCTAAAAGAGCTCAATAAGGCTGCTGTGTGGTATCCAAACACAGCTCTCAGTCCTGTTTTCAGTGGCATTCAGCAGAAAATAAAAATGCTGTGAATACCACTCCTCAGTCGTACTCAGAGTATCTCTGAAGAATAAATTACCTCTATTTTTAACACACATTCCCCCTAAGAAAAATCTTAGTTTCTTTTAAATAGATTTCTAAGTGTCGTGGTTTGCACTGCTCTGAGAAAAAGCTTAAGAGATTTAACATGGCCACACTGAGTTACTAGTGCATGTGTTTTTCTGCAAATAGAATCTCTTTTTAAGTTAATATTATTTCGCCTTCTTCATGTAGCCAATAAAAATGCTAATGATGACAGAGCATATCGGAGTGTGGCACTTCCTGCAGAGCACCATCGTGGCTGGCCCTTCACAAGCAACACTCTTCATTCCCTTCCAAACTGCCTCTATGGCCTCGTATTTTATCATGATGAGCAGCTCAAAACTTTAAACCGGTTCACTCAATGTGACTTCAGCTGCTGGCTAACGATCTGGTCATTGGAGTGGTTATTGAATGCCACAGCTTGTCTGGCAATCTCAAAACTTTTTTCAGTCTGTGATTTTTGTCATGGTCTTTCAGAATTTTGCACAAAAAACCGCACAAGTATGAAATCTTTACTTACTCTGGATCTTCTAGCTTATCATTGGAGAGTGCATGTTATACTGTATTATGTATACTGTATCTTCGTGTAGTGATGATTTTTCTCAGAGGTGGCATTGATGTTATGTGCACTTGTTTCTTTTTTTTTTTTATTTCTTTTTACACCAGGACCTTTCAATTTTTATTTTTTTTTTCTCTCAGTGATTTTCCTTTGCAATGCTCTAGTCTCCCAAAGCATGCTGGGTGCTAAACAATCATTATTGCGTCATGTCGTTGAGCTGCTTTGTGTAACGAGCCAAGGGGGGACACCAGGGGTGGGAGGGTGGACAGAGGACAAGAAGAAGGAGAAGATAAAATTAAAGCCAGTGCATGAATATGTCACTAACTGTTTCCTGTATAGTACAAGTAATGATATCAGCATTGCAAAGCTGTTGTCTTTCCAAACATCACGTTTGAATTTGGTTGAGCTTCTTTTATAATCAATGTGTTTTCTTTTCAGTGCAATGCATTTTTAGACCCTGGGTATACAGTTTTAGTTGAGAATCCGCCAATGAGATGAGAACAAATGAAATTATCTGTACTAGAAAGCTGCTGTTATACAGTCTATGCAGTCTGATAGTATATTGTGAAAAAACTGCCACTTTGAGTGTCTGCAATAATACCTGTAGTAATTTGTCTGCCGTGCACTGCACCATTAATTCAGATCTATATGTTTGCTGGGTTTGATTCCAAGTAAAAAGGAAATGTTTATTGGTAATACTGCGTTTTACCTATATTTTCCACGTGTTTTAATGCATTTTTCCATCTAGCAAAATGAATTTTACACAGCTCTACTTCCGAAGATGGTAAAATAAAGACATAACACCTCCCAGACAAATTCTCCCACTCCTCTGTTGTATGCAGCACTCCAAAAGGGGCTGCATTTTGACAGGATACTCTTAATGAGATTAGTTCTGTAGAATAGTTACTCTTGGTTCAAAATCCTTCTCAACACCTTTAGAGACATCATCAATGAGATCCCCAAATTGGCAAGGCAATTCCAAATATTTTGCCCTTTGAACATCTGGGTCTTTGCATCAGTTGGGCTTAGGCTGAGTCCCTTCTTGGAAAGAAGCCGTGCACCCTCCCTCTCCATGGAGGAGGGACTCAACCTGACCACAGAAAAATATGAAAGCAGCACCAGCTGTTGGGAAGAAAATGGCACTGAGTGGCATGGAAATATGAAGCCATTGAATGAGGAAGGGAGATGCACCTTGTGTTTGTGCTGGAAGCTTCCCCTCAAGCTGGGAAATAGAAGTGCATAAAACAAGAATCACCCCTTAGGCAAAAAAAAAAAAAAATTTGCTCACTTTTGCCGATACTCTTCAAGTGAAAAGTTAAATTGGGTTGACTAGTGTTACATGTCAAACCGCAGCCTGAAACAGACATCTTGGACACTTTGGTTTCATGTTATTTTGCAAACAAAAGTGGGCTTAGGGGAAGATATGCAGTACACAATTACATTACAACCCGATTACTACAGATTTTTTTTCTTTTTTATTATTTTCAGTTCTTTAGCACACATCATTGACCAAGACGACTTTTCAAAGAGGGCTAAGAAAGAGCAATGGGGTTGTTAAGTCCAGATGAACATCTCTTAGAATAATGCATTCTCTTACTGCTCTTTCCACCTGACTTACTGACCTGGTGAAATCAACTGATTTTTAAAATATAATTGCTGCTCTAAAGTGTTTGCTCTTCTATTTCTTTTCTACAGAGTTTTTTTGTTTGTTTGTTCAAGTCATTTAAATGCAGCACCAGTAGAAAACACTAATTTGTTATCATGGAGTAAATTTGATACAACAATAACAATCCTTTTCTCATATAGAGCCACTTGCTAGATATAATCTCAGTCTTCAGAATGTTTGTTCTCTTGAAAATGATGAAGTGATGAAATATAAAGCAGACAGTGAAAAAATGAATTATAGATTCATAAATTGCGGAGATATTGTTTTTATACAATTTACTGACATTTAAGCATTCATAAATATGTCAGCTGTAGTGTTGAATGCTGAACTACCAAAGTGAAAACCGAAATAACCATATAATATTTCTTCCTTTGATACTCATTTCTATTTCTTTGTAAATATACTTGATTCTCCTGTACATCCAGGCAGAAGGCAGTAAGTTCCAGTTGTTCTTAGCCCAGTGTTACCAATAATGTTACTTGTATCTCATATAAGATAGAAACAGCTTGCTTTTTTTTTATTAGCAAAACCAGAAAAATCTCTCTCACATTGTCTACCCCCTGGCTCCTTTTTCTTTCTTTTTATTTTTTTTTTCTAAATGATCTTATTTTTAATATTAGTATAAAAATCACTAGAGAGAGGTAATTGTGTAACAAGCAGACTCCTTCATAATCTTTATTTGATTGCTGGAGTGTTATGGATCTCCTTTCTTCCTCACAGAAACACTAAAAGACATTTTTACAATGAAACACACAGGAAAAGAATTGGAGGTGGAATAATATACCACAAGCGATGATTTTCTAAGATAATTTTAAAGGAACAGCATTGATGGGGAATCTTTATATGAGATTATTTATTATTGTTATTATTATTATTATAATTATTGCAGTTTATTTCATCATTTTATCTGATGATTGGGAATATTTTTATCACTTGTCCTGGTATGAGGTTTTTCAGAGAAAAGCTACATGGCTGCTTTTTGTAATTAATTGAGGACAGGAACTCTTCTGAAGATGTTCACAGTGTTGTGAGGGCAGCCATGGGAAGAGTAGGTGAAGTAGAACCCTGCTCTGCATCCCACGCTATACAGTGGCTAAGCACTGCTGTGTTTCTTGGACTTGAGTCACTTATCACTCCTGCCATTGTGTTCACATTGAAGTTAGACAAGAAATTAGTATAACAAAGCATGGCAAGGGAAGTTATTCATTGGATGCTGTGAAGTTGAAAAGCAGTATGAAATGGATTGACAGTTTCAATGACTCATAAAATGCTTGAATTAATTTGAAGAACTGAATCATTGCAGTATATAGCTTGCTTTCTTGATCTGAAAAAAATTAAGACTTGAAAGGTTAAAATGTGAAACATTTCATAGCAGAGAGAAAAAAAACAGAGAGAAATCAACAGAGACATCTTTCATAATCACATCTCATTGTCTCAGTGTCTTTGCCCAGGAATGCCCAATTCGAAGTCCAAGGGAAATTCCATTTTACCTCAAAAGTCCATTTGGTCTGTGACCTCCAGCTTCTTCCCAAGGGTCCCTCAGCCATGGGTGAGGAATAGGCTGCAGACCAGACCTCTAGCTCTTTCTTACAGCTTCCCTATTCCCTAAGGCATCTTACAGCCTTGCCATACCATGTAACAAGAAGCTGATAGAAGCAATAGAAGAAGTGGTGTCAATCAGGAATGGGCTGCTATCACCAGAACTAGTCCCTTTTGGTCTGCATCCTGCCCTTTGTTCACATCTCAAGGGTGCTTGATACAAAGCGTGCCCGGGAGCGGACCGCAGGTGGGTGAACTGACCGGGGGTCCTTGGTGTGAGCAGGGCCAGTGCCTCGCTGATGTAAATGGGTGCTGAGGTAAATCTGCTGCTCCCAGGCTCTTCAGGGTGCACACACCAGCTGCACTGAGCCTGATGGCACAGCCAGACCGTGGTGGCAGGGCGCTGTTGGCTGTGTGGTCCCTGGCAGCACGGAGGTTGGACACCTCTCCCTTTGGCGCTGCCTCGAAAACAGACTGCAGACAAAGCATCACGTCCATCTCATCAGCTGTAAAGCTTAATTAAAGAGGACTGGTACACTTTGCTGTCTCTGGCAGCAATTTTGATAGCTGGAAGGAAAAGAGAGCCTGAGGAAAGGTGCTTTATAAAAAGAGCTGGGGAATCAATAATTTCTCCGTAGCCTCTTTTCGTAAGAACCTGAAAACCTTAGTGCTTGCAGTCCTACACGTGCCAGTCACAAAGAGAGGGTGACCGATCTGGTTGTGCCAGTGCCAGGGCCCTAGAGGACATGGCTGATCTCACAAGGTGAGGGTGACTCGGTGTGATTTAACCCTTCTGTCTTTCCTGATCTATCCAACCACAGGGCTGCTCTTCGCCAATCGTGGTGAAGTTTGCTGACACCCAAAAGGACAAGGAGCAGCGGCGTTTGCAGCAGCAGTTGGCTCAGCAGATGCAACAGCTCAATACTGCCACTTGGGGAAACCTCACAGGTCTTGGAGGACTCACACCACAATATCTAGCTGTAAGTTCACTTCAGAGGTAGTGGTTGTATTGTACTCAATCTATTTTAGGACCATGGTAAATCAGTTCTAAACTTCCTGCAGTAAATTGCTAAATTGTCCAGGATACACAGTGTGTCTTCTTCTGGGTGTGTTTATCTGCAAAACAAGGCATAGATCATAGAAAGGCTTGGGTTGGAAGGGACCTTAAAGATCACCTGGTTCCAACCCCTCCAATGTAAATAAAATTTTATTCCATTAATTTTATTGGGGGTTTTGAATGCTAGAGTCTGTTTTTTTGTTGTTTTTTTTTTTTTTTATAGCTGGAATAAAATTTAAGTTCTTCCTTAGGGGAGACAGATAGGCAGCTGAACACTGTAGAGGCCATATCCATATGGTGCAGCCTCTAAACTAGAATGTTGTGGTTCAATCATCAAATTTCCACATTTTCATTTGGAAATGGCTTTTGCTTTAGTGCATGGTCCTGTCAATGCTAAACATGCATGGTTCATATCCCCTTATACAGAAAGTGAATGTGGCCAGGAATAGCCATCAGTTTAAAATGGCCTTTTCCTTAGTCCGTTTGTAAGAGAAACAGGTGGAAGCTGCTGTCCCTGCTGAAAAATCTGAAATCCACAGCCATGTATCTTTGGTCCTGGATGGCCAAGAGAGGTTTCCCTTCATCACAGCTGAGAGGAAGCCTCTGCCTTTTGTGGCTTTGGAGTTGGGAGGTCTGGTTGAGGATCTTTTGGATAACTTGGGGGTTCCTCAAGACAAATATAACCTCACTAAGTACAAGGCTGAGTACAAGGTCCTGACCCTGGATCAGGGCAATCCCAAGCACAAAAGCATGGATTGGAAGTGTTGGTAGATTAGAAGCTTAACACGACCTGTCAATGTGCAGTTCCAGCCCAGAAAGCCAAACATGTCCTGGGCTGCATCCCCAGCACCATGGGCAGCAGATCAAGGCAGGGGGTTCTGTCCCTCTGCTCTGCTCTGGTGAGACCCCACCTGCAGGCACCTGCTGCACCCAGCTCTGGAGCCCCCAGTACAGGAAAGATCCAAAAGGAGGACACAAAGGTGATCAGAGGGTTGAAGCACTTCTGCTATGGAGAGAGGGCTGAAAGAGTCAGGGCTGTTCAGCCTGGAGAAGAAAAGCCTCTGGGACCTTTGAGTTTTCCATACCTGAAGGGGGCCTCCAATAAAACTAGAGAGGTTTTTTTTTACAGGGGCATTTAGTGATGGGACAAGGGGTAATGATTTTAAACTGAGAGAGGGCAGGTTTAGATGAAATTGTTTCCTGTGAGGGTGGTGAGAGAGTGGCACAGGTTATCCAGAGAAGCTGAGGCTGCCTCAGCCCTGGAAGTGTTCAAGGCCAAGCTGGATGGGGCTCTCAGCAACCTGATCTAGTGGAAGGTGTCCCTGCCTGTGACAGCGCAGTTGGAAGTGGAGGAACTTGGAGGTCCCTTCCATTCTATGATTCTATGAAACCAAACCATTCTGTGATTCTATGAAATGGATGTGCCTATATATATGTATTGTGTATGTATAAATACATCACTTGTGTGCATACAATATTTTGATATAGTAATATAAACAGCAATTTACTCAGCAATTAAAAATATATATTAGTACTGAGGTTGGCTAATTAATGCTGAGATAGGCTAAATTGCAATATATACAAATCCCAGTCTAATGAATATCTGTGTGCTTGATTCATAAAGATAATAAAGAAAAAACTGAATTCACGGGGGTGGGGAAGAATGGACTATGATTGACAGAGATGAGTTATGGTAACTACTAGACTACAGAGGGTTGTAATTAGTCACACTATGTTGGTTTAAATAGATTTAACACCTGGTTGTTAAAAAGAATAAATTGATTAATTGTTTTAAAGCAGCCATGTTATTGAGTTTCCCTTGTGTCTCTGTGTTTCTTAATAGAGATTAGACATTAATATGGATTTACAGCATTGACTCTAGGGATGTTCATTCCAACAGCAGACAGAAGCAAGAGACTATATAAATGTAAAGGAAAGCAGAAACAGTCCAAATGTGAAATGATAGCTCATTTTAGTTTTATCTTCATTTGTTACATTACTGTCAGATAGATTGCTGTGCTGTGTTGTTCATTTGCAGCTCCTGCAGCAAGCAACTTCCTCCAGTAACTTGGGTGCCTTCAGCGGCATTCAGCAAATGGCCGGTGAGTTAAAAACCCTTTCATTTTGCTCCTGCTATGTTTTGTGTTCTTAAGCTATTGAATTCTGTACCTCTAATAATCACATTGTCAGGGGGTGGGGGGCGTGTTGTGTATTAAATGTGGCAGATGTATTGGCAGGGGACAGCTCATGGTTCAGCGTCAATAGAAACACTTTCACCCCTTTTTCAGAACTGAAATTAAACCCAGAGCTCCCAGGTTGTGCAAACAGTTTGTCTTGCATTAGTCACCTGCCATTTGGCCAAAGTAACCAATTGTAAATTGCAGGAGAGCTCTTAGTCCCTGCAGCCGTATCCTGCCCTATGAAAAGTGTCAGGAAAGCAACAGCAGGATTACATTCTAATTTCCAGTGAGATTTCTGTGTCCTGAAAAATCAAATTAATGGCAGCCCTCAAACATTTTAATAATATGTGGTGAGGAAAAATGTTCTGACCTTTTTAATGAAACCCAAGATTACAGGCCTACCTTCAGTATGAATTTTCAGGCTCCTTTTATAATCACAGAAAATTAACTGGGTGCCTTTTTGACTTTGGAACCCTAGTTGGCAAAATTACACAACAGAGATTTTATGTAAAAGTATAATCTTCAGTCTGGAGGAAAAAAGAAAGAAAGAAAAGGGGAAAAAAGAATCAAAGTGTGAGCGGATTTGAAAGCCAGCTAGTTGGAGGGTTTCTTAGTAATGAGCTGTGTGCCAGTAGTAACTGATGTGTAGTGATTAGCAAAAGGTCATTCCCACTGTGTGACCTACCATGCTGATATCCTAACTTAACATGATGCTAGAGAAGGCAGCATGTGCAGTAAATCAGAGCACAGATGCACATTATGCCTGCCGTGAGGAACTGTTAAAAAGCTTTTTTTTTCTTCTTGTTACAGGGAAAAAAAAAAGAAAGAATCACAAACCCCCTAAATTGCTACATTAGTTTATTTTAATCATGAGCCCGCTGAATCAATGAAATACAACATTACGCTTGCTTCATCATCACAAAACAAGGGCTAAAATATTCAGAAGTCTTTATGAGCACCATTTCTCATTCTTTTTTTAATCCTGGTCTTTTGCTGCTTCTGGTTCTGCTTTGAAGGAAGCCTGAAATACTTTAACAAGTATATATATACCACACTGTATAGCTATACCCCACAGGTATTCTTTGCTCAATCATTATATTATGCCATTATTGCAGTGACATCAGAGAATAATGTGAACCTGCTGTCTGACAATATAAATTGGCCTACAGATGACAATATCTCTGAATTATTCTCTCTTCCTCAGACCTGCTGGCAGTGCTTGCTGGTTCTATTATGTTACTCTTGCAATCCAGCGTTTTTTCCATCAAAATAATGTATCTTAATATGATAAACAGAACAGAGCGGTTCAGCAACAGTTTTATACTTGGGAATTTTGGAAGTGGTTTTGAGCTCAAAGATTGTGTTTTAATGTTTTCATATTTCGTTAGGTCTACAAAAATGAAAGAATTGGAACACTGAGGGAAAATAATGTGATATCCATCACATTATGTGCACCTTAGAAGTTTTTGTTGCCTATTTCTCACTGTTAGTGTAGATTCAGCTTTGTTTTCAAGAACTGTTGAACCTAAGGATTTTAGTCAAGTATTTCCAGGATGGGCTTTCAATCCAGGATGTGATTTACTCTCTGAAAATCATATGGTCTTGAGGCTGAGAAAAAGTAATCTTAAGAAATCATAGTGGCACATCATTGTTACTCGAGGGATATACTTTTTTCAACTGCAAATTAGATTGCTAATGCACTCATCTATGGGATAATTTGATGACTGACTGCCTCTCATGGAAAAAAATGTATTTTATATCTTATATTTATGTTATCAAAACAGCTTGAAGTTTACTCCTTTCCCCAAAACATGTGACTCGTAAATCTTTATGTTCAAGGTAAAATTAGTGCTACAAAATTGTTCTCCAAGCTGCATCTCCACATGAAAGTGCCAAAGACTAAGCACAATTTCATTGTTAGAACTGAGAGCTCATGTCCTCTCCTTGGAAATCAGGCAGTACTGTGTCATGCAGTGCATCTGGTATTAACAATTTGTATATTATGTTTTGTGAAAGGAATAGAAAGTACTCCTGTGTCTGCAGCAAGAGCTTGCATTACCAGCTGAAGCTATCTTTGAACATTTGTGAAGGCCTAGAGTTTTTTAACTTAAGCTGTACAGGTTCATTTCACAAAAAAGAATCTAATATGTAATTCCATATTGCATGTAGTTTGCCTATTAATATAACATTTCAAAGTGAGGAATAAAATCCAGACACAATTGAGTGAAGTGCTAAAGAAGATCCGTCATTGCAGCTTTCAAGTTCTTTGAACTTTGTGTTTGAGGGGTGCAACTTTTATCCTTGAAGTCGATGGGTGTGCTTACCACGTAATTCAGACACTAAAACTTTGATCAAAAGCCACATGAGCCATTGAAATTCCACCCTTACTTCCATGTCAGGGCTCTAACGTCTCTTTTGTGCTTAAATCTTGATGAAGTCACGGTTTGCTACATTAGGACTTCTGATATAGCTTCCCCCTTGTACAAAATTAGGGCCCTTTGGATATGCAAGTGTTTATTTGTGCTGCTAAAGCTTGTGCTGTCTCTGTAGAGAACAGAAGGGGCACAGCACACACCCCACTGCACATGTGAAGAGTTATTTGCTATGCTCAGTATATTATTTCTTAAATCAAAGCAATTTTCTTTGCTAGCAGAGCAAAGATACTGCTCTTCAGTGTGCAGTTTTAAATTCCCTTCCCCTAATACCATGCCTCAGACTGGTTAAAGTAGTTCTCACGTTGCAAAAGCAGTGCTTCTTTGATTTTGGTGAAAGGAGTGGAATTTTTAGGTGTTTATCATTTAAGAGTATTGGAGTTTGCTTGTTTGTTTGTGTATTTGTTTGTTTGTAACCTGGGAATACAGTCCAAAGAAAAATGGGTATTTTTCTCAAGAACTCTCTAACATACAGATATTAAACACTCAGCACCAGATCTAAAAGTGAACACTGTTCTTGCTGTAGCAGCCAACTAACCCGACCCTGCTTTCAGCATTGTGTGAAGTCCAAGCAAATCACAAAACTGGTTTAATGAAAATTTGAGATCCTGAAATTTGAGAGACAAAAAGCTGTAGCTTGCCATTTAGCTTTCCAAGCTTTAAGGTTCCGTGCCTAATTCTGCAGTTTAGTTTTACCTCATTTCTATAGAAAAGTGAGATTTTCACGAAATCATTCTACTTCATGAGTCAAGCCAAAGAAAACAATGTAATATTTTGATACTGGTAATAAAGTTGGGAGAGCTGGCAGTGGTGCCTTTGGTATTACAGTAATCCCCTGGTCTTGATTACAGGCACTAATTCTACCTTGCCAAATTCTGCTTCATTGTCCTGTATAAAGCATGCAAGGACATGCATCCTTATGAGTGTATTTCATAGTGAGCACTTCCTCACTTTTCCTCCCCTTCTCTGAAATCTTCTAATCCTAATGCTAATTTAAAGACAGTGTTTCCCCTCATGTTTTTCCTCTCATGTGTTTCCTCGCCAGCCTCAGTGCCTAGCCTGCACTTTGTCTTTGGGGAAGGCTAATAATGTAGACGAATTACATTATGTGGTTTGATTGTCTTACTTTAAAAGACAATGTAAGCTACATTAAACACCAGCAACCTTTCGAGCAAGCAAAAATTCCTCCTTCAAATACATACAAATTGCATGGGAAGCTTAGTTCAAAGGAGATTGATGTTGCTTGAATGTTTGAATTGAATTTGGCTGGCACTGGAGTAGGTCCTAAAAGCTGCAGTTATTTAAGCTAACCTGCCTGTTTAAGAGCTTGGGAATTACCCTACAGATAGTGTAAAAGGAAGTTTACTATTGCTAGGATGATTGTAGAAAATATTTCAATATTTTCACTATTTAAACAATGTACAGTCTAGGAAAATTTTCTACAATCCATTAATGTCAAATGTTTTGGCAGGAACAAATATTGGTTCATACAGCAATATTTTTGTATGTGTGACCATTCAAGACATTAAAAAATGTACAGTACTCATAAAAAAACCAAAGGGCTTCTCTTAATTTCATTGAATAGACAGTGTATTTTGCTTTCTGAAGTTATACAGGAGGAGAAACCATGGACTTTTCTTTTTCTTTCAGGTCCCTAAGCCCTCTGCAGCTGGGACTTTTTCTTTTTTTTTCCAATGTATATCTTTTTTCCAGTGCTGTCCAAGTTCTCTCACAGTTTGGTTGCATTTTGTGTTGAACTTCTGGCCCTTCCTGAGCTCTGCTCTATCCATTCCACCCTTCTTCCACTACCCAAGCCAGATTTCCTCCTGTTGCAGAGTCTGTAGGAGCAGATGGGTGAGAGAAAGTCTGCGAGGCTCTGCTTTCTGAATATTTTCCTCTAATTGTTGGATTGGCTCAGTGGATCTGGAGGGACCAGTTGGAAGCCAGGACCATCTGCACAAAAGCTCTATACTTTTGCATTGGCCAAAGGATCCTTTATATCCTGACTCTTCGATGGCTTCATTCCAGCAAAGCCATACAGAAGGAGGATTTTTCCTGCTTTGACCTCTTTAGGGATATCATATTAAAAGTAAAGGTCACTGAGAAACTGTTTCCAGCTCAAGGGAGATAGCTGTTTCTTAAAGATAACTACCAGTTTTGAAAATGTTGACCTCAGGGACCAAAAACATTCAGCTTTTGTAACACTAATTCCATTGAAAGTCCTAGTTATTTTAACACATAAAATTAACTTTTTTTTTCCCCTTCTTCTTTTAACTAATAAATTAAACAACTCTGTTTAGCATTTTTGGAGAGAGAGAGTTTGCAGCAAGTGAGCCTGTTCACAATCCACACAGTGCTCCTTCTCAGAGGAGAAGGAGAGGCACCTTGAGAGGAAAAAGCAGTGCTCAGCAGTTAGATATGCTTATTCAGGTGGTAAAAGTGCATGATGTGCAAGTTTGGCCAAGTCTGGGCACTATATCTGTAGCTCTGTGTGGGCTTTCCATAACCAGCAAATGGAGGGTGAGGGGGATTTTTATTGCCTTGGCCCCTCTGTGGATGGAATTCATCCAACTGAGCCTCAGTAGTTTGGAAAGTAGACATCCCATCTCCCTGCAATGTCAGAAAACAGGGAGTCACTCCCGGGCAATGATTCATCCTACCAAGGCTGGAGTCAATCTCTTTTATGGATATTAGGAAAATACTACGTATATTAGGATGAAATTCTTCACTGTGAGGGTGATGAGGCCCTGGCACAGGTTGCCCAGAGAGCTATGAATGCCCCATCCCTGGAAGTGTTCAAGGCCAGGTGGGACAGCACTTGGAGCAACCTGGGATAGTGAAAGTTGTCCCTTGGAAGGTGGGCTTTGGGCTTGGAGCAACCTAGACTAATGGAAAGTGGCCCTGCCCATAGCAGGGAGGTTGGAACTAGATGGTCTTTACGGTCTCTTCCAACCCAAATGTTCTATGATGCAATGGTTCTAGGATTCTTCTTTAGGATCAGATTATTTCATTACCCCCTCTCTCTTCTTTGACTATAACAAGAGCCTGAGTGAGTAACTTTTTTTTGGACAAAGTTAGATCAGATGAATCCTTCCCACTAGGACTGAAGAAGTTGTAATTGACAAAACCACCCTTCTTGCCAGAATGTGTTTAGAGCATCTATAACCTGAAAATGGGCTGAAATCCTACATAAGTCAACAAATGGCTCGTGGGGTGTTGGAATCTTTAAGTGGGGTGTTAGGTGATCTTTAAGGTCCCTTCTAACTCAAACCATCCTGTGATTCTGTGAACCTGCAGTCAGATTTAAGCACGTACTCTTAAAATACTGGGCAGAATCAATTGTGGACTTAAAAGTTGTTTTAAGGGCTTTGCTCAATCAAACAGTAACTGGTCAGGCTACCTCAAGCAGTTTTCAGATAAGCAGCTTTTCTAAAAGTAGCCACAGAATATATATGTTTTGATGGAGATGGCACTTAGATCTTCTGTCTATTTTAATTCTTAGAATATTGCTGGAATAGCCTCACCCTCCACACCTTTATACACATTTTACCATCAGCATCCAAAATGGCTAATGTCAGTGTTAGCAAATAGTTGCTTTTTAGCCTGGAGATGATAAATTTTACCTTAATCTCCATTTTTTAAGCTGCAGCTAAGATTTAATTCAGGTGGAATAAATCCTCATAATTGAGAAGGATAAAATTTCCAAAGCAAAGGAAGTCAAGTCAGTGGGAACTGCTTATGAGCGATCAGATTTCATTCTGATAATCACCACTGACTTTGAAACTCTCCATGCATACTGTGCCACTCAATGTAGCTGGTGCCTTCCTTTTTTTGGAATTTGTGCAGTAAGCAAATCTCAGCTATTTTCTAATATGATTTTATTATGGTTTTAGAAACCCAAGAACTGATGAGGCCAAAGAAATCTTGAGGAACGGCTTGTGACTCCCTTCCCTCCTCTACAAATACCCAATAATTCCAAATTTACAGTTATCACAGGAGAAAAGCTGCAGTGACTGAAACGAGGCAAATTACTTCATTGTATGAAAGTTTGTGTTAGAGGCAGCACAAGAAGTTGTAAAATGTAAATCTCGTGCTCTCAAATTTCCCCGTGTTTTCACAGAACTGCATCTGTGACTGTGCAGCACTACAAAAATTTCCTGTGAATGTGCTAATAGGCCTTATGAGAATGTTCTATCACCATCCATCTGTCACTTTTTAACAGGCCTGATTGGCAAGCACTTGTAACAACTGACATCTGTTCTCGCTTATTGATATGTAGATTTATGGTAATTGCTGTGAACAATAAGACACAAAATTACCTAAGGTGAACATTAAATTAAATTTTCATGCCCCTATCCTTATAAATAATTTTTTAAAAAATCTTAAGTTTCAAGCAAGGCATACTGTGCATCTGTTTTGTACATAATTTAATTGTTTTTTTAATCTGCCAAATAACAAAATGAAAGTCGAATTTCTTTGCGATCTTGAATATTTGCCAAGCTGATAGCACATTGGTAAATACATGTTATTAAAAATGGAATCAAACTGTATTGTGAATCTGGGTTTTTTAATCATTTCCCTTTAATTCCCAACATTGTCTCCATCATGAAGATCAAGAGTTATTCCTTACCCAGAAGGGGCTTTTTATTCCTCTACAGGAAGATATTCATTTTTCATGTGCAGCTCTGCCTATGAGGCTGTTCCTCAGCGTTAAGCAATTTGCATTTCTTCAGAGAGAGGTGCATTTGCTGAGTGAGCAGCACTTTCAAATAAAATCCATCTACTCATTTGCTGTCCAGTTCTGTTGTGGGATTTGGGACTGTTTTGACAAAAAACTGTAGGATGTGAAATGTGTGAAGAGTGTGTGTGAAAGGGGAGAGAATGAGAGAGCAGATTCATCCCACAGAACTGCAGAACTGTACCCTAGCTGAGGTTCAATTTAACCAAAAACCCCCATTTGAAAGTAAAGTACTTTTGGGGTCTGGGACTTCAGAGCATTTGGTTTCCCTCCTCCAAATTTGTCCAAGCAAACGGGATGTTGACATTCCTGACAATGATGGGAGAAACCAATAAAGAGGGAGCAGAGATGATAAAATGCCTGGGGAATGTGAAACAGTGATGACAGGACTTATTTTTCAGATGTTGGAGCAGACAGAGGATCCTAAAGAAGATGCATATTAAATGATAAAACTGCTGACAAAATGGGCTCTAGAGCTTGCTGGGTGACAATGTGCTATGAGCCCTTGCTAACACTCACATTTGGGTGCTCAGTTCAGTGGGGGTCTTTGCTGTCCTTCCCTTACTCAGGTGTGACAACAGCCAGCAAGTTTTTCTCCTGCAGACACCCAAGCTGACACCCTATAACACCTGCAGGCTGTTTTGTGGCCAGTGTCTTACAGTCACTGCTACAGTAAAACAAATGGGGTGAGGAGACAACTTCCTCAGCACCAAGCTCCAAGCTCTTGTTCATCTCTTGTTCATTCATCTTCTTTGGGCATTGAAACTCATTTGCCAAATTGATGGGTTCCTCCTGTACTTATTTAAAAAAAAAAAAAAAAAAAAAAAAAAAAAAAAAAAAAAAAATTAAAAAGAAGATTTTGTGGAATGAGACAATGATGGTATTTGTTTTGCATCCACAGAGGTACAAGGGTGATTCATGAGTGCAGAGAGCAGTTGTTTGCTCTGCTGCCTGTTGACCTTGTCTGGCCTAGGCTGTCCTCTAGAATCATTCTGTATTCACCACAATTATTTAATCCTACCTTGTATACCATTTAAAAGTCCAGAGGAACTTGGACTTCTTCTTCCTTATTTCTTCTTCCTCACACAGAAGAAATATACACTGGTTATGACTGATCCTTTTGATGAATAACTAAACAGTGGGTGATAGAAAGCCATTCCTCTGGAGGAGAGCAACCCACTGCTTCCCAAATCCTTGTTACAGGATGGCACAATAATACAGCCTCAGTGAAGATCAGCAATGTTTGCTGGATATTCTTTGCTGAATTACTTATACTCCTTATGAAATAGGAAGGTAAATTATAATTAAGGACCAATATCAGTCCAGGATAAAAATGAATTCCATGTCTCATTTTGAGGGTTACTGACTGCTTTGTTCACAAAGATTTGGGTCCATCTTTTCCATCCCCAAAATGTTGTTTGAAATAGTCTGCAGTCTTGTTATCAAAGGAAGATAATTCTTTGGTGGGGAAAAAAAATACTTACACCCAAGGCAAGCCAGTTAGTCAGACTAGTAGTTTTAAAAAATAAAAACAATATTCTTTGCATACATGTGAACTGTGTCTTGCAAAATAGTTTGAATTAGTAATGTTTGAGAAAAGCCTTATCTTTTAAGATGGTCTTTAGCTTCCAAAAGAAAAGCTTAAAGAGGTTTGATCATGTAATTTCTCCAAGTGTCTTGTTCCAGTTCCAGACTATGAATTGGTGTATCTTGGATCAACTAAAATCTTAACTCCCACCATTGCAACGGTGTCACATTTTCAGAAACACCAACATCTGAACTGAATTTGGGCATTGACTGAGACACCCACATTAGAACTTCAGTCAAATTAGGTGCTCACCTGAGGCCTGACCTGCCTGTTGGAACATGCTTTATTTAAATGTGGGGCTTTATTCAGAAATAGATATTTATATAAAGGTTTCTTTCACAGTCCCTAATGCTGTGACAGTAAGAATTCCTCTTTATGGAAATTATTGGTTGTACTAACCTGAGTCTGCAATACCTATGTTTGAAAATAGTATCACTCTCCATTATTGCAGGAGTTCTGAATTCCTAGACAGTACCTCTCCTTCATTGCATTTTTTTTTTCTTCTCAAACATACTTCCCAAGTATTGTATTTAAACTCTCTTTTTTTTTTTTCATTTTGTCCAAGTTGTTGTTAAGCTCCTCTGTTTGAAATACAAGGTGTGCAGGGAGGAATAATATCTCTTGTAGGCAAACTAACATTCAGAAAAAATCAGACAAGCTTCTAGGCATTCAAACTGGGAAACATGGGAAACAAATTTTATTCATCCCAATTATATGACCCTGTCCTGAATGTGTTTTAAATGCTAGTTATCTTCTTTATATCCCCCATTGTGTCAGGAAATAATATTGTGCCTGGGCTTCACGCAGGGTTTAAATTACTTTTAATTCTACACTTCCCTTAGAAGAGGCACAAACCAGGTTTAATTTTCCTGAAGTATAGGCTGGTGTCTTTGGTGCATTCTCTCAACTGCAAGGTAGAGAGATGAGAAATACTCTTCAGGAACTGTAAGAGGTGGTTTGAGGTTATAGATGTCTTGGGAATGAAAAGAATCGAGTTTATTGGCAAGGCACATGGCAAGTTCCATGACGATTGAAAACAGCACTTTTTGACGATTATGATTATGATGATGATGATTATTACCTGTTTTAATTAACCCTATTGCTTCTCCACATAGGCATGAACGCTTTACAATTACAGAATTTGGCAACTTTAGCAGCCGCAGCAGCCGCCGCCCAGACCTCAGCTACCACCACCAATGCAAACCCTCTCTCCACAACGACTGGTGCTCTGGGAGCCCTCACAAGTCCTGGTAAGAGCAGAGTGCCTGCTTCCAACACACAAACATGGCAGTCAAGGGCAAGGTGGTAGTTAAAACGCTGGTTCCATGTTGTGTCATGGGTTCCGCGCTCATGTAAATTGTGAAGAGCCTTTAACAGCTGAATACATCTTTGTTGTTGTTATTTTCAAGAAAATAACTGCTTTTTCAAATGGTCCAGTGTGGGCATGTTTGCCTTTCTAGATCCATTTCAGGGGCCATTAAAGCCTAACAGACCCATCTTAAAAAACTCTGCGTGAAAATTACAATTGCATGGGAAACTTAAGATAAAATTAACTTTTCACAAAGAATTCAGAACATGACCAAATTCTTCCCATCCAAAGGAAAATCAGCTGAGGTGGTTCTTTTTAATCCCCAAGATACTGATCTTTGATTCCCATCACATGCAAGTATTGCCTTTACCCTTCATGAATTTTTGTGATGTACTTTTCATTTTTTCCTTTCTCTTGCTGGATCTCAATTGAGCTTTCTTCTGGTCCTGAGTACACAGTTACAGAAGTGATATCAGATGCACAAGGAATACACAGCCAGATTCTGACTTCATTATGGGGGCAAAAGAGACAGGGTAAGAGGTGGAAATGTCTCCATGACCACCATGTGGATTTCCAGACATGCATGTCTGATGTCTCCAAAACCCTAGAGAGAAACTGGGGCAAATTCAGGCTTAGGTAACACTTCAGAATCTCCAGAATCCACAGAGAGAGATGTTGATTCAGTGTAGTTACTCTGGGTTTACAGTGATGTAGCTGAGTAGAGAATTTGGCCACTTATTGTTACATAAAGGCTGCAGGGTGTAATTATTTGCATCATGAAGTGTGTTTATTGCTGTTCTAAAAAACATTCATATTATTTTAGACACCACTAAAGAACGTTTGTGTTTAGTCTTGTTTAAGTGTATATTTATCCCCCATGAAAAAGTAATTCATGGCAGACTGAGCTCATCAGTAAGGAAAACAGTCTTCACTGCAAAAAATAAATGGGACTAAGTGTGGTGCTGGGTCTTCGTGCTGGCCAGGGCTCCCATTATATTACAGTTTTATTGTTTGTTTGGGACAGGGGTTAAATGGAAAGAAGCTTGGCTAGTACTAAATCTGTGGAATTCTCCTGTTTCTGGCATGAGCGTCATCTTGACATAAAAATAATATTCATTAGCAACATCTCTGAGAAGCAGGTTGAGTGAAAATAATTTTGGCTTGCCGATGTGTTCTTTTTAAACCTGAGCAATCTCTTCCCTCTGTCCTGGAGCTGGGACTTAGCCCTTTGGAAAAGGCTACTCCCAGTGTCAGTGTTTCCATGTTACACATGTCCAAATGCCACCCATTTATAGAAGCAGAAATGTTGCATTTCATGCATGCTCTGTGATATCTCTGCAGTTTAGCTCATAAATGTCTGAGCAGCCTTGTCCTCCCAAGGTACACACAACAGATCTTGACCCATACTGACAAGAGTTCCCAGGGCAACTCAATGCACTGCACTGTGGTGCAGAGGGGCTGGAAATTAACTCCCTTTTTCTTGGCTGCCCTGCAGCACAGTGGGACCACAATGTTCCCGTTGTGCACTTTGTTTTGCCATGTACACACAGAATGTGGATTCAACCTTAAAGGCCACATTTCTCTCCTCCCCTGTCCAACACAGTCTTCTTACCCAGCCTGTCTGACTTGCTGTTCCCTTTTAACCTGATCTTGAGGCTCCTTGAGTACCTGGAAGGTTGCTTTATCTGATGTCCAGGTCTGCAGAGGCCCATGGTAGACAGGAGCTTCCACTGGGCTGGGCAGATATGTATTTGGGGTAACTAGAGCTTCCTGTTGCTCTGGGTGGTATTGTAGAGCAGATACAAAGGGTTTTTTCAAAGAGGTTAATTATTGTGGCTAGCACGTTGAACTTGTGTTATTTCCAAAAAATTCTGGGTATTTAGCCTTTCAAATAGTGTCTTCAGAATATCAGTTGCCTTTGAAAATCTTATAGATGGCACCTGTACACAGGTGTTTCTAATGTTAGACAGCTTGGAAAATCTCTAATAAGTCCACTGACCTATTTATGTTGCACAACCAACCTAAAATCAAGCTTTGTTAAAGTGTTCTTCAGTTTAACCTTCCTTATCTGGTTCCACATTCTCCACCCTATTACATATTTTGTAAACCTGAATAATATGTTCAATGATTCTTCTCTGCTCCATGGAAAATGAATTTAGTTTGATAAAGCTTTTCATAGTAGCTCAAAGTGTTTCCACTAAAACTTGAAATATGTTGGCAGAAAACATTTAAATCTGCCTTTCAATGTGTGGATGTTTGGAGGCCTTAAGGGTCTTTTTTTGGTCTAGTTTTCCTTTAATAGAACAATTCAGCTTGTTGTGTTTCATAAGTGTAAATTATTTTGTCTGATTTCAAAGCCTGCGCTAAGCCCAGGAAGAAATGTTTGCATCTCTCCAGATAATGTATTAAATTAATATTTTTTAGTTGAGAAAACAGCCCACATTTGTGGCAGTGCAAAGGTAGATGCTTAAATTTAATCCTTTTCTTGATGTTGTTAAAGGCAAAATCCTGCACAGAATGGAGATGGGCATCATTGTGTACTTCCAGTATGCCTTGAACCATGGCAGCCACATCAATCATATCCATGTTTCTAGCCAGATATATCTCCCCTGAAAATCCCCCTGAATCAATCTTTGACCAAGAGCTCTTGTTCTGTCCTTTATAAACCTGTGCCATTAGAGCCCCAAAAGATGGTTGTTTCAGTTAGAATTCATCTTGAAGCTTAATTTTGCATCAATAAGATTTAGCAACCATCAGTGCACCACACTAGTGCAGAGCAGATAGTGGCCAGGCCAACTTCAGTGCACTGGCAACACAGAAAAACAGACCAGGAAGTGAGGAGCCAGTGGGCAGCTGACATTTGAGGATTTCCAAACAAACTAAACTCCAATGATCTTTCTCCCATACATTCTGACTAAACAGCTTTGACCACAAGAGAGTCTAAGGACACTCGTTCTCGTCCATGTGCTAAATACTTTCTCTTAAGCTTGAAAGAGTATTCATTCAGAATGAACAGAGACAATACAATCCCCCAAACTATTAATTTTTTTATAATTGTAAATTTATAATTTCAATTTTGCATACCCATGGAAGTGTCTCCCTACAGCATTGTTAGAAATGATTTTTTAAAAGCCTTTGCTTAAAAAAACATGAAAGATTAAGCTTTCATTTTAGTAAAAATCCCCTCAGGCAATAAATAGGTTCTTTTGTCTCTTGGCCCTGGAAAAAAATTTAAAATGGTTTAAATTGCCTATGGTTAAAGTAACTGTTTCTTGCAATTATCAGATGGTAGTGAATAAAAATTAAAATGAAATCATGAAAGACTAAAAACCAGGTAAAGGCATATTATGTCTTTCATGGGTTCCTCATGGGTCTTTTGAAGACTCATTTAATCATCTTTCTTGTCTTTTATTTTGATATGATAATTGTTTCCTTTATTTACTTTAATCACCTCTATTTAGTTAATTAATTCTTCACTTTATTTTCATTTCAATTGCTTAGGATACTTTTTCTGTTTTAAAGACAGGTACCAGTACTACTTCATAGTGTTTTAAAGGCAGGCACCTGTAGCATTTCATAACACAAGGATTTAGGCTGGGGTAGCTTTTACCTGACTCCAGGTTTGCCTTATCCAGTTTGCCTCAGTTCCCTTTGGGTGAGAACTTGGAAGTTTCCATTTCTTGTTAACTGGGAAGAGGTTTTGGAGGGACTACCTCAACTGTAGGTATCCCAATTTGGACAGGATGAATCCCAGCTGAGTGTCAGGAACCTTTTTCTCTCCTCCAGAGGCTGTCCTTGACACATCCTGTAAATGGATCACTGAGCAAAGAGCTCGCAGGGAGGCTGCTGCTCCAGAGCCTGCAGAGATGCAGAGTTCATTCAGGGGGTGGTGGGAATGCCTGGAGATGCATGTGAAGGAGGGGCTTGTAAGCTGAGAATCAAAGTATCTGTCTCCAACACTGTCTGATGTTTAATTTCCCTCAGTTGACCCACTGCCCTAATTTTCCCAAGGTTAATAATGTGTGTTCCCACTGTTCTGGGTGGTACAGGGCTAATACAGCACTGTAAAATGTGGACCACTCAGAGCAGGCTGGTGGAAGTCATGTCCAATCAAGGTCTAAGTTATCTCCAAGGATGGAGATTCCACAGCCTCTGTGAGATCATTTCAATTTCATTTCGTCAAATTCACACATAAATGTTTGTTCCAGTAACCAGTAGGAAAGCCCTACTATGTGTAAATGAAGAGACAAAACAGCTAATTATATATCCAAATTTATCTGCATGAACATACACAATATAATTTCTGAGCTGTGGAGGGATAGAATTGCTAAACCAAAAGCTAATTCAGTTTCAGACCTAGGAGCCTTCTTTTTCCATGACATTTTCATGATTGTTTGATTCTCTAAACTCTTATTTATTCACACAGCTGAACTAGCTATTCATGCTTCAGTAAAAAACTCTTCAGGTTTATCTGCTGTGTAAACCTGAGAGGAAATATTTGGGGGAAAAAATACTGATAGGGTAGAAAGCGAGAAAGTGATACTTTTTTTCCTTTAATGATCTCTTAAAATCCAGCACAGCTTTTGTCATATTATGTCAGTATTCAGCCATTAACTCTTACACTGGAAAAAAAAAAATTCTCCTCAGCACAAAGGTCTAAAAATACTCATTTTCAGACAGATGCTGACATTGAAGAATAACAGTCCCCAAAAAAGGAAGACTGAAGTATAGAATAAACTGAAAAAGAAAAAAAAAATTGTACTGCCTTTCCTGTGAGAATTAATTCATTCTCTCCCTCTGGTCAAAGCAGAGAATTATAACTTATAGCTATCATCTGTGGCTCATTATTTTCTCTACCCCCTAATCTAGTATGAAGATTGTCTTTGTTAGTTGAAGGTGTTCATGTTGTGAGCACAATTGTTGAAATGGTAGAGATTTTATAGAATATACAAGATGCTTCAGCTGAGAAGCAGTGAAGAATGTTCAAATAACCATTCTTAGAAGATTTGCTTTTTGTTCACTTCAGTACAAAACATTTTTCTCCGATCAGTGGCACAAGGCTGCCACCATGACATTTTGTTAGAGGCCAGTGCACCCACTGAGATAGTTGTGATTTGCTTCCAGGACGATTCAAAAATAACCCTACCAGTAGGTGTGTAGGAAGGTCTGACAGTTTGCTAAGGACTGAATTGAAGTAGATGTTTCATGTTGGAAAAGATCGGTTTAAAATGCAGAATGGTGCTCGTCGTGCTGTAGTACAAATCTATTATTTTTGTGCCATTTCACGTGGAATTAATGCATGTTCCATTATTGTGGAATATTATTTAAAATCACTTAAAATAAGCTTTAATAGTTTTGCAGAATGTAGAAAACTTCCCTAGTATAATTTTCATTATTTTCAGGATAAAGATACAGTTGATAAATGTAAAACATAGCTTACATAAAGGTTTTAAAATACAGCATATGTAGAGTACACACACTTAACCCAAGCACATGTTTTTAAATTTTGTATTTAAGTCTAGTTATATAAATAGCATTGTTACCTTAGTGCTTGGAGGCCAGAGCATTTCAATGCCTTAACTCTGATCTCAGCACCAATATTTTAAAAGAATACATTTTCAAGGAAGCCATGGAAGAAAACCTTGCCTTTGCATGCCCACATCCCAGTGCCTGTTACTGGACTGCGTAGTTCAAGGAGATTTGTGGCAGGACAAGTATATTTCTGAACTGCTGTGTGTCAGCTGGTCTTACACACATGGTGTTAGATTTCTGAGTCTGTGGTTAGGCTCCTGAATCAGTGAGTTGATTTTGACTGCTCTTAGTGCCCAAAGGTTATGCTGCTTCTTGGAGATATATTGGTACTAAGCCCATCTGATTATTAGGCCACTCTTAAGCAGGTATGCAAGTACAAGTTGGAGCCAAAAACAGAAGAGTCCCAGTACAGTAGAAAGAGAGGTGATGGATTCATATGGAGCCTCCCTGGAGTCCTCATTGGAAAAATGAGCCAGTGATAACCTGAAGGATGCTGATGGCAGCAGACAGGCCACCAGTTTACTGGGATGACCTGTTTGCATATTTGTCCCTTAAAATGTAACAGGTCTCTGTGCATTCTCCTCTCAGAAGGGTTTCTGAGCAGCTGCATCAGTGAGTGCAGCCTGAAGGGTCTCAGGGATGTTCAGGCACCAAATGGGCTCAGGGTGGGCAGAACTGCTTTGTGAAGCGCTGTGAGGCTGCCTGACAACTGTAGGGGTCATTTTGGCAAAGCTCCCTATCTGTTTTAGAATCAACATTTTCAATTTATGAATTTTTGGCACAGAAATCTCCAGCTATTTCCTCAGAATTCCATTAATACGAAAGGACAGAAACACGTGCATATTTTCAGTCAAGCACTGTGCTAGTTAATTTTTTTAGGTTTGTTTTTTTCTTTCAGGAAGCAGCATACAGTACTAAACCATGGATTAGTAGGATCTAATTCAACAGGAGACATGTTTGTTTTTTAAACATTATTGCATTATCATCTTCCTAAAGTATTAAATCCATTGCCTTAGCACATTTCAGGATTTACTTTGCTTGCAGTATACAAATAACACGTATAATACATTATATTTTGTAAGTGTCTCTCTACCCCACTCTTAATCTCTATTTCAAGCTACAAGGATCCCAGTTTGTAAAAAAAAAGCTTTTTTTTCTTTCTGTTGGAAGCACTGTTTGAAGTTCATTCAGGGTTGCTTTCTCCTAAAGAAAGATGATAGTATCAGCTTGCCTACACAGGTAGATATGTGAGCTTATATGTAATGTATCTTACAAGCAGTTACAAGCCCAGAAAATGCTGCAGTTCATAATACCCACGAAATAATGTAAATCTTAGAAAAACTCATGCATTCGAAGGAGCTTTCAACTACTGCCAACGCTGTTCCTTCAATCCTACTGGTTTGTGCTTGTGTCCATGGATACTACTGGTCTGTTTACCCAAGGCAGAAAAAATATAATTTATAGTAAAAACTAGTAATTTTAAGTCTTAATTTTATTCAACTTTTTATTATTATTAATATCTTAATTGTTTAAACATTCTCTCCAAAGAAGTAGTTGCTTGGATATGGGGCTACTGAATTATTTCATGCAATGACCAAACAAAAATATCTCCAACAGCTGTATGAGTTTAAAACCAAGTAAAGTAAACCCTCAACTGCCTTTGCTGTTTGCAGAACAAAAATGTGTAACATGAATGAAGAGAACCAGTGTCACAGTGAACTCAGCATGACTTTACAAATGGTCTGCAAAGGACCTCGCTGAGTAATTTTACATGAGGCAAGATAATCTTCAAGTTCTGCAGCTCTCAGGGGTGAACAACTGCATTTTGTGGATGTGCTATTGCAATAAGGCTGTGCTTGCACACCCCTCTTAGAAACCCATCTGCCATGGAAATAATTGCATGCACCTTCAGGGTTCATAACTCCTTTAACTACAAACTCAAATTTTCAATATATGGTTTAGCTCTTCTCTATTCTAAAATACCATGGATAGGACTCCTAAGTGTCTGAAGGAGACAAGCCTTTTAGAAGCATCTTGTTGCAATGGAAAGGCAAACACCTCCCAAGGACTGTTTACATTATCTTAAGACAGATATATGAGAGAGGTGAAAAAGAAGATGAATCGGGCCATCCTCTCTCATGTACTAGAATTTGAATTGGCATATATGTATGTGGTAAGCACTTGTAGAACAAAAACATTGCTTACCTTGAATTATAGCCTTGGACTTCGCTGGCATTCTTCTTTCTTTTTTTTCCTTTTTTCTTTTTTGTTAATGGAGGGATGCCACTGCATATTGTTTGTCAATGTTTAGTGCTGAATGCGTGTCAAAGACGTTGCAGGCACACCAGGGGCCATGTGAAGGAACCTGTACTCCAAGCAGGAGATCCTGGCCTCCAGTAGAGCCTTCTTGATTTTAGATCAGAAATTCTTTGGAAAGTGAATTATAAGTGGCTGTATTCTGATGCAGCTCCACATGGAGGTCATTTCAGCATCAGGGCATGCATCTCGGAACAATAGCCTGCTCCAAATTGTGTGAGATAGCTGTGATAAACATGAGAGCACAGCTGGAAGTTCCCTGTAGAAATGGCTTTGATGTGAGCTCAGTGGTGCTTCAAGGAGCACAGCCACAGCCCTTGGCCCCACTGAGTCCTAAGTGCTCAGCAATTCCTCTTTGTTTTCCTCATATTGTGGTGATTCAATTTGGTTTGATTTCATTGAGAGTTACAGTTGGAAATATATGATGGTCAGCTATGAAGCTGAACTCAAGTCAGCTCACTGTGCATTGTTATTCTGTTCCCAAGCCACTCTAAAGTACTTCCCACCCGAAACCAAAGGTGACTTACCATTGTGATGTGCTGGGGAGGATGCACAACATGTTGCAGGCACAGTACTGAGGTACAGCTTGTGGTTTATGCTAGAGGTGGATGGTCTTCACTGAGAAATGCATTTTAAAAAAGCAGAAGCATCAGCGTGGAATTGGCCAAGAATATTGACTTGCTTTTTACTCTCTCTTTCTTTGTGTTCAAAATCTCATAGGAAAATGTGCCTTTAAAACACCAAGATTCACAAAACCAGCCTATATTCACAAAGACATGTCCAATCAATAAACCCTTGTTTGTTAATACACCTTCTGCTAGATAGATAGGTTTGGAAGAAAATTATGGAAGAGAGGACTAGAAAACTACAAAAATAACCAAATAATAAACTTGTCTGCCATACCTGTGGTACCTTTGCATACTCTGTTTTCTCCTCCTTCTTTGCACTGCTGTGGAAGGTCCATGGTGTATACACTGTAATTTCATGACAATCATAAGTGTCAAGTTAGGTGTTAACATAAACAAGTGATTAAAATGAGTGTCCCTGATTTTCACTTCTCTCAAGCTTTCTTAGCTCTCAAAAACCCATGCAGTGCTGAATAGTATGGATTTATGAGCCTAAAGTTATTCTCCCGTTGTAGAAGGCCTTGCCTTCTGAATTTGCAAAGAATTTGTATTAATTGGTTCATCTCTTTATGTTTCCTGGGTTGTTGTTGTTGTTTTTTTTGTTTTTGTTTTTTTTTTATTCTTGTAAAAGTCAGTGTTCACGAATGACTTAATAAAATATAAACCTGTTTTCAGAAAGCCAGAACCAGAAGGATCACCATGGGGAAAGACTCTTTCCTCTCCTCTCCCTCTCTGTCATGCTTTCTCTCGTTTGCACATGCATGCGCACAGAAATAAAAACAGATCAGATGTTGAGTGCATGGCATTCTCCCTTCCTCCTTTGCTCACTGCTGCTTCTCTTTCCCTGTTCCTTGGGAAGAAATGGACAATATTTCATGGGCACAGTTCACCTGTGAGTAATGAAGAAGCAGAGGGGCACTGACTTACTGGGGAAAGGCTGTGATATTGGTATATGTCTTTCTATATTGTCATTCTTGTTTCCCCTGACTCTTTCTTGCTCTCTTGCTTTTCTGGTGCTCTTTCCCTGGAGTGCATCTGTCACTTTAATTTTATCCTATCCAAGCACAAGCAGAGCACTTAAACTTCCTAGAATCTTCCTTTTTGACATGTCAGACAGCACTTCCCAGATACCAGAAAATGTGCAAGTTTTTACTTCTTTCTCCATACCAATGGCAATGTGTTTGTCAGAGGACCTTATGGAAAATACACCTGTCCAGACCAGGAAAATCTACCTCACCTTTGCCAAAATCTGTCCTGAGAAATAGAACCAGGGCCTGCTGGTACTATTAGCAACAGGGAGGCCACCAGTCTGTGCAAGGGTGGATACTCAGATTGGCTGGAGATCACAGTAAAGGGCAGACAATTTAATGCAAATCACACATGCTAGTTAGATCAGAATACTGATGAGCCCTAGTGAAAGGCCAACTGCATCTTCTTTTAGCAAAAATATTAAAATGCCCCCATTTCTCCCCCTCCCCCTCCAGATTCTCCACAAGAATAAATTAAAACTTGGAGGTGTGGTTATTATCACAGAATAATTAGGCCCCATGGGATTAGAGACACTCAACGTTTGCTAATGCCCCTGGGTTGTGATTATCTAATAATGATGATGCCTCTGTCATTGCTTAATTATTCTCCCCCTTTAAAATGTACCTTCTGCAGTCAGAGCCCGTAGGATGAGCTCATTTCAGCCAGAAACACCACTGCAAATTCCTGAGAGCAATGTCACACAGGCACCATGATTGACTTGCCCACTTCTCCCCCACACTGTGTTTATAATCCTCATTTCATAAACTCCAGCATGACTATATTTGAATCATTCCCCCTTTCCATAAGACATTTCATTTGTGTGTTGAGGAGAAAACTCTGTGGCCTCCATCTCTTCAAAACAACGAGTTGGGTTAGTGCTACATAAAGATAACACACCTCAATTGATTGACCTTAAATATATAAGATCAGATCTGTGCAGAATCCCTCCTAACTCCAGGTCAGTGGTCCAGACTCCCATCCACATAAGAGCCTCCTACAGCTGGATGTCATTCTCATGGGTACTCTCATTTTAAGAGAGTATCACCACAAAACTAAGATAATATAAACCAAAGTCAGAAGCTCTGCACAGATTTTGTCCAACACAACAAAACTTTGTCCAAAATCTTTAGTCTTTCAGTCAGGCCAGCAGGTGTTCCTCATGTTTAGATACAGTTTTCAAGACACAGTTCCAAACACCATTGGTTATTGCAACTAAAGATTAGAAAGAAAATAGAGAACGCAGCCTTAATCTGATTATCCTTAAATCCAGTGTTGTCTCTTAGCTTTATTATCCCTCTTGGACTAAGCAAGGGACAAAGGCATATTTTGTTTACCCAAGAGATTTTGTGTACTAAACAGAGATTTTAAATTCATCTGGCTAAAATTAGAGATTTCTGCTTTGGGTTTAATATTTCTTTTTATTTTGTCCTTAAAATTCTCTTATAAAATCTAACCATTTTTTTTCTATTGCTGACTGAAGAGCTATTAGAAATATTATTATTTATTTTCTTTTTTAAAATGCCCTTTATTCTCTTTGTTTGATTTCTTTATATCCTTTCTTTACATTGTTCTACTGTGATTTTATTTTCTGTTGCACATTGCTGAATCCAAGAGGAATCTAAAACTTCAAGGAAAGATCCAAGGTCAGAACTTCTTTTGTTGGATGTAGGTTGGGCCCTAGAAACCTCACCCACACAGTGTAGTTGTGGCAGCTTAGAACCAAAACCGCAGATGAAAGTGGCATATTCAATGTCAACTTCTGTTTCTGTAAACAGACCTAAGAACAGAAACTGGTTCTACTGCTCAGTTTTCAAAACATCTTCATTCTTCAGCCTTCTTTCATTCTGCCACAGTGTGAGCTGACTTTCTCTACTTTTCTCCTACACTGCTCTAATTCCCATACAATAATTGTGGTTGGGAGATCAGTTGGGTCTGTGACCCAACTCCCTGCTCCTCTGAGATCAGGTTGATCCAAACAAGTCTTAAAAACCTCCAAGGACATGGATGGAGCAATCTGGGTAATCTGTTCCAGTGCTTGACAACCCTCACAGTATTAAATGTTTTTAATTATATCTGAACAGAACCTCCCTTGTTTCAATGCACTTCTCGTCTTCCCTCCATGTGCTGTTGCTCTATCTAGTGGATGAACTCCTTTTAGGCTCTGGGAGGCTGCTTTAGGTTCACCTGGAGCTCTATCTTCTCCAGCCTGAGCAAGCCCAGCTCTTTATAGGATTGTTATAGGAGCCCCTGACCAACTTGCTGAGCTTCCACTGAGCTCCCTCCACCTGATCAATGTTCTCCTTGTAAAGAGGAGCCCAAATCTGCATGCAATATTCAGATGTGATCCAACAAGCACTGACTAAAGAGGAAACATGGATTTCCTGGCTCCTCTTCCACAGTCCAGGATGCTGTTTGGTTTCTTTGCTGCCAGTGCATGCTGCTGGCTCATGGTCACCTCTGACCAAGACCCCCACAGGTCCTTTTCAGCTTCTCCCCAGCCCCATCCATCCCCTGCTGTGTTATTGAAGGGGATTATTCCTCCCCAAGTGCAGGACTTTGCATCTATCCTTGTTAAATTTCAGAAGGTTCATGTTGGCCAGTTCTGCCCATCTGAATTCCTCTAAATGTCAGCCATTTAGTCAGCACCAGTGTCAGATCCATTTCATCTGGCCCTTGGAGTCAGTGAGCTTAGGAAGGCAGAAGAGAATCAGAAATACACCCAAATTCAGTACAAGAAAGAGGATTCTGGACTTAGACAACTGCCAATACAGATCTGCCAGGAGTGTCTCCCAAGAGAGAACATTTCCTCTGCAACTTCTCAAGCTTAGCCACAGAGATGCTGAACCTAAAATTTGTGGGCAATATTGATCCCTGGTGCACTACTACATCATCTTAACTGGAGCAAAAGAAGTACTTGAACACTGAGTTATTTAAACTCTCCATTAAGTAAAACAATAAGAACAAAGTTGTGGTTCACAAGTGAGTGGTGATCAGCAAGTGGCTGAAATCAGACTAGGCACTGAGCTTCCTGTTGTGCCATGCATTCGTAGTGACAGACAATTGTGGAGTGTAACCAAGGACTGCCTAAAGGAAAGCTGCCAGCAGGGCTGACACAGTTTCTTACCATTGTGGATCTCTGTGTGGAAAGTCCCAGCATAGTTAAGCCAGTCTTGGAGCTGCCCTGAAGCCCTGCAGCACCAGAAATCTGGTTCTGCTCCAGAAACATTATAGCTGCTCTTCACATGGATGGGGTTGGCAGGGTGTAGAGCAACGCTCCATGCAAAGAGCTGATGCTGCTCTTGCTTTTCTTTGCCCATTCTCTCCACTAGTCCTGCCCTAAAACCAAAATAATGTTTCCAGTAAGAAACTTCACTTAAAATGTTTACAATGCCTCATTTGCTTAGTATCTTACTCCAAGACTTGCAGTTTGTGTATCATTTCCAGAGAGGATGCCCATACTGGAAAATGAGGAAGGGAACAGGACAAGGTGGAGAGGAATGGAGAAGTGCACAGTTTACACTGCCCATAAATAGTGCCAAGTTAGCACATAGAGCAGGGAGTTTCAAAGAGATCACGAGGTTTTTTGTGGTATAAGACTTTGCTGAGAAGTCATTGGAACTATTTTTTTTCAGTTAGACATTTAACAAAAAAAAATTAAGGAAAAAATGAGCCTGAGTACACACTGCAAACCATTTCTCTGCTAAAGCATAGTGGCACATGTGTGATTGGAATAGGTTCTTTCCTTTAATGCAACAGTCAGAGGTGGGTTCTGTAGTTCTTTGTCTTCAGCAGCCTTCCTGGACCCTGACCTCCACTGTGGGAAAAGGATTCCTGAAGATGATCAGAGAGATGGAGCGCCTCTCCTATGAGGAAAGGCTGGGGGAGTTGGGGTTGTTCAGCCTGGAGAAAGCTCCAGGGAGATTTTATTGCAGCCTTTCAGTACTTAAAGTGAGCCTGCAAGAAAGATCAGGACAAACCTTTTAGCAGAGTCTGTAGAAATAGGACAAGGGACAATGCTTTTAAACTAAAAAAGGGTAGATTTAGGCTTGATACAAGGAAGAAACTTTTTTATGATGAGGGTGGTGAGATACTGGCACAGATTGCCCAGAGAGGTGGTGGATGCCCCATCTCTGGAAACAGTCACAGTCAGGTTGGATGGTGCTTTGGGCAGCCTGTTCTAGTTGAAGATCACTCATTGCTGATCTTTAAAAATGCTTTCCAATTTAAACCATTCTCTGATTCTATAATTCACTTTATCAGCTGGCCTGAGACATGAGAGGGGTGGGATTTGCCCAAGGCAAAGTAGACAAGCATAGGTCTGTGGTTTCAGGATAGCAAGAAGCCCTACCAAGGGCACTCCTTGGTCTGAGGTGTAGGAAGTAAACAGGAATGACAGAAATGTGCCTGTGCCTCCAAGACAGAGCTTTCTAAAAGACAGGCAGCAACTGTGAACAAGCAGGTCTTGCAACAAAAATCATAGCAATTGCTTTATCCAGGGCAGCACAAGAAGTTTGAGGGAAAAATGGGAAAGGCACCAGTAGCATCTGGTAGTTGAGCTCATCCACATGGTTTTTAGGGCAATTCAGCCCAACCTGAAATAGAAATCTAAAGGTAGGGTGTCTGAATTGGAGGTCATTAAATCTCAGAAACAGTCTAGTTTTGACTAGACTAGCTTAAACTAACAACCAGGCTGCCAAAGGTGGGGAAATTAATTCCATCCACAGTGTGTGTAGCAAAGCCAAAGAAATATTTACACATCATTGCCTTTCCTAGATGCTGTTATCCTGAATCTAGTTTTCCAGCTGAGGCAAATCCAGATGATGTAAATCATTATGACTCTATTGACATAAACTAGCCAAAAGAATGGCCAGAAGTTTCTGCGCTAATTCTTGTTGTTTTTCTAGGTTGGCATATTTTTTAGGAAATGTGTTGAAGTGTTATTTAAATTAAAATTTAAAAGAGAAATGGCTCATTGCTAGTTCATATTTCTGTTTAAAAAAATTAAAATAAAAAAAAATACCTAAAAGGAGTTACAGCCATTTGTAGGCAGAAGTGAATGGTTTGAGAATATTTGAAATTGCCATCTCCTTCCAGCCTTAAAGATCTCCATGAGTGCAGCATTACTAGTTAAACACAAATATCTGTATTGTGTAGAGCAACCACTCCAAATAAAAACATGTTCTCTGTACCAAAGAGAATTCTGCCAATGAATATATTAACCAAAGGCCAAGTTTCTTGGCTTGAAGCTTGAAGCTGATAGCGAAAATTCCTCAGTTAAATGGAGGAAGCACAACAAGAGAAGGGGCAGGCACTGAACTCTTCTCTGTGGTGCCCAGTGACAGGACCTGAGGGAATGGCCTGAAGCTGAGTCAGGGGAGGTTTAGGTTGGATACCAGGAAAAGGTTTTTCACCCCGAGGGTGGCTGGGCACTGGAACAGGCTCCCCAGGGCACAGCGCTGAGCCTGACAGAGTTCAAGTAATGTTTGGACAATGCTGTGGGGCACAGGGTGTGACTCGGGGTGTCCTGTGCAGGGACAGGAGCTGGACTTGATAATCCTTATGGGTCTCTTCCAACTCAGCATATTCTGTGATTCTGTGAATGTTCTAGTGTGGAGGCTGGAGGGAGTTGGGATTTTTTTTTTCTTTTTTTTCATTTGTTTGGTTTCAGAGGAACCTGGTAAAACCCAATTTATAAATTATGTAGGTAGCCAATCTATTTTTGTCTTCTGGACAACTAAAAGACATAAATATAGAAAGTATTCTGACAGTGAATTATTCTTCCTTTGCCATTACTCTGAGCATTTGTGGAGCCCGAGAGTTTTGCTGACACAAGAGAGTTATACAGGTTCCCCCAAAGTAGTGCAGTCATTTGCTGTTACCACAAGGCATGTGATTTTTCTTCTTTCCCTTCAGTTTAATATATGTTACAATTTTTTAGTTGAAAGCAACTAGAAAATGGCAAAGGACAGGAGAAGCATAGTCTTTGTCTCTAGATGGATTTCATCTGGGAGCACACAAAGTAAAAACTTTCAGCTGGTATAAGCCTTCACACTTGTCTTGTAGGACCTTTTAACTTTTGTTTCAGCTTCCTTTAGATTTCTGGGGGACAAGGCATGCCATTGCTTCATCTGTTGGTTTTATACAGCATTTTGTTAGAAATTTTCACCTCTGTTAATATTTTGGACCTTTTATAGCCCCTTTATGGTAATATTTCAGCTCATCATTGTCTTCACTTTTATTTCATACATACAGGTCTCAATCAATTAGTGTGGGGTCTCTCAGGTATCCTTATGCAGAGGTTGCTTGATCTCTCCAAGCACCCTAAAAAAAGGAGTTCCCTCCATTTCTATTCCCCCCCTGTTCAATAAGATGGTGGAAACCACACAATGTGTTCAGTTTCTTTCTTCTCAAAGAGATATTAAGCCAAAGAGGAAAGAGCATTGTCCCATTGCATGTGTGAGGCAGATCACTGCTAAGCAGAAGAAGCACCACAACAACATAACACTCATTCCTGAGGTGCTTTAGGCTTCACCCAGTGTTGTACAGTGAGTATTTGCCAAGTCTTTATTCAGGCAAACTAGATAATCTACATTGCAGCTTCAAGTGGGAGAAATACTGAGGCATCTGCTGTTTATTTGCCTGCTGGAATAGAGAAACTTATTACCAAAGAAAAAAAAAAATTAAAAAAAAAAACAGATATGTTGGGCCCAGATACTGGGGACCATCCCTGGAGCATGTGTTTGAGCAGCCAGGAATAAGAGTTCCCATAGTTCCCTGTGGGCTGCACAAGAGGGAAGGTTTTAAGCAGATTTTTTTTGCCTTCTCCAACAGATGTGTTGACAATCCATAAGCATATGGCTCTTGTTCATAGGAGCTATTTGCCCCCAGCTTTAATGTAATCTACAGGCAGTTTCCTAGTCCCCATTTGTCTCATTCCTTAACTATATGTGTTTCCTCAAGAGAAAATGGTAATAATCCTCTAAAGCAGAAAATGGATGGAATTTAGTCCAGTCAAAACTAATCAGATCCTTCAGATTTGAGTTTTATATATTAATTTAAATCTTTTGCTAATGAGCATTGACAGAAACACAGACCAGTGTTGGTCACAGGGAATTCACTTTGGTTTTTTCCTCTTTTCTCTGCTGGTGCCCACATTGTCTGAAAAAAGTGGGTTTTTTTACTTGTTTTTTTATTACTTTTTTTAATCAAAGACATTATTGGATTCTTATTGCTTTGTGGGGACAGATTGAATAATCAAAGCTGCTTCTCTTTGCAACATAGAAAATTATTCGAGTTAACATCGCAGATGCTAAGAGACAAGGACTGCATACCAGAGTCTGGAAATCTCTCTTCCCCCACAGCAAGAATGTTCTTTGTACTTTGAGGCCCCACGAGTGTGAAAACTTGTCTTTGGTGGGTCTTAATGTTGCAAAGGCAGGTTATTTGTAGGTTAGAGCTTCAAGGTTTACCCACAGAGTGAAAAAGTTACCTCCTACTTTCTTACTGGATCCTGTCAGCTCTAGAGACTTCACTTTCTTGAGGGTTCACTGAGTAATCTGACGTGTTTGACAGCCCAAAAAAGCATCACATAAAAGTGGTCTTAACTATTTCATAGCTAGGTAATGAATAGGAGCAAGAAAAGCCTGGTTGTAGACATGATGTGCCTCCAGTACATCATCAACAAAAGTCTGACTTTAAAAATTCGCTTTTCCTAAGATAATGCAACGTTATAACAGAAAAAAAAAAAAATTAAAAAAAAAAAGGGGAAAAAAAAGGAAGTCTTTCTGACTGATACATGAAAGTAGGGCTCAGGAGATGCACTAAAAACTTAATTGCTTCTGCAGCTTTTATGAGTGTGATTCATCTGGTATACCTTTACCTACATGTGAGTTAAGAGTTTAATCTGTGCTGGTTTATTGAAGGCACTTCTGTGAGACAGACAGGTATTTCTAGTTCACCCAACTATCCCAAATGATGACTTTTTAGTACTTTCTATGACAAGTGAGACTCTTTCTCTAAACACATAATTTAGATGGATTCATCTCATCAGCTTCATCATTCCCTTGACATTCTAGCATCAAGGACATTTTTTTCCCTCTTTTCCCCTCTGGCAGAGCTTTTGGGGATACGTAAAGTATCATGGGGGTGCATATACCTGACTATCTATACAAAAGGCCAGGATAAATGCCTGCAATAAAATAGCTTTTGTATTTGCCTGGTCGTTCTTCTTCTAACCTTCAGGTCTTTAAATGAAGTTTATACAGTGTCCTAGAGCATAGTGTCTTCACTTAGAATAATTTAACTTACTCTTAGAACATTTGGGGCCCAGAACAGTAATCTGTTGTATGACAAAATTACTGAGTAATTCTTGTTTGTGTAATGATGGACTTTGAGGTGTGTGGCAAAATCTTGAAAGCCTGGTTAGCTGATCAACCTGGATTGCTAGATTGATTGACAAACTTTTGAGAAAGTGTCTGATCCCAGACATACTGGTTTGGTATTATATTTTCAAATAACAGAACTGAATTTTGTGATCTAGTATTTGCAGTTCTAGGCTTATCAACACTTCCCATGAACAATCACACTGTTAATGTGTTGAACAAGATTGGTCTTGTTGATCTCATTTTATTTTTTCCTTCTCCTTGCAAGTAGCCCTGTTGTGCTCCTGTGTGTGATTATAAGCTGCTCTGTGATCAAATAAAATAAACAAACTTAATTGCCTTAATTTTGCTTTGCTTTTTTTTCCTTTCAGTGGCTGCATCAACTGCTAATTCCACAGCTGGTGCGGCCATGAATTCTTTGACTTCTCTGGGTACTCTCCAAGGACTGGCTGGAGCCACTGTTGGACTGAATAATATTAATGCACTAGCAGGTACCGTAAACAGTGAGTATTTATTGCTGTGGTGGACAGCCTTCCCCAATAATCACGCCACAAAAACTATCAATTGCAAAGTGATAATATGATTTTTAATCTCTACACCAAATAAGGGGGTCAAGTTAATTCAGTTCCATACTAGTACTACAACATATGTAGTTCTCTGGAGTCTTTTAGTTTCACACAGTTTGTTCTGCAAAGTGAATTTCCTTGTATCCCTGCATAAAGACTCCTCTTCCTGCAGTACATGTGGAAGGTAAAAGAATTGTCACCATGGATTTGGGGTTATCAAGGTTGTAGGAGAGGCTCCTTTTTCACTGAGGGAGTCTGACAACAGCTGTATCACCCCAATGTACCAAACCTCACTCAGAAATGTAGTGCCACAGAGGCAGTCCTTTAAAACGTCTGTAAGAATTATCTAATTGACTTGAGAGCAACATGCTTTAAAAATGAAAGCAGGTCTTTGGCTTTTAATTGGCAAGTATAGGAGAACATGCAGTCAGTCACCTGTAATGCCAGAGCACACACACCTATCCTATGACATCTTAACAAACCCTGGCATCTCCAGCTAAGTAGATGCCAGTAGTTGTTAGAACATTCTTCTTTGTTCTTAGCCCTGATCAAGATTTTCTTGAAGAAGGAGGATTTTTTTAAATTATTGTTTCTGCTATGATGACTTCACCTTTGCCTGTAACAGAAGAGATTTGCCCAGATGCATTTTTCTCCCTCCCTCTTTTTTTCTTTTAGCTGCTGTTGCTCCTTGCATTTCCTTTTGCAATGCAAGGAATCTATTTGGTCATTGCCAGTCCATGACCCATCATAATGTACCCTCAGGAATGGATGTCCTCCTCAGTATCTCTTGCTCACTCTGATGCTCTGCATGATGTCCTTTCTGTCACTGTTACTTGGCTGCTCACCCAATCTTTTTGTTCTGTGATCTCTGGTTGGTATTGTTGGGAGCTGGGAAGGAAGGGGGCTTATGGATGTCCATATTGCAATGTTGAATGGTTGCATGGGGTCTCGTGTAAAACAGGACTTGCTTCTGGCAAGGACACGTGCATTTCACACCAAACAACCTCTTTGTAAATACAACTCAAGGACAACTTAAGAAAAATTAGTATTAGGTCCCAAAATGGCAGATGTTAGTTTCCTTTCTTCTTATTCCATTAGTGTCAAAGCAAGCCACTGGAAATGGCATGCATAGAAGGCTAACTCACCTTTTCTCCTCTCCTCTCGTCAGCTCTTGTAGTAAGAGAGCTACCCTGTCACGAGTAAGAAACCATTAAATGTCCTTTCTGATTACCAGTCATTGTATTTCACTTGGTGTATAAAAAAATCACAATATCAAGAGCAAAATATGACATCCCACTCCTTCCCCTCAGCAAGTACTAAGAATCACCCAGGCACACTGGAGCACTCCAGCATAATGTACCCCTTCATGAAAACCAAGCAGGAGTGAATCCTGTGAGCTTATTGTGTGGGAGCCCTTTTGTTGCACTCCTTTTAGCACTCCTTGCTAGTCTGCAAGCAAAGAGTTTACATTTTCTCAGCAAGTATTTTGAGGTGATGTGTGTGCAAACTTATCTGCATGTGTCATTTGAAGTATTAATGATGTATTCACAACCTGGTACCAAATTTCAGTTTGTTTGAAGTCACCATTGCTTCCATGGACTTGTACTGACAGGGACTGCAGTCCCAAATCTTCTTCATGGATGTTTTTACGGATATGTGTATGGTGCTTACAAAAATGTGTGTGGGTATGTCCGTCTATGTATATACATACTTGAGAGAGAGCTAAAGAGGGGAAACTGCTTTCCCATGACACAGCTCAGCATTAGGGCATTGTTTCCTTTAAAAGGGAATTTGATTAGCACTTTCTGGTACTCATGGTGCTGATGATAGTGAAGCATTGCTCAAATTAGAATAACATCCCCTGTCCATTTTAATGACAATTTGGGGCTTTTCCTGATGACCATGTCTGACTCAGTCATGCACACTCAAACCCACCTGGGAGATTGCTTTGGGAAACCTCATGTTCAGTAAGTCTGGTGTTCCACACTGACATGGCGTATACCATGGTCATAAGCAAGCCCATAAAAAATATTCACTGGCCATGAACATTCCTGACGTAACTGTGCAGCAAATTGGGAATTGAGTGATATGCTTCTAGCTGGTGAATTAGAAAATCCAAAGCAAAAATCAAGCAGAGCTTAACCCAAAAATTAATCAGAAGGTGGCACTGGGCTTGGGCATTGTTTTATATGGAGGTTTGAAGAGATGCTCTTCAGCCTAAGCCAAGTCCTGCCTTGCACATGAGAATCACATGGAGAATGTCTTCCACGCTGGGCTCACTAGAAGACTTTTTTCTGTTTTCTCAGTCTTGTCTGGGTCTGTGAAAATAAGCTGTGCTATGGAGGCTGATAGTGCTGTCATTGTAGAGAGAAGCATTTTTAAAAGATGTCTGGAGGCCTTAAATAAAGTGGAGTATGGTAAGTTTAGGTGTTTCCAAGGTTTTGGCAGCAGTTGTACCGAAGTGTGGGAATTTAGTCTTCCCTCGGTTATTCTTGAAGCACCTAAAACTTTAAATGGCAAAACATTAGACTGCCTGTTTTGAGCTTGTAAATTTAAGAATTCTAAGTACCAAAAAGAATTATAAATTATGAGGAAAAAATACTAAAGAGGGATGAAGCAAATCTTTGCAATTAAGAAAGAAGACCATACTTTCAGAATACTGGACAGCTATGGCATGGTATTTGTGTGTGACCCCAGGGCAGTCACTTAGCCTTTTTGCCCCCTTATTTACATCTGTAAAACAGAGATAAAACTATTCATGACAGATTTGAAGGTGCTTGAAAAGCACTTTGAGAGACCTTTGGACTTGCCAAGCTTTGTTGCTTTTGTATTATGTAGAGAAACTCAGAAAAGTAGAAGGCCATAGATGAGAGGCTCCAAAAGGTTATTTCACAGAAGGGAGGACGGGACCAGAGTTCAGTGTGTGACTGAGGTGCCTTGGTAGAGATAATAAAGAGATGGCAGAGATGCGTAACAGCATCTGGGCCTTGCAGATTTCATAAAAATGTAAGATCAGAAAAAGTGTTGGGTGCTTTCTGCAGCTGTGCTTTGCTCAGGAGGGAGATGTGTGCCCCCCGTGGGCTGTGGCAGCAGTAGCTGTGCCCTTCCCAGGGGCAGTGCCGTGGGCTGGGTTGTCTGGCTGATGGCTGATCTGGATGGGAAGTGCTATTGATTCCAGGGGAAAGGAGGGGGAGGATGCTGCCCACTGCAACACAAAGCATGTTTATCTAATAGGCCAGTGACTCACGAAAGATAACATGGTATCCTAATGCTGCCTAAAACATCCTAATGTTATCAAGTTATTTCAACGCTCTAATAAAAAGAGAGATGATACAAGCTGCTTTATCAGGAGCCTTTAGTTTAATCAGTCCTGTGCAAGCAGTGAGACAAACCTAAGCACAGAACAGCAGAGCAGGCAACAGTCAGCCTCAGTATTAAATTATTATTAGTAGTAATATTTAATGTATAATGTATTGTATATTGTACACTTATTATAAAAATATTATTGATATTGGTTTTGTTATTATTACTGTTATTATAATATTTTGAATGCCACTCTATCACTCCCACTCCTGAACTGGACAGGGGAGAGAAAATATAGCAAAAGGTTTCTGAGTTGAGGTAAGGGCAGGGAGAGATCACTTTCCAGGCAGAACACTCCTGACTTGGGGAAATTAGTTTAATTTATTACCAATCAATTCAGAGTAAAATAATGAGAAATGAAGCCAAATCTTAAAAACACCTTCTCCCCATTCCTACCTTCTTCCCAGGCTTAACTTTATTCCTTAATTCTCTACCTACCATCCCCAGTGGTGCAGAAGGACAGGGAATGGGGTTGCAGTCAGTTTATCACACATTGTTCCTGCAGCTCCATCCTCCTCAGGGGTGGACTCCTCACACTGCTCCTCTGCTACAGCATGGGGTCCCTCCCCCAGGAGGAAAGAGTTATTCACCTGCTCCTTCAATGTGGGTCCCTTTCCACAGGCTGCAGCATTCCACAAATTGCTCCAGTGTAGGTCTGTTCCATGGCATTTCCCTTCAGGAACAGTTCCAGCCTGGGTCCCCCACAGGGTCACAAGTATTGACAGCAAACCTGCTCCAGTACAATCCTCTCCACAGGTCCTGCCAGGAGCACTGTCTTCCTGTGGGGTCACAGCCTTCTTTGGGCATCCACCTGCTCTTGTGTGGGCCCCTCCATGGGCTGCAGGTGGATCTCTGCTCCCCCATGGACCCCCGTGTGCTGCAGGGCACAGCTGCCTCACCGTGGGCTGCACCAGGGGCTGCAGGGGAATCTCAGCTCCAGTGCCTGGAGCAGCTCCTGCCCCTCCTTCTCCATCAGCCTTGAGCTGTTTCTCTCACACATTCTCGCTCCTCTCTTCTCCAGCTGCAGTTACCATTGCACAGGGTTTTTTCTCCTCCTTTACCAAGTTACCTCAGAGGTGTCTCTGATGGGCTCAGCCTTGGCCAGCGGCAGGTCCATCTTGGAGCCATCTGGAATGGGCTCTGTAGGACGTAGGGGAGGCTTCCAGCAGCTTCTCAGAGGAACCACCCCTTTATCCTCCCCACTACCACCCAAACCCAATACAGTTTTATAACTGGAACCATTATACAAGAAATACCCGAGTCTGTTGAGCTCTGACAGGGATTTTTGTTCAAAGCAGTGGCAGCCAGTACCTCCCATCAGGGTACAGTGATGCTCTGAAGTGGGGTGGAGGGGAAAGAGAAGTCTTCAAAGTGAGACATTTTATTAAGGAAAGGCTAAGAATATCACATCTCTGTCAAGTGTTTAGTCACACAAATTATAGTAAGATCAAAAGGTATAATTTATGCAGTACAATTCTCTTAATTGGCACAGAGTCTGGTGGAGCCAAAAAGGTGCCACTTGAGCAATTGTCCTGATTATTGGAGACTCATAGGAATATGCTTTTCAAATCTACATAAGAGGCAGAAGGATACTGGGGTCAGCATCTTTATCCTCCTCTGTCAATGCTGGATAATTCCCTGCAGTATTCTTCCTGTATCTAAATTATACATGCGATAAGGTTTCTTCCATTTTCCTTGAAGATTGTTTCCCAGTCTAATAGATTTAATTATTAATTTACTATAAAGTGTCCTCTGCTTAATTTCCCCACTTTTCTCCAATTTACATACCAACCCTTATTATTGCTCTGAAATTAAGCCCTTTCCTTCTTTTTACTGTTCCTCTCTTTGGGATCTTAATATGACACCAGTCACATCTTCACCCACCATTTTACCAATCAAAACATTAGACAAAGTCTAAGAAATGATTGCTGGTGATTCTGGATGCCCCCCCTATTTTTCTAGTGACTGATCTTCTGTACCTCTATGGGCCTGTTAAGCCCTTTAAGTTGTTTGTGAGCTGGTCACCTAGAAACTGGGGAGCTGGGATGGCTAATTGTGCAGAAAACATGCTCTGACTCTCAGTCCTGATGGGCTCTCAGTTGCTCAGGTTGACACAGGCTGGGTGTGTGGAAGACGAGCAGGGCTCTGAACCCTGCCATGCTTTCAACTTCCAACAGCAAATTCACTTTTTCTGGAATTGCTGAAAGACATGCTAGCAGTGTTAACTTCAACATAACTCATTTTGGAGTCATGCTGAGCAGTAGAAGCAGAGGAGGAAAACTGCAGCTCAGGAGTTTGTCCACCATCAAATCAGAGTAGTACAACTCCTTATGCAGCCCACACTGTTTGCACAGATGAGGGATGTCATTTTCTGCACAGCTAGCAATCCCGTCTGAAATTTCCTCTTTAGCAGCCATCCCAGTTAAATTACTCTGTTACTTATCAGGAGGTAGAATTGCTGTAAGTTAAAAAAAAAGTGACTCGGCTTCCCTTGTGAACAAAAACATTGCTAGTAATAAATGCTTTTGTTTCTTCATGAAAGTTGCTTAGTCTGGACGAAGTATTTTTATCATTCTGGTTGTGTTGGTGTTCATCTTTTGTGGAGTGACTGGAGTAACTAAAGGAGGATGGTGGAAGCAAAGAGCATCACAGTCCATCCTTCTACCACAAGCATAAGGGACAAAGCCTGTAATTGTACAGAGAGTTATAATAGAATAATTTAGATTGAAAAAGACTTGTTTTTTAACGCAGTTAATCAGGGTTCTCTGCTTGCTCTGTATAAGCAGAACACTTCTGATCTGGTGTTCTCATGGCTGTTGCTGAAGACCCTGGTCAGAGAGAGCGGGTTTCCTCACAGACTGCTTTTTCCACAGACAAGGACACAGGTCAAATAGGTCCCACACTGGCAGCCTCAGACACCCACAGCAGAAGCACAGGTGTCAAGGAGGATGTGCAGAGAGGCTCTCAGGAGCATGGAGCTGTAGTACTTGCCAGTAGCAGGCTGCATGCGAGTCCATTTGACTGTGCAACCCTTGTGCTGAAGTGATCCTGATGCCAAAGTCGTGTTTCTTTGTCCTCAGTCCCATTTGGTGACGTGCCGAGCTGCATGCACTGCTGTCGTCGTCAGTGTCGTATAATACCAACGACTTTCGGAAAGCACTAATGAACAAGTGCAATTTCTTTTCTCTATTGTTGGGTTTTTTGTAAAGTTGCTCAAATGCTCTCAGGTATGGCGGCCCTGAACGGAGGACTCGGCGCAACAGGCCTGACGAACGGCACGGCCGGCACGATGGACGCGCTCACCCAGGCCTACTCAGGAATCCAGCAGTACGCGGCCGCCGCGCTGCCCACCCTCTACAGCCAGAGCCTGCTGCAGCAGCAGAGCGCCGCGGGCAGCCAGAAGGAAGGTAAGTGCCCGCGCCAGCAGAGCCGGCCCAAGCGCTGCCACGCGGCTGTTTCCTCGTGGAGGCCTCACGGAAGGCCTCAAGCAGTCTAATCTGTGATTTCTTCTTCCTCCAGTTTTCTCCTGCTTGCCACCGTCACCTTTTTTGATGTCTAATGTGTTTCACTTTTCAGCCATCTGTCCTTCAAGTTATGCTTTGCCACCCATCCCTTCCTTATATAAAAGCATTTACCCACTGCCATATAAAAAGGCGCCGCTAACAAAAATCATCCCTCTGTGGATGCAATTTTGTCTTCTGGTTTCCATTTTCTGTCATAGTGGAGTTCATCTGATTAAGGTTTTGAGCTAATGACAAGATCCGTTTTCACTTTGAGTGGTTCTTTGCTTAATTGTGGGTCTTGTGAGGAAGCAGCTAAGTGAATGATTGCCCCCCTCTCCCCACACCAACAGCAAATAAACCTCAGGAAGTTATTGCTAAGAATAAATGAATACTAATTACAAGGTGTTTAGGAAAATGAGGCTACCCTTTTCCCCTCTTCCGTTCCCCTTCATGCTTCCCAGGCATTTTCAGGGGGGTTGTTTCTGTTTTCATTGCTTTGCCCTGTCCTAATTTCCAGCTAATTCTACAAAGATAGGAAAATACTGCATGCTTTCTAAGACTGTATCTATGTTGTCACTACTGCTCTTGCCAAGGATAAGCTTTGGAAATAAACCTAGTATAATATCCTCAAGAGAAATCTTTTTTTATCCTCTTTTGAAATAGTATTTTGTACTGTTATGGGATGCGTTTCCTAGGAAGACAAATTTGGCATTCCCCCAGCTGGTTATTGTATAGGGACACTGGAGTTAAAATGTATATTTTCTCTCAAGTCTTTCCTTCATTTGCTTCTAAAAATTTGAATTATTTAAAATGAAAGGCGATTTTTAAATCTTTTTTTCCATAATTTTTTTTCTGCATTCATCTTTCACCTCAGGCCCTTTGGTCAGTGACAATAGACTATCTGACACCAGAAAAAAATTGTTTATTTGGTGTCATTGCAAGATACATAGTCAAGGAAAGCTTGATTTTTTTTTTTCCTAGCTATTTTAATTTTTGTCTGTTCAGAAATATTCAAATCAATTTTAGGCCTATTTTTTATTTTTATGAATTGCAAGCATCCTTTTTAAAACACAGTGGTTTTGTTATATACCTTGCGCCTGTTAGTAAGTGGTTAAGTTCAAGTGAGTGAATTCCACTACTGAATACTGACAACAATGTTTTGTCTCTTACCATGATTTCTGATGGAAGAGTCTGGAGTGGTTGAGGATAAACAAGTACCAGACAAAAATGCTGTATAAATATTAAATACTGAAGCACAGTGAACTGCCTCGTGCATATGCTCTTAAAATCATTTAGCAATTTTTTTTCCCTACTATTTTAAAGAACATTATTTGCTGGGAACGATAGTTTACTTGTGACAAGAAAAAGTTCCAAGTGACAAGTTTATTTCAACTTGTTTTTTCCTGCCTCCCCAGAATTTTTTTTTAAATCTAATTCATTTATCTCCCTTTGGGCAAGCTTTGCTACCTTTTCCTTCAGGCTGAGAGAGAGCAGCCAGCCTGATTCTGTGTGGGAGAGGTGAGGCTCTGTGGCTCTGTTGCAGAAGGAACTCCGTAAATCTCATGGGCACTTTCCTCTTCCTCTCCAGAAAACCAAGAACATCACATCTGAGGCACATTTAGGTTCCATTAAGCAAGGGAATATGTAATCAGGCTATTCTAGGTGTGGTTTTAGCAGAAATGTTTGTTCCCTTTGTGTACCACTTAAGCTGCTGGAGCCTGCATGGAGGCCACATCTGGCTCCATCATGTATCACACTCTTCCTGGCATCCATTGCTCATTTCCAGTGTGTTACCATTGAGCTAGGGGAAAAAAACAACCTATCAGTATTAAGATTAATGTTTTAACCTACACCTTAAATAATACATATCTCAAATCTTGTCTGTAAGGAAAGTATTCAAAGCACCTTTGGTTTTTTGTTTGCAAACTGAACTAAGGCTAAAGCCACTTAATTTTGCAACCCAACTACTTAATTTAGAACTTCTTTAAAAGACTTGCTTTACAAAGCTTCTTCCAGGAGACAGATCTTTGTATGGGGGATTTATATTTAAAAAAAAAAGAAAAAAACCAACTCATTTTTAAATGAGTCAGTACAAATTTAATTCTAGATGTCTTTTTCTCACTGACTTTTAAGTCACAAGGTGTGCTTCTCCTTACTATTTTTATTCCTATCTGCACCATTTTCTTGCCCTTTGAGTTTAAATCTGTGGTACTCAAATCTGAGCTCACCTGCTTCCATTTCCATGAGTTCCTGCAACTGGAATTAAACTGACAAACCCATGCAGGTGTAGGAAGCAGCAGAGGACTCCTTGTACAGTTCTTGGGGCATTTTGAGAGCCAATACATTCTGTACCTGTTTTCCTAACCTTAATTATACTGAAAGACACTCACGTAAATTGAAGAAAGAGGATGAATTTAACTACTTCTGTAGTAGAGTTATGAAATAAACACTTTTCAAAGTAAACACTTTTCAAGATGGGATGCTCTCAAGAGCTGCATTTCAGCTGTGCTCTTTTGATGATCCACTTGCTTTTGTTCCTTCAGAGTTAGAAAGTGAAATGCTTTCTGACCATCAGCTTCAGTAAGTATTATGGAAAAACAGATTAAATGTAGCACTTGTAATAGCTGTTTTCATACTTCTTTTCTTTTTTTATTTATTTTATTTTCCTAAAGGTCCAGAAGGGGCAAACCTCTTTATTTACCACCTCCCCCAGGAGTTTGGAGACCAGGACATTCTGCAGATGTTCATGCCTTTTGGAAATGTTATCTCTGCTAAAGTCTTCATTGACAAACAGACCAATTTGAGCAAGTGCTTTGGTATGTCAAATTTAATAAATCCAACAGTAAAAACCACATGCACTATACTGAAAAGGGGCCAGGAAAGAAAATTAACAGCAATGTGAGAAATGTCATACTGGAAAATCATTCCAAAAATAATAGACTGTTAATCCTCAAATGAGTAGGAAGATGCAAAGACAAACTACTTCTAACTAAAAATTGGATATGAAAAAAAACAATAATAATCTTCCAGTCTGACATCTCGCATGAATGTGTCAAGTACATGAAACTAATTACACCCTATGTGGGGGAATGTCATTTAGTATACTATTAAATTGCCTTATTATGGATACCTAATTATTCTCTATTGTATAGCTGAGCCACTTAAAAAAGCTCTATGTTTAACCCATTGCTTCTACATTACAGGAATTTCTTTCTTCTGAATTAAGCACAAGATTTTGCAATTAGTGAATGGTGTGTACATGTAGTTCAGAATATTCTGCAGACAGCTGATGTCTAGCTATGCAGCTCTAGCTGGTGTGGGTGGGTTCCAGTGTGTTATGGAAGGTGGCATCTCCCTTACCTTAGGGCAGGAATGAAGAGAGCCTCACAAGATCAGTGTCAAGTTTCCCAGAGAATAGTTTGAGCTGTCAGAAAATTAGATCACAGCAGAGGAGGAGATGATGTGTTGGTATAAAAATAGTTTTAGGGTTGATTAGGAGGCCTGATGTCTTTGGAATAGCAGAGATGCACCAGTTCAGTGCTTTGATGGAGTGGAGCAGCGAATGTCAGTGTGGGGTAAACTTTTAGAGCTAATAATTATGGTCTTACACAAGACACAGTGAAGATTTAGGAGGAGGAAGGAATCTCTTAAATATGAGTTTTGTAAGTGTTGATATAAAACACTGGAATTTTCTTTAAAGTGGCAATTCTTTCCCAGAGTAAAGGAATGCACCTGTATATGTGACAAAAAGGAATGGACAGTATACTTGAAAAGTTCACAAAAAGAGTGTGACATTCTTTCTGCATTTTCCCACAGTCTTTCAGTTCATTTTTGAAGCATTCACCTGTTTAGGCTTTATAAAAAAATATTCATATCTAGACCAGTATAGTCCAGCCTGTGTCTGCAGTGGGTTAAAGCAATCCCTGAGGCTCTTGCAAATTTGAAAAGTGGAATTGAAATGGACTCCCCATTGATCTGGAGCCAGTTCTGTTAGTATGTTGGGGGTTACAAAATCGTTGTTGAGGTCTCCAGGAATCTTGATGAAAAGACAAATCAAGCTATGTTAATCAAAATGCAGCAATTGTGGTGACTGCTGAAAGAATGTAAATCAGTTTGGGCAGGTGGCTCAGTTCATCAGATCGTTTCCCACGCTTGCTTTTTGTGCATTTTCTTTTACTCTTTGATTAGCTTCTTACACATTTTCCTGGATTTGTGGGACACAATTGTCTAACTTAGTGATGCACCAAAGTTATCTTCTTTAAGGGAAAATGGAGGTGTCAACACCCAACAGATGGAGGAATCCTCTGTCTCTTTGGTTTTAGGCAGCTTTCACTGATATTTCCATTTCTCAGTCTTCCTTCCCAGATACTCTGCCACCAGGGAGGGAGCTCTGCTTTAGAAACAAAAAACAGAAGTGGCAGATGAAGCTGAGTTTTCCTATTCAGTGGGTGACTACTTGGTGGTGCTGCAAATCACAGGCAAAGTCAGAATTAGTCCTGCTAGCTTAATGTAGTGGCATAGTCATCATGCACCTCCTCAGCTTTATTAGCAAGAATTGTCTATTTTTTGTTTTGGTCCTATATTTGTGTTTCAAAAAGCTTTTTTTTTTTTTTTTCTGTCCTCCCACCCAAAACTATGACAATAGTGCTGCTGAATAAACCATTTCTCTGCTGAATCATTAATGGTCATTATGTTTGGTACAGTTTCGGTTTGGGTTTTTTATTTGTTGGTTTGGTTTGATCATTTTGCTCCTAGAAATAGTAATTGTAATTGTAATAATTTGCATATCCTTAGGGCTTCCTACTCTGGAGTTTCCAATCTCCTGCCCAAATAAGGAGGAAGTCAAATTACAGATAAGAGCAGGTTGGACATCTAAAAGGTGTGAAGATTGTCCAAGTCTGTCTGGCAGAAATGGGAAGGTTCATTCTGAGTGAGTGATAGACAGTGATGAATCTTTATGTAAAACTTCTTCACAAAATGAAAAATTTCTTTTCTGTGTAGAAAAAGGACTTAGGCATATTTTCTTTTCTTGTCCAATCCAAAATGAATGCTCAAAGGATTAAATGGTGAAGAGGATGACAGGACAGTGTGTTTACACCTGGAAGTGCTCTTCCATGAGTTCTCACAGGCTCCACAGGCTTTACTTGATTCAGCAGACAAAGGGTTTCAGACAAAGGGATTCAGCAGACAAAGCCTTTCATAAATGTTACAATAAGAAAAATGAGATATGTAAGTAAGGCAGAGGAGGGGGAACTCAGTTACATCAAGGCAGAAATGCAGTCAGCCTTATAGCAAAATTGCTACTTGAATGGTGAAAATTATTTATCCTGATTATAGAGCTACCCAAAGACCTAAAACAAAAATCAGAATTGTCATGACAGGGACTTTGAGAATTAATAAGAAATGTCATTCTGACTACATATAACCTGTGGTTTAAAATTCAGACAAAAATGATGAATGGGTGCAATCAGAAAAATACAAATAAAGGGAAGGAATTCTAGATTCCTCAGTAAGCTTTATAAATGAAGGTTCTCAATAAGGAAGAAGATGAGAGCGTAACAAGCTAATGCAGGTATTGCATTCTGTATAGAGACAAATTGTGAATCCAAATAAGAATTGAATGATAGGGGCTGATGCCAGCAGTGTGCTTCCTTCTCTTCATTCACCATCCACAGATGCCAAGTGACTAGTTTAGATCACTTGCTTACTTTCCAGGTGGATAAAACTAGGTATGAAGGAGAGGAACTACAGTGATGATAAGTTCATAGCAGTAATATGCACTTAAGAGAATAAAGTGAAGGTCAGGAAAGCTGTAGAGGGAAATGCTGAATTGTCAAGGTAGGTAGGAGTAGCTACACCTGAGCTGTGGAGCATCTGCCTGGACAGTGCTACAGCTGCCTCCCAACTCGTGCTAGTTCCCTTTGCTATCCCTGAGGCAATCCTAGAGCTGATGGAAGATGTAGAGCTAAAATAATGAATAAATTTAAGAGGAAGTGATTTCAGGGAGAAAGTGAGGAGGTGGCAAGATTTACTAAAACCAAGGAAGGTATGGAAGAACATTTATTATCCCTTAAGGAAGTAACAGATAATGAACCACAGGACAATATGGATAAAGCATATTGGCTTTGGCCAGGAGAAGGTCTGCAGAGAGGTGGTTTTGAGTGGAAGGAACAGAAGATAGCCTGAGCTGTCAGACAAGAGTCTTAAGTTAAATAGTTTGGTGAAGCTGATTTAAGGTGAAGCCACAGGATGATCTATGAAGAAGAACAGCTGAACAAGGATACCTTGAGAAGGGGGGAAGATTTTATGCAGTGGGGAAAGTATAACAGCATTCTGACTCTGCAACTGGAAGACAGCAGCAGTGCAAGAGCCATAAAAAGGATAGGTTAAAGTAAAAAGAGGTTATGAATCCAAGAAGTACACAGACACTAAGCACAAATGAATGAAGCTGGTTGAGGAAAGAGAGGCACTGAGAAGCCCATGTATTAGGACTGAAGACAAAGTGTGTGGCATCCCTACTTTATGAGAGTGAGGGATATATGTTAAGGCAAATCCAAGTGGAAAGAAGAGGGAGCATGTCAAAGCAGATGCATAGCAGCAGGCTGAGTGCAGTAATAATTAGCCCAAGCTGAGGCAGAGCAGCAGTTAGGTGAGCTTTGCAATTACAAGTGGGAGGCCCAGATATGAAAATGAACTTTGAGCTTCCAGAATCAGGGAGATTTGAATATATTATGAACAGAACATTTTCAGTCTCCCAGGGAAAAGAAATCTGAGCCAGGCCAGCCATTCTGAATTACCCAAGCAAGCATTATCCTCCTAGTTAGTGCTCACATGTGAGGAGCAGATCTTGGAGTTCTCATCAAACCCTACCATTGTCTTTATGATGCTGCTTAATTCTGATATTTGCATATCCCTTTGGGGACCAAGAGACTAAATTAACTAACATTAAGGTACCCTGAGATCCTGAACTGGAAGGAGCTGTAAAATTACAAAATATTAATACTGCAACTGTCCTAGCTGAGCCCAAGGAGATGAGCTCTCCACAGCACACATGAACTCACACCCAGGTGTGCCAGTGGTTTTAGGCAGTTTGGGGGTTGATTCTGGAACCAGGCTTGCTGTTTCAGCTTCCCTTTTGCAGACTGGCCTAAATAGCACTTCCTAATAGTCTGGGAGGTATGTAGATACTACACTGAAAAGCGTTACAGTAATAAATATCTTCAGTCTCTAAGGTAGGTATATAAATAACAAAATGGAAACTGCATTGCACCAAAATTGGCCAACTGCATCCCAGCTAGTAAAGAAATATTATGTAGGTAAAGAGGAAGGCAAAAGGAAACGGGAAAGGAACAGGAGATGAAATGTGATCAAAGAACTAATTGAAAGCCATGTGGATGTGTCAAATAAATAGCAGTCATGAAATTCTAACAAAATGCCTTCTGACATTTGTTCTAACCTAGAACTGACTTTCTCTCCCACCTGTGTTCTGTGTCCCGCAGGTTTTGTTAGCTATGACAATCCGGTCTCTGCACAAGCTGCTATCCAGGCTATGAACGGCTTTCAGATTGGCATGAAACGCTTGAAGGTTCAGCTGAAACGCTCCAAAAATGACAGCAAACCTTACTGATCTTAACCCCAGATGCTTACTGCTCTTATTTTAGCTTTCTTAGGGTAAGTCCCATGAGCAAACCTGTCCTCTGCAGGGGGGTTAAGAAAGAACATAGAGCCAACCTTCACCAAGGGACAGTTATTTTTACAGTTACCACTTCCATCTCCCCACTTGTCCTTACTGCACTTGGCTCCCATTTCCTTGCCAAGTAATTACTGAGTTGTGTTACTGTATTTTGTTTTGCAGCATAATTTATCTCCTTTTCAAAACAAAAATAAACGTCTTGAAATTCCAAACAGCACACACACACAGACACAAAAAAATGTGCAATTTAACTCTGTGAACCCTGGTGCCATTAGCACACAATAAAAGTTGTTTTCTATGGATGGATCGTATTTTACCAGGGTGGCACCAGCAGTTTATAGGTTAAACAAATGGCCTCATGCCAGTTGAAGCACTTATTTTGCAACAAAAATTGAAATAAGTCTTTCCACTACATCAACTTGTTTTTTGAGAAGATCTGATTTTTTTTTCAGTTCAAATCAACGTATTGTTATATATTAGTCTGATTTTACACTGGTCGTCTTTATATTTCATTTTTTTTTAAGTTCTTGTTTTTTTGGAAAGGATTAATGTAAAAAAGATTTAGAGATCTGTTTCTAAAGCTACAGGGTTTAAAATAAAAAAAATAAAATAAAATGAGTGACAATACTTGATGTTTCTTGAGAGATAAATTTAATAATAATAAAAAAAAAAGAAAGCCACAGGCCTGTAAATTTTATTTGTAAAAAGCATTTCTATTTTTATACAAAATTTTTACTGCCTCAGAAATAATGGAATTTATTTATTGCCTATTGTTAACTTATTGGATACCTAAAGAGCAGCTCTCTATGCTAGCTAGATCCTTTGAAGTAGTCTCTAGAGTAATTGTGCCAAGAATGGGCGCTTTTTCACTGTTGAACCCTCCACCCTTTGCAGTTCATGCTTTTATCCTCTTGTTTGTATTTGTCTGGTTATTTTGTTCGTAGTTTCCATTACCTAGTTTAAAGTTCAGTTGTGTGACCCTTTCCCCCACCCCTCTCCCTGTACCTTTCTGTTACATTTGTAGAAACTGGTTCTTTCCTCTCTTTTCTCCCCAAAGAGGAATCCATTCTCTCTGACTCCTTTCAGATGGATTCGTTTGGGGTTCCATTGTGTTCTTGTTGACAAGTATTGTAAGTTAATGCAAATTATGTGAACAGCTTGTAGGCTCTACTGATAAAAGATTTGCATTAGTTTTCTCCTGCACCCATAAAAGTGATTTTGTTTGTGCTGCATAGATTCTGTGTAACTTTTTTTCCTCTTCCTTGTTTTTTCCCTAGACATCTCCATGCCCGTTAGCCCATCGTTTGCCTAGCATGTCCCTGTGGCGTCTCAAAAAAAAAAAAGTTTCATCGTCCCGTCATTGTTTCTGATGTCTTTCTGACCTCACATCATATTTGGTTCTCCTACTGACCTAGTTTGACCTTTGAAATTTGCATGTGACCTCATCTAGCTATGAATTCTGGGAAGTCAATGTGAAAAAACATTGCTGCATTCATGCAAGACTGAAATTTATTATTAGATAAATTAATGATAGGATTTAAAAACAACCTGTGGCAAAATGTTTTTTCTTTCTTTCCTTTATCTTTTGTTCAGTTTTGGTTTCTGGTTTTCTTCTTTCCTTGGAGTTTTTGTTTAATTTTGTTTGGGTTTTTGGTTTTTTTTTTTTTTTTTTTTTTTTGGGTTTTTTTTTGGTTTATTTTTTGGTTTTTTTTTTTTTTTTTCATTTCGTAAAAAAAAAAATAAAAAAAAAAACAGACTTGAAAGTATTATACAGGGATTGGCATTCTGCCTGGTCACTGGTGACAATAGCAATATGTGTCCAGAGGCACAGAATGTTGGTTTCTAACAGACTACTTCCAAAACAGTTTGAGAAATAAAACTGTCTGATTTTAAGTCTCTAGAGGTCTGTAATAGTTTTTACATTTTTCAGGCAGTGTAAAGTTTTTTGATAAGGCCATTTTAGGTGGCTCACTTTCTCATTAAAGTATATATATAGAACCACTTTTTGTAGATTAGTATAAGAAAATATTTACCCTGTTTTAGGGCAAATGCTACCTACTTGTGTCACCTTTTGCTGAACTGACTCACAGTTAGACAATCCATGGTTTAATGCACATGAAATTACCTATATTTTATACTGTTTCAATGTACAGAAGAAAGGTTACTGTAAAATGTGTTACGTTGGTGCTTCTGTGAATTAAGTTGTGGTTTCATCATGAGTCTTATGGTCTTAAGTGTTCTATGTTTATAAAAAGACAAGTTTAAAATTGGTTTACTTGAACAACAAGAACAAAAAGAAGATTCAAAAAAAAAACACAAAAAAAAAGTTGTTTGCTTAAAAAAAAATAATTTCATGTGAAAATGAAAAAATATTCCAGAATAAGTTTGTGTTGGCTTGTGACGCATTGATGTCATTTTTTTATTGTGAACAATTTAGGTGTGTTTGTGTTCAGCAAAATGTGATCAGTTTTTCTTTTAAAGAAAAAAAAAAATCAGTGAAACTATAGTGCCAAATTCCAAAGGTACTTTCTTCCTAGAGCTTCAGTGTGTTTCTTGTGTGAAGTAATTTGATAACATGGGTATTTTATTATGTGTTTTGTATAAATCCCTAATATTTAAAGAAAAAAAGAGGTTAAAAAGTTTGTTAACTTGCTATCCTGTGGTCTTGTTGCCTGAAATTGTTATTGTTTGTTATTTCTCTTTGATGTTTTTTGTAAAACATTGTATAAGTGCCCATGTTTCACTTTTTTAACCACTCTGCACACATCAATGCTGTGAAAGCAAACCTCACTATGTATTTTCTTCATATTGTATGGAAACCTCTAAGGTGAGAAAGTTTTGAACTTTTAACCCTTTCCACCCAGAGCTGTCTTGAGTGTTAATACCTTTTATACATTCACCATTTTGCTGTTTATTTTTATATATATATCTATATCTATAAATATATATATACTTAGTTTTTTGTGGTTTATTTAATACATGGTTGAAATCAGAACAATGCACAGGGCAGATCTGAAGGACAAAAATATTTTACTGCTGTCTAAATTTCTTCTGTATCTATAACTAAAATTATTTAAAACAGTAATTAACTTGTGGTTTTCCTTTTTAGATTTTGGGGATTTTGTCTTTTCTTAAAGAGCTTTTAATATGCTGCTGGAATATGCTATTCAGTATTAATAAAATAAAAGAAAAAGAAAACAATTCTTTAATTATCTATTGTGTGAGCCACTCCCAACCAGGAGCGGTCAATCCACCATTTGAAAACCTTGAGGAATTAAAAAAAAAAAAAAAGAATAATAATATTTTTGTAATTTAAATAAATGAACTTTTGCCTAAATCAGATGCACTAGATCTTCCTGGGTGAAAATTCAGTGTGCACTGCAGTTAAACTACTTTTTATGGATAAAGTTTACATACACTGTAATGTTTGGTGTTATTTGCCATTATTTGTCACGGCAATATATTGGCTTACTCCTGCAGACACTCGTAAAGAGAGGAGTAACTTTACTCGTGCCCGTGGTCCATGGGAATATCTGTGTGACTGATGTGGGTGTTTGCTGGAGGAAGCTCTTTGTAAGGAGCCAGAAAAGAGATGCTGGTAGCCCTTTTCACTGCCTTGTAAGTCTGATTGGGTTGCGTTCCTACCGCACAAACAGTGACCAACAACCAAATTCGGTTCTTTGCCACCGGTTCAGCAAATTCATTGCCAATCCAATGTGTGTGAGCAGCAGTACCTGCTACAGGTCATAAAGTGCCATAACTTCTTCCACCTCCTAGTTCTATCTGGTTATATCTGAAGCCACCTAAAATTAAAAACGAAGCCCTATATGAGCAACATCAGCTGGTGCACTCTTGTCTCTCATCCCCAACTTAAATGCTTCTTTATGTAGAGCCCTGGGATGGAAAGGACTAGCCTCTAGTGATGCAAAAAAAGTTTCCTTCTTATAGCACATGCACTTATAAATAAATGATCTATACTTTTCTCACGTTTTTACTACTGCTGGGGCCTTCCTACACCCTTTGAGGGCTATTTTGTACTACTTGCAGCAATTGTGCGTATTCAAAGTATCATCTCACGTACGTTATATTATATATATGTACATATATATATATATATAATATGAGATCATCATTTGGACTGTTTAGAGACTGTTTCACTAATTTTTCTCATTGTACCCACCGTCTAAATTTCCAAAGCTTTTGTAGATGCCCTGGTGTGTCCTGTGGGTTTGCCAGTCCGGTTAGAGCGGTGATGCCTCTGGTCCTTGGGCAGTGTAACTCGGCACCAGACTGCCCTGAATTACTCCACAGGACATTGGCTTAGCAGTGGGAGACAAGGAATGTTTCTGTACTTCCAGGCAACTGAGATGAGTCATTGCTTAGAAAAGTGTCCATCTCTGAAAAAAAAAAAAAATTAAAAATTCAAAAGTAAAAAATAAAATTCAAATACAAAACCAAAAACCCAAACATACACCTCCTGGGAAGCAAATTATCTACCAGTTCTCTTTCAAAATAATGAAAGGAAAAAGCTGCAAGGGTGCAAGGGCCTAATAAGAGAGGAAGTAAAACAAGGGAAATTGCTTTACAAAATTCTAATCAAAAGACTAGACTAGTTGTTTTATCAAACAAATTAGCTAATTGCAATGAAATGGCAGTCCTCAAAGGAGTAACAAGTTCATCTTTCTTTCACCATAGGGGTTACAGTTCCTTGGCTTGTGCTACTCTGGAATCATTTTACTGTTTCTGTTTTTATTATCTTAAGTGCTAATTAACAAAAGGAAAAAAATATCCTGTAGTTTCATTACCTTTTTGGATAATGTCATACAAAAAGAAAAAAAAAAACAAACCTATGTATTTGTGTTTTTTTCGTGCTGTGGGAATTGTTGTTTGTAGATTAATAATACTATCATTTTGTTTAGAATTACAAACTAGTTTTTAAGTATTGTCTGAGAAAAGCCAAAGTTAATGCAATCTAGTGGAAACTGTAAGACCATTTGAGTATTGTTTCTGTTTTATTGATGCATTTGGATTTTGTTGTTTGATGGAATTTGAGCCAAAAAAAAAAAAAGAACAAAAAAAAAGGCAAAAAAAAAAAAAAAGCAGGCTTTCCTATTTCTACAACTTGATTGTACTTATGCATTTTGTACCAGTGGAACTTTTTATACTGGAGATTAAAAAACAAATGGAAATTTTTGTGGCTTACTCTCGTGGGCCCCCTCGATCATGACTGATTTTCAAGTTTGATTTCTGGACGGTAGAAAGAGAGTTGGTTTTGTTTCGAGAATTCAAAACTTTGGCTTGATTTCTTTTTTTCCCTTTGCTTATATCTAGTGTTTAGAATTTTGTCTTAACAAAAGCGGTAAGTTTCACTTTTTATTCTGTATCGTGCAGTTACACAATAAGGTAATTAGAATTAGGAGTACTCGGTCACTTTGCGTGGATAAATGTATTAGTTAAAACGTTAGGGGTTTGCTTTTTTGCTGTTTAGATCAGAGTTTTTTCTGATTCTTCTGTCCTCATTGTGAACATAACCGTGTAGTTGAAACAGTCAGACTTATTTTTGTAACGTATGTTATTGTGTGATGCAGTTTTTTGCTTCTGTCTCCAATATTAAACCATTTTCCTAATACTTGTCTCTCTACTTTGTGTGTTGTATTGTTGGTGGTCATTCTGTGTTGGTAATACATCTGCACACCTCACTGTTTCACGTGCCTGTTTTTTTTTTTTTTTTTTTCTCTATTTGTTGGTTGTGTACAAAAGATACAGTCGATTCCACCTAAGTGAATAGCTGATTGGGGGGCAAAAGAGGATTTGTACATTTTAGACATGTTCTGGTTTCTTTGATTTTTTTTTTTCTCTTTTCCTCCCCCTAGTCATGCCTTATCACTTGGATAATCTCTTGGAGCAGGAAGCATTTTAAATGAGTTTCCTGCAAAGTCCTATTGAAGGTAGCTTTTGTTAGCCTTCAAACTGCAAAACCTTCTGCACACAAACACACAGAAGACACCTGAAAAGATTTTTTTTTTTTTTTTTTTTTTTGCTGTGGCATTTCAGTCAGTCTGGAAAATGTGGATTATGGAGATCATTTCTTCCTAGTTGTTAAAAAAAAAAATAATACTCTGCCACTACATTGCAGAAGCATATGAAACATTCAAGAAAAGGAGGATATAGCCTTGGGATTTTTTCCAAACTGCACAGTAATCTGATGGCATATGGCGTTAGTCAAACTCTCCCTAGAAACTAATCATGTCTTAAGTAGGGCTGGGAGAGCCTGCAAAATCTTACCAGGTGATCAAGCTTGTTATGTGCAGTTGTACATATAATACTTTAAAAAATATAACAAAATCCAAGTGAGCACAGGAAGACTTTCTACTAAAGCCAGTGGAAGGAAAAAAAAATAAAATTTAAAAGAAAAGGAGAAATAAATTATGGAAAACAGATCCCCTGTTCCAATGGGTGATATTCTTGCTGTGGGCTTACAAAGCAGATCATTCTCAGCATTGGCTGATAGTATTACACAAATCTCAAAAGGGACTAAAGAAATACCATGGCACTTTTTTTTCTCATTATTTTTTACACTCGGCTCTTAGCTTTTTTATTCTTTCCTTTCCTATAATTTTTTCCTCCTCACAAGATTCTCTCTGCTCTTCCCCAACCGGTGTCTACCACGATGAAATAAAAGCTGCAAAAGAAAAATCTATGTTGTTCTGGTTTACAGAAAATCTCTTCTCTCCTCTGATCGCAGATACAAACCTTACAATTTGGAGAGGGGGGGGAAAAAAAAAAAAAAAAAAACAAAACCAACCAAACCAAACCCAAGGAGGAGAGAGAAGCACTGGTGAGTGCTCTCTGGAATTCAAGCCATACGCCCCCATCCCTTTCCTTTGTCCCACTTTCTGTGATGCTCAGGAATCGAAGACCACTTAAAAGTGCTCTTATGAGACCCAAACGACACTCCTCCCTCTTGTCTCCTCTCCCCTGGTCTTTCTGGCGCTCTGGCTTTGGCTCACACACACACACAGCCCCATCAATTCCGTCCAACAAGGTCCTGGCGCACTGGGTGTATCCGTGTGGTCTCAGCAGCAACGTTGGTTCCTGCGTTTGGAAGACTTTTGAAATTTTCTGGTGGCTTGTGAGTTGGCCTGGTTGTTACTGCTCGATCTATTTTTCTGATTTTTTTTTTTTTCCTTTTTTTCACTTTTCTGTTTCCACGAGAAGCAAACAAGTGATGAGTCTGGAGCCCCCAGCGAGCTCCAGTGCCGTCCCGCAGGGTCAGGGCTCCAAGCAGCTCTAGGTTTAACCTAAAACCACAGGAGCCTGTAGCAGACAGCCCAGGCAGGAAAGCAGAACCTGATGGTCAGACTATATCCTGGGTCTTTGACACCTCTAGGGTTTATGATCTCGATTTGGATAATTTTGACACCAGTGGATTCAGTTAAGTAAGTCGAATTGCATGATGGATAAATCAGAATTGCTCTCTGGGGTTTTTTAGCTTGCTGTGGATGTTGGTTTTTTTTTTCCTTTTCTCTTTTTTTCCTCCAAACTTGGTCTTAGGAAAGAAACTAGAGCTTGTGAAGGGTCTTTTCTTCCAAAAATACAACTGAAAAAAAAAGACTTGTACTGCAGTTAGGTTTCTTTTAAATACTCAGGGCTGAAAGATACAGGGTTTTCTTTCTTTCTTTTTTTTTTTTTTTTTTAATTTCAACATTGGGGGAAAAATGAGTTCCTTAAAGCAATGCAGCTGAACAGTTTGTCCTGCTTAAACACATGCTTTTAATTTCAATTATGTAAGGCACCTTGCAGTGTTAGCAAAATGTCTCTTTGTTAGCTATATGTGTATCGCCATGGGAAATTACCAAACTGTCACAAGACTTGCTGATTAAAGAATAGCCTGCCAGAGTGTGTGTGCCTTTGCCCAGTGTGACTCTTAGGTATTAGGCTAAGGAAAACAGTTTAACAAAATGTAGTGTGAATCATTCCTGATAAGTGAATAAAGCATTGTGACCAAGCAATCAGATTATTCACTTATCAGGAATCGACTGTACTGATAGTTTGCCTGATCGTTTTTGTTCCTCATCTCTGTTGTAGTTTCACTACTTTGCTGTGTTCTGTTTTTTCTCTCATGCTCTTAGTAAAATCACTGGGAATATCCCTTCGTGTGATCATGAAACGTGCTACTGAGTAACAAATAAAAAAAAATTTAAATATAAAAATGATATCTTAACAAAATCTATGCACTTGCTATCAGGAACACAATACTGGATGTGTCTTATATATATTGAACTATAATAGTATTCGATTTCTTAAATAAAGCTTAAGAAAGGATTCTGTTGTCTGTAAAATTTTATGAGCATTAAATGGAACAAAAAAATGTTTCTAGGATTGGGCGCTTTTTGTTATATGAAATCTTCCTGGGTATATGGTCTTTAACCATGCCTAGGCAAATGTTAACTAATTCACTTGATATTTCATTAATAATGGAGACTTTGAAAATTAGGCTTACTGAAATCTGTGGGGAGAAAAAGTCTTGCCATTCAGTGACTTGCAGCAAAAGATTCTAAGATGCAGAAATTTTGATCTCTTTCTCTATTTGAAGAAGCAAACATGTTTGGTTTTGCACAAAAATCAAAAAAATGGCTAAAATATGTGAATGAGAAAATGCTATAAAACAATACAATACTGTACTTTTTGGTATATGACTTTTTTTCCTCCTGATTCTAGATAGGTTTAGAGCTAAAAAATGAAAACCCATATGCTCAGAATTCCACAGATTCCACCCTGGAGGTCAAGGCATCTTTTTGGGGAAGATCCATGGCTTACTGTACGTTTCCTGAATTGAGCCTTCTCTTAAAAAAAAAAAAAAAAACCAAACATTTTCACATCAAAACCCATGAATTAAATGGGAATCGAATAGGTAAAACTGTTGAGTACACTGAAAATAATTATTCCTTCAATGGCTGTATATTTGCCACAAAATTGTAGATTTTAAACAATCTGATTTTTATGGAAATGGCCATAATTCTTGTATTTATCAATCTTTCAATAATGTCAGCCTTTGGCAGAAAGATCCAGGAGAATGAGGGGAGGGGAGGGAGAGGGGTTGCTTTCTTTTTTTCTTTTGAACTGCATTACTGCCTCACTTTTCATATGCCATTATATTATCTGAAAAAAAAAATTAAATTGTGGAAATCTATCTGCTGCTTGTATCCTTCTATTCATGCATATTTAGTAAACATTACTGAGCTCAACATCCAGTGGCCAGATGCATCAGCCTTGTAAGCCAAAACCACTGCTCCACCAGAGAGGTCACAGGGTAGATTTGTTTTGGTGGGCAGCAGGATGGTCCTGTCCATCCCACATCAGCACAGAGCTCAGGTGGGAACCCTGCCCTGGTTTTCAAGGGCTGCTGATGTAACACAAATATTAAATAATCACAATTATTAGCTCATATTTGTATTCCCTCTGATTTTCCTCATTAGCAGACTTTCTTTTTTTTTTTTTTTTCCATTAAAGGGAACTGGAAAGTTGCAGTCATTTTCTGAATCATTTGCCCCTGTTGATAACCTAATTGTTTTACATGAATGCTAATATTTCCCTCTCACACATTTATATCTATCAGCTAAATCAGCAGTAAAGTAAACTCTTCTGGGATACATTCCTATATCAATTAGCAAGGATTTATGCTCCAAAGAACCATTAGCATTAATGGGAGTGTGCTCTTTAGCATAAACAATTGGCAATAGGTCTGGTGGACTTTATTTCATAAACAAAGGAGTATTTGAATCTTAGAGACTTGTTTCCTCAAGACGGCACTTCAGGGAGTGATGTCCCAGCCTCCCCGGCTGCTCTGGGGACATCTCACTCACAGGACACGCATAAATTCCTGAGTTGCCAGCAAAAGGAGACAGTGTCAGTTTGGAAAGTGGGCTGACTTCTGGCACAAAGTTTTGCTGGCATTTTCCCTTCTGAAAACTTTCCTGAGAACTCACCAGGCAAAATTTTCAGCATTATCTCCTGTCCCTCCGACCAGCAGCTGAGAAACTTCGCTCTGAGCGTTGTGTAGTGCCTCAGGATGGAGACCACAGAGGGGAGGGAGGGAGGGAGGGAATTTGAAAAGAGGCAGGAGGAAGAGCAGAGATGAAGCCCTGTAGGAAAGAAACTGGTGGGTCCATCAGCTCCTTCAACTGTCTGCCTCACAGCACCACGGCTTTCAGTCGAGAGCTAGAGGGGACCAGGAAACCAGCAAGCCTCAGCTTTCACATGCAGGTCAACAGCTTCTCCCCTCACCCCATGGTGATCAACAAATACACAACAAAAATATTTCAGTCTTAATCTGAAGGTACTGGGATCTGGGGCAAAAGTCCACCACTTCCCAGAGGTGCGTGATCTACTGAATCCCTGCCCGTGCTTCTGCAGATGTTTTCTCTGTAGGTTTTGGATTTGCTCAGTTCTGCTACATTAAAGAGCCCTTCTGCATCTGCCATTTGCCTCCAAAGGCACCCATAAGCAGGTGTCAAGTTACTTGTCATCTCTTGTTCATAAAACAAATACATCATGCTCTGGAAGCATCCACACACAATAGTGGTTTTTTAGTTCCTGAATAGTTTGTGTGCTTTATTTCTGCAACTTTTTCTTTTTTCCTCAACATTCTTTCTAAATTTGGGTTACCAGAGCCAGATATGTCATTTGAACATCAAGTGGTTCCACATGCAGAAATTAAAAATTTCATCCCTACTCTACTCCTCTGAATGACACAGCCAGGGATAGCATCAGCCCCTCCAAAAATAACATGCAAAAGCCACAAAACACCACATTAGCAGAATTATTTGGGGCTGCTACTTTAGGATGCTGAAGTCCCTCTGGGATGCATTGAGCTCCAGGTTCCTGTGTGTGTGGTCTGCTTGCCTGTTCTTCCACTTGAAAGCTTCCTTACAACCACACTGAGAGCATTTCTGTGTAAGTCCTAGTCCCCTCCAACAGTTTCCAATGTTATCAGCAGTTTTGATATTTACTTCCAAGTCATTATTGAAAATATTCAATAGCATTCAGACCCCCTCTAAAAAAAAACACTCTCCTACAGCGAGTCTCCTTTGACAGCTTCTTTGTTGACATGTCAGCTCATTCTTAATCCATTTTATGTGCCTTGTATTGATAGGGTAGAATGCTAATTTTTAAATCAGAATCTGTTGTGCTGTCAAACATACAAAAGTCAGAATATATTCCATCTTTGCAATTACTTTTATCAGCCAAAACCTACAATCACATCAAAGAATGAAATCCAGTTTGACAACCCTTCCTCCCTTAAAAAACATGTTGATTGGCATTAATTGTTTACCTCATCTTTAATGTGTTTAGACCCATATCAATATGTCCATTCTTTTGCCAAATTAATGTCAAACTAGCCAAGCATGGGCTGGGTCATCCTTCCTGTCTTTTATCAGTACATGGGAATGTCACATTTCCCATCCCATCTGGGATTCTGCTGGTGTGTGCTCAAATATGCCTAAGGATCCATGTCAATGGATCAGAGCTCTCTGTCCTACTCTCAGCCCCAGCCACCTGGGGCTACCACATCTTTAACAAAATGGTAGCTAAGCAGACTCTTACAGAGTTAAACCAGAAACCCTTTTATCCTTCCTCTGGCATCTAGGTGTGTGAAAGAGGAGAATTTTAGACATTACCTCTCTTTCTGCAATATAACTAGAAGTTTTGCCATCTCCAAAAGCCTAAGTTCAACAATAAAATAAACACACCTAAAGAAATTTTTGTAGCTGAGTCCTGCCTTCTCACCCAGACAGAGCTGTCAATTTAGGGTAGAAGCACAGGGCAGTGAATGTTTGTTTATATGTGATATATTATTTAAAGATCAATAGGGAGCATGTGTGAAGGTACAATACCCTTCCATTCACCATCCTCCTCTGAACAGACACAGCTGCTTTCATTGTTGCACATGTGTGTTCAAGCCCTGTGGCTTTGAAGGAGGCAGCTGAGAAGAGTCAGTGGCACCTGAGGATACCTGGGACCTATGAGAGAAGAGAGGTCATTTGGGAATCAGAAGAAACCTTAACCAAACAGACCTGACACTGCAGCAGCAGTAACAGAGGAAGGTGCTGTACTGTTCAGTGCAACAGCACAGGTGCACTTTCACACCACGGTGATCCCAACAGAGGTGTCTGACACAGGCCACAGAGCTGTTGAGATACCAATTTCTGAGATACCAATTGTTGAGATTATTGAGATGCCAATGCATCTGCTCAGGAACCTCAGCCCGGCAGACAGGAGCTGCTGCTTTACCCTGTAGCCATCTCCACTAGTCAGGGTAACAAAATGCTTCCTGCATTTTTCCCACATGAAGCAGTGTGCTAAAGACCAGGCATTGAGGGACCTGTCTGGAGGTGCTGCTGACTTTCCAGTGACTGAAAGAGATAACAGGGAGTTTTCTCAGTGGAGACTTCAAGCAGTGCCCCAGTACCCAAGGATACCCTGCTGACTGTTCAACTGCAGCCCCTGCAAAGGACAGTGGTGGGTTGATGGCTGTACTCGATGATCTTAAAGGTCTTTTCCAACCAAAACAATTCTGTGATTCCAAGGACTTGCAGACACAATGCAGGATGAATAGGGCATTTATGACCTCCAGCTCACCTAGGCCGTTTCAAGGGCTCTAAACACTACAAGTGTAGGAGTCTGGTGCATCCAGATACTCAGCTAAGGATCCCTAAGCTTAGAAGAATGAACCTGTGAGCTGAATCCCGTTTTAAGGCCTATATTCACTTTCCTAAACCTGGGCCATGTTGGATACTCCAGGGCAACTCAAATGGCATTGATTCCTGCATTTATTAAAGAAAAATTGAGCTCTAGGGGTCTAATTTGTAGACAGCTGAAGGTGAAATTCAGTGAATCCTATTGTTAACAAATGAGCCCCAGGTGATGTCCCATAGGCCCTAAGTGGGAATTGTACCATACCAATAAAAACACCAGCTGCACTGGAAGTGCTTTTTAGGGGATAGATGCATGCAGAATATCCCTCTGACAGGAATGCCAGACCCCTGAGGACTTGTACTTATGTGATCTATAGAGCACCTCTGGCATTAGTTTCATCCTATTCAGCTTTTGGCCTTGAGGATCCCTAGGAAATGATCACTTACATTTCTTGTGGATGTGGCAAAAGTATCACATCATTAGTGATACTTGAGTCTCTGATCCTGGTGTAATCATGCCACGCGCTTTAGCATCCCATATCCCCAGGCCATGCATCCTCCTGTTCAAAAGAATAATAAAATAAAAAGCAGAAAACTTCACAGACTCATTGGGCAATTTGTTGCTCTACTTGATCGTCCTCATGGTGAAGATGTCTTTCCTGATACCTCTAGTGTTGCAGCTCATGCCCTTTCCTCTCACACCTGCCAGATGCCATTGCAAAAAGCCCTGCTAAAACTTCTTGAGAGGTTCCCCAAAGACTTCAGGGCAGTGTGACAATTTAGGTGTCTCCAAGCTGTCCCTGCTCCAAGCTGAACAAGCCCAGCTCCCTCAGCTTCTGCTGGCAGGTGACAGCTGGGTGTGGGTCTCTGCATTTGTCCTTCTTGAATTTCACACATTTCCTGATGGCCCTCTCCTCCAGCCTGCTGAGCTTGCTCTGAACGACAGCCCCATCCTTGCCTAGCCCTCATAAATTTTATGTCATTTGCAAATTTCACAGGATGGGACATGTAGTGGTGTGAAATATGAATGTTGAACTTGCCTTTGGCTCAATTTCTCCTTCTACATGTGGATGAATCTAAGGCAAGTCGAGGCTGAGGAGACAGGCAGCACATTATGATACCATTCCCCTCTCCCTTTACTTTAAAATGAAAATAAAAACAAGGAAATTCCAGGAGATATCAATAAAGGAAAGAGGTAGTTCTCTAGCAGGCACACATAACTAGTCACACAGCCCATTCTGAGCACCCCTGGCCATCAGAACTGGGATATTTGCTCACCACCCTGCTGTGAAGCACACTCAGGCAATGCTCCACTGGTCCAAACACCTACCAGTGCTTGTGCATGTCCACAACAGTGACAGAGCTGTGTCTGCAGCGCTGCCAGGATAGCCAAGATCCTTGTCAAGGATCCTGTCACTCGCAAGTGACAGGAATGCAGCCACCCACACCATTCCCTTGCCAGCCACTGTCAGTCTGCTGCAGTCAGCTAAAAACGTTCTTCCCTTCTGCAGGCATGAACACAACTTGTGGCACAAGGTTTTGGGCCTCCTGCTCTCTTGTCCTGACCCCAGATTTTTTTGCAATTCACCACACACCCTCAGCAAACCTCAGGCTTCTAGCAAACACGTGGGTGAGTAAAGGGGAAATAGTAACAGCACCACTCAGCCAGGGACTGAGAACATGCTGGCTAGAAAGGTGCACAGTCCTTGGCCAGCATATGCACAGGGAGAGAGAGAGGTCATGGAGGACTTTTTCTCCTCCCCTTCCCACATCCCAGGTTCCTTTCCCAAACAATGGTCATACATGCCTAGAAAATTGGGTGGTGTAGGCAGATGTACTGTCAGTTCACTTTCTTCTTTTTTGTAAACACCATTTGCCAAGCTAGTGGATCCCATGGTCATCTTCACGGCCCTTACACAGTTAATACAATCACAAATTCCCAGGTGAGATATCCATCTTGCCTGTCCCCTTCCAAGCACCCTCTGCATGACTGGGAATGCTTGCTTACTAGACAGCTTTCCTTTATGCCAAAATATCCTTCCCAATATAAAGAAAACCCTAGCACGGTCCCATCCCAGCCCATGTACCTTTTAGTGTTCCTTTTAGTGTTCCTTTTAGTGTTCCTGCTTCCTGTAAAAGAGTTACAGCTGCAGCCAACTTCTGAACACCAGCAGCGGGGCTGGGGGTGGGCTGGGCAAGTGTAAGTGCTACCACGATTACTGAAATTGTACCCACGATTGTGCCACAGCCTGACTGTTTATATCTTCAACATCTCAGCAAAATGGCTTGTCACTGGGTCAGAATGTAATTTCTTTGCCATAAATCACCTCCTGCGCCTCCTGCAGGAACATATGCCAGCCATAAATTCACTCCTGGTGGAACAGAGCTCCGGGATGAGAGGTCGCGTTCCCAGCTGTGAATAAATAAAAAGTTCACAACTCACAGAAACAACACCAACCTGGCTTTGCACGGAGGGCAAACAGGATTAATACAAGGGTTCAGAGTGCCCCCTTCTCCTCCAGACTAATTTTCTTTAGCTCCTTTAGTTTTACTGTGTTCTGTTAAATGTTGGCCACCTCGCTCCTTGCTCTTCACTTCTTTGTCAAAGAACAGAAATGTTCCCACCTACAGTCCCAGGGCTGTGGAGTTCAGCCTGGGGGATCAGTGCCAAAATGCCTGCTGATACATTAGAGCTGTAGTGTGGCCAGCCCTCGGGCTCAGTTTACTGAGGTTCTTGGTTGTTTGAGCATCCCTGTACACTGGGAATGGTGGAGCGGTATCACCACACGCAGGGCAGACCTCAGCCTGACCGATTACAGAATTCACAGAATCACTAGATTGGGGAGACCTTCAAGACCATCAAGTTCAACCCATGCCCCAACACCTCAACTAAACCATGGCACTCAGTGCCACATCCAATCTTTTTTTAAACACATCCACACTTCCCCAGGCACTGAAAGAAAATTCTTGTTCTCTGCTGAAGGAGGGTGAGGAAGGGATCCTGGTGCAGAGACATGGCTTTAGCATCCTGGCTGGAATGGACACGGCGATCTGGGACAGTTCTTCTGCAGATAAGGAGCCTGTGTGCCCTAGGAATGCACTTCAGGGCTTGCCTAGGAATTTGTGATCTTCAGCTTTCAAGGTATAAGGAAATAATAATAATAAAACAACAAACAACAAAAACCCAAAAACAACAACAACAAATAAAACAACAACAAAAATACCACCAAAACACAACACTTCAAACTGGATTTTGTACAGCAAAATCCACTCATGTCCTTGGGAAAACAAGTTTGTGAGGAGCATCAGTGTGCTGGAAGTTCTCCTGAGTTCTGCTTCTGCACATATGCAGGACTGCCTTCAACTGGGCAGCTTTACCTGCTGACGGCTTTTTGGGCACCCAGATGGCTGCAGGGTTTTTGTTCATGGTGCACTCAGTACTGCCCATATTTCATGTTCTCTCACCCAGCCATGCCTGGGAAGCTGCCTGTGCACTGCTGCTCTTTCAGACTGACAGGCATCAAAAGCACCTTCTTCTGAGCAGACCCCAGCAGCAACTGTGTTATGCCTTCCCAAATTAATATGCAAAAGTAAGCAGCATGAATCAGCCATGGGGCACTGCAGCTCTCCTGTATCCCTTTTACTCTTACCAGCAGCTTGGATTTTATGCTTGGAGCACTGTTCTTTCTCCATTCCTTGCCTCTCAACTGGTCCTCTCTCATCTAGTTCCCATTTCTTTCTCATCTAGTTCCCTGTTTTCTTTCTATGAGGAATCCTTGGTCTCTGCTCTATATTCAACAAGTGTTTGAAATGAAGGAGTTGATTAATTATTTAGAATTGTACAATGGAATCTAACTAGGTGCACTGGGAAGGAATTAAGCAAGTGAGACATAAAGGCTGAAGATCAGGAAAATATTTCCTTAAAGTGAAACGTAGCAGAGGGCAAGCCTGCCTCTGAGGCAGCACGGGAAGTTTCTCCTCCCATGGGATTTAAATTGCAAAGAGCAGAAAATGGTCTTTAAGAGGAATCCTTCTGGGACAAGGCTAGCCAGCCCAAAAGACTACATTTGTCTATCCCTTCTAGGCACAACGGTGGGACACAGTGTGTGAGAAAGCACTGAAACAAGAACACAAAGAGATTTATTCATGCTGCAAACTTAAAATGCAGTGGGCAACTTCCCTTCAGCACAAACAACGCCTTTTATAACCTGTTTGAAGAGTTTTTTTGTATCTCCTTATTACTCAAGTAATTAATTTTCAACAACAAATGTGAGAGGACACTGCATTAACACAGCAGGTAAATTTGGGAAAGAAAAGAAAGAGCACTAGCCCTTAAAATGAGATTTATTTGTGAAGACTACATCTAAGTTTCTAATGGCACTCTGAGCAAAATCAAGGTTTTCTGCTTTCATTTGCCGAGCTGTCTTCTTTCATTACAGAGTGTCCTAGCACAAACTGATCTGCCACACTCCTGAATCCTTTTATCTCTCATTAACTCTCCTTTTTTTTTTTTCTTTTTCCTCATTGATCACTTCCTTCTCATGCAAAGACTTGATATGTTTAACCTTCATAATCTTCCTACTTTGCAGTTGTGGGTCTGTAATTACAGGCTGTTTGAGGGTTCAGATCAAGTTGTGCTAATTGAACAAAAATTTGTTCAAAAACCTTCTAACTGAAGTGGTCATTTTGCCCTTTTTTTGAAAAATTTTACAGCTCAGGAATAGCATGCACGCTTATTCTTTATGTGTGTCAGGATTATTTTCATACAATCATAGAATCATTAAGGTGGGAAAAGACCTCCAAGACTGTCAAGTCCAACCTTCAACTGAATACCACCATGCCCACCAAAGACATTGTGAAGGGACACAACTACTTGGCTTTTTAACACATCCAGGGATAGTGATTGCACCATTTCCTCAGAAAACCTGTTCTAGTGTTTAACCACTCTTTCAGTGAAGACATTTTTCCTAATATCCAGCCTTGACCCACTGTGGCTGCAGATGAAGTTGAGCTACAGCAAGTTGGGCTGCATGCTTTGGGCAACCCAAGGGAACTGTGAGTGACCAAATGTTGGTTTGGGAGAAACCCATCATTAGAGGACAATTCTCTCACGTACAACATTTTACCACTACAAACATCCATTCCAGCCTGTCTGAGGGACTAACTAGAATGGCAGAGCACAAGATCATCTCACGTGGCAAAGACAACATCGCAATCCACCGGTGGAGCACACGTGGGCTGTGGATCTGGATTCTACATACATGGGTCTCAGGAGGTCACAGTGACTGAGGCTGAGCCAATACTGGAGCAACCCTCAGACTTTTGGCCAAGTAAAGGCAGGTGTATGACAATACCTGGTGACAGAGACTCACAGATCTTGAAGCTGTTTGGGTGCCTGATGCCTGTGTCAGTTGATGGGAGATACCTGCTGGCACTGAATCTCCACTCTGCATCTGCATGCAGAGCAGTACTGGCTAATAATTAATGCTTTGCTTCTTGCTGGTAACACCAAAATTACTTCTCTTTGTTGTCCCTCAATTATCACATTGCATGCAATTCTTTTTTCTCTAATTTACTGCTGTTGAAGTGAGGACTGGCTGGTATCCCCAGGCACAGAATGTGTCTTCAAAACTTCAATACTCCAAAGAGCTGACAGCAACTTCACATTCCCAAAACCATAGGCTGAGTAAGCAAGGAAAACAATTTTACCTCAATTTTACAGTACAGAATCCTGATGCTTCAGAGCTGGAAAAGCCCCAAAGAGTAGGAGGATGCAGAAGTGACACAAGGAGAAGGTTTCTCACCACTTTTACTTTGTCTCAGAGGGTAATGTCTGCATACTGACGCCAAATAAGATTGTGCATGTTCTTTATCTTGGCACAATAACTCCTGCCTTGCTCTTTGTCTGATCTCCTGGATATATCAGTTGACTCCTCTTGCAGATCCTCAGCTGGAATTCCTCAGTGTACCAGAAGCCAATGTGTGTCTCAGTGGTTTCAGAATCCTTCCCTCTCCTTTAATTAGTTCTTTTAGTGGTTTCAGAATCCTTCCCTCTCATTTAATTAATTATTGTAGTACCTAATGGCTACCAAGTCTGTTCTCTGTTTTTCCCTATGGGTTATGAAAGTCTGATTTGGAAATGATTTCAGAAGACATCCTGAAGAATCAGAGGGCTGTGCCACACTGACCCTCAAAGTTTTATCTATACTTCTGGTGATCCTGCACTTCCAGGCTAAATGTTGCACCAAAGGTGACAGATCCAGCGGAGGATAACGAAGCCAAAACTCCTCCTGCATTGCTATTTTTAGAGAAGCACTTTGAGACTGTCAGGACACATCACCCGGGTTAACTTCATGAGCTGCCATCACTAACAAGCTTCTCTTTGGCCCCTGCACTGTGCAGCACAAGCTGTTCAATACAGAGGGCTTTGTGGCCAACCTGAGCTTGAACAAACAGCTGTAACCTTCACATACCTCAGTGTCCCATGGATGTCTGAATGCCATTTTCCTTCACAGAATATCAAGAGATAATAGTGGGAGAAAATCTGTAACCTTGAAAAAACTTCTTATTCGTGGCAGGTGAGTAAATTTTTGGAGAAATTATTGTATTCCTAGAATTAAAGAGAAGCTTTGGCAGGATCTTGGAAAGCAGAGATCTTGTCCGTGTAACATTTCAGTAAGCAAAGTTGTGCCGGGGGAAAGAAGATAGGGAAGGTTAATAGTAAAAAGCAGCAGCTTTCAATGGAATTTTAAAAACATAGAAAAAGAAGATTCTGCGAAAATACTGAATGTCCTACAACGAAAAACCTGAACTGAGTCTTTTCCACTTTTTTTTTTTTTCATTTCTCAATAAGCATATTATACTTTTTTAATCTTTTTGTCCATAAGGTGTTAGTGTTACTAAGTGATGCTGGCTCCATTTTCAAGACCCTGCCATGAGTTCTTTGCAGCAAAGATGTGCCAAGGCTTGAATTTGACTCTGTAGTGCTCAAAGACTTCAAGTCCTCATTATCACTATGGCAACTATTAATCATTCATTTGTTGTACCATAATAAATATATGCCCTCAACTAGAAAGCATGTTACAAATCACTGGAGTACCCTCTGAGCTGCTCTGTGTAGCTCTAGGTCACCCAAAGGAAGGCACAAATACAGCTCTGAGTATGTCAAAACGTTGCATCAAACCTTGTGGTCATCGGAGGAGCAAAGTAATCAAGTAGTCAGTGTGGGCTTTGTGTGATTTCTCAAAAAAGTAAATTCTCACGATATAAAGCACTTGCTCTAAAATGTGAAAGCTCAAAGGTTTGATAGTCACATACATCTTACCTGGGAGATGGCAAGGTGACCCCCCAGCACACCACCTCCACGGAGCTGGATCTTCGTGCAAGAACAAACTTTGAGGTCTTGGAGACAATCTAGGCACATCTGCAAGGATCTCCATTCTCCAGAGTAAGGCCAGTGAGACTTTTCTTGGGCACAGAGTGACACTGGCAGAGCTACACCACGTCACACTTGGAGGTACCGTGGAGGTGCCTCTGTTGTGTGACACAGCACAAGCACATTCACTGTGTGGTCACAAACCAAGAGCCAGCACAGGGCATCTTCTGCTCTCCTCTGTCCTTCCCCAGCCCCCGCTGGCTCTTCCTAGTCACTGGTACCAATACCAAGAAAGGCCTGAGGACAACATCTGTAAAGACATTTGAGAAGCCAATTTAATTGAAATTAAAAGTAGCTGTCTTGGCCACACTACTACACCAGTTCCCACAGCAAAGCCCACCACAGCAAAGCCCACCCATTTCCCTTCCCCTTGCCAAGAGCAGCTGAGGCAGACTGGTCCATATTTTGCCCGAGCACAGCAGCCACTGTGAACACTCATCAGCAACTTGACTTAGGTTTCCTATGGGATGCTTCATGTCCCTTAAACATTAGTGGGGCAAGGACCCCCATTCCTATTTCAGACTGTTTCTGTTTTCTCCTTACAGCATGATGCTGAGGGTGAGGGCAGAGCTCCAGGCCAAGGGATGAGAAGATGCTTGAGGGTGCAAAGCCTGGTTAGAAACGTGGGAGAACTGGTCCAATACTATTTCCAGAACCTACAGTGAGTCACCAGGGCAGCCAAGTGACTCTGCTGAGTTACCCTGGCAGCAACTCCTGCAGACAATGAGTATGGTCATAGGGACCATCACAAAACAGACCAAGAAATGTCACAGGCAGCTGGAGACTCCCAAACACCTGGGAAAACCTTAGCCCTCATCCTGGCAGGCCACAGTAAAGAGTAAAAGCCCACACAGAGCATCACGTAGTCTTTGGATTCTTTTGAAACAATTAATGATTTTTTTTTCCCCCAGATCATTGTGAACTTTATACAGTGAGAACAGGCCTAAGGCCATCATTTATACAGGTCACTGGCACTGACAGCTGGCACCAGTTTCAAAAGGCTCTGCAGTGTCAGTAGCTATGGTGTCCCAGAGCATTTCCTTTGCTCCAGAAGTGGATCAGGGGAATTGGTTACTCACTTTTATTTGGTACTCGTGAGATCACATCTGGAGCCCTGGGGCCAGTTTTGGGCCACCAAGAGAGTGGTCAGCTGGTTGGAGTGAGTCCAGTTTGGTTATTGTCCAAGATGCTGAGGGAGTCAGAGCACGTGATGTGTGTGGTGATACAGAGACAGGGAGTTTGTTCATCCTGGAGGAGACACAGCTTCAGGAGAAGTGGGGGAGGATGGGATCTTACAGCTGTGTTCAACAACCCAAAGTGAGAGACAGATGTTCTTCAAGAGCCTACAACAAAAGGACAAAAAGCTACATGGACTGGACAGGCACGAGAATTTGCAGGAAGGGCACTTCCAATTAGATACAGGGAAGGAAAAGTTCACCATGAAAGGAGTTAAGCTCTGGAATGGGAGTCACGAGAGGAGGTGAGGTCCCTGACCTTGGAGACATTCTAAATTCAACTAGGCATGGCCCTGAAGCACCCTGAGCTAACAGGGAAGTCGGCCCAGCCTTGAGCAGCACGTTGAACTAGGACCTCACAAGGTCCTTTCCAGTCAGAATTGCTCTGTGGTGCTGTGATCTTTTATTTAGGTGATTCCTACCTCGCTAATCCCCAGCAGCACATCACTGCAAACAGCAGCACATCACTGCAGAATACATGTTACTTAATCCACCGCTCTTTGATCTTTAGGACTGGAGACAGTGAGGGGATCACTAGATGAATCCAGCTCTGGAGGGATCTTGTCTCCAGAGATTTATGACAGCTAACTACATTCATCTCTCAGCCTACATGGCATTTTATTTTCTTTTATCTGCCCCCTTCCCCCCTCAAATCCCTGTGCCCGATGTAGGAATTCTCCTCAGTGTTGTACAGAATCTGAAATAAAGAACAGTCCACCAGGAAAGGCTTTAGAATTAGCTGGCTCCTGAACATCTTATATTTAGATTAATCAGGGAAATACTCACATACAATGCTCATAAATAGATGGATCCTGTGTTCCTAACAAAGGCTAAACTTGCAAAAAAAAAAAAAAATCAAAGGGTGGTTTGCATCTGAGAACAGCAGGCTTAGAGAGTGGAGAAGGAAAATCTTCTCATGGTATTTCTGTTCAAGTCCAGTCTCAGCATAATGTGATCACGTTATGTATTTAAAAATGAAAAACTTCCATTTTTCTGAAGGAAGCTTTATCACAAGGATTATCTACAAAGGCTACACAGAAAGATGTCACAGCAAGGAATAATGTGCCAGACTGGATAGGAGCAGCAGTAAAGGGGCTCCGTGATGCCCAGCACAGCCGAGATCCTGCGATAACGGCCTCTTTATTCCATAAATGTTTTTCCATAATGCTCGTAGCTGAACTACCAGAGCACTTTAAAGTCATGCAGCAGGCAATATGACTAACATCTGTCATGTTTTTCCTTTCATCCTCTCCCCAGGGGCAGAAGCTTGTGCAGTTGTGAGGAGGGGAAGTTAATTTATACGCACATTGGTGCGCACGCATGTGAGCCACGCACACGTACATGCTGACAAAATCTTCCCCCTTTAATTTGCTTTTTGTCAGTAAGGCAAAGAGCTAGAAGACATACTTTCCACTAGAAGATGTACTTTCCACAAGCATCAGGGTGGAGATTTGCCACACATTTAAAAGCAGAGATGCAATTCTTTGAAGTTCTGAAATCCCAAGGTAGCACCTCCAGAATTGCATTCTACAAGTAAAAGACAAACATTATCTTAAAAAACATAATCATCCCTCCTTCAGAAGTTCCATCCCAAAATAACTGTCTCTGTTCTCAAAAAAAAAAAAAAAAAAAAAAAAAAAACCAAAAAAAAAAAAAACCAAAAAACACAACAAGTTTTGGCTGCAAAAAGCAATGTGAGATGTGGCAAGGCAAGAGATGTAACGGTGTTCCATTCCAAAGCAAACACTCCATGCTTTTATTAGAGTGAAAAACAATAATGGGATACAGAGCGTACATGATGTAAACACCTTTAATGCAATTCTAATTTTATTGTTGCTTCAAGATCACAGATTGTTATAGCAACTAAAGAGGAAAGCGGGGGGGGAACCTGATCACAGCATTAATTTGATATCAGATTCATTTGTTCCACATTTGTGCTTCAGTGCATGCATAATAAACAATCCTGGTTAAAGAAAAATAATATTGTAGTTATAATAACGGAATAATGTAGTATCCACTTAACCCCCAAGTCTGGTTAAAAAATAAAAAATAAAAAAAAAAATTAAATCCATTATGAGTATATTACTGTTCCAGCTGCAATCCAACACATATTATAATCAATAACACTTGTAGAGCAGGAAAGCATATTTTCAGAAATACAGTGTATTAAAGCCCTGAAAACTGCTAAACTGACAATTACAACAGTGGCCCAATGTCACAGCTGTAAACTCCAGGAAGGAGACTCAGCATCAGGAGAAGATCCCACCCCACTCCCTCAAATGGAAGGTGGGTACTGCTGTCCCAAATGTTGGGAAGGATCCTGCAATTCTGGCAGCTCCTGGGCACAGCCCTGCCTGGATGGGGAGGGAACTCCCTCATGCTTTGTGAACCTGAGCCATGGTGGTTGAGCTGGGATTTGGTTTCTAAGCTCAAGTGAGTGTGAGAGAACTCACTGCAGACGAGCAGCTCCCCAGTGCTGTTGGAGCACTTTCCAGGGTTGCCACAGACCAGCCCAAAACCCTGCACTGGCCATTAAAGCCAGGAACCCGAGCACACAGACCTCCATCAGGGCTCAAAGCAACTTGGTCTAATGAAAGGTGTCCCAGCCTGTGGCAGGAGGGTTGGAACTCAGTGATAAAGTCCCTTCCAACCCAAACCATTCTGTGATTCTGTGATCCTTCCTGAGAGTAAAAACTAACTGCAAAACCCTAAAATTTTCCACTAACCAGAGTACCCATTCTGCCCAGAAGATCAATAAGTGTAAAGTGGAAAAAAGATTGAAGCTACTTAAATGAGGATTCTTAAGGGAACCATATCCATCTCTGATAAAGTGAAAAAAAAATAGGTTACATCAGAGAAATGGATGATACAAGCTACTGCCCTCCAAGGAATGTGATGTCTGCAGTTTACCCAAACATAATTCTGGAGGCTTTGGGGCATGAAGTGTGGCTTCACTCTGAAAGGGACCCATTATTAATAGTGTCATGGGTTTCTGGGATTACTGTGTCTCAGAGGTTTATTGTATGTTCATTTGCTCTGTTTACTAGCAAAATGTTTCTCCTTCAGATTCTCATCTTCCAGGGTTGTAAATGCAGCTTAGGATCTGAAAGTCAAGATGAGCTCTTCCAGGGTCATCCATCAAGAGTAATAAAGTGTCTCCTGGAGGCTACACATGGGTAAGCAAGAGCACAGCCTGACAGCAGTGGGATTACACCGTGTGTACTACAATTAGAAATTAATGATCACTCCTTTCAGATAATGCAGAAGAGAGAAAAGGCTCCAGTTCCTCAGTTCTGTTAGTACACCGGGGCTGAGGGCAGGAAAAATGGCATGTGCTTCCCCAGAAAACACAACTCCAAACACACACAAAGCATCCAGGCTCACCAAGGTGGGAACTTGCCTTTTCTGTGTCCCTCATTTCCAGGGCAGAGGCAGACTTTCCTTGCAACTCTTTCTTTGAAGAGGTGAAAGTAGTAAGGCACGATTTGGCCTGAGGGTTAGAAAGATGAACACCCTGCTAATGCAGAGTGAATTAAAACATGAAAAATGGTTTCACACAATTGGCTAATAAATGGCAAAATGAGAAATTAGTTTGTTCTGTTCCCAAAATAGAGCCTCATTCAAATGTGAGCCTGCAGTGCAGCTTTCAGAAGCATCGTCCTGTGCCTGGGAGCCAGGTAAAACTGTTTTAGTCCAGCTGTTTAAAATCTATCTGTATTGTTCTTTCAGTGACAAAAAAGCAACAGGTCTCTTTACAAAGGACTACCAGAGTCAGCAATATTTGCATTTATGAATTATAAATGACCAAACCCAGTTCAACAGAAGCAGCTACCAACACATAGCTACCAACCTCTAGTTCAGTGTGATTTAATTATTCCTAGCATCACTGCTTCATCTTTTTTTAAGCTATTTTCTGAGTATTCATATATGACATATAAAGAAAACCAATATGCTATAAACTATCCACATGTTGTGTTCACCCTTGTTGGCACTTAGTGTATAAGATGCAGCAGCAACTTCTTAATCAGCCAGAGCCCCAGACAGATCTTTTTATCTCCTCTACCAACCTGTCATCAGTCACTCCAAAGCAAGGAGACAAAGACTTTCAAAGTTTTGGGTGATCCTAGGGCTGACCGACTTGCAGCCTTTGAAAAAGCTTCATTCTTTGCAGGACAGGCCACCTCCACCAAGCTGATGGCACAAACCCTGTGCTCAGGCTCACATCCTGCCACAAACATGAACTTCTAAGTTCTTCTGACCTGCCAGCGTAATCTTTAATAACTGACATGTCATGCAGAGATGTAGGAATTCATTTGCATGGTTGAACCAGCCATGACGGGAAGTGGAAACCTGACAAAACTTCAAGCAGGAAACAGGGTGGAAACAATAGGCTTCCTACAGAGGAGACCAAATTAGATAAGACAATGATCCTTTTGAGGATTGAAGGCCAGGAGTTGCCTTTATTTTTCATAAATAAACATGAAATCAGTGTGCTTATCCAGGTACTTGGATAATGTTTTTCTTTTTATTTCTTTGCTCACAGACCATCATCTAGGGCTAGCAAGGACAGGTTATTTGTGCAGGAATTGAAATATTTGTCCTTCATAGTTCATTTCTCATTTGACATTCTTTATTCCTGATTGTTCTGCTTTAAAAGATAGAAGCATCCAGCCATGGAAAAGCAATAATCCCCAGCAAGAGAGGAAGCTGATGACACAGCACAAATGGTGCACTTTGTGCCTGGTGCCTGGCACTCAGCAGCACCACGGGAGCTGAATCCAAGGGGGGGGTTTTGCACAAGCCCATTTAGCAGATTCTTCCGAATAGCAAACATGTTTAAATGAGGCTCAGCCTATAAGCAAGAGGCAATAAAATTTAAAAAAAATAAAATAAAATTGTCCAACTCCTCCCATTGGGATTTTGCAAATACTGACAACTGGGTCATGAATATTGGCCACAGGGTCTTGAATGGAGACCCTCCAAATATTATCCTCAGTTTTCTTCTGGAAGAAGACTTCTCAGATCAGGAGTTCTGGTGCTGCCCACAACCTCTTGATTTCTTAGGAACAACCTGAAAATGAGTCCTGTAGTAAAAAAGTCAATGTCCTGGTCAAGTAGATAAATAACAGGCATGACATGTCCCTCTGCCAGGGGCTTGCAGCATAAAGGGTCTCTTTAGGGGTGTTATAAAGGGTAAAGTTTCTGTAGTGCTGTTTCCTGTTCTCCTATTGCCTATCTTTTTTCCTTACCATCTGTTGCTGTTCTGGAGCTAGAAACCACATCCTGAAGGAGAAGAACAGATTCTTGGGCAATTTAGGCAAAATCATATTTCTATTCCCATCTTATCTTTTCAATATGGAAGTGAAACTTCTAAAAGGTCTTTTCCAGACAAGAAGTGAGCATCAGGAGGGATCTTCTAAATCCCATCACCATGGTGTTTTAGAGTATTGCTGCCTAGAGCTGAAGTGTGAATTCAGATGTGAATTTTAGATTTGGATCTGGGCACTTTTGATCAGAATGCTACTTTTTATGTCTTTTTGATGGTACATTTTGGATGTCATTGGCTTAAGCTAAGAAAGCAATCAAGCAAATGCAGTGAGCCCTCAGAGGCTGAATCTGCTCTTCTTTTCCACCCATAATGTCCCTGCTATCAGTAGCATAAAATAATTACAACTTTCAATTCTGAAGTTGATTTTTACAGTAATTTTGAGTTTTTCTTGTTGAAGTTTATAATGTTTAGATAATTTTGCTTTTTCATGCACTTTCCTGCTTATGATCTCTCAGCAGCTTACAGCGATTAATGGAAGCTCCAGCACACTCTTATATGACAGAGGAGACACAGGATTACAGCAGTTTCTTCTTCAAGAAATGAAAATTGCACTCTCTAAGCCACTAGAATAAAGTAACTAGTGATGAACATTGACTTTAATGGCTACTGGGGATGGCTCACTCCACTACTAAAATCCAGCCACTTGTCAGATGAGAACACATCTGCCACCCAGCCATCTGCAGCCACAGAGAAAAGCAGCTTGGAGATGGCTGTGTCAGGGTCACAGTGCAACAGAAATGGAAACTGACCTTCAACAGAAGCAGCTTCCCTTGCCTGAAAGTTATTTTTACATGAAATTTTAAAATAAAATAAAAAAATAAACATTTTTAAAAGGACTTTAAGGACTCTTTCAGTTAGGAACAGTTAAAAGCAAAATGTTTTCACCAAGTTCAGATTAAATACTGGGAAATGTAATTTGTTTTTAGATTCTATCCATTTCTGAAAATACTCTTGGACTTGCAGTATTTTCAGTGCAGTGGAAATACTGCTTGTAACACCAACAGCACAGAGATGAGCCCCAAGACACTCTGCAGATGGATGGGAAGAGATATCGCATGTACCAGAGAACCTGGAGCCCAAAGAGATGAGTCAGGCAAAGAGTGGAAAAAGATGGCAAAGACCAACCAGCTAGTCCAGGTCTCACAAATCCCACTCTGGTGTGTCTTTTATGGAATCCCACCTTCTGATGTTTTTTCCTTGCTTTCAGTTGCAAAGACTCTCAGCTGGTACCTTGACTGGCCAGGCATGAAGGTTGGGCTTTAATTCCTGACGTTTCATTCTTTTGTATGATTATAATTGGCTCAGGCTTAGAATGAAAATAGGATGACAGAATGGTTTGGGTTGGAAGAGACCTTAAAGATCACCCAGTTCCAACCCCCTGCCGTGGGCAGAGACACCTTCCACTAGACCAGGTTGCTTCAAGCCTCATCCAGCCTGGCTTTAAGCACTTGCAGGGATGAGCAAATGATTTGTATTTATTGTGTTTGGCATTCATTCTTTTGCCTAAAGGGTAGTTCAGGTGACTCTCCTGGCAAATGCAGCCTATTTTCTTTAGAGAAGTAAAAGCCATTATGCAAATCTGGGAGCTCCAGGACTTGTTTCTCCCTCAGCCTTGCAGACAGAGCCAGCTCCACTAAGTGCATGGCTCTGTGGGCTGCCCTGATAGCATCCCATTCCTGCCCTGACAAAGCAAAGCCCCACGGCCATGGTTAATGTGGCACAGATTAAAGACATCCTTTGCTAGGCAGCTTTCAGCCAGCACAGCAGAGCTCCTGCTGCCTGAAAGCAGTTGGGAAGAAACACCTCTAGTGACCCAGGCAATACCCAGCCATCCCATGCACTCACTGCCCAGGGAAGAGACCTCTTATCTGTGACAAAGTGCATGGCAGGATCAGTTTAAATATGTTAAGTTCCCTGTGAACATAACCAAACATCACAGCTTGAGCCCTTCGGCCAGGATTTCCTGGATCTTTGAACATCCTGCTCTGGGCTCACAAGGAGCTGAGTCAACCCTGAGCCTCTGTGTGTTGCACAAGGGAACCCTCTGGAGAAACAGCACATCACTCTTCAGTGATAAAAGCATCTCCTGCCCTTCCTCTAGCTGTTAATAGACATGCAAAAATTGCCTGCTCTGCATAACCAACAAGCAGTAGCTGTCTGGAGGACATGTCCTCCTCTGTGAACACGAGACCTCGAGCTGCTGGTGGTGGCTGTGGGCTGCCCAGGGTGGCCCCCACCACTGGGAAGGGATGCTCTGCCCTTTCCAGGCTCTCTGCCATGTCACCCAGCAATGAAGCTCTCAGCTGTAGAGTACATGAGTGGGAGACATGCTGGGAGGCATCAATTTTTATCCTCTGATGAAGCCTCACATACAAAATCTCCTGGAAAAGGGAACTAGTCAGAGGTGGAAGAGACTCCTCAACACAAGGCAAAAATACCATTCCCATCTCCCTCTCCAGCTGAGCCCAAGAAGTTCTGCAGGCACACTGGGGCACCCAGCCTGGCACAGTAATCAGCCCCACAGTGCTGCAAGGGCCATGGTGAGCAGGACAGAAGGCACAGGGTGTGGGGATCCCTGTGAGCCCAGGCTGGTGGGTTCATGCCTGGAAAAAATTCAAATGGTTGTTAGAAGAGGTTTTTCATTACTTGCAGTAGACTTCCCCTCATTGTGACGTTGCCCATTTCTTTTGTCCTGGAAGAGAGGCGGGCTCAGCCCCCATTTCAGCAAGGCTGGGAGAGCAAGGAAGAATGGAGCCAAGTAAAGTCTAATTATGGATTTAGTTGTCAAAAGCTTTATATCAAGTTGGCCTTGAGGTACAAAGACTGGCTGTTAAGGGTCTCAGAGGAGAGGCCATCCCAACTGGTGGAGGCCAGGAGATGTTGGTTTGTCCTTGAAGCTGTATCAGAGTAAAAATGAAAGGCCAAGATGAACAGCTGGGATGGGTTTCAGCACAAACCAGCCTCCCACGCCTGTCAGGAACCAGGGTGACCTTCAGTGCCTACCCACCCATCCTCAGCCATAGGGAATGTAAGGATGGGACATGATTAGCCCACAAAGAGATAAAATGTGGCTGTCTGGTGAAAGCTGAGTGAGGATTTGGCAATTCAGGGCTAACCAGGGCCAGTGAAACATCTCAGGAGAAAAGCAGCAGGGGCGGCGGGGGCTGAAAATAACAAATGTGATGACAAGCTGGAGGGTGGGAATTGATGGAGAAGGTGATCTGAAGAATCTGAAGACAAGAATCCACTGGGTGAAATAAAGACAGGAGCAATGGAGTAGTGGAGGCAGCAGGGCAGGCAGTGTGAGACAGTAGCTGACAGGTAGGGCAGGCGGTCAGGGTCCAACCAGTCAGAGGGAGGCAACTCCAGAGCACCAATCTGTCATTCCTCTGGTATTTATTCCCCTCCACTTCCCCTTTGATTAAATAATTGCCTTTTCATCCAAAAATCCCTTTTGTCTCTGCTACTGGCAGCCTCACTGTTTATTACCTAAGCCAGCCCTCCCTAAAGTCATCCTTCCCATCACTATCCATTCACAACCTCTCCAGCTCACCCTGCATTCAAATGTTCATGCCCCATCTCATCCAGAGCCAGCCCAGTGCTCCTAAAACTCAACAAGCTCCCATGTTTTTCACTGCTGTGCAACTGGCACACCACTCACCACATCACCAACCAGCTGTGCAGATGTGTCCCTGAATAAGGCACACATTCCTGCAGCTCCCATGCGTTCAGGGAGTCTCAGGCTCTGGGAAAAAGCAACATGCATGACCCTCACAGCTCATCTTGAGTCCAGGGCAAGGTGGGTACAGCACAAGAACTCCCTTATCCCCACCTGTAACAACAGAAAACTGCTGGGAAAAAAAGAAACAACAAAACCTAAAAGCAATTACCTGTGGTATTTGGGATAACGTATGCCCTGACAGTTGAAAAATGTCACAACCAGCTCTCTGTACATCTGTGACAGAGGAGCTGGCAACTGCTCCAGGTCACAGCCAACCTTTGCTGAACTCAGGCTGGCCCCACAGAAATTAACCCCTCTGGCCCCAAATTACTGCCCACACATTCCCACACCTTTCCCACCACATGACCATGAGCCTGGAGAAGGGAACAGTTTCCACCCTGAAAAGACAAAGAAACCACGATTTTGAGTGGAATCCAGTAAGAGTTTGGAATCAGAAGGAGAGGAAAAAAAAAAAAAAAAAAGGAAGAAGAAAAAGAACTCCACCAAATCTCCCAAGTGTTTAATGTTTCCTTCTCCAAGATTAACTAATTTTCAGCTGTCATACAAAACTTGAAGACTCCAAATAGAAGAAATACCATCAGAATGGTAAAAAAACTCCCACATAACCTCAAACTACTTTTGAGCAGGGACTGAACTAATTAGGAAAACTTGATTGCTCTTGGTCAGGACAGTCCTAGAAAGAACATCATTTAGGATTGTTGTTTGCTTTGGCCCATCAATGAAAACAGAATCGTTTTCAGTGTGATTCACAACCAGCTTGTAAGTTTCTTGGAAAACAAGAAGGAAAAGATATGCAAAACTTTTCTTTCTGCCACAGCTGGCTCCTCAGGAGAGTAACCAAAGCAAAGGCAGAACAGAGAAAGAAAAATTGAAACACACTGAATTTTTAAAAAATTTTCAAAATCCCTATTGGAGTTGCTCTTAATGAAAGATGTCATGGCTCCTTTTCTAAAGTGTGTTCTTGAAAATTCTCTAAACCCAGATTTTCAATCACTGGAAACTACTTACTTTACATGTACTATTTTCAAAATTCAAAAAGATGGAGAAGAAAAACACCCAGTTCAGCCATTTCAAGCAGATTTTTTTTTTTTTTGGCAGAACAGAACTCCATGTTTGGGACATTTGCCACAAGACTCCGTGTTTGGAACATTTAGCTTGTAGCTCCTGGCAGCTCTGGGAGACACAAGGTGCTGCTCAGAACAAGATATTCCCATTTCTCAGCTGTGTGAAGATGCAACACCATGAGCCCCTTTTGTTACTTTGCTGCAGCATCTGGAGAAGGAGAGAGGGAAAAACCTGATTTTGTGTAATGGTGCACAGGCTTAGCACAAAGGAGGAGCCAGGACATACATCAGGACCAGGGAAGAAATATTCTTTCTACTGATGGCTTTCATTGGATAAGGAATAATTTGGATCCTCAGCAACTGAAAAGTACAGATTTTTTTAATCCAAAGAGGTATAAAACTCAGCTTTTCTCATTTTTCTCAGTGAAATTTTGCTGGAAAGGAATATAGAAATTCCAGCAAATGTGTTGAAAATGTTCTATGTGACTTTTTGTTTTTTTAATTGTGGGAGGAAGTGTTGGAAGGGAAGTTTAAAAAAATAAACTTACCACCTGTCTTTTCAGCTTGTGGGTGTCAAGCTTACAAAAAAAAAAAACCTAACAGCAATGTCAAAATCATAGCCAAATTTAGAGCAAACATCACTTTTCATATGAACCAACCACATTATTATGCAACTTTTAAAAATGACAGATGATAGTTATTGAAAGTAAATGATAATGAGTGTTCAGAGGGAAGTGTTAGAAAATGCATAGGCAAGCATACAACTTAGGCTTGCAATTTGTATGTGTTGAATGGAGGCTGTAAACTATATATTTTAAGTGAAATGAGAGTGAAATGTTCCCTAGAAGAGCTGAGCCCTACAAGTTAAATTAGCCATTCCCATGCTGAGTTCCTAAATAGATGTCAAATTTCATGTGCATGCACATATTACAGATAATTATTTTTTTAAATAACATTTAATCTTATTAAACATTTTATTTCATTAAATAACATGAAATAATATAAATATATCAGTGTGTGTACATAAATATATGCATACACACCTATCTAGGGATTAATTTTTTTAAGGTATTTATGGGTGAGTGCGCACACACACATCTCTATATGTGTTGGTGGAGGCCTGCATCTTGTGCACATATGACTGATCCTATTTTGACATAATGGATTTGTAAAATAGAGTGGCAAAGACCTATAAAAATGAACTCTGCTGCAAGGACAAATTAACACGTAGTGAGAGCCCTGCAGAGGATATCAAGCATCCAGACATTTCAGCCTACAATGTCCTGCAACAAAGAGATCGCTCCAATTGCCTGCAGTCATCATTTTTAAAGATGAGAAACTAATTAGCAGCATTATCAGCATAACTTTATCAAAAATTCTGTATTTTTCCCAAGTTGGAGAATGAAGTGCACAGGGAAAACGTTGACTTTAACAACATAATAAGAGGGCCTCAGTGGGTTCTCAGTACAATAATAATATCAATAACAAAAGCAACAATAGGAGATAAGATAGGTTTTATCTTTTTCCACAGTGGTTGGTGGCACATCCGAGGTACCTGTATCAGTCTTTCTTCCTCTGGCCAGAAATAGAAAGAAATTAATTCAATCCCACTTGAATTTGCTGAAAATATTCAAAATCTACCTCAGGGTCCATTATGGAGGGATGCAAGGACAGAGAGGACCAATCTTGGTGGAGTCAAAAGAAGAAGTGAGAAGAGGTTCCTGATGCAAACTACTGTCAGAGCTGCATGTTGGGAAGAACAGGCTGGGAATGAACCTACACAAATTAACCTGCACCTCTGGGCACAGCACAGATGGCCCAGGGCAACCTGAAAATCAAACCATTGGAGTAGATGCACTTTTAGGATGAAAAAAAATGCCAAAAACATACCAAAACAAACAAACAAACAAACAAACAAACAAAAAGGGTGGCTTCTCCTGGTTTCAGCTGGGATAGAGTTAATTTTCTTCCTCATAGCTGGTACAGTGCTGTGTTTGGGATTCAGGATGAGAATGATGTTGGTAACACACTGGCATTTCAGTTGTTGCTAAGTAGAGTTTATATAAGTCAAAGACTTTTCAGTTTCCCAGGCTGTGCCAGGGAGGAGGTGCCCAGCCAGGACAGCTGACCCAGGCTGGCCAAAGGCTATTCCACACCACAGGACATCATGCTCAGTACATAAACTGGGGGAGAGTTGGCCAGGGGCTCTGATTGCTGTTTGGGGACAGGCTGGACATCAGCCAGGGAGTGGTCAGCAACTGTGTTCTGCAACACTTTTCTTTTTTACTATTTTATTCCTCTCTCTCTCTCTCTCCTTTCCATTACTCCTATTATCATTATTATTCTATTTTGCTTTGTTTCAATTATTAACCTCTTCTTATCACAATCAGTGATTTTTACTTTTTTCCAATTTTCCTCCCCATAGGGGCAGGGGGTGGGAGTGAATGAGTAGCTGTGAGGTACTCAGCTGCCAGCTGGGGTTAAACCATGACATTCTCTCCTTTCACTGTGACAAAGATGGAACAACTCCATGATCTATCCATCAACAACCCTTCATTCTCTACCAGGGACATGAGAGATGTCTGAAGTCCAGGGAGAAATAAACTTTCACAGCCAACCACAGATTTTTTAATCAATATTAATTAGTTAAATCAATAATTTCAAAATCAATATTAATTAATTGATCTAATGTCAATATTCAGGCCAGAGAAGTGCAAGCAGTGATAACACACTCAGAAAAACAGTTTGTTTTATGTAGCTTTTATTTGCTGCCTGGTGTTGTCAACTGTCACGATTTTACCAAGAAACTCACAGTAAGTGATGCTTTTCCCGCTGGCCAGCATTCCTGAAATTGTATTTGTACTTCATGTGCCACTGAAAGCTTGAAAATTTCAGTCTTATATGTACCTCTACCTAAAAAGAAAGCAAAAGCAGCTTTAGTTTTCTTTTTAATCTTCATTTTCAAGCCATTGTTGGAATTCACAGGAGTAAAAACCTAAGCTGGACCTTGTATCACTGAGCACCCAGTGACAGAGGTTTCCACTGTGGGTTTTGAGGTTTTACATGAGAAACCCACTCCCAAACTGTGCATACCATGAGCTGCAGAGGCCAACATAATTGCTGCTGAAGGGCCAAATTATCCCTGCTGGCACCTTGAGCAGATGATCGAACCTGAGGCTCCAACAACTGGACTTGGGAAATGTCACGGGAGCCTGAAGAATAATAAAAACATGGAAATATCTCCTGAGGGAATGCATGCCACTCAATTCCCATCAAAGAAATTGCAGACAAATTTCAACTGACAAACACACACACCCCAGGAGCAGCACTACCCTGGGTGCCAAACCCATCATGCTGGGGAGCAGTGATTGCTGCACCCCTCCAAACTGCAGCCTCATCGCTTGGGGCAGAGCATCCATAGGAGACAAACAAGCCCCAGGCCATGCAAACTGCCACACTTCCTGCAAAAATACCCTTCCTCAAATCCCCAAATCAGAAACAGCCCTCACAGGAAAGGAACACCCTGCTCTTGGCCTTCCCCTCTCACCCACATGCCACCAGGAGAGAGGAAATGGAGAGAGGAACCAAAGCTTTGCAAGGAACTTTCCCATCCAGACAGCAGAAGGCAGCAGCATTTCTTGAAAAGTGCTCTGGACTTCTGGGTGTTGTGTCACCTCTGAATGGAGTGAAATCAGCCCAGGGGGAGTTTTGGCAAAAGTAATCCCTGAGGTGAGGTCACTGCTCACACAGAACCCCTTTCTCACTTTGGGAATGATCAGTTCAACTGAGCCCTCAGCACTGCCCACAAGTGTGGCCATGGATGGTGCAGGGACTTGAGCAAAGCAAATGGATTTCTTCAACAACTTCCATGGCTTTTCACTTGTTCTCCTGTCCAAAAACTGAGTCTGGAAACACACCTTGCACATCAAGGTAGAGGGAGAGCAGAGTTATAAAAATCACTGGAAATCTATGCAGCATCTAAAATATTTTATCTGCATATTTAATCAAAGCATCCTCCAAACCCCATCCATTTGGAGTGTTTTATTTGGAAAACAGATGAGGTGGAGTGTCAATGCCAGAGCTCAGCTCTGAGGCACCAGATTTAAATAACACTGTTGGGTTTTGGTGCCTGGGCTCCCAACAGAACCCACAAGGCAAGTCAGCTCCACTGGAAGTTAAGCTTAGGGCATGGGGCTGGCAGGTATGACATGAGACCTAAACAAGACTTCTTCTTTTCTGGACTGACACCTGCATTGGGTCAAACAAATGAAGCCCTGACTGTCTGCTCTGCCCTGATCTGTCTGTGCTGCTCCCTAGATCAGCTTCATCTCCACTGAAAATAATGGGAGCTAAAGGCTAAAGGGCTAAAGAGCATATACAGAGAAACCTAATGTAGGTGTCACTTCAGCCTGAAACCCAGCCTGAGTTCTAGAAATAAAAGGACAATTCATTGTTACCCATCTGCTTTAATGGAGAATTTCCATTTTGTCTACATGCAAAGATGGGAGAGCAGCCACAGGGTGAAGATGGACATAGCTGGGAAGGCCACTGGCCAACAAACTGACAGGCATCACAGACACAGGGAAGCAGCTCATGGTGATTACCAGACCAGCTCAGCAACTCCTGTGCTGCCCAGAGACTGTGGCCAAAGCTGGGCCAAAGCTGCTGATCTGGGATGTGACTTTTGGTGAGAGCAGAGGGTGTCTGTGTTGTGAAGAACAAGCTCTATCATCTGTGTAAGTGGTTCACATGGCCAACAGGGTTTTTGCTAGAGCAGAGCCTGAGGGATTTACAATTCACTCTTATCCCTCTATCACCACAGAGCTCTGGTCTTGTGAGCCACCAGTCACCAGCTCCAGAGTTCCAATGCAGCCAGCTGCAGACCCTTCCCGCTGGGCGTTGGTATGAAGCAGTTTCACAAAAGCAGAGATCCTGCCATTCCTCCTAACAGGTCCAGCTGCACACTCCAGGTATCGTGGTGATCTGTGGATGATGCTTGAGAAACATCCATGAAAGAGCAGAGGGACTGAGAGGTGCAATATTGCTGAGCTCGAAGGGACAGCAGTAAGGATTCTGCTGAAACTTCACCTAAAATCTTCATCACTCCCGGGAAGGCTGGACCAGCTAGAAAGAGGTGAGACACCTTTTTTTTTAAAGGATAGACAAATTTTCAGAGGCTGTGTTGGGAAAGCTGGAAAGCCCAAAGAAGCAAGAACTGCCAAAAGGCAATGGCCTTCTGGTGCATGAAAAGTGCTGAAAAAGGGAAGAGGCAGTCTGTTTTCCAGGTTCAGGGCAGATAGGACAATTAATAGGATTAAGTTAAGAAGAGGAAGATTCAGTTTAAACACAGGGGAAAAACTTTCCAGTGGCTGGGATAATAGAGAACTGGAATAAATTTTATGATATTGAGAGGTTTATGGCCCTATAACTTTTGGGATTATATAATATAGTCTATTTACACTACTTACAGTATCACTGTATTTACATGGTTTTATGTATTCTAATAGTGACTTACCAGCAGCTGCCTGCTTCCTTTTGAAGCTGTGCAATACTAATATCTATTTATCAAAGTATAGTGCATAAAAATGATGCCTAAGTTTGGGGGAAAGTTTTTGCAAGTCCCAAGCGGACAACATTCTGCAAAATTCAGCAAAAAAATTTGCAACTGCTTCTGCATTCCCTGTTCCAGCCCAGAGCTGCTGTGAGTTATGGTAGCTTTGGGAATGTGGGATCTTTCAGCAACCTGCTCACCTACTCTGATGTGGTTCTTCACCTTGATGAAACTCTTTTCTCTTACACATAAATATAAGCACACACACATGCATAGAGATCTTTAAAGGTCTTTAAAGTCAGTCCCGCCAAATGGAAACAAAGAATATTATTTGAGATGGGCCTAACAGATTGGATTAAAAAAAAAAATAAATTAAACCGGCAACAAACAGCCCTTCAGCGCCCATGTGCCAACTTTAATCCCCTCGTTAATTAAAAACGGCCGAATCATAACCCCTTTCAAAAATTAGGTTTATAGCAGAAATGCCAACTTGAGCAGACCCTTCAGTGCAGCAGCCCTGCCGCCGCCTCCAGAACACAATCGCGGAACGGCAAAACATATTGGCACCTCCTGGATCCGCAGTTGGAATATTTGCTCGGTGCCGTCTCTCCCTGTTAATTGCTGTGTGCAAAGTGGTCCCGGCACAGCCTCTTTATCTGCGAGCCTCAGAAGCGCTGCCGGCGGCCGCGCACTCCGGGGCCCGGCTTGGCCGGGGCTGCCGGGCTCCGCTGCCAAGCGCGGCCGGGCCGGGCCGGGCCCTCACGGCGGCAGCGCGCTTGGCTCCCGGGCCGCCGCTTGGCTCGCTCCGCTCTGCCTGGCGAGGGGCTGTGCAACAGCTTGCGGCCTCGCTGGGCGGGGTGCGATGCTCCCTGGCCGGCTGCAGCAGCTCCTCTCCTCGCTCGTCGGCAGAGGAGCGCTGCCGAGCTCCTCGCTTCGATCGTTCCCCTTCGGGTAGCGCAGCGCCGGAGGCCGCACCTGCCTGGAAATCAGGCTGCTTTTCCCTTGCGTCCTCTGATGTCCGTTTGTTCTTTGCTTAAATTAAGAGCTTTACGAAGCGAGGTTGCTCTTTATTATGAGTTTCTACAATACCTTTTTATGGTGCAACAGCACCCTGATATCAGCTATTAAAACCTGTCAGGCTGAAGGGGAGGTGCAGTCTGTAAAATGGCTTCTGCCTTTGCAGATGGATTCCCTGTATGAATCCAGGACCAGGGGCCAGATCTCCGCTGGAGCCGTGCCAGTTCTCACCAGCTGTCAGCACAGCCACAGAGGATCAAGAATTTCTGTGCCATCCCGTCTCTTCATCACAACTGTCAGCCCAGGCCCCACCACGGAATATTTATTAGTGGTGACAACGGGAAAAAATAGAAATATCAACTATTAGGTTGACTTTTGCAAAGTCAGTAAGTAAAATATATGCCATTTTGTCCTCATAAAGGGATCAAACTTGTTGGAAAAGATATAGGGGGAAAAAACAAATCCTTGGGGCTTAGGGGTAGGTTTGCTTTTTGCTTAATGAAGGATTGGCAAAGGACTTACACTGCATGAAAGCAGACATTGCTCGCAAATTCAGATGCTGAGAAATGAAGCAGTCAGTGAAAGCACTGAAGCACTGGTGTATCCATGGGTCTGACCATGCAAAAATTATAAACAGCTAAGTGCTAAGAGTTGCTCTGTACTGAGAGACAGTCTGAAGTCTTTGCATTTACATACCAGCTGTCATCAAGGCTTAACCAAAGTGTTTCCAATTTCTTTTTATTGTATTTTGTGTTGTGTTTATGTGTTGGAAGTCAAGGCACAGAGCCTGCAAGTCAGGGTGAAAAAAAGGACAAAGACAAATTAAGCGAGGTGCCAGTGGAATTCAGGTGCTGAAATGCATTCTCTGCTCTGCTGCTGTCTAAACTTAGAGCTATCTAAATGCCCACCATGCATTCTTCACCACTCAAAAATTCCTTTATTTTCTCCTCTACAGTAAGCTGAATAATTCGCAATCCACACCGATGGCTCTCAGTCCAAGCCCCTCCATCCCACAGCCAAGCCTTGCCATGATCCAGCACCTCCCCTTCCCCCCAAACCAGGGCCAATTCCAGGGCAAAAGAGCAGAACTCCCAGTGTCCCTGGCTGTGGACTGTGGCTGGTTGGAGGAGCTGCCCATAGACCCCGTGTTTGGGACTCAACTCCCAGTGTCCCTGGCTGTGGCTGGTTGGAGGAGCTGCCCATAGACCCCGTGTTTGGGACTAAACAGGAGTTAAGGTTAATCTGCACAGTCTGTTTTTTGGTAACTGATTTATGGCATCACCTGGGAGGTGGCTGAGTACGACTCCAACTTTCATTTGGAGTCCCTACACCCCAGCCAGAAATGGAGGAGTGGAGATCTTTGGGTTTCCTGCTGGGGACACACATTTGCAGGTGCCCAGGGACTCCAGCCCTGATCACTGTGCCTGCAGCTGCAGTGGCACTCGGTGTGGGGGGCTCCTGTCACTTGACTTCACATCCAGGCTGCTAATAAGAACTCCCTCGACTAGGAAGACATCACTGCAGAGAACAAAACCATCTCCTGCTGAACTGATTATATTTACTGTAAAACACGGAAGCAAATGAAATCTCTGATTGAGAGAGAAGGAGAAAGCTTTTAATCCCTCTCTATGGCGCTTGCCAGATTGACAAGTCTAGAAATACAAATGGAAGAGTAATTATACAAGACTCACGTCGCTGCTCAGATTTATTTTTCCAAATGTAAGAAAGAGAAAGAGACAGAAAAGGCCTGGCTTGTTGTACTGGTTTCCATAGCTGTTAGTACAAATTGATTAGAAATCAAAGCTCAAGATGTTCCAAACTACTCAAAAAAAAACCTTCTCCTCTGAGCTGTGCCACAATCAAAATGTTATGGATGATGCAAGACAAAGGGGGGAAAAAATTAGGAAAGCAGCCATTTGGGGCAAAGCCATGTTTCCATTGTTACAAATCCTAGAGCTTTTTGTGTAAGAAGAAGGAAATGTCTATGGTACCTGGTCCAAACAATTTTAATGTAAGTAAACTCTAAAAATATCCATTAAATCTTTGCATTCAGTTGCTAAATGAAAGTGATAGAGAGGACTAAACAGTGGAGTGTCTGTCAAGTTATAGTCACTAAATTCTGGGAAAAGATGCATCAGGGCTTTGGGTCAGGGTTGAACTCAGAGCAAACACATTTCTTCGAGGGCCCTTGAGGACACTGTACTTTATAAATGAACTTGTACTTCCAATTTCAGACCTGAGCATCCATCACAAAAGGCATTTTTAAAAAATACAGCATAGACAGTATTCATCTTGCCTAATTCAAAACATCCATGCTGGAGACATCTGTGCCTCACTGGGCCTCCCATCCTTTGTAGCCATGAAGGGAAACAGGCACTTTTACAGCGTGCTCAGCTGACTTATTTTAGATATCAGCTTTAGGGCAAGATGAATCATGCCTTGAATGTGCCAATTTCCCCTTGGTGCCAAAGCAAGACTAGACAACCAGTTTGTTTGCTCAGATGAATCCCACGTGGCTGAGGCTGATAGATTTGTGCTATGATCTGGCTGAATGTGGGCTGCCTGTGGTTCCAAGGCTGACATCATCCCATGGAGAGTCCTGTGTAGCTGTGCCTCAGTGGATCCTTAGAGGTGAGTTGGAAAACAGCAGCTGCCTCCAGATATCATCAGTTCTGACAATTGCTATGGTCTGCTAATGAGTCTGGATGGCTTCCCTGGAGAAACAAATCACCTTAAACATTTAAGTTGTCCCCAGAGATTTTATAAAGTTTGAATCAAGCAATGATAGATTCAGACTAATTTTAGCAATGTTGGTATGGAGCTGTAATGGGAATAATTTGCATGTTCAGTTTTTGTGTTTTGGTGGATGTATATTAATGCTCCAGATAGCAGTATCAAGACAACAATTTACATTCTAGTCTTTCCTCCTTTGGTGAGGAGCTTTATAGGTAAAGATTCACACTGCACAAGGACATTGAATATTGAACAGGAGTTTTCCTTCCAAATTTTGTTTCCAGAAGGGCTTAAGAAAGATAACCAGAGTTTTATGCATTTGATTAAAAAGCCAGTACTCCAAACTCTGGGCATGTAGTTTTCTGGCATTATTTCTGTTATGGTCATAATCAGCTGCTTGCCCATTCCAGCTGCTAAAGCACACTAGACAAGACTTGAATTCCAAATATTATTCTCATCACCATGGTATCCTGTGCACAGATCCCCAAAGGTAATTAAAGAAGTTTGAGACTCTGACTCCAAAGGCCAGGTCCATAAATAATTTCAGCTCTCGCAATTAGGTGACATAGTGTTTTGTTTTGAGGCTTTTGTACTGCAGGGAGTGAATCCAGAAGCTGCCTTGCCTCCAGCTGACAAGGAGAGATCAGGGCACCCCCACAAGAAAGCACTCCCAGAGCAGAAAGTCAGGTCAGTGCAAGCTCACAGAGGATGCTGCACACAGGGACACGCCTGCCAGCTCACCTCTCCTGGAGGCTCCTCACCCAGGCTTGCAGGGAAACAGTTCCACCTCAGGATTTCTGGACAGAATCCTCCTTTCCTCCTGGGTATCGGTGTTAAAACCTATGTTAAACACAAACACAATTGGCACACAAGCAGCAGAGGAAGTCTTTTTGGTCCCTTCACCTGCCAAATTCACAGCAAGATCTTCAACTGTGAGGTGACAAAGCAGAGACCCTTTGCAATGCTGACTGTTTGGCCCAGTATTCTCATGAACATCCCAAATCCCACATTATTTTCTAGACAGCAGCACAAGCAAAACCAAGTTACTTTTCTGGGCGAGGGCAGTTCTGAAACTTTATCTTTAATCCTCCCTCCCACGATAAACAAAAATAACCAGAATTCAGAGTGTGTCTTTTCCTGCTTTTACCTAACATAAAAAGTACAACTGTTGAGGCTGAGCAGCAGCAAGCATGTAAATATAGAGGAACCATAAAATGCAAGGAGAGACATAATCAAAGTCAGACCCTCCAGAACTGTGTGGTGGTTGGGGACAGGTATTATGTGTTGTTATATTTTACTTGCATCATGTGTTTATTTTGCTTTTACTGCCAGGTCCCTTCTACGCCACCTTTCTAAAATGCATGCAAATGTTTTATTTTGGGAGTAGGGAGAGGAGAGCAATTCATAGAGCTATTAAAAGTGATTAAAAGAAGAAAGAGGAGAGTGTTGTTTTAAGATAGGAATGGAAATTCCTGGGAAGAGCAGTCCCTAGGACAGGACCCACCTTCTGCATAAGGGGTAAAGGACTGGCTTTGCCTGGGGAACAGCACTGTTTGTGCTGGATCTTCATCCTGCAAAATATAGCAATTAATGGGTTTTAATATGCAATTTTATACACTTCTAAAAAGGGCTCAGGAAGCACAGGATCAGTTATTACTCAGCTGCATATTTACTCCATTTTAGATCCTGCAGCTCCAGGTTTTGGGTTTTTTTTTTTTTCTGTCAGTTTTGACAAATTCTTTCCTTTGCTTCTGCTTCAAGGATGAATTGCTGGTAATCCATCTCAGGTGTGTTGTCAGTCCTAAACACTGTCAATTAAGTGTCTTCTGAGGAAGATTTGGTCAGGCTGCCTTCTCAGTAATGAACATCTTTTTTGAAATTACAACTCTAAATTATACTATTTGCCATAATGTAAAAGCTGTGAAGGAAAAGAGAATAAAACCCTTGGGAAGAGACATGTACTTTTCCCTCAAGTTCTCTTCCATCCTTGCCATCTTCCATCAGTCTGACAAAAAGCTGTTTGTGAGAGCCTCTTGAAATGAGGAATCTAATATTCAATCACAAAAAGATTAGCCTTTGACTGTACTTCACTCCATGCTACACTAATACAATCAGCACAGGAAATGTTATCCAGGAAGAGGTTAGGGGAGAGGATGGAAGACCAGGTGGTGCTGGAGACCTAAATTATAAAGATTTATTTTTCATGAAGAATGACTTTTATTTGCTTCTAACTTTAGGAAGTAGCAGTGCTGGAGATGAAACACACAGCAGGAGATGTTCAGTCACGTGTGCAAGGGCAGGTGTGCTGCTGAGTCACTGCTGAGCCTGGGCTGACCTGTGGAAAGGAAACAGGAAAACTGGGATTACTTTGGAGAAGTTAATTCAGAGCTAGAGCAGCCTGCACACACCGTGCCCAAAGTGTCACTGATGGCAGGAGGAACCACAGGATACCAGGACAGAGTGTGGGCACTCAAATGTGGGAGTGCAATCCACAGAACATTTATCACCTCTATGTTTATGGCTCCTGAAGGGCCATAAACATATAATTTTTGCCACTGTAATTACCCAGCTATCTGGAGTTTTGCTGCTGCAACTCAGAAATGTTGTCATCTCAGCAGGACTGTGCAGGTTTGCATCTATGTCATGTACATGCCTGTTGGGATCTGCAAATTAGGTCTTTCTGTGCTTAAGTTCCCTGAGCAGTCTCAGCTTTTCCTTGGGTATGAAGCACAGGGGAGGACGCTTTGCACAGATTTTCTCTCATGACCCAGCAGCTCAGACACCTCTTTCAGAGCAGGAGATGGGATGCATCACCTCCCCTCCCAAAACTGCTGCAGCACAGGAGGAAATCTAAAGCTGGAGAGAGAGAGAGAGAGAGAGGGATTGCATGATTGTGCAGCCCTGATAAAAGCTCTGACCCTGCACAAAGGCTTGGGATTTCCAATCTCTGTTCAGCCACCACATCTGCATTTTGCATTATTTTCAGTAAGTCATGCACCAGTTCTGCACGTTTGTTGCCTCAGCAGCAGAAGAGATGTCTGATCTCCCACAGCACAAGCCACCCTCACAGGAAAAACACACTACGTTTTTGTGGCACACACTGTCAGATGCTCTCTCAGCGCTAGGATAAACCACAGTTCATGGAAAACAGAACTGATGACAAGTATCATTAAATCTCCAAGCAACTCTTTTTCCCCCTGAGATGTCCTTCCTGAAGCCACACAGAAGGACATTGGATAAATACACGTGTCACCATTACTTACATCAGTAATCTAGCAGACAAAACTGTGGGATTGACATGATGGCCACAGGGGCTGAATTTAGGTCACCTAGGAAATGAATTAAAAGCTTCTCCTTATCTCAGTGCCTCATCTCCTCCTCACTTGCACTCTTGTCAGGCACAAAGATGATGAAAACTATTCCACTGATTGCCAAGTGGCTTCTAAACACCACAGCTCCTTAATCAGTGTACCAGACCACAATAAACTGGTGCAGCCACAACAGCAAAGCTCCAGATTGTATTTGTCCACGTGTAGTTACTGGTACAGGTCTCAATGATCAAGATTTGTGATGAGCTTATCTTAAAAAAAAACCCAAAAAAAACAAACAAACAAAAAAAATCCACCAAAAACCCCACAAAAACAACAACAAAAAACCAACCAAACAAACAAAAAAGAAGCAACAAACATGAAAATCAAACAAAACCTCTAATAACAATAAAAAAGAAGAATCCACACATGCAAGATTTGGACGTAGGCTTGCATCAGGTCAAATGTCTGGTGACACCTCTGTTCCTTATTTCACCTCCACTGCTACAGAGGGAGCTGTGCAACAGAGATGGCTTTGGGCTGAACAACAGACTTCAAGCACAGATTACCACCTAGAAGGGCCAGTCAAGCCCTCTGCCAGGAAAACAGCTCCCTTGTTCCCATTTTTAAGTGATGGATGGTTTTATAAAGCACACTAAATACCCTCAGTGTCCAGATTTGCATGCACTCACTACTGATGTCCAAACAAACCTGCAGTCAACACAAAGGCACATCCTCACCTGAAATCAAAGCATGTTTGAGTTCTCTCAAGGTTGAAGAACAGCAGATGAAGGCGTTTTCTGGGTGTCTGGGAAGTATTTTTGCTGGACAAGGTGGATAAAACCTGAGCCTGGCAGCTAAAAGAGCCCAAATCCTTCATCACTCAGCTCTCAGGTGTGGAAGGGACCCTAATGTGATGGGGTTGGGGTTGCAGTGCTGACAAGAGAGGTCTGGAGTTTTAATCAGGAACATTTCTTGTGTTTGGTTCTGCTTGGGTACCTAGGAACTGACCCTGTACACTCAATATGTAAATTCGTGCTGTGCCAACAATCTCCTGGGCTTTCTGTCCTCAGTCAGCTTTGCAAAATTCCAAAGTTTTGGCTAATGATTCTGATGAAAACCAGGAGCAATATGCTCTGCTGCTGCCTCAGGAACAAAGTGTGATCCCTGTGTGAAACCTCCTGCTGTTCACAGGGCTGGTGGGGTCCCAGCAGCTCATCTCTGGGGGCTGGCCAGCTCAAACCCGTGAGGCTTGGCAGAGATTAAACAGAGGTTAAAATTACTGTACAATGGTTTGTATTTGTTCTGATGTATTAGGGTGATATTAAATGAGAGGAAAGGGGACTTTCCTTTTTAGGATTATCTCTTGTATTTTGGGGGGTTTGTCCTTGAAGAGCTTTTTGAAAGGTTGCCAGAAGAGGCAGCAGTGTGTAGGTGTGTAGCCAGAGGATCAAGCAGCATCCTGTGGGGAGACAGGAGGGTGGCATGTCCTGCCCAAAGCCATCTGTCTGCAAAGGGAGAGGCTGCACGAGAGAAGCAAGTGGGCAGTGAAGAGTTTTTGTTTGTGTGTGTGGGGGGAGGCAGGAGCAGGTGCTGGACAGCCACAGATGCCAGGAAGGGCAGTGGGCTGAAGTCAAGCCAGAGGAAGAAGAGGCTCCTGGGATATAAATCAGGTCAGGGTGGTCAGGACATGCATGCAGATGACACCCAAACAGATGATCTCTCCCCATTCTGAGGGATATTTTAGAGTCTATTAGACCATGGATTAAGACAACCAATTTAGCCATGCCTCATGTTGTACTTCAGCCTGTTCCATAATCACCGCAAGACAGAATTTGGCTTTAATCATTTCTCATCCCAGGGACAAAGCCTGTTTTCAGCCAGTGTGCCAAGACATTCTATGAGATTAAAATTATGTCTCTTGCAAGATTGTCCAGATCCTGCCTTCAAGGGTCTCTTTCTAATTGTTTTCAGATACTGCCAACCTTGCAGGGTGTAGAAGATGTGGGGTGGAAAAGCCTTTTTAAAATGATTTTTTTAAATCAGAGGAAGAGAGGAGGCTCTTTAATTCCATACAGAAGATCTCTCCTTCCTGCCAAGCAGCAGTGGGGGCACAGGCCTTGGAGTTCACAGTTCAAGAGTGCAATCATTTGACATGCAAGCACTGCCAGGAGGCAAAAGGAAGGGAGGCCAGCCTAGGCTAAGACTCTGTGACTGACCTTCCTGGAGAAAATCCCAATTTGCAGAGCTCTTCTTCAAGGACCTGGCTCCACAGACATTCATTGCATTCACCTGGCCAATCAGGAAACAATAACAGAGGTATCAAGGTCTAAAAGTTTGGACTTAAGATTATAATGTTGAGAAAGAAAAAAAGGGTTAGAGCCACTCAACAATAACCCAAAAAGCCCTCATTGGGAATGGCACTTGGATTTTGGAAGAATGTATAAAACTTTGATTTTTTTTTTTCAGTCTGTTTAATTAGAACACTTAAAAATGCAGAGGAGCAAAATGACAACAGTGTCAACAAGCCCAAACACACCCTGCCCTGGGACAAGTCTGTTGCCTGGCATTGAAAAAAGCCCCCAAGTGACAGAATGTACTGTGGTAATTCATGTCTGTGACATTACAGTACTGGCTTTAATGCACTCACCATAAATTACTGTGAGTCAAACAAAGCACTCTGAGGAGACAGACAGAAAGGAATATTCAAGGTTCTTGATTATTTATCAGTTGGCTGAAACATTCAGAGAGCAAGGAGAGCATTACATATCCTACCCAATGAATCACCTCACAGCAAAGGATTTTACATCCACATGAAAGTTTCCACTAAGGGCTGGAGGGAAAGGATGTGCAAACAGCTTGACTTCACCAAGGTAGCATTAAGATGGCAAAAAGTGGCCAAAAGCTGTTGAAGCCACAAGTAAGCCGCTGATTTCAGATAAGGTCTGTTGACACAAAGAGGTTTCACCAATGTGGACAGTGAAACTGGATCCCTGAAAGCCACACCAAGGATGCTTCATTAGAGGGAAGTTATCAGGCTAACTATATTTCCAATTTCACTGCTATCATATTTAATTGAAATTAAGGACAGTTAAACCACATAATTTATTCCTCCCTCCTTGCCCTGTGCTTTTTTCAAGATATTTCATGCAGCCACCTAAGCAGCTTAAAGTCTTTGCCTTCCATGAGTTCACATCTTGGCTCTCCCACGCCTCACAAATTCTGCACCATGAAAATACCACACTGGAGAACAGCTGAACAGAACTTTGTCTCAGATGACATTTTAAACCATTCAGGAAACACTGATCACAAGTAGATATTTTCCAGTAGTTTTTTAAATAAATAACATTTAGGTTTCTGCCACAAGTCACTTGTGTTCCTCCATTAGCAGATAACAACTGCAAAGTGCAGAGATTAACTTGTGAGTGCAGTGTGATGGGAAGAACCAGGTTGGGAGCAACAGAGAGCAAATAGGAGACAAAGTACTCACCTAATATTTCTAAGAAAACAACATGAAAGGCTTGTAAACTGCTATAATACTTCCTTTTTCTCTATCATACTTACATTTCCTTTGCATTACAAATTCGTCACTGAAGAGCACTGTAGACTTGGTGCTGGCTTTTTACAAAGCCATTCTTAAAAACATTCCATCAAGGTGGAAAAAAACTTCAAAAAATCCTAAGGCCCTGCATGTGATGGCACCCTTCTCACTGATGCAGCCTCTCCCACTGGATTCAGTCTGTTCTTGATAACAACATATGCGATAATTTCTGCATGAGCCATGGGAGATAAGGACCCCCATGGTTCTGAACTGCCGTCGTGCTGGACTGCATGAAAGTGATAACTTAGCATTTTGGGATAGAAAATACTGAGTATTTTACTCTCTTGTAACCTCCTCTTCATCTTAAACTTTCATATGATAATAATTTGAAAGATTTTCCCCAGACCTTGTATCTTTAATGGAAGTTAGACAAAGCCTGAATCATCCTTTGTTTGGCAAATGTTTTGCTGCGGATACATTTTTAAATAAACATCTAATGCAAAGACCTGGGCACACAATGTAAGAGTGGGATGTGCTGCTGTAATTCCTCTACCCAAATATCTCAGTACATCTGTGATGCTGCTGCATCACCTAATGTTAACATGTGCAATTTATGGGGAAGAAATGGAGAGAGAAAATGTGCTGAAATAACTTGCCTGTAGCAATATGCTGAGAGATCCGGTGCCAGGGCTGGGAATTAGAGCTCAATTGATTTCTGGTATCCAGCCCCTTGCATAATTCACTAGGTCACAGTGACAAGATTTAAATATGGGACTAATTGAATGTTCATATAGGAATTGCTGCTCTTTGGTCTGGCTTGATGCAAAGTTGGACAGGGAGAAGGATACAGAGGAGAAACTGAAGTCTCTGGAGGAAAATCCTGGGAGGGGGGAATAGCTGGAAGAGAAAGCTGCTCTGTCCTCCTCCTGTTATCTCAGTGGCAGGTTAATTCTGCATGACAATTTAAATGTCAAACGCAGTCGATCTATTTCGCCAGGGAAAAAACCATCTCCTCAAATCCCTGCTGACAGAGCAGGAGCAGAAAGCACCTGGGCCCCCAGTGGGCTGCTCTAGAGGAGAGAGCTGAGCTCCCCAAGAACCATAAAACTGTCTCCAAGAGCAGGAACAGTTCCTGAGGGAAGTGACCACGGGCCCAGGGGTCTTGCTGAAGTCACTCTCGAGCTGCTGTGAATAATCATAAGCAGAAACATGAAATGACAGAAAATATAAACATTAGGGTGAATATCTTCAAAGGAAAATCCTCTCAAAGCTCTGAAAAAACCCCAAATGGGTCAGGGCAATCACAGCTTCTCTCTCTTTCCTTGCCTGTCCATCACATCTGCTGCAAGATTCCTCCTTCTGTTTGTTGGGCAGGTGGTTTGGCTGCTGCATGTACTCCAGCTTTCCTCACCTCCTGATGGAGCATTGAGTGGTTGTGCTTGCTGGGAAGATGTTTTCCCAAAGCAGCCAGCCTTGGGAGCCGCTTGTGGCTCCCAGCACAGCTCCACTGAGCCACTCCAGGTTTGCTGTGTGCCTAAACACACACAGTACAAACACTTCTGCTCCTCCCCACTGGAAAGCCAGAACAGTCTCTTTCCTCCTCCTCCATCGTTCTGCTGGCACAGGAGAGGACTCACATTGCTGCCCTATGTGGCTTGTCCCCAGGGATGGATCCTGAAGAAACTGCCCAGGTGTCTTCCCCTACCTTGGCAGTATTCAGGCATATTCTTCCCAGGAGGTTCTCCTGCAGGACAGCAAATTCCAGCAGCTTTGGGGTAGGATGAAGCTTTAATTTTTTTGTAACCTCCAAAGCAGCCAATTCTTCCTCACCCACATGGTATTCCTTCAAGCTCCCATTAATTCATAGAGGACATCCCTGGGATATTGGAAGTACTCCAGGTATGTTTCCCACTGTAAGACCTGCAGCAACACCTGCTTTTCTTATGCCACAAATTCTCCATCTGCTCCAATCTTCAGGACCCCTGGGAATGGGTCTATCAGGTACTCCCAGAGGAGTGCAGCAGTGAGCAGGTGATGTGTGTGCAGAGGTCAAGGCAGCCAGCACAGTCTGTTCCCCAGAGGTAGGTGCCATCAGTTCCTAAAGGCTTTGTATCCCAGCAGCTAAATCATCACCCAGACTTCCTAAGAGAGCATCTAAACAATTTCTGTTCCCCCCCCAAAAACCCCTTTGTTTGGACTGCCCCATGGAAATATTTACTTTTCAGAGTTCATTTAGGAGCAGGAGCAAACCACAGCTGTTCCCATCGGCAAAGGTGAAGCCTGCTCAGCTGCAGGTCTAAAAACTCTATTTAAATTCTGCAATCCCCATTGAGAAGGTTTGATTGAGCTTGGTAATATTTAAAGTTAGTGTTAAAAATTAAAATCCTCCATTCATGTGTCTGTGCCCATATCCCCTGCCCCCTCCCTCGCCCAAAAAAAGCAAATTCAAAGCCTTCCGTAACTCTGAAAAAAAGAAATTTTGAAAGTTCATATTAAAAAAAAAAAAAAAGAAAAAAAAAAAGAGAGAAAAGCATCTGGTTTGCTTTTTCTGGTTGTTTTTTTGGAAATATATTCAACAGAATTATTTCAGAAAAACTTCTGACCAAAAACACCCAACCTCTTTAAAATGCATCACCCAATGCCAGCAGGAGAGAGAGATGCTCTGAAAGAAAGGGAATGCTCTGTGTCCTTTTTATATGTCACCACCTGGGGTGTCTTCCCAGTTCACAGACGAGCTGTACTGATTCCCGTGCTGGAAGCTCTGGACACACTGATGGAACAGCCAGTTCTTCCAGATCCCTCAAGCTCAGACAGTTTCTGAGGGTGGGATCTGTTTATGGAAACGTAAATCCCTTGGCTGGGCTCTGAAATTACTTAGAGCAGCTAAGAAGCCACTGACCAAAGTCATTACAAATGTTGCTCATCTTCACAGGGTCATTTGGAGATGAGCAGATACAACTCACCTTTGGACTGTCACCAAAGCAATATTAATAATTATGAAAAATAACCTGGGCTTTGCACGACATCACAAATCTAGAGCACCACGTCTGGAACTGGCCTTTCCTCAGTGACAAATTCTAAACAACAAACATTCATAACACAAGTCCATGAAGTATTGGCTGTAAAGGATAATAAATCCTTTGGCAATATGAGGAGGGTAAGAAAATCTTCCTGGCACAAGTATTGTTAACACTGTCCGTGCATTCCAATGGCAAGTGCAGCTGGATTCCCAGCTCTGGAGAAGGGTGTCAATAAATATTATGCAAAATGTTATGTAAAATATTCCTTCCAGATAAATGCTAGCTGAGCCATATACCTGACTACTGTCTTTAAAATATTTACACCTGGAATAGGTAAAGAAATAGATTTTTTTTTTCTTATGTCTCATCTATAATATCTCTATGTATCTCTACCAGCCAGAAAAGACACCAGGTGCACAGGAAATATATTTAATGCTGTTTCCCTCTCAAAATCATTATCAGGTTTTAATTCAGCTCCTGATGGGCAAGTGCCCACCCTATGGCTCGGTCCTCCAAGATATTCTGACCCGACTCTGAGGTCTTTGAATGCTCAGGGTTATGATCAGTAAAACACTGACATCTGAGCACACAACCAGATGCGGTGAGACAACAGAGTGAACTATTCTACAAAAATCACTGTATCATGTAGAGAAAGGAAAGCTAATCTGTCAGGAGCAAGCAGTGCTGGACATGGCCTGTGGCTACATAACAAAATACAGAGTTTCTGGGGAAAAAATAAAGGTCTTTCACCTGACAGCAAAAAAATCCCAAGCCCAGCAGACATGTAAAAAGTTGTGATCTGCAAAAAATACATATAGTTAAAGTACAACTACTTCAAAAAAAAGAAAAAAAAAATATTAAAAACCAGAGCAGGAAATGGCGAAGAGTTTCAGTTGGGTTGAAAAAACAGACAAGTAATAATGGAGAGTACAAAATTCAATGAAAACTTTATAAACTTCAAGAATTCAGCATAATAAAGAAGGCAACTTGAAACAAAGAAATCCCAAGTGTCAGGTAGAGCTTTATTGTTGGACATTAATGTTAAAATTGTAAACACTGATATCAAAAGGCAACTTCATGTAATCGCATTAGTGGGAGACAGGAATTGGTGGGGCTTTTCCAGGCAGATTTCCCCAGGGAATAACTCTTGGCTCAATATTATTTAATATTTTATCAATGTTCTAGATGCTCATGTAAAAAATTTCTGTAGATGACAAACAGATAAGATAGCACTAGATGATCAGAAATTAGTTTTAGAAAAGAAGCTGTTTGAGGGTTGGGGTTTTTTTTGTTGTTGTTTTGACTTGGGGGTTTGGGTTTTTTTTGAAGGATCACAGTACAGGCAAATCGATTCAAACATAACTAAACACAAATCCTTCTGGGAACCAGGAAGATTTCAACAAAGAATTGGAAGCCAAAGCATTATGAATTCTTGTCTGTCATAGTGGTCTTGATTCAGCTGATCTTTGCTTGGGAACAAAAGCTTAATTTCATGGGTGCTTCATATCCACACACTTACTGAGCCAAAGTATTTGCATATGGCATTAAAAAATAATTTTAAAAACTGTAAAGACCTGTGACTGTAAAGACCTGTAGCACAATCACCAATTGAATAGCATCAGTTAAATTCTCAATAGTTTGCAGAGACAAGACAGTAAATGCTCTTTGGAAGTCAGTGCCTTTGTAAATCCACTTTCTAGTCTGTAAATTTATTTTTTTAGACAATATTTAGGGTCCTCAGCTGTAAGTTTTAAGATTAATCAGCTAGAAGCAGAGAACAGGAAGATGTCTAAGTTCCCTTGATTTGTTCCCATTTTTACGGCCAAATAATAGATGTATTCTTGAAAGTTTCTGCAACTCATAAAATCCACGTCAAATATTGCTAAAAAACCCCAAACTCACAGGCAAGGCAGGTCAATAATTTGTCTCTAAATACAATGGGCACTCACAGCCTGATCCTGCCTGTCTAGGGATAAGTGATGACCTGAGCCGGCAACCAAAGTCACAAACACAGATTGTACCTCGTGTGTCAACTGTCCTTGACTATATTTAATTACCAATTGAATAATCATTTCAGTCTCACAGGACAGAGACTTGTTCAGCCTTTGTGTTCAGAGATGTTGCTGAGTGGCTTTTTATTATTGTTATTATTGTTATTTCTCTGAAAGAAGCCCAAGAGAAGTTGTCTCACTCTCATAAAGAGGTCTGGGTCCTCCATCTCACACGAGCCTTTGTGGCATCTTTGTCCTTGATTTCAACGTTCTTTATATCTGACACCTCTGAACAAAAGATGTGAAGAACTTTCATAGATATTATAAGTTTCTTGAAGTTTGTTAGAATTAATACAATACATTTCCCTCCTGCTACATCTTTGCATTGTGCTGCCACTTCAAACACAGAGCCCACTTAGCTTCTTCTGGAAGACTTCAGATGTCAAGGCTATGAGGGTCCTCTTGGAGCAGTTACAATAAAAATCTCATTTCAAATACAAGCTTTTAAACAACATCTTTACAGAAAAGACTCCCATTAAAATAACAACAAAAAAATTTTTTTCAATGTGAATTAATAAATGTATTCCAGAGCAACAGGTTCATCTATACTGAAGAGAGGAAGATATTTGGTATCCTACAGAGAAACTCAGAGAGAACCAACTTAGTTCAGTACTTCTGAGAAGAGATAAAAGCATCATCCCACATCTGTGTATGCAAAAGAAACCAAACCACCCAAATATTGAGTGAAATTAAACATTAAAGAAATATAATTTAAAAGAAAAATGGAAATCAGACACAGGAAGAGCTGTTTGTACAGTGCCAACTCTGCATTGCACTGCATTGTATGAAATGTATCAATAACAGTTATAAAGACCTGATCAAAACTTTTTAATCTCAGGCACCAAACGTGCAAAGACTGATGGATTTTTCACTTTGCTTATGGAAAATTCTCTCACACAGAAATATCCCAGCTCTGCTGAGCTCAGTGGGCTCGTGCACTCTGTATTTACAGTCTTGGAGGACTGATCTGCCATGGAAGGCTTTCCTCTCGAGGACAGGAAGAACTCCCCAGCTGCAAGCCAGAAGCAGGGAAGGCTGGGCAGGTACCAGGCAAGACCCATCCCAATCTGCCCCAGCCTTTGCTGTGGTTCTGTGCCAGGTGGTTTCTCAGTTCCCATCGTCAAGGAGACAGAGATAGGGGTGGGCAGGGCTCAGTCAGCAGAGGATGAAGAAGGTTCCTGAGCCTGCACAGGACAGAGCTCCACGGGCAGAAGTGGTCTGGCAGCAGAAAGGGCCAAGAGCAGAAACTTGGCTATGAAAGAGTTGTCAGAGAGGTTTAAAACCTGCTGAGAGGGGCAGGGAGTGAACATCCCATGGGGACAACTCTCTGTGGATGAGAGGGGCAGCTCAGAGCTTGCAGTAACCCCCAAAAACATGGCTGGGTTGACTTAAGAATTGGAAGAAAACATCTGCACAGGACAAGGGCAGAAAAGATCTGCACTTAATGGACAGGGGCAGAGAGCACTTAAATATTTAAGAATGTTCTTCATAGCTTTGAATTCTAATTAAGATAATTAAGTATTCTAACTGACATTCTAATAAAGGTTTTTGAATTCAAAGAGCCATTTTCATTTTCTTTTGTTAGCTCACTGCAGTGAGAGTTTCAGGAATACCCACCTCAAAGCACCACCAGCATCCTCTAGGTCTATCAGCACCTAGCTGGGAGAGAAAGAAGGAGGCAGTGACTGAAACACAATGCTCTGAGCCAAAAATAAGTCCAAAAGGTCAGACTAGACTTATCACAAGTTGATGTGATAGAAAATATTTGAGAAAAATCTGTTCAGCAAAACAAAGTGCAGTTACAAAGACACCTCAGGAATTAAATGTTGCAGAGCAGGGGAGGCACTTTACATCTTGTTAGGCTGACAAGCATTTATTATTTTTTCACAGCAAAGGCAAAAAAGCAAAGAGGGAATTTCTCCCTAAGCATCCCCATCATTAACACAGGAGTTAAAAATAAAAGGGCTGCAGGTTTTTCGTATAAACAACACTATCAACGAAGTGTCAGACAGAAAATGCAGGCTGGGGAGATTTTATAAAGTAGCTCAGCTATGCTAATGGTAAAACTGATCATCTGTTAGATGCCAAGGATATAAAGACAGTTCTTACTTGCCTTCCTAAGTGGCATGGACATTGGCTCCTCAACTTACATGAAGAATAGTGGATACTAAGTCACTTGAAAGGTTGGACACAACCCTTTGGTCTGCTTCAATAATTTAAAATAATTAAATGCAATTCCCTTATAGGAACACCATCATGGAAAGTGCCCCTTCAGCACTGTCTGAGCACTGTTTGCTCTTATGGCTGGAAATAATTCCAACCCCACAGCAATTCACTCCTATTGATTTGCTTAAAGAGAAAAGAATTTCAAGAGAGAAGTTCAGACAGCTCACCTTCCTTTTCTGAAGACAAGCCCCTTAAAAATTATTTATAAACCCCCAATGGCCTCCACAGGTCATGATCAGGTTCATAGATGGAAACACAGTCCATGGTTTAGCTCCAAAGGCATCTACTGAGGTGGCCAACTTGCCAGCTGAGATTGTGCTGAGCCTTTCCAGCACACGGATGAATCCTTCTGGGTACCGTACTCAGGGGATGCACCCAAGGTATCTTTAAAAAAGGCAAATCCAGTGCAACTACCTTGTTAGCAGCTGGCAAGTGTTTTCAAAGGTAAGCTAACTCTCCATCTTTGGATGGGTGGTTAAGTAATTTTCCTTTATTAATCCAATCCAAGGATAATTAGCAGTCATGGAAGTTTTCCTTCCCTCCTACAAGCCCCATTAGTCCAGCTGGAAAGGAAACTTGAGATCTCAGCTTAGGGTCATTTTAATATCAGAACATGATTCACTTCTAAAAGGGGTGGTAGACAAGGGAGCCTGGCCTTCCAGTTAATAAGAAAGTAATTATCAGGGTTGCACAGAACATTATTCTGGAACTCAAAGGCCTCTGTAAGAAACCACTTAAATGAACAGGGAAAAACATCACCTGACCAACCCTATTGAGTGCAACATGAAGGTTATAATAAAAGTGATCTGCTTATGTGCCCAAAATCACACGTTCTGAAAGCATTTCAAAGCCTTTCAGACATAACATTTACAATGATAAATGTGTGCCCAGTGTGACACCCCACCCAGACACTGAAATCATGGGGTTTTATAATGGCATTTAAAGAGCAAAACTATTTTGTTCCTTTCTGAAGTTCGGCTACCAGAACTTTTCTCTGTGGGGAGCAGACAGAGCTGCACAATTTCCAGCAGGTCAAGTCTGCAGTTGCTTAACTCCAGAATTCATTATTTTCCCCTCTCTTTTAGTATTTGGCAAAATTTGGACAGAGCATGGAAGACCAGGAGATGTGGAAACTGAATATATTCTGAAGCTTTGTCACAAAATAAATAAATCCCACAACCAGCACGCAGGAGGAGCCATGAAGGAGCAGACAAGGGGCTAATTTCTTCCCCTGTCAGACTTGGTGTGCCCAGCAGAAGCTGAGTTCAGCAGGAAAGCAATGGGAGCAGCAGGATGGACACTGCCCACCTGGATGCACAACTGCATGGCAAAAAGCACACCAGAAGTGCTGCACTTTTGCATGTTACAAAAAATCACAATGTACAGCATCAAAAAAGTTGGGGTACAGCTCTGTACAACTCCAGCAGCTGCAAATTACTTTCTGTAGCTGTGAGAGTACTCATTCTATGGCAAGAAGAGACTATTCCTTCTTTATTCACTATATGTGATGAAATATTTACAGAGAATTCTGCTGTCAGCCATCCAGCAAAGGCTCACTTGCTCCTTTGTGCTGACCAGCATCAAATTGTCAAATCATAGACACAATCTGCCACACAAGTTGGTATCACTGGGGAAAAGAGCTCAGCAAAGCCACTGATCATCCCAGCCCTTCCAATTAACAGGGTAATAGATAAGCACCTCTATCACTTATGATGATACAGGTGCTGCTCACAGCACAACCACCAGACAGACCTTTCTAAAGTGATTATGATTGGCTTTCACACCCATCATTTGTTTCATGATCTCCAAATTATGTACTTTGTCCCTTTTTCAGTGTTTTCTCCAAAGCAAAGCGACAGCGCTGCCAATTGAAGACAGACTTTGGGACGGACTGGAGAATGCAATAAATTGACACCAAGCATGAAGCTCATGACAGGCTGACACAAGAATTGAAAGAAAACTCATTCACTGGAGAAGCAAACAGGTGGACATCTCTACTGGAATTGAAAAAAACTCATCTGGAAAAAACCTGACACAGTAAAACCCGGGGAACAAAAAGGGAGAGCACTCTGAAGGGTTTCAGGAGTTCCAGACACAAAGTCCAAACAAATGACATCAAAGAAAGATCTTCTGACACAGTTGCTTTCTTTAGAGACTGAAAGGTTGATTGGGTGAGCTCTCTCTAAGGAACACTGAGGCCAAGAGGACTGTTTTAAAACCACTTTAACATAAACGTAATCCCCAGTTTGTTCTAGGTTACCTTCATGTGTCCAGGAATTTGAAACTGCTGACTTCCAGAATGGACCCAGCTCCTCCTCCTCTGAGAGCACAGGTTCTCCAGGATGTGTTTCAGCCAGGATACTGCTGACCTTGAGTGCTGTGTGCAGATTTGGGCACCGCAATGTAAGGGAGATATTAAAATATTAGAGAGTGTCCAAAGGAGAGTAACAAGGGTCTGGAGGCCACATGAGGAGCTGCTGAGGGCACTTGGTCTGTTCAGCCTGGAGGAGACTGAGGAGAGACCTCACTGCAGTTACAGCTTCCCTGTGAGGGGAAGAAGGGCAGGCACAGATCTCTGCTCTGTGGTGACAGTGACAGGGAATGAATGGCCTGAAGTTGTGTCAGGGGAGGTCAGGTTGGATACTAGAACAGGCTTTTCACCCCAAGGGTGGCTGGGCACTGGACCAGGCTCCCCAGGGCACAGCACTGAGCCTGGCAGAGTTCAAGAAGTGTTTGCACAATGCTCTCAGGCATAGGGTGTGACTTTTGGGGTGTCCTGTGCAGGGCCAGGAGCTGGACTTCATAATCCTTGTGGTCTCCTTCCCTGTGAAATTTCAGAGGAACAAAACCCCAATGTTGCTAGAAACAAGCTCTACTGAACTCTGCTCCCAAAGGTTAAGGCAGTTAAGCATCACCATGTTTGAGAACCAGCCCTTCTGCTTCAAAGCTGTGTGAGTTTTACTGTAAAACACACATTGCTGCTGGGTTCAAGGGGAGCCTTGCACCAGTAAAGCTTTTCCACTTACCTGTATTGCAAAACCCCAGTTTTCATGCTGAGTGCTAAGGTGCCTGAAAATACCATCCAACCCGTCTGATGGTAGCACTGGAGATCTACCATCACCCACTAAGATCAATTTACTACCTATGGAGTCTTTCCCAGATCTGAGCTCTCTTTGGGGAAATATGGGAACAGGGAAGTTTAAAAAAAAGGCACAGAAAGTAATCTAACAGACCTTCTGTTACTGAAAAAACCCAAGTCCTAAGGGACAATACCACAAATTATTGTAAAAGATACTCCTGAACTCACAAATACAATGATTGAAGCGGATGGTTTGAACCAAAAGCCAACTTCAGTTCTCCTAATTAAAGGGAGGAGCTCAGGCTTCCCTGAAGTTCCCAGCCCAGACTTCAATTCTTTACCTCATTTCCAGCAGAAAATTCTCACAAAAGAAATGCATTACCAGGAAACAGGGTATTTACTTAAACAAATCAAGCATATTACACTGGCAGGTCGGCTGTAGCTCCAAGCTGGCATGTTTCTGTGGCAGGACACAGCATTGTGCAAAAAAATTCTTCCTTGGCCTGTGTCTAATGTGGTTTTTGGTGCTTGCCCCCAAGCAGAAGCAACTTTAGAATTTGGATTCCACAGACTTGTACAAAAGTCTCCACCTTACAGCGTCCTTCACCAACTGCCAAATTAAACTGCTTTCTGTCAGGAATTACCCTTCTTGGAGAATTTCTGACCAACTGCAATATTGATAATATAATTTTTCTTCCCTTAATTTGCACATAATCTAGAAAGGAAAAGCTGAAGAGGCAAACAATAACCTCTGATATACAGCAGAAACAGCAGCAAAAAGGCAACACAAAGCCTCTGAAAAACACATTGGCACATTACTAGAGAAAGAAGACAGAAGAATCACATCACACACAGCTCACCTTGACAAGGCTGACAATAAAATCAGTAAAACAAACAAAAAAAGGAAGAAAAAAAAAGTCAGAACAAGATAGCTTTGTTTTCTCATCATTCATTCTAAAAGTTCCATTGATTTTCTACTAACATATTAACTCCATAAGCACAAAGAAAAGCAGTTGGTGTGAGCAGAGAGAATCAAATCACTCAGGAGAGGGACCTACGTGTTCCCTGCTGCAGTAAGAAGTTCTCTTGGCACAAAGAACCCAGAAAATGGTGTCTTTCTTGGGATTTGGCAACCATTTAAAGGCTATTCCAAAATGACTGCAATTATATATCCAATTTCAGTTGTTGGCCTAGTCATCTCCTCATTGCAACTCTGCCACTAAAAGCATTTGGATTGTCTTAATATTGCCCAGAAGAAAAAAGAAACTGCAGCAAATTATGCAGTAGCTTCATGCCATCTAAAGATCCTCTAAAGAGGATCTCTAACCAAGCATCTGAACGATACTTGGTTAAGCAGCTGTTAAACTCTAACTATGCTACATTTACAGAACTTTACAAAAATGCAGTATTTAAAGGACTACAAAAAAAAGATCATATTTTCCTCTCACTGAAGTATCGAAAGTGGAATGTTCTCTGCTGGAAATGAAACGGTGGGCGTTTGATGGCATATTTTAAATAGTATTCTTCTTTGTGCATGCAGTGTAATGCCACCCAAGGGGGAGATTAAAAAAAAGTCTGCAATTTGCAAGTCCATTTCAAAGTCATATTGAGGATGAAGTGAAATTCAGGATAGGATTCTTGAGAAGAATCTCCCTGGAAAATGTCTATGTACCTCAGGGAAGCTTTGGATTTGCTTCCCCACACTGGAAGGCTGTTCTGTCTTTTGACATTTCAACATTGTTTACTGTTTGCATCTAATTTTGGAATTATTCAGTGGTTTATAACAATGTTGTATCTTTCACTAGCAATAAGGTACTTCCTTTCTGCATCCTCCATGATTTCTAAAACTCTCTGGCTTTTTGCCTTGAAAGTTTACTGATAGTGGGGACAGAACAGTTACTTTTACAACAAGGGATTCATCCTGCTGACAGATATTACAGAGGTAACCGGCATTTACACATCTTGGCCATGAGAAAAACAGGGTTGTCCACTCCAGTCTGGTAATTTTGAAACAACTGCAAACAATATCATGCTTTAAGGCTTCAGGTAGTAATCAGCAGGTGTAGGAGGGAATACTCTCCTTAACAGACTTCTGGCTAAACAGGTTCTCTCTTTCCTCTGTGTTGCATTTCCTAAAGCATTACAGACTGGCCACAGGTGGATCAGGAGAAAGGGAAAGAATTTTCCCGAGGTCAGATTCTCTTCCTTAGCTGCCCAGGCAAGTTGATGTTTAGATTTGGATTATTCACCAAATCTGATGCCAGAATCTTCTCCTGGAAGGACAAGCAGGGATGGCTTCTGTCTTCACTTGCTTGCATAACAGCTTGGTTATACAGGTAAGCAAGCACCTGGATCCTGCCATCACATCCCACTCACCAAAAAGGTTAAGAGTACCAGTGGTACCATCCTCCCTGTCTTTCTTCCATGGCCACAGCAATTGTTTCAGTACCACACTGAAGTCATTAGATCTAATCTGGCAGAGCATCCAAGTGAAAGGAAAAGCAACCACAGCATATACTCAAGGCCCTTTCTTTCCTCTTTAAATCCTAATTAGTTTAATTTCACTAATTTTTTTCCATACAGAAGTTAGACACGTCTCCTTACTTAGTCTTCTGTGTTCCTCTGTGTTAATTCTCCAAATCCCTACGCTGAATTTGTCTCACACAAGGAAAGCCATGACAACTAACTTGGACAAGAAACTTACAGTTTATACAGCTCAAAGCAGAGATCTTGGAAAATTACTAAACCATAGGAAAAAAAAAATAAAAAGGTCTCAACTATATTATGTTGATACTTACCACTCCACTGTTTTCAGATCAAAGAAAACAGTGACAGCAAAGCTCTTGTGAGGATTTCTAATCCATGGCACTGAGATGAGCCCCTCCACCAGCAAGGCACTGGTACAGCTGCGTCTCCCTTCACTCTGCATCATCAAGTGGGTTTTGTTACTGGTATGAATGACAGACTCAATCCTGCCTGTACCTTGAGTCTGGTTTGTCCAGTTAAATGAAAATAAAAATGTATTTTGCACTACAGTCAGATGACACAAGGCTGGGTTGCTTTTCTTTTAAAAAAAAACAACTCAATAGCATCCTCCAAACATGTGAGAGACAGAAGCCACAGTCAGACTATTATTTTGCATTTTGATCAATGCAACTTTGCAAATTCCTTATGCCAACAATTCTCTTTTAGGGCGGTATTGGGTGAGATTATTAGAACAAAACCAGAAAATAATGATCACAGTTTATGCTCCTAGCTTTTGCAAATGACAGGCTAAGGTTTAGCAGTGTAATAAACTATAATCAATAATCTTGCCACTTCTGCAATAATGCAAAAGGACTATATAGATTTTATCCACATTGCTTAGTCTAAAAATAAACATGTACAAATTAAATAGGATACATCATATATATACACATGATTCATTTATGAAAAGCAATTATTTGTGCTGAGAATAGCTAAAGTCCAGTCTGTGGCTAATCAAATAATTAAGAAGAAAGACAAAACAACATAAGCTTAATTATTATTATTTTAACATGTTAAAAATACAGTCACATCAAAATAGGGTACACAGTTATAAAACTGTTGCAGATGAAATAAGAAAATAGTGTGTATATATTTTATATATAAAAATCTACAGTATTTACTAATGCTGATACATATTTTGGAGCCTCAAGTTGTTTGCACAAATAAATTGTACAGCTTCGTTATGAATTACAGAACCATCATTAAACACTGAGATTATTACACTTAGTCACAATATTATATACATACATTTCTAAGCTGCTGTAAGCAATCAGAACTAAAGTAAGCCCAAGTCATATTTATCTTCACAATTTTAGTTCAAGATTTCAGTGTAGTGCTTGGCTACAGTTACTTCGCTGCAGTTTGCAATTTTTAAAATATAAAATTGCCCAGTTATTAAAAATTACATCAGACACGTTATATACACAAAAAAAAATGTTTGGAAACATCCTAAGTAAATGTTACTTCCATTTGTAAAAATTGTTTTACTTCTGTACCTTAAAACTTACAGAGCCAACCTGCAGCAATAATAGGCACTAAAGCTCATTCTTTAAAGGAAAAAAAAAATATCCATTTCTATGTTTTCAGTTAACAAACCTTACAAAACAAAAGGGAACAGGACAACCTTCCAAACTGGTGTTGATACCAATGTTTAGTACTTCAGTATTAGAGAAATCTCTCTGTTCAGCACTCCAAGGGCCTCTCCTGGTGAGACCCTCCTCTGCCTCAGCTCCTGGGGAGAGGTCAGTGTGTCCTGCAGCTCGCAGGACTCCATCCTACATGTGCCTCTTCACCTGCTTTTTATTCCACCCCCAATTCACAGTCAAAACAGAAAGGAAAGCATGAAGTAGAAAAGGCTGCAAAGACTAACTAGAATTACTTACATCAGCAGGAGTTTAAGGTTCCTGTTAACAGTCAGGGTCCTTTTAGTGTAGAACACCGTGCAGTGCGAGCCCAACAGCACAGCAGCACACGCCCCACCACAGACAGGAACCCACCGGCAATTTGGGGGGAAAAAGGGCAAAACACAACAAAATCCACTCGACAAGAGACACTGATACTCACACAGCTTGGGGAATGTCAAGCTTGGAGCAAAGCTCAAATTCCTTTGTGCACTTCACAGAGGTGTCAACGAGCTGTGCAATCCTCTGATATCTGTGAGATTTGGCCCTGCAACCAGTTTGAGTCTGACAGCACAGCATGGCAAAAAGTGAAGGGTGCAGCACCATTTCTGTATCTGGCATTAGCCTCACTGTGCTCCAGTCTTTTGCATATAGAACGACATTCTGAAAGTAGATTTGGGTGAGAAGGTACAAATTCTCCATTTCTGATGCACTTAAAAAACTTCTATACACTGCCCTGAATTTAAGCACCATTTCTTAGCCAGATCAGAGAGACATTTTTGGCTATCTGCTTTTTCCTGCCTGCTCCTTCCTGCTGAGGAAAATGACAAACAGTAGTCAAAGGAGAGGAAATTAACTCTCACATATGATTAAATTAATACTCCCAAAGCATCTCTCCTGCCCAGAAAAGATACTGGGATGCTGAGGCAGCTGTATAAAAATGACAGAAATTCCCATTCAAAAAGAATGGTTTCTCAAATAAATTACAAAGAAAAATTAATATGAAATAAAAGTACTTCACAAGCTTTGCCCAAAGTTAAATGCATTTAAATTTAAACTCTTTAGCTCTCTTCCATATGAGTTTGTGTACTGTAAGTGCACACTCACACAGGCGCACACACGCACACATCTGTACAGTGCATTAACAATGTCAGTCAAAACTTTTCAGTGTGTTACAGGTTTTAGGCAGAAGGATTGTAACACGAGTTATTTCAAATGTAAGGAGCGACGACAGCATGAACCACATGATGTATATGAGCTTATTGCTATGTCTATGTGCATTAGATCACTTCCAGTAGCTTCCATGCAAGTCCAAGAACTCCACCAGCTTTCAACCAAAGTCTGAAACATCTCTGAAATAGTGTCGTTATTTTTGAACTCACACGAACCATCCAAATTTCAGAGAACTGAGGAGGACTACTACTAACACAGTACTGTTCACTGGTTTTGGTTCTTGCCATTTTACTAAGCACAGCCAGAGTCTCAAAGAAGCACAGACTCGTGCATAGACAATCCATCAGTTCTGTTCCGATAGTGCTGGGCTTGAGCTGATGGGTTTGCATATTGGTACTGTGGGGAACCATTCTCTTCCAAGGTCGGGGAAGTCCTGTATCTCACTGGACTATCCACAGAAACAGCAGGAAGACTGCGGTCTTGTAAAGGTGTTGGCTGAAAATGCTGGTACTTCTGGAAATTATCCAAGTGGCCTTTGTTCAGGTCTTGGCTCCAGGGCTGCCTGTAGGGTTCGTGTCTGTAGACGTAGGCGGCGTCCGGCCACTTTCTCTCCTCTGGTAAATAATCTGCTGGAGGGATTATAAACTTGACACCTGGGGAGGACCTCGAGTTGCTGGTGAATGCATCAACAGGAGAGACTTCTGTCTGAGCAGGGGCTGGTGGAAGAGCATTTTGGCGACTGGCAGGATAGGAATTCATCTGCAGTTTATTTGGGGAATAATCTACTGACATCAAAGGAGCATACGGCCTTCCAGAGGGGCTGGGTCGATTCCCGTGGTAATGCAGAGGTGCGGAACTTGTATTGCCTATACTGGAAACATGCTTTGGAGAATTCCCATAGTAAGTAGGGGGATTACTATAACCTGGCAGTGGCTGCTTTACATTCATTCCATGAGATGGACCATCAGACTGAGATGCATATTTTGGAGATCTGGGTTGTGAAGTGAAGGTGTAATTATTGGGTATTTTTAATGGAGCTGGTATTTTTTCTGTTTGCTTTCTTGGACTATTAGAAAATGCTACATGCCTAGGACTTTGTGGATGAGCTCTCTCAAACATCTCTTCAACAACATTCTCATCCTCAGTTTCATCCTCTGAAACATTGTCATACTGAGATGCATTAGACCCTCGCTTACCTTCATCAGCATCCAAAACCCTCACCTTTTGCTTTACATTCAAAGGCTGCATTTCTCCAGGACTTGGTGGTGGGCCCAAACCAGAATGGTTTACTGGCCTCCCTTTCACCTCTGCAGTGAGTTTCATTGTCTTTTCCATTATTTTGATATCAGACGGTTTATTCCACTTAGGTACAAATTCCCTTCTTGTATTGGAAGTAGCATTAGAATTCTGATTAGCAGCTGCATTATTGTATAGACTTGAGTTGTCTTGCTCTGCTGGCTGAGGCTTTTTTCTGGTGTCCACCTCATTCTTAGGCAAACTGTTTTGTGTCTCTACTGGTCGAATCTTTTGCTGTTTTAATGAAGGTTTCTTTTCCACAGAATTAATTCTTTTTCGGTCATTTGGTGAACTTTCTGGTTCTTCTTCTGTGGATGGTCTTCTCTCTGTCCTTTGTCTTGCTGCTTGTGTACCAGTACTGTTCTGTCCATTAAGCATTGGAGTGGAGTTAAGCACAGGAGGCAGAGGTCCTGATGGAATCTGCCCCAGTGGCTTCTTTGGAAATTCATCTTCTTTACCTAAAACAAGAACAGGAATAACATAAATTCACAATTGTGCAGAAGCCTTCTTTGATCTGTTTGTCATGCAAGCACAAATAGGTAGAAATTAACTGGACGTCCCTCTGGGTCACCATTTTTCTGAACACCTCAAAGGTTCTTCTGTACACTGACATCAAACACAGATTTTCTTTAGCCTCTTATCCCAACCCGTTAAGCTGATGCAATCTCACCAAGCTTTTGCTCTATCTCGACACTGCTGAAAAAAACCCATTTTCCTAGATGGCATGTTGGTTACAGTACCAACTCTGTATGGAACCCTCCTCACATTGTTACATTAAGCAAAATACTTTGTCCACTTTAAAAATCCTTCCCAATATCACATTCCTATTTGATTGTTTTCCATTCATTCATCCTTTAATGTTCAGCTTTTGCTCTATCTCGACACTGCTGAAAAAAACCCATTTTCCTAGATGGCATGTTGGTTACAGTACCAACTCTGTATGGAACCCTCCTCACATTGTTACATACTTTGTCCACTTTAAAAATTCTTCCCAATATCACATTCCTATTTGATTGTTTTCCATTCATTCATCCTTTAATGTTCACCTCTAGCAAGCCACACCATCAGCTCCTCCCTCACATGCACAAAGTTCTCAGATGACATCTTTGAACTGTCTTTCCCTTAAGTTTTTGGGTGGACCTCCTCATTAACACCCACACAATTAAGACCTTGTTCCTCCTGGATCCTTTCCTGCCTAGAAATTTCATCCTCAGTATGAAAAACCTCCAGTAAAAGGCTCTATGCACAGAATCTTTTTTCAGTTCAGCTTTCTATCAATATAGAATAACTGGAGCAGCTGACATCAACACTGGCTACGTCATGGTTTAAATTGAGTGTTCCATGGGCGGGTTTTGCAGGACACAAGGACATCATTTACAGAACAAGGACACAAATGGAAACTTCTCCCAGACTGGAGCTCAACACATTGCAACAGCCAGTGGTAAACATCAACAATGTGGGGACTCAGAGCAACCCACAGTGACACACAGAAACAATGAAGAAGTGTTTCATGGCTCGATGCTGCTCACAGAACAATTCACATCAAATTTTCTATTGCAATCCTTCTCCTTAACAGTCAACGCCCTCCATAATCACAGCAAAAGTATTTTATCATATCTACTTGCATATAACTTATTCAATTGTGTAATCCATTACTTTCCTATTAGAAGAAGAAAAGGTCATGCACTTCTCATTAAATGTATTAATCTAGATTTAATTCATTTGATGTTCAGCATTTAAAAAAAAAAAAAAAAAAAAAACAAAACCCGAAGTTTTAAAGTCAGCATTACTAAACAAGTCCTATTCACTGTCTATGTATTTATAAAAAGAAGCTTTGTTGTAAGGAGAAAAAAAGAAATGGCTACCCTTGCTTAAATGCTATGCAAAATAAATTCTATAAAATGGTTGTTGGCAAAATAATTTTGTCAAATCCCTGCTTCTTCCTAAGGCAAGGACTGTAGAATCTCCTCCCATCAGAGATCAGAGAGTTAGCGCCTCACTTTCTGGCTATTTGTAATTTAAATTCTTTTTGTTTGTCTATAAGGGTTCACAGGAGTGAATACACACACCTGTCTCTCCCTGACAAGGGCTGTAGTTACAAGTGAGCTATGTTCATTTATACAGGCAGGAGCAGGAGCTCAATCTTTGATGAGTGGTTCATGATACAGATACACTGAGGAAAGCCAGCAGCCAAGGTGACTGTTATTTGTTATAACAGCTAACAAACTACCAGCACGGATCAGTTGCTATATAAACAAAAGGAAAACTCTGAGTTTGAGCCAGCCAGGCCATTGCAGGAGGACAGCAGAGAAAAAGACAATGGTGCCATCACCACAAGATAACTAAATAAATCAACTTAATAGAAACAGCCTAGATTTGCCAAACAATTAAACTAGTGTTTTCTTGATTTTTCTTTGTAAGGGCCAAATGTCATATGGAAACCTAAAACCTACCCTTTGCTTCAGAAATAACTTCAGAAACCTCACTTCACATACAGCAAACATGGTGGGGCCAGGCCTCAGCACTAGGCTCCAGTGAGTGGCTCTTGCAATTCCAAGTCTGATGTTTGGTCTCTTTCCATAAGGGCCCCCACTATTCCCAAATAAAATCTGGAACAGGGCCCTCAGACCTGCATCCCCCAGCAAGGGAGTGTTCCTCCACTGGAAGAACAGATGAGGGGACAAAGGAAGGAGTTGCATGGATGCTGTAAAAGAGGTGATGTAACAGCTCTGCAATACACTGACTGCTGCACCAGCCTCTCCAAAATTGTCCTTTAGTCTTTATGAATAGGAGTTCACTTTCTGAACTTGCTTCTGTTTGGCAAGAGGTATTTGCATCATTTAATTCCATCTGCATCCTCAAATACACCATTAGGCAAAGCTGAAGATCTTGTCTCCTAAATAAAAGTGAATTCTGTATATAATAAATATTCCTGATACTTAAACCATAGATTGCAGTGCTTTCAGTCTTACTAATCTTGAATGTACAAACACCATGAAGTCTGCATTAAGAAACAATACGTTAGTACATGCAAAATACATACCAAAACCCTGCCATCTAAATCATACAGGACTAATCTTTATGGGCTGCTAATCCATTTACAATCTCCAGGAGATCCAAAGTAGTTATGGAATAGCACAAGAAAATGGCTCTGCAGCATCACTAAATTATTTAATTTCTGTCCTCGTATAGAAGACATGTTTTAGAAAAAGTGTTTACTTTCTTCCACACATTAAGTTAAAATATTCTAGTCATATATATAAAAACTCGAAGACCAGTTCCTATGGTAGCTGCAATGCTTCCTTCATTTGCCCAGGGTCATCAAAAGCATGAACTGATTTATTTTCTCCCAGCTTTTACTCTAAGAAATGTCTACAGAGCAACAGGAGATCCGATCCTTTAAATGCAGTAGGTTGCACTATAGAAGTGGGGTTTGTGTGAGGTTTTGGTTTTTAATTTCACACACTTAAGGTTTCCTAATTACCATTAAGCTCTAATAACCCAAGTGAGAATACTGCAGACATTTTTATTGATTTCTATCAAGGCTGCTTTGTGTCACCTTTCCTTCTCATTTCAGGGTAAAGGAACCCCCTACAACCAGGCATATGTGGGCTGCATGGTCCAGATGAGGTATCCTGTAACATGAATCACAGCTGTAAAATGATTGTCAGAGAAATCTTGCCATGTCTGTAGTGGAATTGTTAGAATTCAACATTAATTTGCATCCTGAGTAACAAGGAAAGTGTTGCAAGAGAAAATTTCATTTAGAAGAAAACCTCTGCATTTTAACAGCACGATCCTGTGTTTATAGGCTGGTAACACCAGAGCTCAGTGCTGTCAGGGAAAACAAAATACAGAACAATGAGAATGTGTGGAAGAAGGCTCAATGGGGAAAAGAGGAAATACAGGTTAAACCTCATCCACAGGACTTCCACAAAACTTGTTTTAACTTGACGTTGGACGCCAACAAGGGGCACTGGTTGCTCAGTCACCCACATCTGCCTGTGGAACTAAACAGGCCACATTGCTGGAGGTACCAACTCAGGAGTCAAGGCTACCAGAACAGGTTCAAAGGTGCTCCACTGATCACCTCCAGCCATAAAAAGCACTGGGAGGAAAGGAATTGTGTAAGGATCTATGATGTTGCAGCAAAAAGACATCTTACAAACCATCTTCTAAAGGAAATTTTTTGAAACTGCAAAATGACTACTTAATTCTAATTTAAGTGTACAGATCATCTATAAATACACACACACACACAGAGTTGTCCCTTCCAGTGACATGAGAACTTAAAAAAAAACACCCAAACAAATAAAAACTCCTGAAGTTTCAAAAAAGTTCACAAAATAAACAAGTAGAGGATAACCAAGTCATGCACATGACTACAATGGGACACTCTTCAAATGCACAAAGAGCATGCCAGCTGTGTTTGGGAATGCTTTAAGCAGTCCACTATCAGCAGTAACAACAAGAAACCCATGATGCTGCATGCTAGCAAGAAAGAAAGAAAAAAGGTAATAAAAGCAAAAAGCTGAGGATAAAAAAAAAAAAAAAAACATAATGCAAAAGCAAACAAAAGAAACCAAGTCACAACAAACATCTCTACCTGAAGAGGTACACAAACAGCTCGCCAGACAAGCATGCAAAAGCACCAATTTCTTCAAGTCCCATTTCTTTTATCTAACATTTTTCCACTCCAAATCTGCCTAAAGCCTCACACACAGCTCTCAACCATCTCCTGTACTACTTCAATACACTCACTGTTCAAACTCCTCAGATTTGAGCAGGAAGAAATTTTAGTTGGATGTTTTAAAGGAAATGCAATTGAGTGTCTGTGCTGCTGATCCAAGATCTGGGTTAATTCACTGTCTGGACATATCTGTCTGACTGAGAAATGGAGAAATTGCTGAATTCTACAAGAAGTACTTTTGGGACAAGTGCTTTTCTGCACAATCTGTGATGTTTACGTACAAGAATTGAAAGCATTTTAAAACCAGAAGACAAAGCTGTCTCATTCAGCTGTGACTGTTTTGACCTGTACAATAATCAAAATGTCCCTTTGTCCTCTGAAGCAATCTGGGCAATGAGATTCTTCCCAAGTTGCCAGTATTCCTGTGATATATGGATGTCTCTACTTTCATCTTTCTCTCCTTCCTTCCCTCAACAGAGCAGGTTTCTAGACAGTTCAGTTACTGGCTTTTCCCAAAAACAAGCACTAAAATAGCTTGTATCAGAGTTTACAGAGCAGGAGCTATAGATTTTCTGGTTTTCCTTTAAAAAAGAGATAGTGCTTTAGTTGACTTCTATGCAATATAGCATAAAGTAGGCAAACAACAAAGGAAATGGTGAAAAATGGGTGAGGAAGGAGAGCAATGGAAGTAGAGGGAGACAACTTAAGCAAAACAAGAACAATCAGGTGCTTATTTGTTGCTGGCAAACATATTCCCTGACATGAAAAGGAGCAAAGCAAATATGAGCAGATCTGACCATTCCCCAAAAGAAAGACAAGCCATATTAAAGAAAGTTTGCCTCTCTTTACTTCCTCCTGCTCAAACAAGCCTTGGCCACCACCCAGTGGAAGTCGATCTCCACTGCAAGACTTTTACAGATAATTGCTTCAGGAGGCACTAACAGCCTCGTGCATCGAGTAGCAGACATATAATTGGAGTAAAGTGCTTTAAGTGCTCTCTCCGGTGAATAACAGTCTAGTCCTTAATTTCAGCACCAGAATACATGCACTTTGACTGTTCTAACACAATTTTCAAGGATAGTAATGGTCATTAAAAAAAACCCTCTTAAAATGACAACTTGAAATTTTGTGTTTATTTTCGACCAGTGACACCCCATGTTCTTCAGTTTACAAGACCAAGAGAATTTTAAAGAATCTTTAGTGCCTGCACTAGAAGCTCTAGCTGCTGTCTGAAAGTCAGCCTCTGCTCCTCCTTCCCTTATATGCCATCACTGGCAAAGGAGTTGCTAAATGAAATACTGCTGGACAACTTGAAGGGAGAACTAAAAGCACTGTTTGCCTCTCTTGCAGCTGTGTCACTTTTATGGTACTGACAGTAAGGAAAACTTATTTTATAAACATCTGCATTCAGATAAACAACAGAAATCTTAACAGATTTGGTTATTAGCCAGAAGATGCAGGTGATCAGCTGCACATCTGTAAGGTGCCCTTGCAAAAAAAGAAATTTCTAAAATTAACCACAGCTTCACATTCCTAATTCCACATTTCTTCCAGAAAATATACTTCCTTGAAAAGTCAGTTTTAAACAGCAATGTGAACAATGACAACACAACTGTTTGGATCATGTGCTTAAAGATCATGCAAGTTTGAAACAGTAAAGATTTTTAAATGATGCAAAGCCAAAGTCTAAAACTGCTAAGGATATATAGTAACTGTATTAGTATAACTCCACATATTATTTTAGTTCATTGTATTGTAAAGTAGTTGCATCACACAAGAAACAAGGCAGAAAAAAATCGTTTAGTTTATTAAAGCATGAAGTGCATTGTCTGAAATAGCTACTTGTGTATTCTTGAAGTACAAGAGAAAAATCCAAAATTCCTCTGAAACAAAACACAACCAAAAGAAAGACACCATCAGAAACAGGAAAGTCAAGCTGATTTACATATTTCTATTGCTTTGGCTGGCAGAAGGCTCATTAACAGCAGAGAACAGACATTATTTGATAATTACTCAGGTACTATACATTTCTGCACTATGACTGATGACTGTGTAAAATAGATCATTGAATAAAAAATACTGATAATAAATTTAATAACTTCAAAGATAAATATCAGATAAACACTTTAAAATTTATGGCGAATGCTAAAGATTCAAACTTTGTTAGTTCTCCCCGAATACAGAAAAGATTGGAAAAACTATAAAAACTGCAATTTAAAGCTGGTGTTAATCACAAGGACAGAGGCAGATTCCAAATTTGCTGATACTGCTTTAAAATTAAGGTACAAGACCTTTGTCTTTGATTTAAGGCCTTCAGCTGCTGCAAAGTCTATTAAACTTTCAGTCATAAAAAACCAACTCAGGAGCCCTTTGCCCACCCTTTTCAGGACCCTTATATTAAAACACAGGTGAGAAACTGTCTCAAGAACAGACTTGAGGGGCTTCACACCTTGAAAATGGGCCTGGCTGTCTTGTTTACAAAACACTGGATTAATAAACTATTTTCAGCAACATATTTTTAATATGGAACTTTCACTGGTAAGCACTTCTGTTTATTAAAGTCAGACACTATAAAAATCTATCCATATATAAATATTGTTTATTAAGCATTGCATTATTCATGTAGTCCTACAGGAAAAAATTACAGTAAAGCTAGAAATTCTATCCATATCTTGTGAGCATTTACAGAATTTAGCTGCTGTTTTAAATAACAGACAAGGAAAGAATTTGCATTGAGGAATTTTGGAAACCAATGGTGTATACCAAGAAGATTTTTCTCATTAATGGTCTTAACATCATCCTTGAATTAAGGAAGAGATTGTTGAATTTATATTGGATTTGACTCCAGGAAAATATGTAAAGTCACACAGACTTAGGTGAGAGTGCTCTTCAAGAGCCATCCATGGTCTGGACATCCTTCATCAAATTCCAGGCAATCCAGAAAATACCAAATGCCTTTTCTTCTTTTTGAGGCTGGGTCAGAGAAGTACCTTCAAGGACAGTTTTTAGGTACAGCTGTCACAGCCTCCTTTCTCCAAGGTCTCAAAAACCCCAGCTCCCCAGTCAGAGGTGTGCTTAGCACACAGCCCCCTGTCTCCAGAGCCATGGGAATAGAGGGATGCCCACCTTGGGTTGTAGGAAAAGCACTGGAGCTCCAAACCACCCTCTGGAGGTGGGAGTTGCTATGGGCTACCCCGCACTGGTCAGCACTCAACTGGAAATCAGCAGAGAAAGGAAGAAAAGTCCATGGCCTTCTTTATGCAAAACAGCCATGGTAAAAACAGTGCCAATCACTGACACCCAAAATTAGCAAGATCCCCTGAACATCCATCTCTTCCGGCTGAGCATTTTAAGGGCTTTGTCAGAGAGAAAATATTAAACAAGTCCCTTCCTTCTCTGCTCTGAAGGGAACAAGGAGCTCCTTAATTCAGTGAGAGAAGCCATGGAGGAAGTGAGCCAGAGAAAGCTACATCAGACATAAATAGACATCCACTTTAAAGTAACACAAAAGTTATTACCTCTTTTAATATCCTACTGCAGCTTACCCTACTAGGGCAGGAAAATCTATACAGGCTAACAAAGGATGCCAGATGGAAAATTCCACTGAGCTTAATTAGCTCACTGCTATTCCTGGATGACTGATACTGATGCAACTGCAAGATTTTTTTTTTCTTGATCCTAACATGCATTTTTACTTTAGCTCTTAAAGGTGTAATTTTTGCTCAGTGTAAAAAAAAAAAAAGTACAAGATAGGAAGCAGTGCTTTGATTTCAGATGAGAAAACTAAAACATTATTTTCTCAGGCTACAGTGAATACTTAAATGAGCAGGCTGGTGTTTTTTGTGGCTGTATCACCTCTAATAGTTTCATATGTTTTAGATGAAATTAGAAGAAAAACAGTGAAATTCAAGGTAGTAAAGAGAGTAGAGCCAGACAGACATTTGCATGGAGGTTCCACGGCCAGGTTTTGGCAGCCTGTGGGAGGGACCCACCCTGGAGAAAAGGAAGAGTGTGAGGAGCCCTCACCTTGGAAGAAAGAAGCAGCAGAAACAATGTATGACAAACTGACCACAGCCCTAATTCCCTGCCCCCTGTGCTGCTGGGAAGGAGGAGGTAGAAAAAAAATTAGAGTTAAGTTGAACCCACAAAGAAGGGAAGAGTGGGGGAAGGTTTTTATTAAGGTTTTACTTCTCACTATCCTACTCTGATTTAATTGATAATAAATTCAGTTAATTTCCTCAAGTCAAGTCTGTTCTCTCCCTGTCCTTATATTGATCCAGAAATCTTGTGCTGTTTTCTCTCCTCTGCCCAGCTGAGGAGGGCACCTGGTACCTTATCAACAACACATGAGCACAGCTGAATGTCTAGAGAATGTTCAAACCTGAAAAAGAATACTGCTTGAAGACAGTGATCAATAAAACCAAAATTAGGAGAGTGCAGAAAACTTTAAAAAATAAAACCAAAGGCTTATGAAATTTATACCAAGAACAAATGAGGCAGCCTCACTCAAGTAATAACAGCAGACAAATCAGCTAGATTCCCAAGGGTTAGGCTAAAGGCATCTTATTTTTAGTCTGTGAAAGGTTAAATAATGTTCCCTTCCACCCCTAGCAAAAACATACCACACAGAAAAGCTTGCCCAAGTTAATCTGAAATCAAAAAGGAAAAAGCTCAATTCCAGCACCAACATACACTTCACTTTGGCTTTGCTCTTCCTGTTTTAAAATTAAACCTTCTCATTCATGTTCAGGGGGAAAAAAAACCACACAAAAAACATTTTGTTACTGATTTTTCTTTAGCTACCAAAATTAAGAACCAATGTGGCCCAAAACACTTAGCATGCTGTCAGCTCACTGTATCAGAAGTTACACCTAAGTGTGCATGTGTGAAACCAAACAACTTGCATCCCACTGCCAGAGTGTCTCAGGAAGAAGACACAGTCACCATTCCTTGCTGTTGGTATCCACAAGAAGACTCCGTGAGTCTCACATTTTCTGCCACAAGGGGGGTGACACTTATGTCACCTAAATCCTCCTTGAATTTTCTGTGAAAATCCAGAGTATTCTCAAACTTCCACTTGAAGACATTTTATGTTCTACCAAAACAAAGGCCTTAAAACAAACAAGTTAGGAACAGATTTTTTGCCTTCTGCATCAAGAAAATTTCCAGTAAATTCTGTATTTTCCACAGAAAATCTCAATATGACTTACACGCATGTGATTTTCTAAGCTGTAAGATACACTAACTCCATCAAGTAGCAAACTACAAAAATCTTTCCCAATTCTTCCCCTACCACAGTTTCATGTGGAACTTTTCACAGATGAAACTTACTTTACCACATCCATAAAAAAATCTGTGTGTCTACAGACAAGTGAAGCTGTTGGGATAACCCCTCACTGTTCAAACACAACCATGGAGAACTCTGTATTTAGGACTGAAGAGACAGGACTCCTGTGATCAATCTCCTTGTAACATGGTGGTGTGGCACTGATGCTGAAGGACACAGCTGCTCAGATTTGTCACCCACTGCACAAGACACCTGAGACAGCACCTGGCTGAAGCGTAGGGACAAAGAGCAACTTCTTCTTCTGAAGAGGAAGTCAAAACTGAAACTCAGCTTGGGGAAAAGGATGGAGAGATGGTAGAATAGGAATGCTGAAAGGGGAAGCAACAGATGAAAAGGGCAGAAAGTAGACTTAGACCTGTTGTGGGTGGAAGAAATTCTGCTGGACAGATTGTACAGAAATTCAGGAACAAGGCAAAATGCAGGAACAGGGAGCAAGAGAAATGGGAACTCTGAGAAGAAGCAAAATAAGAAACAAATACACAGAAAGTGTTTGCACTCCACAGAACAATTCTGAAGAACCAGGTAAAACAGGTATTTACCTGTGATGAGATCTGACACAGCCCAATACTACATGCAATAAATAATGTCAACAGAAACAGAAAAATTAAGTTCATTAATGAAAGAACAAATTATCACAACAATGCTACACAGGCAACCTTTATTCTGACACTTCTTAACTTCTGAAAGCTAACCACAGCAACTTAATAAAGTTACTTCAAGGTAAATTCTGCCATGTTTGTAATTTTTTTAAAAACATTTTCTCACATGCTTTTCTACAATTAGCAAGGATAGAGTAAAAGGACTCTGAGTAATCACAAGAAAAATTCTAATTAAAAACTATGGAGATAGGGATAGAAAAAAGAACAGAATCTTGAAGAAATCCTATACATTTCATAAGTAAGGTCACATGAAACAACCATCTCTTATCTGCAACCAAAAAGCACAAAGGCTAAAAAGAAATAATGAAAACTATTCCATTGAACACCCAGCAAGTCCATCACTTGCAAAAAATTAAAAATCTGGATTTAACAAACAGAAGAAGCTATTTGACCTGAAGTTTGGTCCACATCTAATCAATCTACAAAACAGTCTGGATTCTCTGACAAGGTAGTGTTTCAGACACTTTGAAACTTTGATATTAGAGCCTCTATCTGAAAGGTTTTATAAATTCAAGTTAATAAAATTACCAGAATATGGTATTTTTCCACAGTGCTTTGCCATTACCTTAAAAACAGTAAAAAAAAACACCAAAAGAAGAGGAAAATTTATGAAAGGAAAAGTGGTGATTTTACACTGTAAAATATTTTTGGGTAAAAACTCCCCAAATCTATGCAGTGATGAAGAGGAAAATATTTGCACAGTTTTCAACAGCATTAATTAACATTTAAAAATTACCAATGTGTGAATAACTCCAAATATCTGGCTCTGCATATTTGCAAGTTTCTTACCAGCTACTGGTAAATCCAGCTTTGCTCGTTTCAATTCTGTTATAGAATTTTGGAGCTGCTCTATTACAAAGTCATCTTCATAGAAGAAATCCTTGGCTAAAGACTCCTGCAGAAATTCTACAAGCTCTTCCATTTGTAATTTCATCAGATGCTCTATATAAGGAGAAAATATTACATTATACATTAAGACATCTTGATAATGAACACTCAAAAATGTACTTTAGTCATGAGGTGCTTTTGTTTTCAAAGTAGAATGAAAACCACTTGGCAATTAGGCAAATAACAGATTTCTACAACTAGAAATCTAAAAATACATGAAAAATTCACTTGCAAGTCACCATGGAAATCCTTTCTACACATTATTCTTTACTTAGGACTGTTTTTCATAAAGGGGCACCTTCAGAAAACTAACTGCAAGTCACCCTCCTTCAGCCTTCTCATGTCCAACAGCTTCAGGCCTTTATTTGTCAGCCTGCATCCTCAACTTACAACCACTGCTGTGGATCTGTACAACAGACATCATCTCTCTTATTAGGAGCGCTGAAAAGCAGATAAACATTTTAAAAATCCCTGTTTACAGCACCCTCACTCACAACTGAATTAACTCCCAATGAAATAATGATGGCAGTTCACACTTCAGAACCATTGCTTCAGGCTCTCTGAAAATTCAGGTCATAGTTTGAAAGTAATTTTACAATTATCAGGTTATTTTTGTTTCCCTTTTAACACAGCAGTAAGGCCATGTGGATTGCAAGGCTGTAACTGCATACCTAAGTCTCTTTTTTCATCATTTGTATGTCATCAGAAGTTTCAGATGTGTAATTTCAATATGGAAACCATAAAAAACTGGTTTGGTGCTGTAATAAAAATGCTCTTGGCATGCATTCCACAATGACACTGACTGAATACCTATACCATCCATGTTTTTGAGGGTAGACAAGAAACTGGAAAACAAATCAGAATCTGTCTTCTGCCAACTTCCCTGCCAGCCCTCTCATCTCCTCTGCTGCCTTGAAGTTCTCTCAGTGTTTGATGATGGAGGAAGTTGCTGTGTACTTGCTTAGCAAGCAAATTCACACTGAGTCTTTTTCCTCAGGTCTTCCCATTAAATGAGTGGTGAATAAAAACAAAATGAAATCAAGTAGGTATCTATTTGCAAATTAAGAAGAGAAACCAAAATGTTGAGCCTAATGATTTGCCTCTAAATGTTTACCTGTCTCAAGTGCAATAATGTAGAAGGTAACCTGTTCCATTTTTCAAAGTTGTTTTTGAACAAACTAATGAGTACACCCCAGTGAGACAGTGAGGTAACATCACCACAGTTCAAGAAGGATAAACTAGCAAGGAAATTAAAACATTGATTCTATGGGCTAAGGAGGAGTGTCTCCAAGTAGAGCTACAAGGTATCATCCTTAGGAATGCTCAAATCTATTTAGAAGCCACCATCCACCCTCAAAAGCTTTTTGGGTCCTTGGAACTTAGGATGCCAAGTCACTTTGGGGAACGAGGCACAGATGCTTCAGACAGTTCTGTTCAAAATCTCAAATTTTACTTCACCCAAAGTCAAGAGATGAAGGAGAAGGTCACCCAGGCTGACTAAAAAAAAATTCTGGATTTTAATTACATTCTTGAACAAACAATGGTATAAAGTGACACAGACTGGTGATTCCTCGTTGCTGAGGTATTTGCTGGTAGATTTTCAGCATTTAGTGGCACAGTCTTGATTATTTGTGTGTTTTCTGATTAATTTAAATCCTGTGGCTAAAGAAGCCATTTCCAGACCATGAAACTATCACACTTTTCCCCACTATTTAGTCAGCAATACAACTGACTTCAAGTCCAAATAACTTTCTTACTCTAATAAACACTTCTTTTTTACAATCACACTGCATTAGGCCCAGCTAAGATGGAGTTAATTTTCCCCACAGCTGCCCTGGTGTCTGGAAAAATCCATCATGTTTTCCCCTTCCCCCAGTACTGCTGAAGAGGAGAGGGATAGAGCAGCTTGGTGGGCACCAGGATCCAGCCAAGATCAACCCACAACACACACACAATTATAAAGCAAAGATTTTTAACTTTTTCTGCATAAGGAATGAAAAATATCTGTGAGAAGCAGCATAAGGCACGTGGGAAACTAAGATTTTTACACATTAAGGTCAAACTACACAAAATGAGAACAAAACTAGCTGAACCTCTGTTTAGGTTTCAAAGGTTTGACAGATTTCTTTCTTACTTCTGTGCAGTTTCAGAATTGTGTAAGACATAGCAGTGAGAATCCTCTCTCCTTCAAGTATGTAGATATCCCATATCCTGAGGCTTAATGTAAAGGGAGTCTGCAATGACAGAATCAGGCAATGCTGTGAAAACAGTCTGCCCCAAGTCACAATTAACAACAGCAACAGAAAGAAAAACATACTCACACGATCAAGAAAACACTGAAAAAACCACTTGGTTGTGTAAAAGCTGGTGGGCATATCCTGGGAGTCCTGCAAACAACACAGAATTTGAAAAAATACTTTCAAAAATCCAAGTAATGCCTTGCACTCTCCATGAAAAAAACATTTTCCCCTTGAGGCTAATGTACTCAATAGTCACTATAAATAATTAATTTAACTATATAAGACACTGTTACTTCAATCCAACAGAGGCAAATTCTGGTTTTTATAGCTTTTCTTCATTAATTTCACCACCTGAAAAACATGCACTTAGAGGTGCTAAAGTATTAATACATCCTAGACTTTTATCATGTTTTTGGGACAGAGGTAGCAGAGGATAAAATCCTCTCTGAAGAAAATAAATCAGTATTCTGGAGTAACCCAAGTTTAGGCACTGGGTCCATAAAGTCTTTCATTTCCTTGTAGCAAGGCTGACAATTCATGCCCAAGACTGAAAGGACGTCCTTACAAAAATACATATCCACCAGAAATTATTGGAAAACAACCAAATTCTTTGACCAGTGGCCTCAAACAGGATGCAGGCTGATAAGGAATTTTATTTCTTGATTAAGGGGCCTGATTTCCCCTAGAGCACAGATAATCCATCAGGTATGACACCCATCCAAAGATTGCTAAAGCTTTTCTGCAGCTTCATGGAGCTCTTCAAAGTCCTTTACACAGCAAGAAGAAAAGCCAAAGTAAAAGCTGAAAAGTTAACGAATCCTGAATTTTAATTGTTGGATAAAATCATACTCTATGCTAGCCAGATTCAGCTTTGCCAAAAATTAAGCACCAAATTTTAGAACTTAGGTATACAAACACTGAATAAACAACGGGCCAAATCCCTTTGGTTTGTGTGCAGGCTTTACTTTTGTCTTTGAGGAGTTAACTTTGGCTCATTTTAGTGACACACTCACAGGAAGAGATGAGGAAAATGATGTTGCTGCAAGTGAGCATCTTTTACACTACTTTTTAAGAACTGGAGATGGATTCTGGCAGTACCAATGTACTGTAAAACCAAATTCTTGATACCTACTGAAAGGGCATTTTTCTCCCATTAGAAAAATAATTTACATCTTAGAATAAATATTAAATAGTTAGCTAATATTTAAGAAAAGGCATGTTATTTTCTATTTAAAAGCATTAAAAGAGATAAAACTCGACATGTAGCTTCATGAAAATAGAAGCATTTTAAATGGACCATTAACACCTCTTAAAAAGGTTATTTTTAAATGGAAATTTAAACTGGTTGGTCCTAAAGTCAACTCTGTCCATAGATGAACCAACCACAAGCTCAACATACAAAAAGCCTCTGATAAAATGTTCTAGCATCAGAAGCTCACACAAGGCCAAACAGAAGAACCACACATTGTCCTTAACTCAGAGGTCCAAAGTGAGATAGACACCCAAATTAATCATTCTTAGGATCCAATTTTATCATAACTTTGTCAAGAAGCAACACAACTTTGCCTATAATGAAAACAACGAAGTGCCTCTTAAAACTTGACATTTTTTCCTAAGGCTTGATCTAGTGGGCTCACCTGAACTGAAATGCAACACAGCTTTGCCTATAATGAAAACAACAGCACTTCTGCCTCTTAAAACTTGACATTTTTTCCTAAGGCTTGATCTAGTGGGCTCACCTGAACTGAAACAAAGGTAGAAAGCTGTAAATTTGCATGGCTTGCATAGTGAAATAAATACTTACCAAATGCTGCTTAAGTTTGGACAAAAATTTCTTCAATATTTTGTCATGATGTTCCTGAAACCTCATCAGTTTTGGAAAACCAGGAATAAAAAAACCTAAGAAAAGAAGATGGCCACTTAACAGGTGTTTGTACTATAAAATGACATAAAGAAAGTCATTAAGGCTCCAAGAATATTATCCTTCTATAAGAGCACTGGATCTGAACAGATATTCATAACAATATTTTGATGTCTCTATACACATCTGCACATACTCCTGCCTAAATAGCTACAATCAATACATCCCCTTAATGACAAATATTACATCAGAATGACAAATGACAGCAGATCCATCAGTCCTACATTAGTCAAACCAATATAAGATCATGTGGAAACCACATTTACAATTATTCTTTAAAAGAAAACCAAAACAAAAAATCACAACCCTCACCCACTAAAATTGAAATTATAGCCCAGAAAATTAATGACAGAAGGGCAAAGAGCATAGGTATCTACTAAAACTGTCTGCATGGAGGAAAAGACCATTAAAAAGACAAGAGGGATATTCTACAAGCCAAATATCATTATTATAGCCTATAACTAAAGACTGTGAGCTCACACAACTGAACAAAGGGCATTAAAAAACCCATCTAATTGTTTTAGTGATTACACATGGAAAACTCCAAGACAGCTTTCCAGCTGAGGTATCAGCAGAGTTAAAGTTATAAAAAACTCCAATATACTTTAAGCAGTATGAAAACTGGAAGAACAAGTACAGATCCATAGCAGCCATGCAACTTAAAAAAAATAAGAGTGACTGAAGTCCCAAACCAAAAAGCAAAGTCTTTCTAGTTCCAATTGTGCAATTCAGTGCACAGTCACTAAGACACAAGATTTAAAACCTCAGATTCACACAAGTTTAGTATTTCATAGAAACAAATGCAAATTCTACAATACTTAAATGTCAGGTTGCATATTAGGAAATTTCAATAACACAGGCAAGGCATTTGGTTTTTTTCTTACTGTAAACAGTGACTACATCAAAGCTAATTAGCCATCAACAATAACAATAAAGGTTCTTTTTCCAAGGAAGGTTGCTCTTTTACATTTACATATACCAACTCATTATCCTGAATTTTTAAGACTACAGAAAGATCAATGGAAAGAGCTTCCAAAAAAAGCAGATAATTTTCAGTGTCAGATGTATGTATTTTATCATCTAGAGACTTTACAATATGGAATATTTCATATGGAATATGAATATGAAATACCAGAGAGGCCAAATCCATCTCTTAATTTCAAGTAGTTTTATACTAGAAATTAGTCTGGCTAATGGGCTGCACCCAAAAAGTATTCCAGGTTGCTGTATCACAGGTAAAATTGAAAAAAAACCATGAAAAACCTTGTCTGTAGGGAGGAGCTTTTAACCATCTTAATCTTGCCAATATGATTCTAATTGAATTTCTTATCCCACCCCCATGATTTCCATAGGCAGATGTCCATTTCAGAGAACTATCTGATGGTCAGTGGCATCAAGTGCAACTATAAAAGTTTTTCTTCATGGATATTGGCAATTTGGAATTGAAATTCTTTAAGCTTTAAAGACAGTGCTTTAAGCTACTTTCCACAAAGAAGAACATAGAAAGTGCAAACTGTAATATGACATCAGTTAAGTCAGTTTCCTGAGTTTAAAGTTTCCTTTCCAGAATCTACTGTGATATTTACAGATGCACAGTGACATTTAAAACAGATAAATTCAAGGAATCACAGGAAATCCAGGTTGGACAAGACTTCTGGAGATTATCTAGTCCAACCTGCTGAAAGCAGAATCTTAGACTAGCTGGCAACATTTAATGAATGATAAATTGGGAACATATGAGTTATAATTAAAGTTTTATCAACCTCTATAAATGCAAACTTGCCTAACAGGCACTCCAAAACAGTTTCAGTGTGTATAATAAAGCTGTGACACAATGGTTCCTATGCTCTGTGGGGAAACTCACCAAGCCTTGGGCTACTCAAAGCTCCCTCCTTCCCTCTCCCATCACTTGGCAGGTGTGTGACAGGAATAAAGGAGGGAAGGAGGGAGGTCTGCAACATCTCGAGCAACTCATCTGCCTGTGTTTATCCTCTTGTTTATCATGCACATGATTTGGTAAATAAGGACCTGATTTTGACTTACTTCCCCCAAAGTAAGAATTTTCTGTGAGCTTTGAGGAGCTCAATATTCTATATGGCTGCAGTTACACAGTTTTGGATTACTATGAAATCTATAGATTTTTTTTCTGTAAGATGCTTTTAGCCTGTATTATCATTGTGTAAAGCTCCAAGAAAATCTTTTGACATTTGATGAACTCAAAATTCTATTTATGACATTGACATCAGATCACACTTTTTTCCTCCACTGAGTCGATAGCTTTGCAGAACTGTAAACAGCAAAGTAACAAACTATCCCTTTATTTTGGGTGTTTTGGAGAACATCCAGGAACAATGAAAAGCCTGGGAAGGAAGAGATCACAGAATGAGAAATTTTTCAGCAGGTAAAAGCAGCTAGAGCTTGTTGGAAATTTGCTAAAAAGCCCAATTCTGGGTGACATTTACTTTTGCAGGCTTCCAAGAACCACAGCTTTTTTGAATCACCAGAACTGTAACATCACAAATGTTTTGGAATTCCTGGACTCGTTCCATACCAATAGCCATGGAATATGCATAGATCATACTAAATCTGGCATGGAAAGAGAACCACCAATAACACAAGAGCAACAATACCATGAAGGCAGGATATTCTGTGTGAGGTGGAGATAAAACTGAGAAGCCTGAAGTTCATGCCTAGACACAAGTCCATTTTTTACTGTAGATTCCTGTCCTGCCAAACGATAGCACAGCTGCAATATTGCTTAACACATTCTGTATTAGGCTTCCACTACTATTTTATTACTATATAGATATCTACATAACCAGTTTTCAATTGGTTACATTCCCTGAGAGAATAGGAGAAGAGGAAACCATCTGATTTTCATTAAGAACTATTTGAAAGATATCACATATAAAAACCATTACTCTCTCTTATGGATGCGAGCTCCAGTAACATCCAATACCTCCCCCAAGTATAAAGCTCTCATTATGTTTTATTTTTGACCAATCAGAACAGAACAGTTTCATTTTCAAATAATTTACAGCTTAACTAGGACAGGCTGAAACCTAAATACACTGACAGGAAACTCCATACCATGCATAGCGTGCTTTGGACCAGACAGAAGTTTGACCAAGGCCCAGAAGGCATCTTCTTCATTCATGAACATCAGGAGCAAAGCTGTGATCTGGCTCATTCCCTGACAGTATCCAACTTCCTGAAAATCATACAGTGGAAATATTAAAATGCTGGAAACAAAAGCCTCATAGCTACGAGCTTTTAGCTTTTCCTTGAGTTAGTGGAGGAAAGATGATGCCTGTCCTGATGGCAGAGCTTCCCACCAAACACACTTCATATTTAAACATTAAAAATATTGGTAGATAGAAGGGATGATGCACAGCCCTCCAAATGAAAAGTAACCTGGAAGTATTGATTGCTCATTAGAACTCACTACTGATGAACAAAATCCTCAATCAGTACTAATATTTTCAAGTTACTGTATCATTTTTTTGTCCAATGGATGCATTTCTCATTTAGTTGTAATTTGGGGGGTTTTATGGAGGGTGAGAGTATCTGGCTTTGTTCTTGTTCACAGTCAGGGTATCATCTGATAAACACAGGATTTTTCAACAGCGACCTGTAAATATAAACTTGCTCAAGTTTAGCAGCCCAATAGCAAGCAACTGTAGTAAATCCAAAGAAAAAATTTATTGTTCCAAAACTGAATTTGAGTACTTCCTCTGCTACTAATTTTGAATTTTATGGCAGGAACCAGCTGTCACTATCATTCAGCTGCAAAGATAACCCCATCAATGAAGTATTTGTAAGGACAATTACTTAATTGTAGAGTAAGTTTTTTCATGTTTACAAGTTCTTATCACAACTTTGTTCTAGATATAAAACTAAAGCATAAGAACTGCTACACACTAAGAGAAAAAATACAACAACAGAAGTGCAAAATAAAAAGTTCACCATAATATTTTCATTACACTTTGATGACTGATTTTAAATATAATTATTAATGCAACTTGAAAATACCAGTCCAATATTTTATACGAGGTAGAAAAGGTCAGACAGAAAGGTTACATTTCCTAGAACTTAAAAAAAAAATCCAAACAAACCAGTATTTAATTCAAGTGCACGCTTTAATTTCTCTTTCCTCTTCTAAAGTTAACATATTTTATACTGACTTCTGGGGAGTTGCTGATGGATATGAAATGGAAGATGCACAGAAATGCTCAGAATGGGCCCAAAGAATGGGGACAGTTAAGCCACAGTTAAATGTGGATATGAAGGCATTTCTTTTTCTATTTTTAGCATGCAGCCAAAAGACATTACCAAATACATAAGCTTCTAACCCTTATGATACAGACTGGAAACCCCACTCTAATAAATCCCATTCAGGACTGCAGCCAAGACCAAGCACTTATGTAAAGAAGATGCAACCTTTTAAACTAATTCCAAATTTTTAAAACCTTTCATATTATGAAATACACCTGTGGACTCCAACATACATCTTTCTGCAGTATTTTCCTCCCCATCATTCAAATGACAGGGAAGCAGATAATATAATGGGGGAAATATCAGTCACATAACACTCCAGCACAACACAAATTCATTATTCTTATTACAGATTGTAAGCAATAGTTCAGTCTGTCCAATAAAACTCATAATTCAGATACTTTAACTTCAGCTCAAAATATGTCAGAAAATTATTTTTTATATGTACTTCCAAAGGTCTCTGAAATGTTTTATTGGTCTTTTTAGGAAGAAAGAAATGCAAGTTACCTTACAGTACATTTAGAGAAACCAGATTTAAGTGTGAAGGAACACAGCTTACCGTATTATATATGGAATATGCAGCTAAAATGTGGAACAAAGATTGTTGCCTGGAGAAATAAGAGCAGAAAATGAAAATACTATAGTATTATCTTTTGTAAAAACAGAAAAACATAGAAGTAGTGAACTGCATTTTGGAAACATGTTTTCCCAATTTAACTTGTCTAGCGCTGAAAAACAGGATAAACCACATTTGACAACAATAAGTGCTTCTGATTTCAGGCCTATTTTGTAATTAGCACCTTTATGATGTTTTACATGTTAAAATGTTTCAAAAAATATCAATATACTTTAGAAGAGAGTGGTGGCACATCATCACTTTTACAGACAGGTAAAGTGAAACATTGCATGGGTGACATTTCAAACACTGATTTATTCTGAATGCCAAAATTTAAACTCCCCAAACTTGTTTTTTGTGCTTGCAGAACACTAACAGCTGTTACTGATTCCAAACAGAGATGTAGAAGTGAAGATGTGAAATACACAAAGCAGCCACAAAGGTGTCTTAATCTTGGCACTGAAATTAAAGTCTGCTCTAGTGACTGCTACTGTCAAACTGAAGAAAAACAATATTAACTCTGGCTCAGCATTCTGTGCTCAGCCCTCTGTTGATTTCTGGGTAGTTCAGATGTAGAATTACAAAAAGCTTTGTAGAGGTCCCTTGCTTTCTGCAAACAATCTAACTTGTGAAGGCAGCCAGACAAAAAGCGCCAACAGCACCAAACCAGCCAGCACAACTCTGCTCTTTCCAAGTTGTGTATGAAATAAACAGTGCAGGGCTCTTATAATCCACTTTTAAACTCACAGCTACTTTTTGTCACCTGTTCAGGAGAGAATCTGGATACCTGAATGCCTACTTTCATCTACAAGTAAAACTGCTAAAATTTAACAGCCGAGTTTTGCATATTGTCTTTTTTCTATCCAGTGAAATTTTCTCCCTGTTACTTATCAATGAATGGAAAGAGATATTAGCAAGCTAAACAAAAAAAAAGAAAGCATAAGGCAGAAGGTGCTGATTTGCCTTTGGGAAGAGGATTTATACTTGGAGAATTTATCAAAACATCTGCACTGTGGCATTTTGGTTTACCCTCTTGCAAAACTGGAGTTTAGCCATTCTTCAGTAACCAAAGAAAAGTGTAACAAGGTACCAGCCATTAAGCTGTAGCCTCATTTTACAGTGACAAACTAACAGGTCCCCAGTGAACACAGGAACCTCCTGTACCCTCAGCTGACCACATCAAACTGAGCACAGGAGCTCAATCTCAGTCACAGTTCCATACACAGAACAACAGTGATTTCAGCATTATTTACACTAGATGGTAGCACTGAAGACCTGTAAAAGAATGAACCTTCAAAGACATACAGTCTTCTTAAAAGTCAAACAAGCAATTGACTCACCCAGGGGACTTCATTTCATTGCTATGTGAAATGATTTCTGAATTTTTCATTGAGGCATTGCTGGAAATGCATAATATATGTACAGTAATTCTGAGATCTGTTCCAAGTGTGAAATTGCTTTAGGCAGCCAAAGGCTTTCCTGTGGACCCTGAGGGCATGGTTACAACAGCCACAGGGACTGGAGCTGGCTCTGCTTGTGTTAACCCCAAACTGAAGAGGCAACGAGCTCCTGCTGACACCTAAAATGTGTGCACAGAACGTAGAGAGGCCCGAGCAGCACAGGCACTGCCAGCCCTGCACAAATGGATCAAAACTGCACTGGCTGCACGGAACCACCTCAGCCTGGGAATCTCTGCTCTGTGCTCCTTCCTTACAGCCTTCAAAGAAATTCCCCTGATTCAGAATTTTTCCACAAAATATCTAGAATAATAATGTAAAGAAATGTTTCTTTTATTATCACATTAAAGCCCACAGCTCTGAGTACCACTTTTTGAGAACAGCAGACTACCATAAAATCTGCCTTGGCAAGAAAAGGAGATTAAAATCTAAAACTAAACTAATACAGAGACAGAAGGGGAAAAATACCCTCTTCCTCTCAGCAGGGTGCTGATGCTGCAAAGCAAGCAACAATACTGATGTTTGTATCCCCACTTTTTTCACTATTAAGCATTTTTAAAGATGACAGCTGCCTAATTTTCCTCCTCTAGTGGCAGCAAAAAACATAACAAAACCAAACATTTTGAAGAAATCCTAAAGCATTATGACCTATAGTTGTAAATAATTAAATGCTCACATACAAAAAGACTGCTTTATTTGGTTCTGAATTAGATAATGGGTGAATACAAAATCCAAAGGAAGGCTGAAATCCCTGGGGAGTTGGAAGTTTACTTACTTCACACCATATCTGTCCCGGAACATGATGTTGTCTCGGTACGTGCGGTTCACATCGAGGTCAATTTGCCGAATATCTGGTGAAGACCCTCGTGCTTGACACTTCAATTTCTGGGAGTACAGTAAAGAACAGAAGTTTAAAATTGTGAACTCTAAAAAAGAAGAAAGCCGCTTGACTGCACAGCTATGTTGAATTAATTGCCATCATGGGATTTAAAACAATACAGAATAGCAACTCACAAGATTAACAGTTTTAACTTCCAAAATAAGCGTGTACAAGTTCAAATTCTATAGGTCAGAAACAGCCACAGAGTAAAGGTGTAGAAAGACCAATCCCATAATATACATGTTTTTGACACATCATTCACTACCCGTATTTAAGGCTGCTTCAGCATTTTAAATTTCTTATTGTCATTTCTGAGGCAGGCAGAGAACTAGAGAAAGAAAATTAATTTTGCTACTCAGGAACAAAAAACTGACATGCAAATGCTCTAGACTAGGCTTTAAGCAAATGATTTAGTGTGGTTTTCATACTTCTCCTGTCTTTTCTCTACAGAAGTAACAGCTACATAGCTGCCTAAATATAGATAATGGACATTCCTCTAGTAATTTCCTCTGCCTTTCTGTTCTAATCTAATTTAGCTGTAGAATATGTCTACTTTAAGCATCTGCTTTAGTGTTGTATAATTAAATCCATTTTTGTAATTGAATACTTATGAAACCTGCACAGGTTTAGACTGACACCTTATTTTTTGCACTTAACAATAATTTTCTCTTGTCTCTCATTCATTTATTCTCACTTCTGTCAGTAAAAGTTGAGCTTGCAAGACCCTGGATTCAATATGATATTTTAAAACATTACTTCTGAGTATTAGAGAATACCACAGACAATCAAAAGGCAAAATTCTACAGACTCTGGTTGCAAGAAAACAAACGTCAAAAATTATAATAATGAAGGGATCAAACAGGGAACAACAACATGCATCAAGTCTGTTGAACACAACCAGAAGCTTTAGGCACGTGAGGAATTACTTGTAAGTAATTGAACCAACACAACACTAACCACAACCTCAGCTGTGTGCACCTTTCAGTACAATTTAAACTAAACACCCAGAATTATTTGTCGCCCAGACAGACAGAAAAGCAGCAAAGGGAAAATTTCCAGTTTTAAACACCTACGATATGATGGAATATAGGAAAAGAAGCACCCTAAGCCCTTGCAATCATGGCATCTGCACATGTAAGAGAACAGAAAGGTACCAAAAGTTTGAGAAACAGGAAGGACAGAAGGTTAAGAACTGGAATTTCCCCTGCAAAGAGAACTGAAAGAAGCTATTTGACCTACAAGAAACATGTTTTATCCTTCTGAATTTAAGGTGTGCAGTTTGTAAGTGACACTTGCAGTGAGCAGTGTTAGTATCACTTCAGGAAATAGGAAAATAGAGAGCAGCAAGATGAGTATATCACAAATCAGATAATGATGGAAGAAACTCTTTCTACTTCTGTATCTGAACTACAAACATTTCTTTGTTTTGCATTGAGCATTAGATGACATTAGTAATTCCTGAAGATTATTTCACCTATTTTTAAATGCTTTTCATTTTACTTGGCATTCTTTCTCACAACTAATTACTCAGCATAACCTGTTTTACCTCCTTTGGATCTCTCACTAGTCTTATTGAGGAACTTAAAATATAATAGTCAGAAAAAGCAGCCTGTTAGACTAAAGAGCAAGAAATATGAGGAAGGTAGCAGACACCAAAATTTAGACAACATCAATACCAACACCCATCTTCTTTCATAAGAATCCTCATCTACTCAGACTTAATCTCAGCTCAGCTTTTGAATACACAGCCTTTTTCCTAGCTAAAACAAGCAATAGAGTGCAATGTAATTTCTAATTTATTTTTTTAACATTGCATAACAGCAAATGCTTAATAAAGCCTGTAGCTTTAGTACCTGACATTTTTAAATTAATATTAAGTAGAAATTCTACAAACTTACATTATAAAAGTCTTTCATTTCTTCTTTCATCTTAGGAACATCAAGCAACAAAGACCAGACTTGCCCTCTCAACTGCAGTGGGATCCCTTTGTAAATTCTCCTATGAAACTGCAAAAAAAAGAAAAGAAGGTAAAAATGCAGCACAATTTACATTGCTCTGAATAAAAGGAATAGTGATGCACAACATGCTGAAGAGAAAAATGGGATTACACCAAGCACCCTAGGAAAGGGATGACCTGCTGGGGACAAAGTGTTCCAGTGTGTTTTGAGGAACATGTCCAGCAGTGCCATCTGGGACCTCTTCACAGAATGCAGAGGTACAGGGACAAAATAGGCACATGGGCCAAACCATCCCAGGTGATGTTTTCAAGCCAGGACTTCTGCATGTAGGAAGGTCTTTCAAAATTGTATCACCTTTGTTCAGCAAATTTTCTAATTTAGATCCCAAAAATCAGATTCTTAGCAACACTATTTCAGGATAAGCCACAAATAACTCACTGTAATTACAGTCTATAAATAGAAATAGCAAAAAAGCAAGCAGCAAAATCACAAAGCTTTAAAAATTATCAGTAAAAACCCAAAAGCAGAACTGATTTTTGAATTCTTCCAGTACTGCGACAGTATGCTCAAATGTATGTGTGCAAGGAAGCAAAGTATGAAATCACAAAAAAAACCAGAATGTGCCATTTCCAAAGTGAACAGATCTCACATTCTATTTCAAAACTAATAATCAATCTCCTACATGCATATTTAAACATTTGCAAAAAAACCAACATAAGAACACAAAAAGGTGTTATCGTCTTTCGAAGACATATCTAAGACAAGGAAAATTAAAAAGACAACTCTGACACAGAAAATTAGCCTTTCTGAAATTATGTTTTTACCATTATTTTAATGATTACACAAGGAGACAATTAGGTTTAAAAGAGAACAAACCACACACAACCACTCTCCAATTTTTTCTTCATGTTTATCCCACAATGGAAGTTAGACCTTAAAAATAAAAGACCTTAAAAATTAAGTTTGACAAAGCTACCACATCCTTTAAACGTTTTATAAAAGTTATGTTTGCAGTAAGAAATATTTTTAAAGCTATGTCCTCATCAAAGACAGGACTGTTTTTCTTTTCACCTATTTCACATCTCCAGTTTTGGGAAATAAACGAACCCCTCATTGCAGTGTATTTCCAACCCTCCTGCCATTTGGAATGTATCAGCTCTTTAAAGGTGTCTTTAATGCCAGCAAGGATTTGTGTCTGGATTGCAGAATCTCTAACTCTTGCACAAATAAGGTTATGAGTTTCTTCCCTTGTTCCTTTTTCAAATGAAAAAGATAAACTTATATAAGATACAACAGCCATCCTGGAGGCTGTCCACAAAAAAATTGTTGTGCTTCATGAAGAAAACTTTGCTGCTAAAGCAGCAACACATGCAGTGTGAGCTCAGCTGTGCCACTAGAGTTTCTTCTGTAAAGATGAAGAACAACATACAGAGCTCCAAAGCAGCCTTGTCTACAGATGGGTACCCTGAGCTCAGGTCACACAGGATTTCAGTGTGTGTCAACCCAGACACAAAGGTACCTGCTTGCGGGAGAGAATAAAATTCAGTCTTTTGAAAGCCAAACACCCCCAAGTGCAGAGGAGTCATCCTAGGAAGAGATTAGCCTGTCTGCTGGAAAGCAGAATGAGCCAAATTTGCAATATCTTTTCTAGAAATTTGGAAGAAAACTATGGGGAAAAAAAATGCAGTGATCTATGTCCTCAGTGACAGGTAGTTTTATTCCTCAGACCCATGTGCAGCAACAGAGTACCTTCACAACAAATATTTTTGTCAGCTAATTATAATTTTTAACTCATTTTCGAATGTCTCCAAGAACAAAAGGTTATTAATGAAGACAACTAGTTGAAAAATAAATTCTCAAGACTACTGTTGCTGTATAAATTAGTATTTTGGGAGAAGGTCAGGTAGATATAAAAGGCCAGAAATAAGCCTTTACAATAATAGCTTCTTATCCAAACAGAATTAAAGCAATTCAAACCATCCATCCAAATTGTGGAGTTGTTCAGGGCTTTTTTATAAAATAAAACTGAAGAAGAAGAATGTCCAGTTTCAGAGGAGTCCATGGCATTTACAGTTTTCCCATCTTCTGCAGTGCCTAGATTGAAACAGCCAAATGCTAGAAGAGCCCTTAAAGCAGTAAGTAAAAACTGAGAGAGAGAACTGTGGAAGCACTTTTCACAGAAAAGTTTGGAAAGTGAGTTGCAAATATAACTTTAAAAAGAGCAGAAAGAACAGAGAGGTGAACAGCTTCATCAGCCAACTACAGCTAAGCCAAAAAACCCAAAAAACAGGAGGAAAGCAAATATTTTTAGTAGCTAAGTTCTGAATTGTTGCACTACCTGGCAGAATAAACCCAAATAACACTCACAGCTTCTTGCAAACCATTTTAGATCTGTGTTCAATTGACTCTGCTGTTCCATCTATTCTTTTATTGAGGCAGAGAAAAAGCTCCCAGTCATCCCAAGTCATTACCAGATCCTGCCTACAGACTCAGCAGAACACAAGACCAAAGACTTTCACCATCTGATACAGAAGAGAGAAATGTCACTCAGTCTGGCATGGGCTCCAGTGCACAAACAAGAACATGGAAACGAGTGGGAAAATTTTCATATCCAATGGAAAACTGAGAGGAGTGGCTGATACACCAAGAGGGTTGTGCTGCCACCCAGAGTGATGTTAACAAGCTGGAGAAATGGGCTGCCAGAAACCTCACAGACTTCAACAAGGAGAGGTGCAAAGTCCTGCACCTGGGAAGGAACAACCACAGGCACCAGAACATTGCAGGGGTCAGCAGCCAGAAAACAGATTAGAAGAAAAGGACCTGGGGGACACCAAGCTGAGCAGGAGCCAGCACAGTGCCCCTGAAGCAAAGATGACCAGTGGTATCCTGGGCTGCACCAGACAAAAGCATTCCCAGCAGGTTGAGGGAGGAGATCCTTTCCCTCTGCTCAGCACGGTGAGTCCAGTTCTCAACACAAGACAGACATGGACACATTGCAGAGGGCTACAGACATGATGAGACCTGACTACCTCTGCCATGAGGAAAGCCTGGGAGGGCTGGGACTGTTTAGTCTGGAGTAAAGAAGGCTCAGAGGGATCTTCTCAATTTGTTTTTGCACCACCCTGAAGCAAGAGTGCAAAAAGGACAGAGCCAGGCTCTGTTCAGTGGTGCCCAGTCACACGACCAGAGGCAATGGGCACAAACTGAAACACTGGAGATTCCCTTTGAACACCAGGAAACATTTTTTCACTGTGGGGGTGACAGAGCACTGGCACAGGTCACCCAGTCAGGTTGTGTTGTCTCCAACCTTGGAAATCTCAAAAGCCATCAGGACATGGTCCTGGGCAGCTGGAGGTGGCCCTGCTCGAGCAGCTGCAGGACCAGGTGACCTCCAGAGGCCCCTTCCAAGCCCAACCTTTCTGTGACCCTGTGCAATGCTCCAGTTTTGTGAAAATGACATAGCTGTGCTGAATCTTGGGGAGTGGGGGGGAACTCACACACGCTTCATGGCAAAGTTCATTTCTGATAATCATTCAGTCACCAAACAGTTAAAGAAAATATAAATAAGCACACTGGTTATTAGCTAGCTGAATGTCTTTACCATAAGCACCATGCTAGTGCCCTCTGCTGTCTTTTATGTCCTTATGTAATACCAGGTAAAAAATCTGCTGAAAAATGCTGCTTGTATCTATACACTTGCAGAACTCTCATCTACTTTCCTGCTCATTCTGAATTAATAATTAAAACAGAAAGTAGAGAATTCAGGAAGTTACTTTTTAATTCTGCTTCTGGGAAGATGAAATACTGAGTAATTTTAAAAAATTTCTGCAGATTAAGACTTTCTTAAAATAATTAATCAAAAGAAAGCACAAATACATAAACTCAGAGTTCAGATAAAAACACACATCTATGAAAACATTCATCATTCAAAAAATGGGGTTATAGGATCTGGGATGTTTCCATTAGCACAGGACATAAAAAAAAGAAAGCGATGCTTGATTCATATAATTATATAAACACAGGATACATAAAAATACAGGTTTAAGTTCTGTAGTACATCTAAGCTGATATTCAGACAAGGATAGCAGTCAAACTCCTGCAATTATTAATAAGATTGTTGATACTGAAGTAGGTAGGAGAAACTGACACTAAATGAGGCCCCATCACGTGGGAATTCAAAGGAGCTTCTCATGCAAAAACCAATTGGATCTATAAATACACTGAATATACAGAATGAACTAAAATCCTTGTGAAGTAAGAAGACAAAAAAAAATATTTAGCTATCATCTCAGTGAAGGCCATAATGTCCAACATGCAAAAACACCTGGAAAACATACAACCTCCCCTTCCTTGCCTGGCCCCCATCTCTCCAGCTCATAAACCCTATTGGTTTCTGGAAAGAGAAATGAGGCCACTGTCACACAGCACTGGCCTGAAGAGTGGCAACTGGCTCAATGCTCCTGCAAGATATAAAGTTTGTTTTCTTGAAAATAAAAGTTTCTCAGCTGTCAGGCAGAGCTGCACAAGCAGCAAAGGGACTCCGCCACCTCAAAAAGAATCCGTGATGAGAAGCATAAGAATTAAAATCTGAAGTCTCACAAGAAAGTATATTTATAATGAAAAGAAAATATATTTATAAAGGCTGCTGCCTTTAGAGGTTCTTCAGCTTCTCTGGGTTGCAAAAAAGGAAGAAAAAGTGCAAACAGAAGAGCTGCTCCATCTCATTCAAAAATCTCAGGAATGCAAAGAGGGTTCTTCATTAAGGCTCTGTGTTCAGACCTCAAACGAACTGGAGACTTGATTATTACACTGTGTGTGAATGCCAGAACAGCTGGAAATGGCAGCTACCCTGATTGTTTCTCTTCTTCCTTTCCCCTTCAATTTAGGCAACTTCAATCACAGACAGATGAAGGCAGACAGGGAAAGAGAGAAATACTTTGGTGGAAATACTCAAATGGGAATACAACATATAACAGTTTTATTTAATCTTTCCTGAAAGTTATGATCATACTAAGCCAGGAAGGATTTACTATCTGTGGGTGGTTGATTGTACCCTGAACTACTAAGCAGTAGAATACAAATAGGAAATAAAAGCACAAACTAGAGAAGGACCATGCTGAAACACAAACTTTGCTACTCTGTGACACTTCCTGCATAAGAAATGACTGATGGGGAGATGAAAGCTTTATTTTGACAATATCAATCAAGCCAAGACACAAGGGCAGTTACACACTTCAGAGTGGTATCTGTAAGAACCATGAAAACTCCACTGAAAGAGATGCCTAAATAACCACACAGGAATCAAGGAGTTTTATACACAAAGAGCAAGTCAGACAAAAGCACCAGGAGGCCTTTATGAATGATCAGGGATGCCTGGACAACCTCAAACAGAAAAAGGAAGGCTATGGGGAATAAGCAAGGACAGGCAGTTTGGAGGAATACAGAGAGATTGTCCAAGCAGCCAGTGATCAGTCAGAGAGCTGAAGCCCTGCTGTGATCAAATCTGGCCAAGGACATAAAGGCAACAAGAAAACCTCAAAACCTCCCACATAAGAAAGAAATTCTTCCCTGTGAGGGTGGTGAGACCATGGCACAGGTTCCCAGAGAAGCTGTGACTGCCCCATCCCAGCAAGTGTCCAAGGCCAGGTTGGGTGGGGTTCTGAGGAAGGTGGTCTAGTGGAAGGTGACCCTGCCCATGGCATGAGGCTTGAACTCAATGATGAATAAGTTCCCTTCCACCCCAGGCCATTCCATGATTCTGTGACTCCACACTGTTATGGAGCTGTACACAGGCTCACTATTACATCATACTTCACTGCCTCTAAACTATTACCCAAATATGATAGAGCTTGGCACATTTCTGGTCTCAATATGGCAATTCTTCCATCTATTTCCAGTTCCTCATGGGCATACATTCCTAATCTCTATTCTCCACCCCATCTTTTTTACAAGGTTTAGCACAAGAGTTCCAATGGGAAAACAGTGTGAAGTTTCCAGATGCCTCATCTATTTCTTTTATCTATCTATCCTTGAGTATATATATATATAATATATATATATATATATATATATATTTTCTTCAGGAGTCAAAACCAGGAGAAGATGTAAAGTGAAGCATCTCAAATGCACACAACACACCCACCCACCAGTGTGTTAATGTTTTCTCATTAATTCTCTTTGTGAAGTTATGACAGAAGAAAAAAAAGTTGAGAAGCAGCTCTGCCAGAGTATTGAATGAAAACTACAGTCTGCAATTAAGCATATGACAGTTTGGGATAATGGAATCTAATACACGGATTCATTTACAGGATGTGTAGAGTTTGAACATGTTCCTTCAAGGCAAAGCTCTCTTAGCTGTATATTATGAAGGCTCATCACAAACAGGCTGTCCAAAGTCCTGTATTTTCTACATATCTGCTGTATACTTGGGACCATCACTTTCTCTCAGTCTCCCTTCCTACCTACTTAGGAGCACAATCATGTCTCAAATGTGCCATTTTCCAAAACCAAGCCATCAGTTCAATTATAATCTATATCAGTTCAATTATAATCTATAATCCTATAACATTGTTAGTGTTGGTGTTGCTTCAACACTCCCTTCAGTGCTGTTTCTAAAGAATACTCATTTCAGGAGCTGCCTGACTGCATAGAAACCATGGCAGTGTCAGGTGATGTGAGTCTTGTAACACACAGGCTGTTCATTTACTTTAGCAATTTGTTCCTCTAACATTAACCACTTCATTCAGTCAAGGGAAGACAGAAAACAAGACTCAGGAACAGTTCCTTCCATGTTTCAAGAATGTGAGCTTGCAAAGCTGGTGCATTCTTCCAACACACTTCCAGATAAAAACTGCCTTTAATTTTGAGTTTTGCACAGTTCTGAGAACATGGCCAGGCTTTTCATAAAGAGCAGTGACAAATAATGTCTGGCTTTCCGATGGATGCTCAGGAGGAGGAGGCAGCTGATTCTTTATTGTGTATCTTCTGGTTCACTTAGCACATAAGAGGTGAGATAGCATAAGGAAAACACCCTTGTTTTTTAAACCTCATGTGCTTCACTGGAGTTCCACAATGAGTGAAAATTTTTCCTAGCCTCAAGTGAAGTTCATCCCTTTATGAACATATTGAATTATTCCAGCCCCTATTTATAGTTCAGCCTATAATTTGTTACATGAACTGAAACTCTTTCTGCTCAGCTGATCTGCCAGACCTTCTGCATGCCTGGTGAAGAGGATTATTTAAGTCAGTGTCTCGTGGACTGATGTCACCAATGGCTGAAGAGCACAACCACTGCTGCTTAGATGACACGTGGTTATTGTGTTACCTGAAAGGTCATATTTAACAGTCTCTTTGCAAACAAAGCAGCTGTTATGGAGTGGTTTTTTATTGTCCCTTTGCCTTGGGAACATATTTGATCTTAAAATCTCCTTACTGCTACATTAACAAAACAGAAACAAAGTCAAAACAGTTAGGATCCAACAGTTAGGATCCATAATTTCTCCTCCCAGAAAAATTGCAAGACAAAAAGTAGGATTATAAGAAAAACTTTGGGGAAAAGTAGTTATTTTTCATGCATTCACATCATATTTTAAGAAAATGGACTTTCTAGATCCTGAGCTATACCAACAGAAGCCTCAAAAGAAAATGCAAAGACAGCTTGCATTAAGCTGTCTTGTGTTAAAACAGCTTAACACAAGTCTTAAGCTGTGTTGAAGACAAGAAGGAATCTCAATTTGGGATTCCATGCGTTATCCACCAAACAGCCACAAGACCAGCTATAAAACCCACCAAAGCCCACTGCTGGAATAAAGCCCATCCAGCAAATTTTTTTCCAGCTGAAATTCTTCCATAATTTTAAGATGACCAAGACCACAATTCCAGCAAATAAACTGCTCACATGGAAGTCCCCACCTAGCTTTAAAGCAAGTATTTAGCACTTAATGGCACACCTGACATGACCCACTCTGTCCACAGATTATTCTGCACACATGAACACAATTCCTTGCATTTGATCACCAATTTTGTTGGGTAATTACTATTGGGTCATTAGGTATTATTGCATTTTGGAAGAACAAAAAAGCTTATTCTTTCAGTGTGGGGTTTGGAGTTTTTTTTCAGATATCAAACACAGGCAATCTAATTTCAGGGTATGCATTCTTTCCAAAATGACAGCCAATGACATTCAGCCATGCAGACTTTTACCTTTTCACTATTCTTGTATTTTTCCCAGCTTTTCAGCATCTTAAGCCATTTTGTAGTTCTTTCAATTTCAAGGTTCTTTTGCTGAAAAGGAATTAGAAATTTTCAGTATCTCCGAAACAAATGCATTTAAAGTTGTCTATATTTTTTTTTAAAAGAACAAGAAAAAGTTTAACAGAGCATCAGAGCATTGTGAATTTTTTATTCAGTCATCTGAGAACAGCAAAGAGTTCATTTCATCAGTTCATTTAAAACACCCAAAAAACCAGCCAACCAAAAACCAAGGAGAAACTGTTATTTTCAGCACTATGGATGAATTGTATTTTATAAGAGGAGGTTAAGTACAAGATTTCTAGAAGTTTCTTTTTTGCATATTTGGCAAGTAACAAAAAAAAAAAAAAACTCAAAACAACAAAACTTCCATTTGTTTTTATACTTGGTTTTCAGGCAAATAATTTCTGCTGCAAGCCACTTAAAAGTTAGTTGTCTCTGAAATTATATTCTTTCCCCAGACTTGCCCTAAACATCATTAGCTTCTGTTTGCAAGTGATCACACTAACCGTCCCTTCTTAAAAGGCACACAGTTAAAAATGAACAAAACAAATGCATGCAAGAGTGACAGTGCAGGAGCAGAAGTGGGAATAAGCTTTAATTTTCAGACATTAAAAGCTAGAAATCCTTGCCATACTTCTCCTCCTGAAGAATTCAGGCACATTTTCACCTGAATTACCCTGTAACCTAACATCAAGGATTTCTTCTGAAGATCTATTAGCTTGAATTTTATTACTGACAAGAATATTTCAGTAACAAGGTGATAGAATGAGAATCCAAATCAAAACAAACCCATTTTCTCACAATCAATAGTTACATTAAGCAGTAGAGCAAGTACTGCCCTACTACCTTAGAGAGTGCCCTTCTGTCTATAAAAATATTGCTAGAGTTGCCATCAGCTTCTCAAATTTGGGAACCAAACAAGCACTTGGAATCAGCCATCTCAGCCCACGAATTTCAAGGCACTTTGGCACTACACGACCAAAAATCTGTATTTTGTTAGCTCCACTGCTAAGTCTTTTAGCTCTTATTTTTACAGCTCAGTTTTACATCTTGCAAAGTACCTCTGATTATACTATAAAGTTAATAGTTAGCTGTGTGTTGTTACATGTTTTTAATGAGACTATTTCAACTCTCTCATAAAGCTTTGGAGCAGAAGATCCGACTGGAAAGGTTAGAGCAGAAAAATGAATGTTTGTGGCTACTGCTTTCTCTTCAGTGTTGAATACAAAAAAAGTATTTCGTTTTATTGTAAAGGACAGCCCCTCTACCTCCAACTTCAAATCCAGGGATTAATAAAGGCAGGAAGGATATTCATATGGTTAGTGATCCAATCTGGTAACAATGTAAAAGTTTAATTTCAAAGCTCTGCAGGATACTGAAAAGTTATAAATACTTTCATTAAGTATTTATAAAGTCAATTGCATCCAAAATGTTGGGGCGAATATAAAAGAAAATTACTACTTATTGTCCCAATAGAATCCTAATTTTACTTCTAGCTTTTACCCATCAGAATTTGTGCATTCTTTCTTGGCTACCAATGCAATACAATGAGCTTCTTTAGCTTCCTAAATTTCTTGAATCCAGGAGCCCAAAGCCTTGCATTAGCAGAAGTATAACTTGATGAAGTTTAGGTCCACCCCTATGTATGATACATCCACAAAATGTCCTGGAAAGAAGTTGGCTTGGATTTTCAAGTTATTTTTTGTTTGAATTCAAATTCTCTAAGCCTGACACAAGTATAAAAATGTAATGGGAAAAGAAGTGCCTCTACTCTTTCAACCTTATCTAACTACTCATGTTGCAATCAACTACCCACATTCCTGTTCAGGATCTGGCTGTATTGTGCAATATCTCAAATTAAATATCTCAAATAAAAACCTTTTGCATTTTTTTAAAAGACATTTCTTAAGACTTTTTAGAGGGGAAGGTTACAAAAACTATTGTTTTCAAGATTTCACAACACTGTTTCTGATTCTCCTTCACACTTGCAATCCCTTTAAGGAATCAGCATTTTCAACCTCTCTTAAAGCAGCTGTTCTTTAGGCACAGTTGACACTGCAGGAATAACAGGAAGTCAGGAAAGGTCTTTGCCCTCAACAGGTTGTTCATGTAACTGGCAAGAAAAATAAAACCCTATCTGCTTTCACAGCCTTTTTGTTTGTATGTTTGATCTGCTTTCAAGATTTTTGGTCTTTTGAGCCAGAAGCTCACTTCAGTTTTATGTTTGTTCAAGCTTTTATGTCTTTGTGTCAATTTAACCATTCTCAAGTGATGCTACTGTAGTCAAAATAGCAATTGTTTTTGTGTTCAATTCTTGAAAACTTTTAGCTATCTCTTTCCCTGTCTGAATTATGTTCACTTTTATGTCTAACAGGTACAACACTGAAAACACAGACAGATCTGAGGCAGCTCATTGAAGAGCAGAAGGATGCTGCTACTGCTCTTTCAGACAAGTTCCATGTAGTTGTCACCAAAAAAAAAAAGAAAAAAAAATCCATTTATCTGTCTTCTGAGTACATTTTACACTTTGAAACATTTTTGCCATGCGAGTAACAGAATCCCTAATTGAAGCAGAGCTGGTTTCTACTCTCATGTCAGCAAACAATGCACTAGTGAAAACACAAAAATCATGAAGTTGCCAAGCACCACTCTCGTGTGCAGCACTCCACCTTTCTGGAGAGCACATGTGCCAGGGGCTGGGCTTAAAGCAATGCTTCAGCAGAAACCTCCCACAAAACTGCTGAACTGCTCCCCAGAGAATTTATAATCAAGTAAACCAATGGCAAAACCTAACTGAAAAATACTTATGAAACATTTCACAGAACTTCAAAATCAAGAGTCAGACACAGACTCCAGATTTCCTGAGGTCAGTTCTGTCTCCTTTCCTCCTCCAGAAAATCTTTCCTCCCCTTGTTTTATCTGAGCATCCATCTCAAAATTAAGTAGTTCATGATGTAGGACAATGATTTGATGCATTTAAGGCATCAAATGTGCAGCAAAGTAATGAAGCACCAAAATGAGTAATTATTACTGTTAATGCAGAGTAAAGGTATTATGACCAAAAATACACACACAGAAATGCCAGCCTAAGGGGCTTTTGTGTGTGAAGAACAGATTCCAAATTCACAAGGATATCAACCTTTTACATAAGTTGCAAATTATATGAAAACTTGAGTTAAGAATATTTTTTTTTTAAATTCACAAGGCAACAGGAAAGCATAAATAGTTCTGCCAAGTGACTGCAAAAGACATTGTGCAGAAAGCTTTTAATCTTAGCCTACATTAACATAACACAGAAATCCTTACGGATGGTATCTTGAAAACTGCAGATTCTGACAGGAGCCAGATAAAGCTCAGACCAGCAGAGGTCAGGATACCATCAGGAGTGTAACCAGGAGTCTAATGCAGGAGCATCATTGGATGATTATTAAAACACACTAGGACGTGCAATTTAACACTGACTCCATAAATACACTTTCTATGCTGACACTTAAAAGACAGCACAAACAGAATTTGGGACAGAGAACCAAAACACTATTTCCCTCAAATAATTTAAGGCTAACTACAAAGCCACAGTGAATCAGAGCTTCAAAACACACCTACCTGTAGAGTAGCTACAAGCTGCCTAATATTTCTGCTCAGACACTCACCCCCCGCTACTGTGTCCTTCTGATGGAAATGAAATTATACATACACTCACTGTGTTATTAAATGTAATGAAACATGGCAGGAAAAGGCAACTATTTCATGCTGTGTATGCAAAACCACACATGAACCAAGGCAAAACAAAACAGACTTACAAGTTCTACTCTTTCACAGTAAGCATCTCTTACTAGCTTCAGTACATAACTGAAGCACAAAATAATTAATTTGCAGAAGCACTGCTGCTTTTAACACTCAAAGAGCTGAGCTGCCTTGAAATAAGTCATTCCATCCTTTTTCCAGTTTGTGCAACCAAGAGGGATAACTTAACTTGCAACTTTCAATACCTTATCTTCAGTTTTCTGATTTCATTTGTTCTTGCAAGTAACCACAGACCGGACTGACCAAGGGGAAATACCAACAGTAACTAGGCTCAGACAGGAAGAAATTCAGTTCCCCATTATTTTTCCACATTTCCAACACATCAGTTGTCAAACTACTTCTCCAGAACCCTCCAGCAGCAGAAGGAATTTTGGACTAGGACCTGGAGCAGCTGCCAACAGGACCTGCACATGTGAAATACACCCAGCTCAGCAATTCAGCATTACAAGGGAGGTCCCCACACCATAGTGGCAGCAGGATATTTGTCACCATTTCCCAAAGCAGCAAAGTAGCCCAGGCTCCTCAGGACAGCAGCACAGACCCGGGTGGCAGTGCCACCACCTCACTCACATCATCCATCCCCCTGCACAGCTGATGGCAGCTCCTGGCACAGGACCACAGCTTTCACTCTTTCAGGACAGAGCTGGGTGTGAGCCCTTAAGCAGCTCCATTTCCTTCACTAGGCCACATAATGGGAGAGGAATATTCACTCTCACTGACAGGAGCAAATGTAAAAACAAGTGGGCCTCCAGGGATCTGTGGGTGAGTTAATGTGGCCTCAAGAACACAGCTCTTAGGGGTCTCAGAATGTGCTTCTCTGGAAATGCAAATCACTAAAATGCTTCATCAACTCATTTCACAATGATTTATGTTTTTAAAAGCTGTAAATCTGTAAATGTTTACTTACTAGTAAAACCTGGAGGACAGTGGACTTACCTTTTCTATCACTGCATCATGGACAGGAAGCTCCTCTGGACTGAAAACAAAGATAAAATTTTATTAGTCTTGGTTGTTCATGGCACAAAATCATTTCTGTATAGGTTCTTACAAGTCAGCACTTACACCAGCAATTTGTAGTAACAAGTGAACAAGAATTCTGAACTGTAAAGAAGAACTAGTATTTTAAGCACAGAACGAGGATTTTAAATCAAAGTAGCTGCATAACTTAAGAAAAACATTGCATGGCTTAAGAAAACCTTTTTTATCTTCTGTAAAAGCACTCTGTGCTATACTACTGAACTGAAACCCAAGTGATTTTTGTTTTGTTTTCTTTGATCATACTGTTGTTAGCTGATTTACCAACCAAAAAAAAAAAAGGCTCCCCCCTTTACTACTGTGCTCAAGGAAAGGCACTGAGACTTTGCTCGACTTAGGAGAGTTAACTCACATGTTCTCAAAACTACAAATCTCACTCTAAGTAACAAGCAGGAAGTAGCAGGAAAAAAATTAGTTTTGTTACTAGGTACCTAATTAATACTAAAAATTAAAGTCTTTTCACTTTTTACCCTAAGCCTAAAAAGGCAGCTTAGGAATTGAAAGCTTGAAGAGCAAACTTTGACCTGATACATCTTCAGACTTTCCATTCCTTTCATTTCGTTCTGAGGCCTCTGATTTCTGTTTTTCTTAGCAAAGAAATTTGTGCTTTCCCTCTCAAAAAGCAACTGGACCACCTTGATGCCAAGAGAGCCTGCCTTCCCCTGCAGCTTCTGAAAACACGGCAGCTCAATCGTAACAAGCAACTCCCTTCTGCTCTTGAGGTCAGATAAATAACACACCCAACAAAACCACGTTTAAAAAGGACTAAAACACAGGAAACACGAGAAATACTTTTAAAAGTTCCTACTGAGTCTTGATATTATGAAAAAAAACTCATACCACATCATTATAGCTTTCTACAGAGAAGCTGTTAACCACCAGTATTTTAGACCTGTATCCACTCTGTGCAAGGGTGACCTTGGCAAAGGCTACAGCAGTTAAGGCTGCAGTGTAAGAACATTCTGATGCAAAACACTTGAATTGCATTCAATCTCATTGCATTTATAAGATGCTGCTTCAGATTCAGAAGGTATATTTAAATAAAGAAATACAGAATGAAGAAATACATTTGAACCACTTCATCTAATGGAAAAACTTGCTCCCATCAACACCTTCACAGACAAGTTTAACAACACACACAAGTCAATACACACACCACACACAAGTCAAATTTTCCAGTCCACAGCTCAGAAACTAATTTTAAAACCAAGACTGTTGCTTTTGAGCAGCATTGCAAAAAGCATAATTCATTCATTTACAAGCACTTAATAAATATCTGAAAGTTTTCTTGCTGAATAACGACATAATCAAAAAAAGTCTTGATCAACATCTAACACACTAGAAACAACCTTTTGTCAGAGTTATTTGTAAATGTTAACAAAATTATAGTATTATGCATGCTCTCATATAACTAAATCAGCTGAAAGCAGGCCCTTTGTATGCCTAGTATCACCTAGAAATTCTGGAAAGCTTATCTGAAGTGGAAAGAAAAAGCAAAGGGGAAGAAAAAAATTTAATACAATCTGCTTGGGGTGGTTGTTGTTTGGTTTGATGCACAAAGACTGCTAGGCCTTCTCACATCACTTAAAATTTCCAATTCTTCAGTGACAGTTGCTGGCCCTGCCTACCCTCCACGAGCCTCCCACAGCAGCCTCATTCTTCCAGCCCTACGAGGTCACAGCAGCAGCTGGCTGGGCACACAACAAACTCTTTTTCCTCCAGCGCTGCCTGCAGCCTGCAAGGCAAGGATCTGCCAGCTCCGCATCCCCGCGGACTCACAGCGGCCACAGCAGCTCCTCTGCTGAACTGGTACCACTTGACAGCTTCTCTTCACACTGGCATGGAAGCTGATCACGTGAAAGATTAATCAAATCTTATCTCTCACAAAGGAAGAATGAGTTCTAGTGATTTATTAAGGAATTGCTCTCTGCTAGTTTTGCGAGTTATCACCGGCGTACAAAGAAAAGGCATGGCCGAACCTCCTGAGTAGGAAAAGGCTGCCCTCATGTCCTGGGAAGCAGACACCAAATTAATCCAATCCAATTAATCAGATTTATGCCCAGATCACTCATTATTTTTTTGAGCTGCACAGCTCTGCACGAATGTCTCTACACTGACATTCCACAGCAGCACATTAAGGCAGCCCCCTGTTTTTATTCCCCAAGAGGCTGCTGGCACCTGGCAAACAGCACAGAAGCCAAATGAATTGCCAGGGGCTGCTCAGTAACTCACTGGACATGCAGGAGTTCCTGGAGATCTCTCTCTCCATTAACAAAATGGCATCAACTATGCCTCTAGCCTCACATATATAAATATTAAAATCTACCTTGCAAGGACTGAAGGCACACAAACTCTCTCAAAGCCCCTAAAGGTACTTTAAATAAATATATTTCCATTTAATGTGTTTTCTATGCAGAAACCTTAGAGATTTTCTTTTATAGGGTAGGATCAGACACAAAATCAATTAATGTCTATGAATCTGTTATTTTATTGTACCTTCTGTTTTTTCTTTGTAATGATGCATCTTTCCCTTCCTTCCCCAGCCAAGCCAATCTAATATTGTTACACCTTAATTATTTCTTTTAAAAATCAATCTTCTCCAACCATTTTCAGACTATTTAAACTTGCATTTCTCCATGGTTTTTATCTGCATACTTCACCAAATAATAAAGGGGAATGGTGAACAGTATTAACATAATATAGCTATATCCTGCTCTAAGATGACTGTTTTCCTTTAATAGCTGAAGTAATATTCATTTAGGGGATCCAGAGAGAACAGAACTGATTAACATAATTAGCTTGGAACCATACAATCCTGGATAGCCAAAAGAGGCGTCACAGGCATACTTTTAACTGAAGTAATGAAAATAAGGTCTCACTTAGCAGAAATGAGATCTATAACACTCTGCTGTCCCCACTAAATAAAATCTGAATAGGTAAAGTCAGCTGTTGAATGAGTCAGGAATTAACAATCACTGCACCTGGTCTGTGCCTTGCCATGAGGACAAGAGCTCCCAGCTGCAGCCACATGGGACCCAACAGCAGCTCAGGGCTCTGCTGTCACTGCCAAGCAGCTCTGCAGTCCCAGCACTAAGAGAAAGGGCTGAAGATCTTGTCTCCAAGTCTGGGAGCTGCAAATCACTGCAAGATCAAATCCCAGCTACAGTAAGGTGTCTGATTGTCACCCTACTGCAAGGTTCCTCAAAGATGTCTCACTGGAAGAAAGTAAATACTGGATTCCAAGGTCTGACTGGAACTTAGAATTTCTACCTATGGTCCTCACTGGTGGTGATCTGCAGCACCCCCCAAAGCCATCCTCCCATCTTTTGGTCTGGATCACTTCCACCTTCTAGTGAGGTCTCTAAGGTCAAAGACAAGACTTCGTTTATTAGACCTGATTGAAAGTGCCTTTTTTATTATGTTGTAAGACATGAATGGATCTTACATCTTCAAATCCAACACACTGGCTAGCACAGGTTTTCATGAACGTTTCAAGAAAACTTGAAAAAAAAAGAGATGTCAAATGCATAAACATCTGTCACTTAAGAACATTAAATATGCAGGTCTATGGTTTTGACCATTACAGCATGTGTTGTAATTAGCCTCCTTGAGTAACAGTGGTGGTTGAAATAAATTGAAAAGTCTGAGATTTAACAAGCTTACAGTCCCCCACCCACTGCTGCTGTTTAAATCTTTAAAGTAATCTTTAAAGACCACTTTAAAATACATTAAAGATGTATTTGTTCAACACAAACACAAGGAAATACTTTCTTATATTACACACTCAACATTTTTATTCTTTTCCTGCATTTGTATTTGAATCCCAAGTATGCTCCCTGCTGACTCAAATCACAGCATTTTCCTGTTTCTGGTTTGGCTTAAGTTTAAGAAATGTAAAGCTTCCTCTGTCCTTTGCAGCTTCAGTTGAGGATGGAAGATATTTAGTGCAATAATCAACCTTGGTACACCACTCACCTCAGAACTCCAAATTCCAGAGGATCAATTCATTACTTCACAGTTACAAGTTGGACAAGGCCTGACAACAACATTTTCATTGGGGGGAAAAAAAAGTGGCAAAAATTGACCACAATAAGACCAAAAATACTACAAAGCTTAATTGCCTGAATAACTGTAATGTTCAAAATCTTCTGGTATGTTATATTTTTATTTCTCAATTACTATTTCAGAACTGGCCAGGGTACTGTGAAGAACTTTGGGGCTTGTTAGCATGAAATAACTGTGATACACACAAGTCATCTAATTAAAAAGTCAATTATATTCATTGTTTCTATAATACTGAACCTAGTATAACACAGATATTAAAATGTTTAATTCTCACAAAGCCTGCAAAGCAGTACCTATGCAAAAGCTTTTCTCAAACTATTACTCAATTATTTTCTCATGCTCTCCTCTAAGTGCAATAGCATCATCACATTGTACCACTGCACAGTTTCATTTTGAATGAAAAGTATTCCAAAATAATATTTGGTGTCACATTTTCAATATAATCTGGGAGAAGTTTCTTGCAAAACACTGATCTTCATGGTCTCATTGAGTTAATCATGAAGAAACAAATGTTGTGCATTCAGCTTGTCATTTGTGACACTTCTAAATGTCTAAATCCACGAGGAAAACCTACTTGCTATTACTCAGGAGACTCATTTTGAAGAAAGTATTTTTTAAAATTTTTAAGAACAGTCATTTGTATAATTTCGAAACCTTCATGATCAATAAATTTGTGAGGAAACATCCACAAAAACATCAGTAAGGTATAAAACTCAAAACCAAAAGTGATGTGAAATGAATTTGTAAGAGTGGTCATACACAGGTAAGGTATGAGAAGGGAAGAATTCACTTGACAGGTGTCTGAACACAAAGAGCTTTAGTACAAATGGAATTGTCTTGCTCTACAATATGAAACTCAGATTGCTGAAGTAACAGCTTGCACCATTACAGTATCCAGATATATTAGGAAAAAGTAAATCTTCCCAAATAGGTACAGTTTTAAATTGTGTGATTTGTCAGGAGTGAGTTGCAGGAGTCTATGGCTTTACTATAGACTCAAAAAAAATTAGTATATTCACACTGGGAAACCAATTCTTCCGCAATAAACACACTAACAAGGTGCTCTGTTAGGTCTGCCTCCCCCTCAGTGTCTGATGCATGGCACATAAAGCTGTCAGGGCAATATGGGGTGTTATGGATATGTACAACAGTGCTTAGCAACAGAATCACACCTTCAAGGTAATTTGCAGAGGAATCCTGACTATGAATACTGGTTTAATCTTCCAGCTTTTCAAAGGAAATGAAAGCAAAAGTATTACTTTCAAAATCAATAATATGTGGAAAAGATTTCTGAAAATATTAAGGAGAAGGTAAGAAAGCTGTTGTTTTTCACAGAAAAAATTCTATGGCTCACTTCCTTCTTTCTATCTCACAATGTACTTACAAACTCACAATTCTGATTGAGTCTGTCTCTCAAAATAATTGGAGCTCTATTACTGTAATCATTCACTTGGAATTTTCACTGAACAACCTCTGCACAGTATGAGGGTAGCGACTACAGCAGATTAAAACACAGCTTTCAGAAGTTTTGTTAAAATTCATAAGCAAGCCAAAGCAATTAATTAACATATGGGATAAGCCAGTGTGACATTCCACAATATAATTATCAGGAAACATGCTGCAAGAAAGAATTTAATGCTGGCAAAAGGTTGGACCACATGTGATTTTGTGACTAGGTTTTATTTGCAATTATTATTTGTGGATTCTGTGGATGTTGCTGCCAATTTGCAGAGCACAGTGCCATGAACATGTAGCGCCTGTCCAGAAACTCTCAAGCAATGTGAACTGTAAGAGAGGAGACAAAATAAAACGCAAGTTTTATCAAATTCAACCCAATCTCAAAATGGTGACTTTTCAGTAAAGTACTTGGCTGCTTCAAAGAAGATGACTTTGCTGTTACGTTTTTATTGCCAATATGAAAAATTATCACAAAATTCAAATCAAAAAATAGAACTGTGTTTTCACTTCCAAATGCTAAAACTATGTGCTGTCCTCTGTTTTTAATGGAAAGGTATGTTCTATATGAAAACTTGAAAGTTTCCCCAGCATGGAATCAGAACACCTCTGAGAAAATTTATAATCTACTGAACTGAGTACATCAGCACTTCTAGTGATTTTTGATGTCACTTTAATTGCACATAAATGAACACTGAGGTTAAAAATGCCTTCTCAGAATCAAGTTTTTACAGAAAGATTAGCCTAAGCTACCTTAAAATTCCCAAGAGTCTAACAGGCAAATGAAAGAGAATGCCTTGCTTCTAATTTACATTTGATAAATGTCTAAAACACCTAGGATTTTCTCCTTAAACACATATCTCCTGTTTTGAAGTACTGCTCAAAGGTTCTTTCCTGTGCAGATCACTTACACCATAAATTAACAGTGATCCATGGTTTGCATGTTGGCACTTCATCTGCATTAAAATTCATGTGCTATGCAAAGCATACTGAGCATAAATTACCTGAGATGGTATTGTTCCAGCAAGATATACTTGTTCACTGCTGAAGTTCAAAGCATTATGTACCTACACTTCCTTTGTTGAGGAAATAAACTTCAGTGGTCTCAAATCCCATTCTGGTGGGTCCTTCACTGGGTCAAGAGTAGCAGCATCTTTGCACTTCTAAAAACTGTCCCCGCTTTTAGCATCCTTTACAACCTGTGCCAGTGAAACACACTCTGGCCATTCTCTACATTCAGTTACTTTCATCTTCTGGAAATGCTAAATCTAGTAGGAAATAAATCAGGTAATAATGATTATGCTACATACTTATGTTTTAGAGCTTAGGCAGTAACTCAAAACCCTTGCATATCGCTTTATGAATGTTGTATAAATTAAACCATATTATCATTTTTTCAGTTCTGCTACCTAATAGCTCTTTCCATACAAGGAAGTACTTTATGAATTCCTAGTACACACTGGATGATCTTTTACTGAAATCAAGTAGCAGCAGCTGTTAACAAAAAACCACATTATTTATCCTTAGTTGGCAGAATTATCCTGCAGCTTATTTTTGTGTTTGCCATCAAATCTGCAGGATTGCGATCACCTCATTTCCTTCTGTATCTGCAGGGGATTGCTGAAGTGACAGCCTGGACTAACTCAGCTGAAAGAATGGATTTAAAATTCAAATTTCAACTCTAGTCCTAAGAATAAGCTTAGAATAAAGCTAAGCTAAAGAAGCTGTGACATAGATTTTGGAAAGAAAAAAAGACCATTCTGAATTACAGCAAATAACAACAGAACATTTCTTCCTTCCACAGCATGACCATGCATGAAATGAAAGTGAGAGAAGAATCACACACTAGATCACCACAATAACACAAGGGGAAAGGGAAGACAAAAAACTAAACAGAACATCTTAAATACTGTTGCAAAAGAAATTAAATGTACAGTCCAAGTCACAGAAAAATTCATTAGTAACTTCTAGACACGTAACTTCTAGGCACTTCCTCCTTCTGGTGAAGTCCTACTATTAAATACACAAGTGGTGTGCAAATATATGCAACTGCAAAGCTCACAAGTGTCCACCAGAGAGAAAGTCTGGTTCTTCTCCCTTTGCTACATCTGGTTTGGACAATTTTCATGCAAGAGCTTTGAATAAACAACCACTTTTCCCCATCAGGCTGACAAAGAACACTTGTTAAAATAGCAAGTGTGAGAAAAAGTGAACAACAAAGGCACTGAAGACTTCCTTGTAGTAACCAAAACACCTTCTAAAGCAACACTTCTGACCACAGACTCTTGCAAAAATAAGACCTCACTTTAAGGAAGCAAATACTGCAAACTGTCACGGACAGCTCATGCTTTTGGACACAAGTTCAAATGCATGAATGCAAAGAGAAGACTCACAACACAACCACCACCAAGAGTGCAGACAAATTCACAGACCAGTGTTCATTTCCATCATGGAAGCAGAACTGTAAATTGAGTCAGAATAGACAGAACTAAGCAAATTTTACAGCACATACAATGTACTCTTCCACTGTCAAGGATGTTTAAATAAAATTACCTATTTATCCTGGTCTCTGAACCAGCCTCACCACGTCACAAATGCATAGTAAGCAAGGATTCATTTCAACTTAGCAGGAATTCCATAACTGATAAATCATGTGTTTGCTGTGTTTTCAAAACAGGTTTTGTCATACAGAAATGCAACTAAAGTATTATTGTAAAAGTAGTTCCCCGTGGAAGCATGCAAAGAGAGAAAAAAAAAAAAAAAAGGCATTGTCTAATGCTAGGAAGATGGACCTAAAAAAAAGCATTTTGAATCTCAATAACCAATCCAAGAAACTACCACATCTCTCCAAAAATAAAGATAATATCCTCATGGTATATTAGGGCAAAAGGAAAGAATGTTAAATAGAGCTGAAATTTGTGTGGGTTTTTTTTTTTTTTTTAACAGCAGTTCCTCAGTATGATTGATTAGCAATGAACATTCCGCAGCAAAATCAGTCAAGGCAAGTGTATCACATATTAGAAGGCAGAATCCCTGGCACATAATACAAGATTCTGATGGAGAGAAGAGAATTCAGCAGAGTTCCCATGGTAAATCTTTATAATGCCTCATGAAAAATTCTAGACAGTCAAAATGAGGCATATTTCTATACTTAGGAAAAAGAGAAGAGAAACACAACTTTTCTCTAATAAGAGAGATGTGAAGTTTTTTAAAATAAAGATTTGACTTTGGCAGCTGAAAAAGGCTGAGCTTGGCACACTTCTTCCCAAGGGAGGGAAGAGTTTAGCCACTCTCCTGACAAAAGGGTCTGACCCTGTCTCACAAAGCTGAGAAGAAGAAAATGACAGCAAGTCCCTGCTGACCAGCATAAACAAAATGCAGTAAGACTGACATTTATAATTGCACTGTTAAGAATAAACGTTTCACTGCTATTTTAGCACATCACCACATCACTTAACATGTTTGGCAATATTTGCTGTGCCTAGCAAATTAAGAATCGTGGCTCCATGTCTCTGTGAACAGTAACTTTGCAACTCTTCTCGTAGCCTTGGAGCTCTGTCCTTGAACTCTGATGTGCAGATTGCATGGCCTTAAAACGATATGGACTTAAACTGAGGCAGAGGAGATTAGATTAGATATTAGGGGAAAAAATTTCACTTTTGGGGTGGTCAGGCATTGTAACAGATTGCCCACGGAGGTGGTGGAGTCACCATCCCTGGAGGTGTTTAAGAGGCTTCTGCATCTGGCACTGGGTGATGTGGTTTAGTGGTTACGGGGTTACAGTGATGGTGCTGGATTTACTGCTTGTCTTGATGATCTTAACCGTCTTCCAACCCTGATTCCATGACTCTCCTACTAAGACTTTGAAATTACTATTATATAAAATCCCTATTTTTTGAATGCCACTTGATTATTACCAAATTACATCAACTAACCATGCTTCTTTCTTTAACTGCTATTACCCAAAATCTCAGCATAACTTCTTTTGCTGCCAAGAACCCTCAGAGACCTGTCCTCACAACTCTTATCTGGAGAGAATTCACTCCCACCCTAATCAGTGGGGAGAGCTGTGCAAGAGTTATTGCTCTTGGACATGTGGTTCAACAGGCAGACAGGAGAAAATACTAAGAAAGGCACACAGAATACTTCAGAGACAAGGACTATTTTCCAGCAAGGCTACATACAAATTACTAAGAAATAGAATCCAAGAGGGGATAACTGGTTGCTCATCAAAAAAGTTCAGGGTAAAATAATAATACTGAGAAAAAACAAAAAAAATCAATAGTTTCATTTGGAGACATTTAATGAAGTATCTCAATCCTTGACTGAGCTCTCAGTTTCTTTGCTCCCCTAACTCGTTTTTGGAGCACGCTGTAGGAATGCATTGGAGCTAATAAAAATGCACTAGGTTTTCTAAAGAGTGAAGTTTGATGGAGAAGAGCAGGTAGGTCTCATGTCAGCAAAAGAAAGAATGAATTCTGCTATTTGGAAAGTGCCTCTGGCAATGTGATAAGCTCCATCATTAGCAAACTATTCTGAAAGCATGTTCTCTGCTTTAACAGTCTCATGGATAAAGACTAAGGGTATGAGTCACATTCTCAGCTGCTGTGAATTAGTACAATTCCACCAGAATCAGCACAGAGCTACTGCAAGAGTAACACAAGAACCTAACCCAAATTTTGGAGAGAGCCTCATGAATGGGGTGAGGGGCAGAACATACCTGTATTTTCTACCACTAGTACTTCTATTGTACCACTCCTTAGCCTTCAGGGGATAAAAACCCACTTGAACAACTTTGCAAAATAAACCTCCAATCTGCCCGTCTCACTATGCTGATCCTGGAATATTTATCACCATAACAGCATCTGCCACGCTAAATATATACCCCAGTTTCCATTTACTGAGCAGGTAGTAAAAGGAAAAACATGTTTAAAGTGAATCACCCAAGTCAGTCCACAAATTGTGACAATATAGGTTATTGCTATAAGATAACAAATACTAATATAAATTAACACAAATTTTGATAATAACAAGGTCTGAAAAGAACTGATATGGTGCAGGCTGAAGAAATAAAAGTACTCTTTACTTTATTGAATGATATCATGTCTGCTATGACTTTCACAGCTCATCACCAAAAGTTACCAGAACAATTCTGTTGCTGGCATTCATTAGGAACAATGGGAAAAAATGTTTTTGGAAAGTTGCAGTAAATAAATTCCAGTTTCTTGTGGTTTTTTTCTATTTGTAACTATTGATGTCTGAACACTTAAAACACTTTCCACAACATATAAGTCAGAATATTCAGGTCAGAATCTGTATTTCCCAATGAGGAGTAGTAAAATTTGGGCTTGAGCTGTACCTGCCCCAAATTCCAAAAACCTTTTTTTTTTTTTTTTTTTTTGGTTTTAAGGAGAACAGCAAAACTGTGGTCTTGACCAGTTTTCTTACAAAAGAAAACAGAACACCTCCTTCTCAGCTGGGTGATATACAGAGAAAGAAATATAAAAGAATCATCAAGAATACACACACAAGGATGCTTTAAAAGACCAGATAATATAAATCCTGATTCACAGCTAAAAATGAAAAGTGTGGGACATTTTATTTTTTAAAAATATTTTTGCTTAGTCCCCGAATGATTGAAAGACTGAAATCTGTACTTCCAACAGATACCAAAACAAATGAACCTGGCTGATGTTCCTTCTTCAGGGGGATGTTGTTCAATGCTTTACAAATTTCAGTACAAAGTCCCTCAGGACCTGGAGTACATTGACCAGGGGTGTGTTGGTGATGCTCCTCAGATTTGCTCAAATTTGAGCTTTCTGTGCCATTCTAGGAAGCCACTGAGGCCATTTGGCCTATCCTGCTCTGACTTTTGGCCCTTGCAAGGGCCCAAAGAGGATCAGCTCTTCAAACTGGTGTTGACCTTTACAGTTGCAAAATTGGTGCTGCAAGGACCCAAAGAGGATCAGCTCTTCAAACTGGTGTTGACCTTTACAGTTGCAAAATGCTGTTCTCAGCTTCTCCCCTACTTCAGGATCATGGACAAAGTTTGGGCTGTTTTGCAAACTTCAATCAGCCAATGCTCTTGTGACCATTCAACCTTAACATTATGTGGGGCAGGGAAGAAGGGGAGGAAATCAAGTTATTATGTCCTTGTAGTTAACTGGTGAGTTTAATAAAAAATAAATATAAGGATATATTCGTGAAAAATACATCTTTAAGTATGTGCTTCAACAACAGTCAGTTAAAGCTTAAATTCTTATTTACTTATAAAAACACTGTCATTTAGTGTAGTAAGACCTTTAATAATTTTTTAGCTATAAAAATAACCCATATAATTCCAAACAGACAAATCAATATAGACATTACATGAAATGTCAGTTTAAATAAATAAAATACCTTTTAAAACATTCCTAGTTGTAGTAGGGAACTTGTTACCACCCAAGGAATAAGGTATTTATTTTAGTAGCTTTTTTAACCATTCCAAAGTAGCACCAAATCAACTAAATAATTCCAGGAGGGGGAAGGGGGAAATCCCACATCCTGAGGCATTACTGGAATGCCTGCTATGAGCTTCAAGACACTCAAACTCCTCTAGTTTTTTGTTTTTTTCCCTGAAGTTATTTCCTTATCAATGAATGCTGATAGAAAAAATGCAAACAGAAGTTATCTATAAAGTAAAGGGCTGGTGAAAGAACAGTCCACACTGAAAATACTTAGGACATTTAATTTAAAATTTAGCCAGGTTCCAAGATAGGATAGAGAGGAACTGCTTTTTTGTGGGGTGCAGGGTCAACATTCATACAATGCTCACCAAAAAGATACAACATATCCAACAAGAGGGGGAAAAAAAGGAAAGAGGAAAAACTGAGCAAACAAACCCCTGATTTTTTATGAATACCAAACACATTGTGCCTTTTCATTTCCAAAATCAGCTTAAACAGTTTTTGTTATGACTATCTGTGAAGAGATCTTAGGCATTTCTCCCATTCCTAAAATACTTGATTGCAGAAGTCATCTATTACAGGCTAAGCCTTATCTGAGCCCTATGGGAGTCCCCAGAGACTGGCTGCTGGGCTTCCTTCAGCTGCAGGCACAGCTCAAAGCCTCCACCTCCTGCACTTTCTCGAAGAGAATATCCAATCTTATCAAAATACTGGCAGATTGTATATACAGACACTGGTGCTGGACTTCAGAGGAAAAAAATGTTCATTTTAGAATTGAATGGCACTTTTCACATCAGCCTGACTGCTCAGCAGTCCTGCACTGTCATGTGGAATCAGCAGCAGGATTTGTACTGGAAAACAAATTGCACTGAATAAGGACCATGCCTGAGGTTTTTCTGAGAAGGGATATTGCTGCCTTCTTTTTTTTAATATTTTTAGGTTTATTGGTAACCACACTTGGCTTCTATAAAATATACTGGTCAGCTCTGTCAATACTCATGGTCATGACAAGCTCCCTGACGTGGGATTCTCTGAAACAAACATTACAAAAGTGAAGAGGTTTTTTTGTTAATAGGCTATTCCATGTTATATGAATATTTATTTAATTGATGTATTAATTTAATATACTATTCCATGTATATCAGGTGACACTGAGGAAGATCAACAGCACTTGGCAGAAACAAGTCTCTATTAATTAAGAGGAACAATACTAATTGGAGAGACAGAAGAGACATGTGGAAGGGGATGTTGAGAACATGGCAGATGTACCCCCAGTGGAGCACCATGTCAGGGTGGGGGAAGACATGGAAGATACAAGGAGCAGAAGGAGAAAATAAGTAAAAAGCCAGGAGCAGCAGAAAGAACTCATCATGTGCAGGAGTTCCTGCACTGCCTGCCACCTCCCCAGAGGAACTGGGGTGATCCAAGGCTAACCCAGGACAAAAAGCAAGGGAAGTTTGTCCTGGAGGCAGAGGGAAGACAGGTGTTTCCTCTAGGTGCCTGTTAGAGTGGTATGTTTGGAGTGTTCCTACCCAGCATCCAAGACAGCAGTCAGTGTGTCATGTTACCTGGCAGTAAATTATGAAATAAAATTCTCCAAGTTGAGTCTGGTTTGCCTGCAACACCACATGGCTTAAATAACCACAACCCAGCACTTCCCTATAGCCTTGCAACAACAGTAGCTGGTAAAGGCCAAATTTTCTACTATTTAGCTACTAATGAGAGCTTCTCTCTTCCTGGTTCCTGCATGCCTCTACTGTACAATTTCTGTTTGCAGCAGAGTAGCTCATAACTGCTACAATTTAGTCAGTGCCACTGAACAAACTCCTCCTAGCTGCATTTTATTTTGCACACTCTGCTGTTAAACATCTCAAGAGACAGTCCCCTTGGGCTCCCCACAGGTTATTTCACAGCTTAGCTTTGCTGGAAACCTTCTTCCTACATCCAACTTCCCTCTAAAACTTCCCTTTATTCATTTCAAATAAGTCTCATTATTATAATGCTCTCCTGCTTCTCACTGCATACACTTTCTTGTTCCCTAAATTCATTAAGTATTAATTCAGCTCTATTCTTTTTGTTTTAAATAGCAATATTAATAACCTGTCCACACCACTTTCCTTTTAATATCCAAAGTTAACTAGAACTTTCACATTCCTTTGCAGAACTGCAAAACAAAGTACTGCAGCAAACAAATTAAATTGTGTTCTGAAGGCAGCAGCTACTAAAAATTTAGGACAATATTGGGTAAAGACGGACCTAACTCTTGCAACCAGCAAATACTGCATCACTTAGAATCGACCAAAGATGCCAGATACCTCAACTGAGGGTCTTATAAATAGGTTAAAGTGACATATTTTACTTGAAGGGAAATGTTGTATCTGTTTCCAATCACAATCCAATTTCTCCACTGGTAAATAAAAAAGCACTTTCCCACTCAGTCCTCTCTGAGGAAAACCGGAGTGCCATTCCACTTCTACTGGAATGGCAAGAAGACAACAGAAGTGTTAAGTCTCCAGGTCCCTCAGGTTTACAAATTCCCAGTTTAACACACAAATAAGGGCACTGGGGCACCAGAAGAAGATCTAGACCAAAACTATTCTTGACATGTCTCTAGACTTGACATTCTCCCATATTCTGCCCAGTGGCAAGTACACATGCAGCCTGAGTGCTTCATTCCCTCAAAATTATCTTTCCTGCCCTATCAGCAATCAGATGAACTTTGAATGTCCCTCCACAGAGCCAAGGAAAGCTGCAAACAGGACACAGACAAGGAAAACTAGAAAACCACTGATAGTAATCAAAGCCTATTGTACTGCAGAAAACAAGCCCTAATTTTGTATCAGGTTCCTCACACCCAGCACCCTTCTGACACAAAAGACACCTCTCTTAGTATTTTAAGATGTCAATATAAACAAGATTACAAATCCCGGTAGACTTTAACAAGGACAGCTTTTGTTTTCAGCGTGCATCAGCCTGTCTGCTAATTTACACTGTAAACACCTGAGAGACTGTAGGGAATTATGGCTCTCAGGGATGACAAACTTTTGAGGCTTTTGGTACATCTTGCTGCATTTCAAACTCTCATAGAACAGGAGTTTCTTTCAGATACAGCAGGCCCAGTATGATAGCACACATGACCCAGACCATAGTTAAAATCTGTAGTGCAATATAAATTGTCATTTCAGGGAAATACAGTTAATATGTTTATCCTAATTATATTTCTTCTATTAGGAGAAATTTTGCTTCTCAGGAAAATAAAAACATAATTTGCAACACATTGAATTTCTCTTAAGCAATCATAAAGCAGCCTTGAGAGCACTCCCAGGTGAAATCTGCCCTGTAACAAGACATGGATAAGCTACAAATAGGCACAATTAGTGAAGAGATTATCTGCATACACTGTTAACCTGTGCAGTCTTTATGTAATTTAAATCTTTCAGCTTTCATCCCTTGAAGTTGACTATATAGAGAATTAATTCTGTGTTGGTGAGTAGAGATGTTCCTGGGCAAGAGGAACGTCTGAGGTAATGACTGAACAGCAGCAGCAAGTAGAGGCAACTTGAGGAACAATCTACACCTAACACATAAAAATGCAAGCACCACAATACAGGTAACAGGAAAAGTTCAGGAGTTCACAAGGATACCAAAGTCAGAGGTGAACCCTGCAGTGGCTTCCATTACCTCTGCCCCAGAAATAAAACAACTCTGGCATCCTTTCTCCATTAGGAATGCTACAACTGCAGGCACGTGGTGCTGCAGCTGGGCTTCACCAACACAAGGACCTCTTTGTGTGAAACAGATCTCTTTGAATGTCACACATCAAATTAACTCACCCCAATGAAGCACAAGCAGTCTGCAGGTAAAGATGACTTTTAACTGACAGCTCATAAAAACGATAACATTGCAAAAAGGAAAGAAGAGAAGGAAAAAAACTCCTCCAAAAAAAGAACATAAGCATCCCCCTTCCCAATACTATGAATTACATAGGTATTACTAAGTTTTCCATTTATCACTGATTTTTCTGGATTTGAACTGCATTTCACGTATTCAAACAAAAATGCCAAACACCAAGAACCTCAGAGAGTCCTAATATCATCAAAAGTAGCAAGTCAGCTTGTGTTCAGTTTCTGCAAGCTGGATATTTACATCTGCCAACCACAAAACCCCTAACACAATGTAATTCTCTAATCCTCTATTTGCCAAAAAGAAACAGATTATGTTACAAAGGAGGCACCTGTAGGGGAACTGCATCTGGACTCTGGCATTTTCTGACTTAAAGTTGACTCAATATTAGGTCCCAAATCAGCAGAGATTTCAGTAAGGTTAAAAAAATATATGAAGCCAAAAGATACTAATCTTCTATGGACTGAGATATATACTTTTGCTCATCTACAACCATTGAGCAACCTTAATGTGTTGGGATATTTTTAAAATTAAGCATTTTAATAACATTTTTATAAATCCTTCTGAGAACTTCAAGTTTGTTTATAACCAACTAAGTTATTCACAACCAAAATTTATCTGTAATTTAGCTTGGAATATGTTTTTTGTAGACTGTCAATTTTCACTCCCCAAGAAAATATTTTAAAACATTTTACTCCCTATGCAAGATCAAATTACAGAAATAAAAACTCAGATAGAAACTGAATTGAAAAGCACAGTGAAAGATTAGCCAGCAGTAACACTTACACAGCAGTTTCCAAAATATCTGTTAAAGGTACAATAATACTTTCACCAAATAGGTAATACAATAAAGAGCCAGCAAAAATTAAAAGCAAACTTTTAATCTTATTTTCTTTAGGCTTGCTACTTACTGTAGAAACCCAAATCTGTCTGTGACTTTGTAAAGATGGTAGTCAGCATCTTCCCACGGTTCAATCTGAGCACCCTCACGCCCCTAAAGGGCAAGGAAAAAACAAAAAAATTATATTTTATGACACAATAAATAAAGACACATAAGGGAGCATTCAACCACTGAAAGCGTAACCTTTGGAACACTTTGGGACATTGTGGCAGGAAGTTAGAGGAGGAGAAGGAGAACACCAGTCCTAACCTAACCAACCAAGAAGAAAGAGAGCAGAACACGTATCCCAGCCTTTACAAACATTATTTTCATCACAGAAAATCTCTTTTGGTCACTGCTATACAAAATACATTTAAACCAGAGTCACAGTAATCCCACACTTGCTGTTAAACTCCACAATAATCCATCAAGGTCCCCAGAGTGCCATCTACTCCTTTCATTTCCCAAGTCCCTCTTTCCTGAACTATCACCTGCAAGAACACATCCTGCAGACAGTGCATGCTGACTTGCAGCAGCTGTCAAACAATGCAGCACTGAGTTTTCCCCTCAGTTATGCATTCATCCATGTCCCATTCCTGCTCTCCAACTGCCAGTCTTGCAAAAGGCTTGCAGAAGCTTAACTGCATTTCAGCCCTACCTGCTTCTGGTGTGGGCTGTGCACAGGTTACTGGCTGTGAAATCAGGACACCACTCAGAACACAAAGTGAATTGGGTTTGTCGGGGTACAGGGGGCTCCAGGGGTAGTTTCTCTGAGAAGCTGCTGGAAGTCTCCCCCACATCCAAAAGAGACAAAGTCAGCCAGCTGCAATATGGACCTGCCACTGGCCATGGCCCAGGCCACACTGGAGCAGGTTTGGTGGCAGGACTTGTGACCCCATGGGGGACCCATGCTGGAGCTCCTGTGCCTGAAGGACTGACCCTGATGGAGGGACCAGTGCTGGAGCAGCTGATGAAGAAGTGCAGCCCACGGGAAGGACCCACACTGAAGAAATTCGTGGAGAACTTCAGCCTGTGGGAGGGACCCCCCACTGGACAAAGGGAAGAGTTTAAGGTTTAAGAGTTTAAACCCCCAAGCAGGAAGGAGTCACAGAAACAATGTGGGATGAACTGACCACAGCCCCCATTCCCCATCCTCCTGCAATGCTCAGGCAGAGGAGGCAGAGAAAATTGGGAACAAAGCTAAGCCCAGGAAGAAGGGAGGGTTGGGGAGAAAATGTTTTCGATCCGGTTTTCATTTTATTATTGCCCTACTCTTTATTTGATAGGTAATAAATTAAACAGATTTCCTCAGCTCAGGTCTGCTTTGCTCACGACAGTCATTGGTGAAGGATCTCTCCCTGCATTTATCCCAGCTCATGAGCCTTTTGTTACATTTTCTCTCCCCTGCCCAGCAGAGGCGGCAGTGACTGAGCAGCTGTGAGGAGCAGCTGGTGTCAGCCTGCCACACACAAGCAGGATTTTCCTTAGTCCAAGGTGAGCCACTCGTTTACTGCACACTGTGCAGACCACCAGTAAGTCTGGCACATAAAACATTCCATGAACTCTACAAACAAGGCTGTTGCTCTGTACTCCAGTGACACTTAAAAAGTCTGTAAGTGTAACAAAAATACCTGACTACTATGTAAGCATTCTAGGCACTCTGTGCCAGGCTCTTCCTGACAAGGGGTCCAAGAACAAACATGGTATGACCAGGGCATTTCTTCAGCTCCCCACAACAAGATGAGAAACAATACAGCTCACTCACCTTTTAATTTTTCTACTATGATTTCAGTGTTTGTGCTACCATAACCAAAGACTAAATAAATAAAAGGTAAAATGAGAGTCCTTCTGATCTCATAGATACACTGAGCATCCTCCATAACCCCACTTTCACTACTTCTAATACAATACACTCCCTGAAATAGTCCCAAAGTAACTTGCTATGCACCTGAAAAATGAGTTGATTGAGTCATTATCTAGAATATCCCCCGTGGAGGGAGAGTTTAATGCACCCAGAGGCCACATTAAACATCAGATTAGTACTCAACAGAGTATTTTAAACAACAGCTAGCTGGAATCATGATTCACTTTTTAAACAGACATTTTATGAAGATCCATTATAAAATGCCTTTTAAATTACTAAAAAGTTCACTTACTCTGTCATACTTGGCAACTATCTCTGCTCGTTCCTGGGCAAGTTTGATAGCAGCATCCTGCTCAGCATCTGCACCTGTAGAGGAATTAAAATAATGTTGTTCAGATTTTCCCCCTTGTGAAAAAAGAACTGCAGCCAAATACTTGGAAAATCAACTTCAGGGAGACTACTTCAATGGAGAAATGCCAAAACTATTGTGTCAAAGCAAAATATGACCTTGGTACATGTCCTGAATACTGCTCAAAACAAAGTAGAGTTACTGCACAGTCTCTTAATTGCTGAGTTTAGACTACTTCTGATTTTTCACCAATGTAGACATTAAACACAGTAAAAAAATAATTCTCCACAACCCACTAACTGAAAGACTGAAGAAAGTACTAAAGGCCACTAATTGGCAATTCCACAAACATTCTAATAAAGAAAGCTGAAACATTCACTACTGGCTTAAAACATAACTGTGAATTATTTACAGGATTTGTAAAGATATTGGAATACTCAAGAAATACTGCATGGCTTCTTAGAAATTGCCTACAACTTATTTCTCAGAAAACAGGGAAGGATGTCATTACAGCATCAGAACTGCAACTTGGGCAACCCAGAGCTGGAATAAGTGTAAGGATATGACAACAGGAAGGTTGATAGACAAAAGAAAAAAAACCCAAAAAACAGTGTGTGAGTAAGCACTGGACATAAGGACACTGCAGATGCAGCATTTACTACATGAGTGGAGTTCAAGTTTTGCTCAGTCCTGTTCCCTGAGCAGAAACCATCTCTAGGACATGGACAGGAACAGAGAGCACCAAGAAAGGAAAAGTTGTTATTCTGAATATCCAACAACAGAATGTACTTCAATATCCCAAACAGAATTATATCAAAGCAATGAGGTAAATCAGCTTTAATTAATAAGTTTGTGAAATATTCAAGCATCAAATTCTTTTGATTATTAAAAAGCAATGAACTTCAGATAAAGCAAGGCTTGAAAAAGGTTTAAAATATATTTCAATGTAACACTGTTATAAAAATAACTCCAAGCATGTGGGTTTTTTTCACTATCTAGTTCATGGCAACATAATGAACTTCAGCAATTGTACATACCAACCATCTGGGCTATGAAATAGAAAAACAGATCAGATATTACAGTTTTCTATTGTATCACATTAACACAATTATTTGTTCAAACCTAGTGTTTCTTTAATAAAGGTTACCTACATATTTATCATTTAGACAAGAAGTTGTGCCAAGGTGGCCGTCTAAGCCATCTCTTAGAGATTTAACGTGGTCTCTGCTTGTTTTCACTCCACCTTTCTCCAGGAGAACACTAGCAGAACCTCAGTATGACCCACCACAGACACAAGCACCAGAATTCAGACAACAGCACTGCCTGTCCCAAGCTTCCCTAAGGGAAGGTCTGGCTGCTTCTTCAAAGCGTAAAGGTTACCTACATATTTCTCAACATTTAGACAAGAAGTTGTGCCAAGGTGGCCGTCTAAGCCATCTCTTAGAGATTTAACGTGGTCTCTGCTTGTTTTCACTCCACCTTTCTCCAGGAGAACACTAGCAGAACCTCAGTATGACCCACCACAGACACAAGCACCAGAATTCAGACAACAGCACTGCCTGTCCCAAGCTTCCCTAAGGGAAGGTCTGGCTGCTTCTTCAAAGCTTTCATTTATGATCCCCAGAAGTCACACTTGGTTACCCTCACCTGGCCCCCTTTGTCACCATCATTTGCCAATCACATTACTCCTGTTTATTAATACATAGAGCTCTGTCATTTTCTCCAGTGTGCAGCAGTACCAGCACACATGTATTTACACAGTTATTTGAGGGAGAAATAAAAAGAATAATTCAATCTGCTGTATTTGGAAGCTTCACATCTCTAATCTACAACACTGACAAATAATTTCCTCCTAGTAAGATAAGGGGTAAGTAGAATAATTTCATATTGCTCAGACTTGGGTGTGTCCAAGCAGGGCGCTGCTCCTCCTGTGCTTTCAGGTGCTGGATCCTTTATTCCTAAGCTGAAAGGAGACTCATGACACAAAGAAGTTGGGTCTCTGGTTTGCTTTTCTCTGGCACAGCTTTACAGCCATTGCAGGGCTCTGTTACCCTGGCTGCCCATGTGAGCTCTGAGCAAGACAGAGCTCCCAGAGCCCCTCCCCAGCGCTGTCACACCCAGGGGCACAGACACAACCTCACACCACTGCCAGCGCATTCCAGCACCATCTACTCCCCCGGCACAATTACAACATCTGGTTCCTAGTCTTTACTAGTTGACATAGCATGTCTGCTAAATTGATAATATCCACTAGATCTACCAAATCAACACTGACAAAAAGCAGTGGGTGAACCCTGGTTTTACTTTCAAAGTGAGAAGATAAAGGAATTGTAACCAAAATTAAATTGTGTTTCCTTTTGGAAGGCAGATGTGTGCTTACAGCAAGTCTTTACAGAAGACTAATTATGAGTTTTTAAAAAGTAAACTTTTAACTTCCTTAGAAACTTGACATTCCTTCAGCAACTTCAAGTACTGATTGACCCAAATCTCCACTTCGCCAAAGGACAGCTGTGGGGAAAAACTCCCTTGTTTAAAGTACACTTGCTGCTGAGCTTCAAAAAATAGGTAAAAAGTCCTATCATTAATTTCCAAGCAGAAGACATTAGATTTCATTTGAGAAAGAGTGTGGCTGAATATAAGCAGACAATGTTGTAATACACAGTAGTCAATACATTCATGAAGTACGTAGCTGATACATTTTTTAAACAGAACTGAAAATGGCTTCTATTTTTGTTTTAAAATGTGCTCAAAAGGACATGCATAGATCTTCAAAAACACAGACAATAACAGTGTAAGCTGAAAAAAGTTTAAACCTTTGCTTAAGAGAATGCCAAACTGTACTTGCACCAGAAAGCAAGTTCCTGATTTATGCAGAAAACGTGGCCATGGCTTACCATCCCTTCCTCTGCATTAGCAATGTGTGAATCAAAGTTTGGCATTATCTGTGTCTCATGACAATTCAATTACAGTTAGTGTGTAAATTATCATATTCATTGCCTTTAAAGTAATCCTCTTTACTTTCTGCCAGAATCATCTTAACCTTCCAGCTGCACTGAGATAGTTCAATGTTTCATTAATCCATCCATACTGAAAACCCAGAAAACAGCTTGAGATGAGGGCAAGAGCTTTTATTTTGGGAGATAAGCATTGGACATGATTTTTCTTATAAGAGGAAATATTTAAATACCTCCAACTTAGAAATTACACATTGATTCCTGATAAAGTAAAAGCTAAATATGGGAACAAGAAAAATTCTTTGGCACAAGAATGCATCACTATGAAATTGAAGACAAATAACTGATATTCTAAAGTTTTATCAGTTTTGTTCAGTGTTATCTCAGTGAAAGCAGTTAAAGATATGATACAAGTATGATTAAATTTACTAATTAAAAGTTAGCATTACAGATTATACAGGAAACAATGCCATCTCAAATGAGATCAACATTAACATACAGTCAATTAATTAGCACGGAGAACCGATTTGAACTAAAAAACAGGGAAATACACTGGAAAGGTCCTGATGATAAATTCTGTCAACAATGGCATGCTAAACAGCACTTTCAAGTCCCCCCCAAAATCAGTCAGGCTTACAAGATACAAGCAAGCATGGCTAAAATCCTGCCCAGCATCAATCATTGAATGACAGGTTGGAAGGGACCTCAAGGACCATGCAGTCCAAGCTTTCCTGGCCAAAGTACAGTCTAGACAAGACTGTCCAACACCCAGTTCAGCTGAATCTTAGAAGTGCCCAGTCTTGGGGAATCTACCACTGTCCTGGGGAGATTATTCCAATGGCTGTTCTCACTGTGAAAATTTCCAAGTGTCCTGAATCTCCCCAGAAGTAACAGACATAATGCAAACTAAAAGTATATAACACTATGCTCTATTAATGAATGCTAAACTACCTGGAAGACACTAACTGCCATAAGTGACATTTAACAGCAAAACAACACATCCAGGTAAAAATAAATACTAGTATAGAAAAAACAAGGTGGCCTACAAATAGATGTAAAAATTGAGTTCTGTTTTACTAAAAATTCTCAAATATAGAGATTTTTGCAAGAAACAGAGATATGGTTTCATTATCTGATGAAACTTTAAAAAATCCTGCTTTACTCTTGCTTTCATGCCATCTTCTCTCTTCTGTTCCACATGGATGAAGAGTAGCTGTGGATGGAGTCACCTACAGACACCAGAGAATCTTGACCCAAGGACCCCCTATAATCCACTTAAACATGTATTTTAAGGTGGGGGTAGGGAGAAGGTAGGGGGAAAAATTTACAACAATGTAATTTTGTATTCATGTAAATCACTGAGCTAAACACTGAGGACCCCTCTTGCAGTCCCTACAGTAACTCAGTTTTCCAGAATAAAGGAGTGGAAACTGGCAGGACTATCCCTTATGCTTCCAGCAGTCAAGAAGGAGTTGAACAGCCTGTGACAGCCTGGCAGCAGCTCAGCTGCTCCTGGTTGGGGTAACTAACACAGAGCCCATAGTTACACCTGGCTTTCATCACAGCCTGGCAGAACTCAGGGCTGCTGAGGGAGGAATGGCCAGAAGACAGTAAAACACTGGTCTTTCCCACAAAAAGAAAAGCTGCTGCTCTACAAGGTTTACTAAGTACCTGTATTTTGAATTGTTTGTCTAATCCTGCATGGCTTCTAATCCTGTTCAGCTACAGAACTGCAAACCAGCAAGGCATAGCCTTTTTAAAAGTGATCTCCATGTGCAATCCACTGAGCACACATCTCTAGTCCCTACAAAAGCAGTCATACAATTTATAGGAATGATCTTTGGGGTTATTCAAACTCACTAGAGCTGTTCTCTCTGAAACAGCCTAAAAAATGACTAGGCTGTACCTCACCTGGCAAAGGTAACAACCATGGAGTAGCTCCCTCAGGTTGTAGTATGAAATGAGTACCACCAAGAACCTCAATGAGCTGCTTACACTGAAGGAGTAGTAGGCACAAGGTACATTGTAGTCCTCATGCATCAGCAGCAGTATAATAAACTGCCTCTTACAGATGTGCCATAAATTTAAGAAGAATCACAGATTTGTTAGGTTGGAAAAGACTTTTAAGATCATTGAGTCCAACCATTAACCCATCACTGCCAAGCCCACCATTAAACCATGCCCCCAAGCACCAAATGCTTTGAAATACCGCAAGGGATGGTGACTCCACCACTTCCCTAGGCAGCCTATTTCCAGTGCTTGAGGACCCTTTCGGGAACAAAATTTTTCCTGCTATCCAAACTAAACCACCTCAATGCATCTTGAACTTGTTTCATCTCATTCTGTCATTTGTTACTGCAAGAAGAGCCCGGCCCTCACCTGGCTACTCTCCTGGCAGGGAGTTGTAGAGAGCAGTAAGTTTCTGCCTTGAGCCTCCTTTTCTCCAGGATAAACACCCCCCAGCTCCCTCAGTCATTCTTCACAGGACCTGTGCTCCAGAACCCTATCACAGCTCCACTCCCTTCTCCAGACAGGCTCCAGCACCTCAGTGTCCTTCTTGTCACAAGGGGGCCAAAGCTGACCCCAGGATTCGAGGTGTGGCCTCATCAGTGCTGGTACAGGGGACAATCACAGTCCTGGTCCTGTTGGCCACACCACTGCTGGCACAGGCCAGGATGCCACTGGCCTTCCTGGCCACCTGGGCACACACTGGCTCAGGCTCACCCACTGTGGACCAGCACCCTCAGCAGTGATGCCTCTTTCCATGGGGCTCAATGTACCAAAAGCATCCTGTGTAACCTTATCCCAAATTCTGAAAAGCGATTTCTTCCTTTTTTGTCCTTTAGCCCACCATCGTCTCTCCAACTGCAGAGCACTCTGAAAACCCCAAAAGAACTGAAAATGTTAATTTGTTTCCCATTACTTTACTAAAATTCTTGCTGGCTTGCACATTACACATCCCACTGCTCAAAGAGCTGCACTGGCACAAATTCCTGTCTGCAGGCACCACCACCAGCTGCTATGCATCTACACATTCAAAGCACATATCAGAGCAATAAACAAACTCTCTGGTCATAGCAGAAAGTCCTTTAAATACTCAGGCTGTTTATTTTCCTTCCAGTTCATTCCCATAAACAACGAAATAAAAGCCATGACGTACACTTAATAGTATTTTGCTGTGGGTACACCATGTTCAAAAGGAAGAATCTTGGTAAATACCTGCACACCAATATTAAAGCTGCTCTGAACAAAAGGGATTAAGCATCATTTATTATACTTTCTCCTCACACAAAGAGAATTTCTAAAACAGAAAAGAGCTTTTAACCTAAAATGAACTAGTTAGTTAGAAAAACAATCTCTTTTGCATAGCAACACTTTCTCTGAAATATGTATTTCCAGAAGCTAACTGAGCTACATTTCTTCCACAATTAAACATAATTATATTCCTTAAATATTATTATTTAAAACTCAGTTATCACTGATTTGAAATGAGAGATAATAACAGCATAATGTAAACAATTAAAGACCAGTATATAACATTTTACACAACACTTTACCAGTCTTTAGACTGTCATTTTCTTCCCAGTCCTTGTAGAGCTCTGTTTTAGTCTTCATGAAGTAAATCTGTTTGCTTCTAGACCATATTCTAAATCAGTTTATCAAAAATGACCGGGGGAAAAGTTCTCCTCCTCCACTTGCTGCATTTGCTCCACACAACTGAGCCACTTGACACGTGCTCCTTTTTCCAGACACAGCCCCTCTACAGCTCCAGGAGCTGCAGAGGCTGGAACAAAGATGCCATTTGTTAATGCCAAGTGTCACGAAGGCACCACGCTGGTGTTCTCCAGCCCAGCCCACAGCCCTGCATTCCAGCTCATAATAAACAAAAGGATTTGAACAAACAGCCTCAGAGGCCAGGGCTCCTGTAACACATCGCTGTTGTACTCTTGGGCAAGAATTCTTACTGGTGTTTTCCAAGTACAGGGAAAGAGTTTTACTGAAAGGACTTACTTGAAATGGGGCTTGAGGTACCCTCTTTCTGGCTTATTACCTAAGAAACCACAAAATTAGCTAACTCTAAAAATACAGTTTAGATTTCTGTAACTGGAATTCCCTACTTAAAGGATGGAGATTTCACATATTTTCTGATCAAAATCACTTTACTCAAGATATCGTGGGAACTTGAAACACCTAGGACCTCAGAAGTTGAAAACAACATTTTTGTTGATAAAAGTATAAATATTCAGGAGTAAAACCTGGAAAACAGATCTCTGTACCAAATGTCACAGGCCAAACACACAAAGCCATTCTCCTGCACAGACTTTAGCCCCCACACACGCTCTCTCACACTGCCATTCTGCTGCTATGTGATGCCTGCAGCCAGGAATCAGCCAATTCCATACCCTAACCTAAGGAAGTCAGAGCACACACACTACCAGACACTTTGTGAAGCCAGCTGAAAGATGATCAGTGGCACTGGCACAGGTTACCCAGGGAAGCTGTGGAATCTCTCTCCATCCTTGGAGATATTCATGAGATGTCTGGACGTGGTCCTGGGCAACCAGCTCTGCACAGCCCTGCTTGAGCACAGCGTTGGACCAGATAACTCCAGAGGTCTCTTCCAGCCTCAACCCTTTTGTGGTTTTCTTGCACTCAGAGAAATGTTAAAATGCCAGGAACAGGAGATCTGATCAAGTGTGTTGGACTATTCTTTTTTCCCCAGAGACTGAAAAAAGAACAGTTCCTTCAATTGTTTTAACCTTCCTCCCCATATCGTGTGGCAGAGCACCGAGCCTGGAAATGAGCAGCAGCTCCTTTGTCTTTACCACTGATTACTGCTGGTGGAGCCCACCCAAGCCCAGGTGTCAATAGTTTAGTCTCTGGAAGCAGTATGAGCTCAGACTAAGCCAGTGCCATGTCCACTACCAGGCACATTTCCCTCAAAAGCAGCATTTTCCTACTGCTGACACAACAGCAATCCTCTTGCTCCACAGAAATAATCTTTGCTCATAACAGAACTACTGAACTGAAACCAGCTACTTTCTGTTTCCTTATCTGTGAGCATATTTGTGGTGAGGATGACAAGAAGTCACACGCAATGAACACAAGCATTTGTCCCAGGTTAACTCTCTCATCCTTTCACCACAAAAACAATTTGCTTTTTAACATCTCTGCTGCTCTTCTACCACACATTAATCCCAGACAGAAATAAGCCATATTACTGACACACATACACACACACATATATATATATATACACTATAGCTATACTGGAAATATCTATACTGATACTTCTCTTATGTCTCTCAAATTTAGCATGTCTGATTTTGTGGGTGTTTTTCAAGTAGACTTACACACAGAAAAGGTAAGATTTTGGCTTAACTGAAATTTCTCTCTATTCCAAAGAAAAGGAAAAAAGCTAAAAGATAGAGTAAAACTCTTTGGAAAAATCAATATATTCATTATGCTCTGCACTAAAAAAAAAAGTCCATTGCAACAGCAAGCACATGCACTCTTAATAATCAGCATTCAGAGTAGACACTGCTGTAGTTTTACAGCATGAGGAGTAATGAGTGAAAAATATGAAAGTAAAGATTTAACTTCCCTGAAGAAACATGACTGAATTCTCATCTTATTGAAAAATTAAGTTTCACTGTGGTAGAACTCTTGCAGTTTTGCAACATCCCCTATGAAACACTGCACATTCACCAATGGAAAATGGTCACTTTGGAAATTAGTAGAATTAACTGCTACTAAAAACCCTCTCAAATCAATCAAATTTTAAATTTTAAAGTGATCTCCAAAGGACTCAAAGCAAGAGCAGGGAAATCAAGGCAGCTCTGCTAAGCAGTATTCCACAGAGGAAGCCTGTGTCAAGATATGAAATGAGAATTTAGAACTCTATGTATTGCATAGAATTTCAATCAAATACTCCATCTTGCTTTTAAGCAACAATGGACTAAAGGGCTTACAGAAATACCACCAATATTAATCAATTACTGCAATATGCCTATCATTTTATTTTTAATAACACAGCCTTACAAAAACTTTAAGTTAATGCAGCAATAAAAGCACAAAACTCAGAATAAAACAGAAATCAAACAGAAAAAGAATATACTCTAATAAAATATAACTTGGCCATTTAATTAGTCTTAATTTGTAATTTGTTTTTCTGTGTGTTTCACGTAAATAACTACACCTTAAAATTAGATCACTCCATCAGCAGTACCTACACCTAACCAGCTGGAAGCTGCAGTTGGAATGCTCATGTCATCACCTCACTACTGAGCCTTATGAAAGTTCCCACAAGGGTTACAAAGTAGAGTGACAAGATCTGGCAGGGCTCTACTGTAATTCCATTTCACAAAGTGTTGTGTGCAGTCGTGAGCCAGAAGATAATTAATTTGCTGAAGGTTAACATAATCAGTTGCAAAGCCAGAAGAAACCACAATTGCCAATTTTCAACAAGCTATACTGAAAAGAGTAAGCCCAATTTTGAACAATGCTCCTTTCTTGAAAGAAAAAGAGAACAAAACCAATGCACAACCCACCCTCCTGCCCAAACCTCTGTCAACACAACCTGGAATATTTATGGCAGCTCTTAATAGACTTCAATGTAAAAACTCAGGCTGGGTATAATTTGGGGCTTGCCAGTATGCAAAGACTGGTCTGACTTGTGCCACAACTAGCTAATGTCTTATGTCTAAGCTTAAGTCATCCTTTGTTCTCCTCTTCCCAAGGGTGTAGCTGGTATCTGGCCTTTTCATTACAATTTTTCTCCTTCCTCAGTGCCATGAAAGGGCAGCATCGTGGCCAGACAGAAGTGGTCCCTCACCGACACGTTTGTCTGCCAGGAGATGCAAGCACTGCTGAGCTCAGCGCTCCAGGCAGCTGCTGCAGTGGCCATGGGGGCAGGTCTGCATCCCGGGCTCCAGGGGACACAGCGAGCCTGGTGGGTGACATGTTCTAACCCAGCAGCCACGCAACAGCAGAGACACCGCCTTCATGGAAAAACACAGGAGGTTTTCCACTACTGCAAATCATTTTATGGTCTTCCACGAAAAGATTACATTCCTTAGAACTCCTGCTGTGGCTAGAACTGATCCCACTGTAACACAGAATCTGCTTCATCTACAGCTCATGAGTATTACTCCCACACTCCCCCTGAAATCCATGACCTTTCCCAGCACTAGTCCTAGCCTTTACAATTATGTCTTAATAAAATATGCTGCAAATCATCTGCTGCATTATATGGTAAGATCAGACACTTGACCCAAGAAGCAGTATTGACCGATGAAAAGCAGAAATATTTCAGGAATTTTACCCTCAACCTAATAATATAAGTCAAGGCATCCTCTTATGCCAGTGGCTTTTCAGGTACTGGTTATGATTTTATAAACAAATTTAGTTGAAAATGTCTTTTTTTTTTAATTCCTTGTACTTTAAAAGTATATTATGCCTGCAGTTCGCAGAGGCTTTTGAGAACTAAAATATCCCTTCTCTACACTGACGCTGCTCATACTTCTTTTGAGTATGACAGGCTACTAAACACATAAGCAAAACCATCTTTCAGCAAGACTGAACATAGCAGTTCTCTGCAATAAATTTCTTCTTTGCTTTCCCAATGCTATATATCAGGATGACATATAAAAACATTTTCTCCCCAGCAACATACATCAAAACAACATTTTAAAAAATCTCTGAAATGCTGACATTATTTCCGACATAATTTCAGATTTCCTGTTTTGAACATCATAATTAGTGGTAGAATATGAATGTTTTCACAGCACTACAATTTACTGTATCAATTTAAAGAGTAAAATGGTTCTAATATTTTCAATTCTGACACAAAGTAGAACATTTCATAACAAGAGCTATGCTTCCCACGTTAACAGACTTATATTTAAGTAGTCAGTTGCCACACTGCACTAATTATGTTGTCTCCTGATTAATCATTTTTCTCTCTGCATTAGTCAGAATTAATGAAGCAAACAATAATTATATTTTAAAATTCAGTGTTAATGATGTGAAGTCTATTCCCAGTTTAAAACATCACCAAGACAACACTCATACAGACTCTGGATGAAGTTTTTTTAAAAGAGGGCAGTCCCTAATTTTTGAGGAAGCTGGGTTATTTCTTCTGTAGGGCTAGAGAAGCTGCAACATATCTCTAGTTACAAAATTTCATCGATATTGGTGTCATTTTATACCGGCTCAAATAAGAATTGTTCTTCTACACAGATGAGCTGTGAATACACTGCCATACTCACAGTCCAGCTCATCATTTAATTACACAGCCGATTTAACTGATTACAACAGGAAGAAAAGGAGGGTTTGTTTTTGTAATACATGCTATTCTGCCACTTAACAAGACTAAAGAGCTCCAAGCCAGCTCAGAAAAACACCGGCTCTGACTGAAGGTGGCAGGAGCAGAACCTGAAGAGCCCCAGGGGGACACAGCAGCAGCAGCTCCCCAGACCTGCCCAGTGCCCACAGCCCCAGGGCTGGCACCGAGCTGCTGCTCAGCTCAGCTGGCACGGCCAAACCTCGCTGGCCCCACAGGAGACTTTGGAAAAGAAAGCGTTCACGAACAAGCAACAGATGAGCAATGCCCTGAAATCACCAGATTTTACTGCCCAGCTGCACATGTACTACTACAGCCTTAGACTTTTCTGCCTTCTCCTGGAAGAGATAATGTGAAGCACAAGAGACGAGTCCTTGCCCAAAAGTGTGATAAAACCTCCCTGCAGCCTCTGCTCACACCTGAACTTGAGCATCCAGGGGCTGAGCTGCTGCTCTTGTGGACACAGCAAGGGGAGGCCTTGGCATTCATTTTCAAGCTTTAAATTCAGTTTCAGCCCAATACACAAGAGGAAAATAAAATCTTAAATACTGTGAAAGTTGTGGCAGGATGAAAAGCATTTCTTGCTTTATTCCAGCAACGTTACACGAGTTACTCCAGTTACTGCAGGCTGCTAGACAGACTGCTGTGATCCGTACCACAGAGTGTGGATCTCAGGCATCCCTCCATCTACCACTGGGATACACGGAAGGAACCACCAAAAAGCACAGTAACAGTGAGAGGAGCTTCTGTGAGCAAAGGTTTTAACAGTGAGCAAGCCCTTCTGTTTAAATATAATCCCAACATACTTAGAGCATTTCACCAAAAAAACCAAAAAACTGAGTTACACACTAGAGCTCAGTTCACCATAGCTGAACAGCTTTCTTCAATTACTGTGTCTCTGAGCTATTCATCTTTGAGCAGATAAACATTTTAACTGCAGTAATAATACCTTAAGTACAAATAGGATCCTCTAAGGGAATCCTCTGAAAAGTCTGAATGGCACCAAGAAGCTCATATGACACTAAACCTTCTCTTTGTGACTCTGTGATAAGTTTGAGTAAGTCCACGGAAAGACATCAAGGCAAATTTAGATACCTGCCCTCTTGTATCAGTCATGTCTGCACAGCATGGAGCTGAACAACTGGCTGCTTACAATATCTGTCATTAACTTAAAAATTAAAATGACATTTAAGACAGGGGAAGAAATATTGAAATCCCCTCTGAACATGTGAAATCATTTTAAGTGTCAGGCAGCAGAGATCCATGTTTTTATGATTATGAAGTGGTTATAGGAAAGGCTGGAGGAGTAAGAGACAGCCAGCTGAAAGGTTAACAAGTTTGTCAAATGGCAGCAGAAACAGGGGAAGTTTCTTCATCTTTGCTATGAGAAAAGGAAGTTAGTGGCAGACAAGAAGGTTCTGTTGTTTTCAGTTTCACTGACTGAGGACTAGTAAACAAAACAAAGTAAATAGCCATGGCATTTCCCATATAAAACAGGAATTAGGGCCTCCAAGGCTGTCCTGGGTGTCTGGTCCCAGCCCCCAGCTGAGGGAAAACCCAGCAGAGCAGCTGCAATAAATCCCAGCGCCATACCCACCGAATCACAGTCAGGCTGCATTCATACTGCTAATTAGCAATACCAGGATGAATTTGTTTGCATCAGTTAAAACCTTTGTCAATATAGAACAACTTCAGAGATCAGATAGAACAACCCAAAGGTGGGGAGAAAGGGGGAAGAAAAAAGATCACAAACTTTCTAGAGAACACTGTACCAGTAAGAAAAACCTTCTGCCTACATTATATCCATCACCTTTAATTTTTTTGCTAGAGGAAGCACCAAATTAGATTTTAGAGGTAATTAATCCCTAAAACTTAGGAGTGTGTGCCAAAGAAGGTCTTGGTCTTCTTCCCCAATTTTTTACTCCAGTTAAGTACAGACAACACTGAGATGTCAGCACCACTGAGAGGCAGGCACAAAGCTGTAGTAGAAAAAAACCACAAAAAGAAAATGAAAAGACATTTGTTTGAATCTTTGATTGTAAATGACAATACAGGATCAGAACAGAATTTTCCAAAGAGGTTATAAATCTCCTTCAGTAAGAGATCACAGCAAGAGGCAGCATTTGGCTCATTCTTTGGATATTCTGAAAACATTTTACAAATATCCAGTGTTGATGTAACATGATAATTATTAATTTATACTGCTGTCACACAGAAACAATAACTTTAATAATAAGTGCATTAACAGGCAGGCATATCAGTAACACTTTCTTTTTATTGGCTTAGAACAAGATAAGCACTGAGGTACTTCAGTAACACAAACCCACCATTAAGTCTTCAATACTACTTCTCCCAAAATCAGTACTTTTATTTCAATACTCATGCAAAATGAGCTACAAACACATGCTGTGAACACCTTAACAAGTTCCTACTGCAAAACAAACATGATGTTAATTCTAGTCTAAGCCTTATACACGGCCATCAAGAAAAAAATCCATTTGTTTATGCTGAAGTCAATAATGCACTGAACCTACTAATGATGATCTGCTTTAAAAACACTACACTCTGTTAGAGAAAAAAGCCAAACCAAAGAAAACCACCCATAACCCAGAAAAATCTACTTGTCACAGATTCTCATATCTCAGCAGAAAATTACCTGAAATTTAAAAAAGCAGTTTTAAACTCACTGAACTGAGAAAGCCTACTTCATCTGATACAAACACTGATGCAGTACTTTGGAAATCCCTATTCCAGTTTATCAACATTAGCTCCAGGACAATACACAAATAAAGCCTTTCATGGATTTCAGTCCAGCTCATATAACCTATTTCATTCCCAATAGATCCCTCTCAACCTCTGTGAATTTCATATCCAGAATCAAAATCCACAGGAAGAGCTGAGCCTGGTTGAGCCTGTGGAGCTGCACCTGGCAAACAGGATCCTGTTCCCTGGGAAAAGCAGACCCACTGCAGAACCCTCCCCTAGGGCAGACATGAGCTGCTCTCTCCACCAGAGAGAAGGAGGAACAGCACCAGCTGGGATTTAAACACACATCCACCCACTGTCTGCTTGCCTGTAGACATGCAATTAAGATATTCAGCACTTTGGGGAGGGTTCAAGTTCTCATTTGTGTTCTCTCAGATGGACCAGGAGCAACAGGGCTGACTGGTTACCCAGGCATGAACCAAACAACCAACCTCTACAAGACAACAGCTTTGAGCTCTAACTAAAACCAGCTGCAGACAGAAAACTTAGAGGTCAACTGTTGACCTCACATAGAAATTCTGCAAATTCAGTGAAATTTTCATCAGTGAAGTTAAATCCAAAATTACTTGCAAAGGAAAAATGTATTTTGGTTATGAATTGTGGTTCCCTCTTACCACTGAAAACATTTCTTCAGTACATGATAAAATGACAGCTTTGCATTTCTGATGTTACTACAACCAAAGCCAAAGCCTTTTCTTGAAGCAAGGAACTGTAATGCAGCAAACCAAAACCATCTCTGTACACATATTCCTGAAAGGTCTAGCAATAGGATGGGAAACAAAGAGGATGAACATAATGAACATTCCTTCAATTACTACATTTTGGAAGGATAAGGAACTATCACTGCAAGGGCTTCAAGCTGGATGAAAATCCAACAGCCTTTCATCAACTCTTCCCTCTTCAGCAGATGTACAGTTGCCATCTATCACACAAGTCTGAAAGTGAATGAAAACCACCAAATATTTCTCCTGTTTTTAGAGTTTTCTGAAACCATTCAATTTAACAACAAACTTCTTGTTGTGACAGCAAGTTCTTAAAAGAATTTACAAACAAGTCAGTCTCTCTTAAGGCTGGGGAAAAAAAAGAAATATAATTTTCAACTTCAATTTGTTTTACTATAATCCACACTAAAGAGAACAGCTTTTAGGGTGCATTAGTCATCAGTATAAACCTTACTCTGCTTAAATAGTGAGCAGAATTTCCACACTTTCTCCTTCTCTAGCTCACTTTATTCCTTGGCAGAGAAAAATCCAGGGGTGTAACTATGAAACACTATAAAATTACTCACACATACTCTATTTGCCACCACCCACTGTTCTGGAAGAGCACACAAAACCTAAGCGTTGACAACAGGAACCAGTGGTTGACATTATTGTGATATCATGTGCTATAAATGTAGAAAAACAAAAGCATCAGAGAGTACTTTGTACCTGAGGTACAAGAGGCTGCTTAATCCCAGAGTAACAGTCAGGCCACCTCAGACACATTGATGACAGGTTTCTGTGAAAAATGAGTCAGCTGTACACCCTGGGGAAGTTCTCTCTCAATTAAAACAGTATCACAAACAGCCATTATTCTTCAGGTGCTACTGAGCCCGGGTGGTGTTTCACTGAATCACCAGCTCCAACAAAGACTCAGTCACTTTTTTTCAGATAAACAGACAGGATTTTAAGCAAAGGCACAAGACAAATACATGGATTTGAAACTCAGGTAGTCAGGCTTTACTAAATCAAAAACCTTTGGTGGGAATACAATGAGAGGCTCTCGTCCTCTCTGAGAGGTCCAAATCTACTCCGATGCTGTGGATGCAGGTGAAGGCTGCAGCACCCAGAGCTCCAGGGCTGATGGAAGTGCAGCCCAAGCACTGCTGCTCAGCTTGGACACTGCAGCCTTCACCCTGACAGAGCCCACAGCGAGGCAGTGACCTGTGTCACTGTTCCTGGTAATGTAGCACCTTCTGAGACTTGAGAAGCAGAGTGGTGAGAATTCAGAAGCCACACCTAATGACAATACAAATACAAACAATAAGAAAAGAGGATACAGAAAGCAGGGGGGGAGAGAAGTGTGATGTTTTAGCTAAGGAATGACATTTTAAGAGGATGATGTACCAAATTGCTAGAATGGAATCAGCTGTCAAGTTAAAGCATGAAGTCATCATCAGTAAGGGGTATGAGATTACAACATTTCAGCAAATCTGAGTACTAATCTTCCCACCACCTTGCACCTATTTTCCTCCTTCACGCCTGTATATTACATCAGCACTATGTGGTAGGTCTCTGCTTACACAGGCAATGCTGAAATGAAGGGGAAAAAAAAAAAGTAGAAAAAGCCTAAAGGAAAACTTATGGAAGCAAAATACGGATGCAAAACAACGGCACATTCTTAATAAGATGAAGAAGAAAGAGAAAAAAAATTGCAGAAGTATAGCCTATGGCACAAGTTAGTGTGCAGAGTCTATGAACAGTAAGTAACTTTGAAAAACAGTTTTCTTCAACACACAACTGAGACTTACCAGCACAAAAAGAATACAAACATGCTATAAATTAGCTTCTTTTAAAAAACTTTACAGTCACCTTTTCTGTAGCTCCAAGTTTTAAGGACATAAGGATATGACACAGGGAACTGCCATATTTATAAGCCACTGAAATGATGTGACTGTCAGATACATCTGCTTTGTGGCCACTTCAGGGCAAGCAAGGCAAATTTCTTATTCTTACAGCTCAGAGGTAACTATTCCTCAGTGAAACTGGTGTGTCATTACTGGTCCAATATCAGACAGTTCCCTGATACATCATTCAGCCATCAGCATTTCAAGTTCAAGCTTCTTAGCTCAAATAAATAGAATACCAAATATTTACAGAATTTCACATAGGACTGTAGGATTTAGCCCAAATTTGAATTGAAGGACTTTTCACATTTGGATCAGAATGAAAAAGAATGCTTAGGAAGCAAGCTCATCTGCATGTTTTTTAATTGTGGAGGAAAAAATAATTTAAAATTATAAAAGAACTGCAATAGTTTTCATGTTAGAGCCCTTTTGTAATGTCTTTGTATTAAAATAAATTATTCCCAAATAAGAAGCTCTAAGTTGGTTTCTCTTTAGTTTTTAATTGGAAACAAAGTTTTTATCACTAATCAGAAATCTATGAACTCAATGATGAAAGCTGCATGACAGATAAAAGATAGGTAAAAATAGGTTTGAGAGGAAAAAAATAAAAAATACCACAGAGAAGTTGTTTTAAATGAAAAAAGAAACAGAAATTGCCAAAACAGCTTAGTCAAATAAACAAAGCCCAGACCAAACTATTAAACAGCAATTCAACAGCAGCAGGAATGATTCACATATATCAAATAAATTTTGTGTCCCCTTGTCCACCTGTAGCCACCTCATATTCAAGTGCATTCTCATAAGCCTTAATTTGATTATCTCTTCTCCAAACTCCTCATATCATGAAATTATGTCACATATTATATATGCAAGGGATAATTCGTTGACATTTCCTAATAGAAGCAATGACTTTAGAATTTCTAACACTTACTAGCCAAAATTACTCCAAAACTTCCACTGGCATACCAGTTAATACTGTTTCAAAACCAATTACTACACACCAGCAGTTGAAAATGCTACAAAGCTTATTAACTACCTTTTTTTTTTTTTTTTAAACACAAACAAATTTTACCTAGGAGTACCTCAGGAGAGCAGAAAGGCAAAGACAGGAGGACATGATTCAGACATCCAGTCCTGGATTTACAGTGCTTGTTGACCACATCACTGCTCTTTGTCTCCCACTCTGCTGAAGTTACTGCTCTGGGCAGAGCTGGTAAACAGGATCATGTGAGTGCACTGCAACCCACAACAGAAAAGCCCAGCTGCTGAATTTGCTCATGGTGCCATCACTGGCAGCTCCAGGGAACCTGGACTGGGGAGAACTCACAGGAACAGAGGCCTGCAAAGTTTAAGCTTGTCCACATGCTCAGCACTGCTGTAGTGGGTTAACCCTTGGCTGGCTGCCAGGTGCCCAATGACCTGCTCTCTCTCCTCCTACTTAACTGGGGGAGATGAAAAGAAGAAAAAGCTCATGGATCAAGATAAACAGGGAGGTCACTCACCAATTACACTCATGAGAAAAACCTACTTGGCTTGGGAAAACTAATTTACTGGCAATTAAAAATAGTATAGGTCAGCCCATAACACTTGGGTTTTGCTGGTCCTTAATCCTGATACTCTTCCCATGTTCCAGCACGGGATCCCTCCACAGGGATACAGTCCTTCACAAACTGTTCCAGCAGGGGCCTTTCCCACAAGCTGCTGTTCCTACCAGAAAACCTGCTCCTGGTGTGGGCTCCTGTTCCAGGGCCATGGTTTGTGCCATGGAGGAGCCTGCTTCAGCACAGGTTCTCCAGGAGCTGCAGGTGGATCTCTGCTCCCTCCATGGACCTCCACGGGCTGCAGGGACACAGCTGCTTCACCACGGCCTTCTCCAGAGCTGCCAATGACTCCCTGCTCTGGTGCTTGAACACATCCTCCTGCTCCTCCACTGGCCTTGGGGTCTGCAGAGTTAATTCCCACTATATTTTTATCTCTCTCCTCTCTCACAACTGCTGCACTGTGGATTTTACCATATCTTAACTATCTTATCTCAGAGGTGTCACCAGCTTCGCTGGTGAGCTCAGCTTTGGCCCAGGATGGGCCTGTTTTGGAGCAAGCTCTGTCTGGCTGTGTTCAACCCAGGGGCAGACCCTGGCCACCCTCTGCAGCCCCAGCAACCAAAACATTGCCAGGAAACCCAGTACAGTGGCCAGACAGAAACTCTGCCATTAAGTTAACACTTAATCTCAAGATGCAGAGCATATAAAAACCCAAGTTATAAATGTCAGTCTTCAATGCTTTAGTGCATTATCTCTCGATCCCCCTCTGCCCCTGAAATATCAAGCCTACCAGAAATTCCATTTATTTCCAAGAAAAGCCTCATTAGGCTATTCTATCCAATGCCAAGATCATAAATCTGGGATAAAAGACTACTGATGTTCCACACAATTCTATAAATAACACTTTAGTCTAAATTGGAAGAGCACTTTGGAGCAAAGCTCCACATCATCTCTATTTACTGCTCTCCACTTTGTGCTGGGAAGAGACTTGGAAGTATGCAAAGCTGGATTCCTTCCAGGTTCAACTATCTGGGAGATGCACTCCTACCTCCAAGTTATGTTCTACCCAAGGTTTGATCTAGCCTGGAAAAAACTGCTGAAATACAGAGGAATGCTGATCTCCCAGCTTTCCTCTGTCCATCTCTGCCTGCAGTGCCTCACTCCCTGTCAGCATGGACACAGTTCATGAGCCACTGCTATGTTAAATGCCCAGCCCAGCTGTCTTTTGATTTGCCTAAGTATATTTGCTCTTTCCTCCTTTTAGAGCTTATCTGCACTATTTATAGAATGGCTTTACATTCTTATTAGTTGCCAGACAATGATTTTTAATACATGTTCCATCACTACAAATACTCCTCTGCAAAGCTTTACACATTATGTAAAACAGGCAATTATCACTGCACAGATTAGAAGGTCATTCCAATGCCTATAAACTAAATAGTAGTGGGAATTGGAGTCTGTGTAGCTTATTTTCTTTTTCATCTATAGATTTGGCAAGCTCCAGACTAGCATTCATCCCACGTATTTCAAAACCTAGCCAGAGTACTAATTCACTGCACAGAATTGACAAAACCATATCTTTGATTTGTGCAATGTGTGATCCACACTACAGTCTGTGAACACAACATTTTCTTTTACCCAGTGATGTGACATGGTGGCTTCAAGACTTCATGCAGCTGCAGCATAGATGGGGAAATTTTTCAGAACATTTTAAAAGTCTTTTCAACGTACAGCTGGCATCAGAAAAAGGAAAGGATTAGTCAGGTTTTTTCTTTATAGAAGGAGAAAAATTAGGACACAGAGCAATGGTGCAGCCATTTATACATCACACAGCAAAGTGCAATGCCTGAAATCAGCAGCAGATTGCACACTGGGGAGCCCTGGAAGCATCCCAGGAACACCCAACACTTGAAAGTGATGAAGAATTGTTCCACCAATGCAAACAATGTGACTCTAAATGAAACAGAAAATATTTCTCTAGGAGAGATCACAGCATATTCAAGTTACCAAAGTCCCTTCATTAGCACAAACAGTATTTCCTTTTCTATCAGCAAGAGGAAGTCTCAGATCAAGGCAACTTCTCACATTCCACTTGAGACCTGTGAACTGCATTATAACCATGTCCTTCAGACTCCTGCTATTTCCCACTCAGAAATGAGGTTTAGCAACAAAAGCTTCACTTCCATTCTAACTGTGACAGGAATCAGTAAACCAAAATTATTAATTTAAACTTTGAAGGATTTATTTGTAAAAAGGAAGCCTGAAACTCAGCCTTAACCTCTGTAAGATACTTCTGACTAAGTGGAGACAAAAAAGGGCTTGAAGAGTGCCCTGTAGTCAAAATATTTTGCGGGAAAAGTTAGCACATGGCAATATGGTGAAACTTGCCTGTTCACACTCATGTTCCTCTCCAAATGCTTACATATTAATCTTGCTTGGTATATTAAGTACATCCAAAAGAAAAACGTCTCATCTAAAAATAAGGAAAAGAAAAAACAACCAATTTCCTCTTCAGTTTCCAGGGAATAAAAATATTTTCCAGTCAATAAATGCAGAAAGTTTTGTGCAATCTAATTTGCCCACAAAATTTACAGGACTTTTCTATTTTCTTTTGAAAAAATAATAGGCAGAGAGGTTACATTTGAACACTCCATGTTCAGATAGAACTAGTACCTGCAGTGGTGCAAGGAAAGGAAGGTGCAGACATCACTTATGCCACTACAACATGAATGCTAAGAAAAAGACATTTGATTTTTAGATCCTTTAACAGAAACCTATTTTGCAATGATGAATTAAAGAACAGAGAAATAAAGAGACTTTTTTTCCTAGTATTCCACTTAAATTTCATTATTATCTGCATTAGACTATAGCAGACCTGTGGTTAATGTGCCATAGGAGTGGAGCATCCAGATTGTGATAATGTTCAGAAAGCACAACAGTGCCAGACAAACAATTACTGTTAAACAAAGAAAAAACAACACACCAAACAAACAACAAAACCCACTAGCACATGCAAAGTGAGAAGGGAGGGAAAAATATCAACGGCAGTTTTCACTCCCCAAGGATGTACGGTTTTGACTGTGTGAATCAGGGTGATACCTGGCTTAAAACTACAAAACCCCTGAGGTCTTCAGAACACCCCGAGTCTAAAGGAACAGGTCAATCCTATCTTGCAGAGTTATTGCTCTGACCACCAATTCCATGTGCAGTGTGCACTCAAGCTGTTCCCAGTAGCAGCAGAGGACACCACTGCTGGCTTGAAGGTATCAGGCACACAAGAGTATCCCAAGTCCACAAGCTGAATATCCATGAGCTTCTCCATGTGGCCACAATCTGCTCACAGGAGCTGTGGCCAGTCAGCCCAGACTCATTTTACACCAAAGCCCACTTGCACACATGGAGCCCTTGTGGCAGGTCCCAAGATTTATACCCCAGCTTGGGGTGCAGAGTTAAGGGACCATGAGACCTGACACAGGGGTCGTGCTCTTCTCCTGGAGAGAACAGTGTGTAATCATGTGCCTGCACACATCTATTTCCTTTTATTGGTTTGTGTTGACATGTAATAATGGTACAGAAAATAACAGTAGGGGAAAAAACCTGCATCACCTGGGACATAAAGCAGAAGGGAGCAGAATCTGTTCCTTGAGGAAATTATTTTCACCAAGGACCTGCCCCCTCCAGGTACTGCTAAAAATGCTTTGTTAGCTGCTTTATTAGCAAGGAGACAGCAGCAGTCTTGGGCCTCTGTGTACTTATTTTCCCATTTCCACCAAGAATTTAATTAACTGACATTAATTACATTTTCTGTTTGATCTGGAAATTCAGTTCAAATTAACATTTTTATGGATAGTTTAATACTAATGCTGACAGATAACTTCCTTTAAAAGAAACTGCTTGGACTTGCAACCAGAAGGACAAAATAGTGGAAGCTAATCCATGGAAAAAGCAGTATATTTATTTGCTGTTAGACAGGATTAACTAAAAAAAAAATAAAAGATAAAAATTGCTTTGATAGTTGATTGGAGAAGTCTAGATGTTTTCCTTACATCCTATACTGAAAGATCTAGAAGTTCAACAGGACGAAAATACTTTGAAGAAGCCAGATAAGATGTCCAGGGAAGCTGTGAATGTCAATATACACCAAAGCACTTTCTAAGCCACCCAACTGCTATAATTACCTGTTGCAGAAAATGTCCAGCTGGGACCCTGTCACTTTGAAATATTCACCACATTCTAAGTTATTGAAAACTAACAAGCAAACATATTAGCATTTATCTCTGCACCACTGCTTAATCCTACCCACTGCAATTTAACAATAAAACTGTCACCTTTTCAAGGTTTTTGTACCAGCTTCCCAATTAATAAAGATGGACACCAACATTGATGATTAACACTGAATTCCAAATTCCATAAACATGAAGATAAAATACTGAAACCTTAAGAACTTAACACATTAGAACAAATTAGATGATCCCTCATTGCTTCAAGTGTGCACATCGTAACAGCACAAGTTTTTCTTCAGGAAAAGAAATATACTTGCTTGTGTAAAATAACATCAGCATTACCCTTTGACAGTCAACAAGAAAAAAGTTCTGTATGCTTGAAAACAGCATATGCACAACTGCCATCCCACCAAAATGAAGATCAGGAAAATATGTTCACCTGAGTGATGAAAATGCAAGACTGAGGATAAGGTTTGTTTTTCTAGATCCTTCAGGCACAGCTTCCCGGCCTTTTCCCAAAGTCTCCAAACCAAAACTAGAATGTCTTAGTTGTAAAATTCCCACACTATAGAAGCACAAGAGCCAGTAGAGAAGGAAGGCACAGGATACAAAACAGCTTTTGGCCATGTCCAGAGATCCAGGCTTGAGATCTTGGCTCTACTGCAAACACAGTGGACAAACGCCTCAGGCAACACAGAATCTTTGTCTCAGCTGGAGCATCACTGAAAACAGAAAGCCAAATATACTCATCCTACCAGCTCAAGCTCAAAACCATGTAACTCATTAATCTTCCCAAATGTTAATCAAAAACTTGAATGAATCATTAATTGTCCTCTTCATTCAAGGAACCCAACAAACCCACCTTGTTTTGAGTTGGTCTTTTCACCCAGCTGCCAGGTGCCTCCTGCTGCAGTGAAACCAGGACAGGGTTTGGAGATCCCCACACACAGCAAGTCAGATCAGCTTCAGTGATGCCAAAACAGCTGTGCTGATGCACACAGAACTGAATTTCCGTCCCATCTAGCAAAAACATCACTGCAAACCTGTTGTGTTCTTCCCTATTACACTACAGCACCATTCCCTACTCTTCCTTCTTGTTCAAGCCTACTTGTATAGGAATATTCTATGTTAAGCTCCCACATTTCCCACGTGCTACAAATAAGAACCCTAAAATTGTATTTCAGGATTACTGAGAATATTACAGTTGACAGTTCATAGGTTTAGGGTCACACCTTCCCAAAAATAACCCCAAGACATACTAGAATAACAAATCACAGTAGGAAGCTGGGGATGAGCTGCCTTTGCTGGGCTTACCTGCTTGTAAATTAGCTCATTTCAGGTAACTAACATTACTGCAGAAGGAGAAAACAAGCAAGTGCTTCTTTTCTCTGTAGTTCCTCAACAGCTAAATGAATTCTAGCTGTGTGTACTAATTTTGTTATGCCACAGACCAATTCCCAAGATACAACATCTACAGACTTTGTTTAATGATGCTACCTACCTAATAACCAAATACACAGACACTAAAGTAAGCCATTAACAGCTACATATGGTGAAGCAGCACCAGGACCTTTCTTAATCACTGCAGCTGGCATCACACAAAGGAGAAGAATAAAATTTCAAATGAAGTAAAAAGGCAATAAAATGTCAGGATAAGAAATTCAGTAGAAAAGCCATGATGTGTAACCCATGAAAGTTACTATTATTTAAGGTGAGACATAGCAAATGCCAGCCAGGGAAATAGAGTATATTAGGTAAAAACACTCTGGATACACACTGTGTGTCCAGCTGTGCAGTGACCCAACTGTGTTATTACTTGCTTGTGTCTGTATCATCCTGAGGTGAATTCCTCTCACTGCAGCAGAAGGAAATCCCACCAGCCTTTCCCATTAGCCTCAGCCAGCAGTACCACTGAAGGAAGGCTGTCCCCATGGATTCACTCACATCCCAATGCTGGCTCCTCCTTGGAGCTCACAAACTCCTCTGTGGAACTGCACCAGCAGTGGATTAGTTAAATTAGCAGGTGGATTAGTTACACTAATCAAGGTTACAGTAGCTCAACAAGAATGAGAAGTGCAGTGTCCCTCTCCAAACCACTGCATGGCTACACAAACCCGGGTGAAGCACTGGGGATCTGAACTGGGATGGAGAGGCCAAGTGAGCAGCAGAGGCAAGGCAGGAGGAGTCATTTCTGCCAGCATTAATTATTTGTGAAACCACAGCTGAAACTTCAGCACAAATAATGTCAGAACTGTTGAAATACAGTTAAATTCTGTCACACTGCTGGAAACTTTGCCACAGTAAATTGTGAATTGAAGCTATGTACCTGTACTGATGAGCTGCAGACTATAATACATTTTCTTGGCTCCTGTGGGCAGAATTTCATATTTAATGACAAAAAAAAAAAATTAACTGCCTGCTTGCAGCTCACAGAAGAGCTCATTAATTTTTATTAACTTGGTTCTTCTGGCCAGTCTCCTTTAAAAAATGAAGTAATTCAAGGACAGGTATGCAAGTCTAGAGAAACCTTTACTTCTAATCCAGTATTTATCAGTAAAAATACTCAACCTGGATTATAACAGTATTATGAAATAAAATAAGAAATTCAGGTAACTCTGGAACTTGCCTCCCATAAGAGGCAAAACTCTGAGTCTTCCTTGAAAAGATGCTACAACAAACAGAAAAATCAAGGGATTTAAGAAGTTTCCCATATTTCAGTAGATGCCTCAATGGAATGCATTTGATTTGAGTACACTTTTCCTCTACTATCACCAAAGGTAAAGAGAAAACACCACAACTACTCGATGTGGGACCTTTATTTTGTTTTCTCTATCTTGCAACTAATCAACATAGTCCATGCCCACAGAAACAAACCAAACAAACACTGCTTATTTCTTGTCAAGTCTACGTGTGAAATACAAGGTACCACCACAGTACTGTCTGCACTGAATCCAGGCAGTCACTTCCAAGAATCATTTATTGCTGGAAAATTTAAACACAGTTATCCTTGGCTGGCCCAACATTTACACACTTCATAGGCCCAAACAGTGCAGTGACCAAACATATGCCTCCTCTTTCATTCTTAAAGAAAACAGTATCAAACTGAAGTTTTCTCTCAGATTTCTCTCTCTCTCTCACACTGAAATACTGCATTCCTTTTTAATTCTGTGATTTCAACTTAGTTGTCCCATCTGCTAGAAGTTTTTGGTACAACATCTCTTTTTATATCCTAACATCAAGGTGATGTTGCCAATTAAGTTCTGCTGTAGCCATCTGTAGGAGGAAGAAGGGAGGAAAGAAGTAAACATGAGTATTTCTTCAGTAATTTTATACAACCTGGATTTCAACCAAGATTTTAGTGATGGCAAAGAAGAAAATAATTAGTAGATTTATACTCTATATGGAGTTCTCTAGGACAAGTAACATTTGAACTATTTTTTAAAATTCAGAAAGGTTTCCGATCTCATAAAATGTTTGGCTTCAAATCACAACGCTTGTCAAGAGAATTTTATATTGCCATGATTTATTATTTTATTCAAAGCAGACTTTCAATTTCATAAATAAAATAATGGCAACCTCTTAAATTTCTTTACAACTTCATGTTCACCTCCAGACTTACAGGGCATGTAAAGTGTTACTCCTCTAACAATAAATGACTGGTGGCAATTTTTCCCTCTATCGAATCTGGTATTATCTAAACATGGTAAGGGTCTGGAGTTTCCCAAAAACTAAACCCATAAAAACCAAACAACAAACTCTACACACTCAGCTTCACTGCAATTGGAAGACTATGCAAAACAATTATAGGACTTTTTTTCCCCTAAAAATATTGAATAATTCAATGTTTAAACAGCACAAGATTAAAAAAAGTATGGAAATGTGAGACATTATAAATCAAAACCTCCTGTTTAGCTCACTTCATGTATTCACTAAGCACGACTCACAGGCCTACTGAAGGATTTTCTGATGTCAGCCTCAGCAGCCAAAAACTGAAGACAAAACCAGAACCACAGATCTTGCACTGGGAGACAAGATGGACACTCATGCTCACACTGCCTGAGTGTTTGTGGGATTTAGTCTTGCAAACCACTTATTTATCAAACTCTTATGATACAGAAAATTAAATTCAATTTAACCTGTGGCATAGGTCACAGCCACAATGAAAACAAACTGGTCCATAAAAAAATAAAATTAGACTCCACAAGTCTGTCAGGCTCTTCAGCTACCCCATTAAATCCACATTTCAACTCATGAAGCATTAGTAATGGGGTTCTTTTAAATGGCATTCTGCACGAATTTCTTCTACAGGGATTGAATTTTCATCTCCACAGTAACTGTGCTTACTGCAGACCTTATAACAAGCTTCTGATATTGAATGATGGATGCAAAAAAACACTCTCTTGGCTCTTAACTGTGCTTCTAAGCCTCAGTCTGAAAATAAATCTTGGGAAAATTGCAAGGCAGTGGAATCCTTTCCCCCCCAACCTTATGCACTGTTTATAAAAACAGTTACTTGGTTAGGACCTTCAGTGGTAAAGAAGTTTTTAACTTGATACTACATATGAAATGTGCTATTAATACACTGTGCTTCTTTGTAACATTTACCTCCCAATAAATCATATTCTAATGAAAACACTTTTTAAAGGGAAAGAGGAGGATGGACCTGAGGAGTGGGATTTACAATCTTTACACTTCAGTAACAGCAATTTGAAAGCACTTTGGTAAACACTTCACACATCATCCCCCATGACTCAATGGATTCACCTCACATTCACAGTAGGCTTCCTAGCAACTCTTTCTTTACCAGTCCATTTTTCCATTTACTGAGAACAATACTGAGAATGAGTCATTTCTGCAGAATACAGCCCTTCACGTACACCAGATGCTTAATGTTGCACTCTGCGAAGAAAAAAAACCCTAATGTCTACTCAAATTACTGTATTGATCACCAAAACCTGTCAGCATTTTGCATCTTTTGTAAATGTTTACTTTGGAATACATTTGAATGTTTTTTGAAGTTAAGATCTTAATACTGCTCGGCAAAATGCATCACCAGGTTCTGTAAGAGCTAACACCTAATTAGCTCAGTTAGTAGCAGCTTGAGAATACCTCCCAAACAATGACCAAAATTAATGTCTTTCACTAAGGGAGTAAAACAAACAGGAAAAAAAACCTGAAAGCTTTAGAACTGAGAAAGAGCATTTCCTCATGTTTTTCAAAGCTTTCCCTTTCAATTCCATTGAATATGTTCTTATAAATAAGTATTTTTATGGGTTTTGGTGTTACATTTTTTAAGCAGTTCTTACAGTAGTTCTATAAAAATCCTGCCTGACTAGTGAGGTACGTGCAGAACAGACAAGCAGGGCTCCTGTCCCTTCGTCCATCTCTGGAAGCAGCAGAAATCAAAAATGAACAGTGAACAGTGCTGAAGTCAAGTAATGTACTGGGATGAAACTATACAACTCTTGGGGGGATGTTCAACCAATCACTGAAAAATCTAAGGAAATAATTAGGAAGCTTACCTTTTTTTCTTTCAGAATAAGAGGGTAACAGCTGAGCCCAGTTCTACCTTCACTCCTTTTGTTTACTTACAGAGGTGTTTCATTACCTGACTTGTTACAATTAGAGCAGCCTGATGTTATTTGGTGTGAAATAAAGGTACTTGCCTACAGCCACACATTACACGTAAGGGCAGAACAGAAAAATGACACAGTAACAGGCAGATGCTGTAAATCCTAAATTATTCACAACCTATTCAATACATAATAAACCAGTCCTGGCAAATTAATTCTAGTAAGAAAAGAACGAAATTTTTAAGTTATCCCTACAAATTATTTAGTTCCTCTACAAACCAAATATTTAGCAGTTGCAAATAATTAAGATGTAAAAGACAAAAGAAGTGTTTAATCAGTTCCTCATCAGATGTGTGCCAGATACCACAAAAGATGGCACTACTTTACCAAAGAAAAAACAAATGCTCAACACACTGAAGTACACAAGAACAGCATTTAACATCAATTGAATTCAAACAATCGTTGATTATTTCAAGTAGTTTTTCATGCACTTGCAAGAGGCATTTTGGATTTTGAAGTTAGTTTTAATCTAGAAATAAACTAATTGTAAAACCTAGCCAGGAGTGCAGCTGTATACTTCTAGTCTCTCATTTTCATAAGCACTAAAGAAGCCTGGTTTTGGTCTTATTCTCATTAAGAGCCTAAAAACTATTTTGATGGGATTACACACAATATGACTGCTATTTTGACATCCTGAGCTCTCCTGACAAAAAAATGTTTTATTACAAAAAAAAAAAAAAAAAAAAAAAAAGAAGAAAATCTTCAGTGTAACAGTAACAGTTACAGATGCTGACAAACTCAGTTTTCAGCATCATAAACGTCACTGGGATTCTCTTTGGGAAAGCGACAGTTCCAAAAACGATAATAATTAGGCTTAATATAGTTCTAAGCCAAATTATGGCAGCTGTTCATGCCACAACAAAGAGCATTTTTAAGTATCAAGAATGCAATTTAACTACAACCAAACTCCCAAAATATTTCTGATTCACAGCAAGTTACTGAGAACACTGAGTATATCCCAGAGCTGCTCTTACCTTTCCTGGCAGCATCTGTTCTCCGTCTTGCTGGCGACACCAGATCCTTTACAATCTGTAGCACTTGAATCATTGCTCCTTAGCAAGATCAAAGGAATAAGGTGCTCCTCTAAAATTCCAACAGGTTTCATTACTACACCTTATTACATGGCTGTCTTCAGTATGCTCAAGCAAAACTGCTGCAGGAAGAACTCATCTACCTTCCCAGCAAGATTTCTGCCTGACGACTCTATAGGCTGGGGTGATGGATTTAAAGTGACTTCAGCACAAGCAGACAAAAAACTGCAAGCAGTCCTAAATGTATTTCTAGAGAACATTTTAGAATTGTTTACTGCAGAGAACACATACTGATTTCTCTACATAAAGTTGAAAGGAAACGTTCACAAAGTAGCTAAAAGGAAAAAAAAAAACCTTGAAACGAGTGCGACAGATGCAGCGAGCTCCCCTAGGCTCAGTAACTAACAAGTGTGGCTGCATCCTCTTTTCAAGTCAGTCTCAGTTCATGAAATTTCACGTAACGCTTAAAGAAAGACTCCGGTGCAGTGCAGAGCCAGCGTCAGACCCACCAACAGAACTAAAATTAAACCCAGCCTGCAAAAACTCCATCAGGCACAAGCAAGCTCCTGCTAAAGACATTTATTGGGCTCCTCTTCTCCCCCCTCTAACAGAAACCTCTGACACCCTCGTACGTGACAGGAATCCTCACACACCGGGAGGCACGCTGCAAATCCTGGGAGGATTTCAGGCATTCTTTCACCCACCACCAGAGGCCCAGAGAACTATTTCAGCAAAGGTATTGGCATTACTTGTGTCACGTAATTTTAGGCAGACAGACTGCTGTATGTGCCCCACAACATTTTTAATGACATTTGGAAAATGTACAAAGGCCCTTCAGAAGTGCCTTTTGTCAAAGCCTCTGCAGAGCTATCCCAAAAAAAAAAAAAAAATCCCGAGGAATCATGTTTTATGTGATCACTTTAAATAACTGTCAGACCTGAAGAGGCTCTGAGAACACTTCAGAAAACTGAATTCCTATGCAGCACTGCGAGGCCTCGCACACAGAGAGATCAATTTAGGAAGCCAACTACATGTTCTGAAAATCGTAACATGAAAACAAACCACAGGCCACATTCTCTGGCCTTTAGACCTTCTGTTCCCATTGCTTAAGTGTTAGATGGGGAGGAGAAGAGGTCATCTCTTTCCATTTTTCCATTTCCAGCTGCTCATCACAAGCGTTTCAGATTTTAAGATTTACTGGCATATTTATCCATGTCCATGTCAGTCTCTTGAATCACAGAGAGCACAGGAACAACAAACTATGTCTGTTATGTCAGTCTCATTCACAGCCTGGCCACTAATCTCTGCCAGAAGGAAGAGCAACCCAAAGTTCTACCCTATTTGGTTAGTTAAAACAAAAGAAAAGTAAAATCCTTCTCCCTGCCAGGCTGTCCGATTTCTTCTCCCACTCTGCAATCATTCAAGTGTCCACCCAAGAGAAAGCTTGAAGAAACATTCTTCAGTGTTTCAATTTTACATTCTTCAATGTTCTTCAATGTTACAGACAGAATCCTCAGCTTTCATATATAAAGAATAATTTCTAACTCCTGGACATGAAGTTAAATTCCAGGTTTAAGAACAATGACTTTATACCTAGAGAGGTCTGGAGAAGATCACTACAAGCAGACTCTTCCAGAATAAGTATAATTTCAGAACATTTAAGTAAGATGTAAAATGTAGGGTTGTGCAGTAAGGTTTACCTGAAGGTCTGTTATTTAATAATCCAGGGCTCAAAATTGCTGTTGGAAGAATTTTTTCCACAATTATCTCATCACGAGGTGTTTGTTCTTTATTTAGTTGGGTAATCAAACAACTTTTCTTCACGTCAAAAGATATAAAACCAAATGTATATCATTACTTACAACTATATTACATCACAAATTTTTTTAGAAAAACTGACTTCTAACTTCATGGTGTACAAAACACAACTATTACAGAACTACTAAACTTTTGATCATCCTTATATTAACATTTTATGGATAGAAGGAGAAAGGAAGAAAAAAGATATTAAGGTTGAATAAAATGTTCAGTAATAACATCCACTTAGCCTTCCAAAGCAAGCATACACCTTGCAGATCCTACAGTTCATTTTTACATTAACTTGATTATCTCATTGCTACAGCAATGTTCTCAAGTGCTGGAACAAGGAGAGATGGTGGACTGACAGAGATTAACAGTTGGGAAGGGGCAGCAGAGGAAGAAAGAACTAGAAGGCATGACTTGCACCTACTTTTGTGAAAAATTATTTTAAAAGGAAGAAATTAAGCACTTCAGCACCTATTCCCAACTGCAAAAAGAAGTCATTCCTTTTTCTTCCAAACTGTCCCTTACCCTGCTGGCACAGGTCCCTGTCCTCCCTTTTAAAGGGAGACACACAAGAACTTCAGGACTGGAAGTCATTTTACATCACACCTGCCTTCCTCAATGTGGAACAGTTTCCAAAGTTGGTATGCACAGCAGTTTCCCTCTCTTCCTTATTGTGACAATTGGCATGTAGAAAAAAATTGAAAAAACTCACAAAGCCTTAAAATAATTTAGGAAAATGTAAACAACATTCCATATGCAATGTAAAGAAAATGATGCAAGTCTGAAGCAGGCATGATAAATAAGAAATTTCAACAAATCACTGAAACTTTGAATAATTACACAGTAAGCTTGGTGGCTGTTATTTGTGTTTCCTCAAATCAATTTACACCAAGACAGCAACACTAAACCTGCTTTCCTATAGAGGCAATACCAAAAAGACTTCTAGAAATAAACCACACTAAATTGTATCATTTCATCTGTTACTTGTGAGTCAGAACTTGGTTATAGTTCACTCTTTTCTTTGACTGATACTGAACTAACTGATACTTCCACACAATCTGTCACTACAACTGCCACCTCCCAGACCACACATCCTGATAAAGCACCCACTGTGGGCAAGGATACACCAGATGGAAGTTCACAGCAATTCTGACACAGATACACAAGGTGAACCACCAAGAAACCATGTCATAAATTTAGTGTAACAATTTCAGTAGATTCTGTTTGAGAAAAGAAGTATTGCTACATATTCAGAGCATAGACCACCAATCTCTGCCAAGCATTTTTCCTCTTCAACAGAGAGTTTGCTAAGCAATATGTGCTTGATGATGTTCTTGGATTTTGCTTTTCTTCCTTGACTTCAAAATTGCAGGGAATACAGAAATCATGCACATGTTAACAACATGATGAAATATACATTTGTATTGGAAGGAACAGTTAGCCAAGATGGGATTTTATGGATCAATGTGTACAGCCCTTGATCTCTCCCAAGCATAATAAAAAAATGACCTGCATCCTGATTAGTCAGCTATCATAATTCAGAATAAAAATGCTTCCGTTAACGTAATTATAATTAACTGATCTTTGGATGCAGTTCTTTTTCATGAAGCATATTGTCAGGAGGTAACACATTTACAGCACAAATGATGCTGCAGAAGGATGGCTCAGTGGGTACTTGTCAAAGGTATTTGACAGGGGGTAGGGAAGATCAGACTTTAAGTCTGAGGAAGACTTAATATTTTCTCTTTCACTCTCTTCTTCTAATCTGTAATGTTTATATATTCACAGCATTCTGTCTAGGCTATTAAAAACCACCAAGAACCCACAGGGTTTTCCCAGACAGCACTGCAGCTACCCAAAAAGCGCCTGCTTGTTTGTCCTCGTTTACAGAAAGATGTACAAGCTACTAACAGAGAAAAACCCAACCCACTGCAATGGCTCGAGGGCTTTCATTCATAGGAACAGCAGCCCTGCACACATTAGAGTTGAGATGCAAATTACTGTCACTGTTCTTTTCCATCTCTTATCAACCTGAATTGTCTAGAATTCAGATATTCTGCATATTGATTACTCCCAACATCTCTGCAGAAACCTGTGCAGGTCTGATTTCATCATCCTCTCCTGAGTTCCCCAAAGCCAGAATTGTGTCCTTTTCCCTACCTGCTAGACTCCACACTTGGTTAAAATGCCAAGCTTTCAGTCCTGACCCCCCAGGGAAAGGAGAGCACATAACAAAATGTCCAGGAAGGTCCTAGCCCAGGGCAGTTGTGCCACTGACAGCAGGATCAAGCCTCAAGTCTTTTAGAAAGCAAATAAAGACACAAAACACTTCTGGTGACGCTGGCTCTGCAATAGAGCAAAGTCTGACGTTACAGGCAGCAGAAGAGGATTTACAAGGGAGCAGGGTTCATTTGCTCTTTGGACCCTCCTCTCTAGGCTGTAACACCCAGAAGGTGTTTCAGCACCCTACAGTCAGCAGGGCTGTGGGCAGGGCTGTCTGGAACAGGGGCTGTAAAAACTCCAGCACCATCTAAAGTGAGGGCACCTGCTCTTGATGACCCATTGGAATGTTTGCTTTAAAAGCTGAAGTTTCAGGAACCACACATGGCACAACTGCTTCATTGTCCCTCCCATCTTAGCAAAGAGACTCAGAAAATTATTTTCCCATCAGGAACCACTCTCTCATATGCGGGGTAAAAGTTTTCAAGAATAGATTAAAGGATTAAGGAAATACAAGTCAAATAACAGGGAAAAGAGTCTTTAAATCTCAAATAAAAGTATATCATAAGTATATTATTGCATAGTCCCTTCACAAAAAAAAATAAACCACCCGTTTATTTCTTGCAAAAACAATGAATTCACATAAAGTCTATCCAGCAGCTAAGGCACACACCTTAACTATCTCCACTATCCCCAGAAACATTTTGTTTTATGATACTCCTGTCAGTTCCTGTCTTCAAATTATTATCTCGAAACAATAAGGCATTGAGCTCTAAGACAGGCAATATATTGTAATAAAAATTATTACTAGAGCTGCCATGAAGTAGGTTATCTATTGTTTCTCACTAATATTTTGAATTAATTTTCCAATTTCTGAACTGAAGCCAACAGCTTTTACTAAATTTTCAATAATCTATCATAGTTGGACAAGAAGTCTAGAGTTCCAAATCAATAACTAACTGTCCCCATAAAGCTCTGAAACTTTAAATTCTTAATCTTTATTATTTTCTACAGATCGTTCTTTGAAGCAAGAAAGAGGCAAAAAGAAGAAAACCTAATGCCCTCAAGAATTCCTATGTGAAATTCTGATAGCCTTTCTTGTAAAAATGTTTGCACCAGTGACACAACTCCATTTATTATTCAGGACATAGTTTTTCAAAAATGACTGCTTTTGGGTATGCATTTTGCAAAGCATCCAGAAAAATAAATAAACATCCTCACAGTCTTCTCAATGGCCCTTCAGAGTCAGTAACTATTAATCCAACAGAATTTGCATCCACTTAGGAATATTTTTTTCTTCATTTCTAGCAGGTTTGCTCCCAATTTTAAAGCACGAAACTATGGCTGCAGATCTAGGAGCCTTATTTAGAAGGCATCTTCTAAAGAAGAGAAAGTAGCTTGATCTAAAGACTGGAAAAGTAATAATTTCAAGAGAAAGCCTTTTTTTTTTAAAGTCTGTTTTTCTTTACACTCTAAACATACAAGAAAGCTGTTCATTAAATTCAGATAATGGAAAACTTCAATAAATGGTCAATGGAAGTAATTCTACCTTTTCCAGGAAAAAAATCCTATAAACCTGAAACAGAAAAACAAATGCTGTAACTGGGGAAAAAAGTGAAGACAGAAAAACACAGGGCCACATTCTGCAGAGCTTAGAGCACACAGTGAAGGAAAACTACACATTGCACAACTCCATCCCTGCTCAGTGCTCTCGCTGTCACCCTTCTTGCACAGTTTTCACCCCTTCAGCTCTTGCTACAACACATTCTGCACGTGGCTCTGGACTCTAACAAGACAGACAGTGAGTCTCCCAGAGAGCCACAATGAAGCCCAGGGAACTGCCTGTGTAAACCACTTTTATCACCCTGATAGCAGACACCAGACACTAATGGAGATCAGTATCAGAAGTTTGTGCTCATGTAAGTCTTGATGCGCTCTTCAAAAAAAAAAACTACAAAAAGGAAAAAACATGTATAGATGTACAATTTATTTTTTCTTCCCAATAAATGTGTTTTATACCTGTCACCTCCATGACCAAAGGTTATTGCTTCTTCTTTGCTCCTATATTTTCTGTAGAACTGTAGGTTTAGACATACAAGTGTGTCTAAACTGCACCATTTAGCAACAGTTCAAAAGGTTCCAAAAGCTCTAAGATATTTAACCCATAAAGACCTGGCAAAAGAAAATAGCTCAGGCTGCAGTGCAGAATTCCTTAAACACAGGGGTACTCATGTCTTTTGGGTCTATTAGGATTTTTCAAGCAAGCTACAAAGCATTATGAAAATGACTAAGAATAGAATCACAGATTCTTATTGTGAATCGTCAAATTAATTCAATTTCTTTCTCTTCACACTCACACCATGCCTTTCAAAGGCCAAATGGTCACTTTATAAGGCTCAAGAAAAGGTCAAAAAAGCAACAACAAAGCAAATGGAATTCCACCACCACTCCCCACACCCCCAAAAAAACGTTGTCTGTAAGCAGTCCTTTTTAAATGATTGATAAAATAATGTTTGGTGGGTTTTTTTTTTTTTTAAACAGGAGGAAGAAAGAAGATGGTGGCACAAGATCTCATCTCAGTGAATGCACACACCCCACAGGATTTCTCAGTCTTCCTCATATTAGATAGCAAGTTTTCATATAGCTTTAGCTGCAAATGAAAATTTTTCTGAGAAGAAAAAAGTCCCATACTAGAAGTCTGAAAAAGAAATCAGACATTAATGAAGTTGTAATTACAATAGCAAAAACTGTTTGAAATATATTCCCCAATAATATGCAGCATTTCAAACAGAATATGCAGCAATTTTACACTGCCTGGATTTGGGCCATGGCTGTAGTGCTAATCAACAAATTTAACTTAAGCTAAAGGATATCATTAAATGTTCTGTCAAACCTAAGCACAAAGAAAGAAGCCACACTAGTCATTAAAGACTTTTTTTGGATTTGCTATATTAAACAAAAATCAAAACTTTACTATCTTACATGTGCTAATACTGAAGTCAAAGTACATTCATTAGTTTAATCAGCCATAGACTGATAAATGTGAATGTGTGTTCAATTCAAAGAAAGAAGAAAAATAAAAACTTTGCTTTTAATTTAAACCCTTACTTGGCTTCCTTTTGAAGAGGATATAAATGAGACTAATAATCTTGTACCTCCCTGAGGCAAAGAAAAACTAGAAAACTCTATGCACTGTTATTTGTTAGCATGATTAAATCCTCCACTGCATGTACATTTCTAGGCTGATATTTAATCCAAGTAATAAAATGCAGCTGTAGAGAGGCAGGAAGAACATCAAACCTTATTAGTCCACTGCAAAATACACATTACTTTTATTAAGCCCATGTATTTGCAGCCATAGTTTGTGCAGCAAATAGTACACAGTGTGGCTTTCTGTCTCTGCAAGAAAACTCAAAACTTCTAAAACAAGTTTTTGAATACTCTGTAATAGGCTAATCTAACGCTTGAAGTGGCATCTAATCCCGCAAAAGCAACCTACCTCAGCAATAAAAAAACTGTTACAAAGACACATTCAAAGGAAGAAAAAGTTCAACATTTCAAAAGTAGCCAATGGAAATCACGCCAAAGGTCACACAGAGCAGAAGGGAACCACCCTCCTTTGAAAGGAAGCATACCTGGGTCTGTTTGCTTCCTGCACTCGTGTTCTAATGGGACACACCATTATTACCTGTTCACTTTCAGACCTCTGCCTCCTGCTCTCCTTCTATGTTCACTCAGAATGCAGTCTTTCAAAGCAGATTGTAACTAATGTGTTTTAAAAATCCAAGCTTAGCACTTGAATGTGACAATCATGTTAACTGTGACTACTTGCATGCCCCCACTGTTGAACAGTTCTCCTATTCCCTCATCAATGAAAAAATGGTAGAAACACTTGGGCATCTGAGACTTCTTTAGTCAGCTTCACCTTAAGACAATCCATTTATCCAAATGAAAAATGTCTTACCTACTTATTCCGTGAACAAGAACACAGGAACCTACTAACACTGTCCCAGTTTTGGCAGATGGAAAACTGTAGTGCATTTACTGTTCTCTACGTTCTCTGCAGCTGTAGAGAATTTAAAATCATGCCAAGTTTCAGCCAACAACTGCCATGGTCCAGACAAGAAGGGTCATCACTACCCAGTATTACATTCAGGCACTGCAACCTAGCATTTTAACTCCCACTGGCACTACACCAGTGCTAGAGGAACAGAAGTTCCCCATTCCCCCTTGCAGGGATTTATCCTTGTTAAATTTCACTGAATAACATCCAGGTAACCTGGCCTTGCTACATCATCCACTGAATATACAGTGTTAAACAAAAACACAAATTGTGTTAGTTCTTCTACATGGATGTTCCACTTAATGATTGATTGCATTAACAAGAGGGGGAAAAACACTCAAGAGCCTTACAGTGAGTTTCACATAAATATTATTTCTTTTAGTTTGTTTTAATGCACAAGGAATAAATAAATATTGAAATGTCACTAAAAGTGACTCATTAGCCTTTGCTCTAAAAAGAAAACTTTCCTACCACATACTTAGAGCAAAACATACAAATATTTTTGTCACTGCTTCTGAATAGAAAAGGGAGGTGGGAGACAGGAAAGGAAATGAGAAGAAAAAAAGCAAAATTGACACTTTTCAATTCGTACCTCATCTTTTTACAGCAAGCAACAGACCAATTTTTTTTCTCTCCTGCTCTCCAAGACCATGATATCCTTCAAACATTCTTACAGTAATTTGATGCAACTGGGGAAGAGAGGAAGCTAAAAGCTTGTCTAGTTTTTGCAGCCAGATATAAAATAATATGAGCTGTAACTGCACTGAAGCTCCCAAGGCAAGGAGGGTCTGCAGAGCAGCCTGACCACAAGCATGGCTGTAGCACAGCATCACTCCACAAACTCAGAGCTGCAGCCCACAAGTGTCACCTCCAAAGCTAAATTTGGGGGACAGCAGGAAATGAAGGTTATACCATTGTACTGTCTGAACAACTCAGACACAGTAGCACCACAAAATAAAACTCCTCATATAATGCTGTATAAAATTCTACTACAAAGGAAAAAAGAGAAGGAAAAAGCTTTCTATTGAATGCAACAGAACATTCTGGTGAGAGACTTACTTCCCTATGTCCCTAAAAATTCTGGCAGGTCTGACTTGTGCTCAAAAGAGTTCTGAGTAAGGCTTTCAGCACTCCACCACAGAATTAGGCAGGTTTTCAAAGAGCTTTTCAAGGCTAAAACAGAAAGACTGCATTCAGGAATCCTCTCCTATGGCAAACCACAGTGCTTTATTAAAACAAAGTGCCCTTATACATTAGGGATCTGTTAGATTAATGACTGCCCTGGCCAAAAGCACTGAGGTTCTACAGCATGTTGGTATACCTTCCATTCTGGAGACCATTATGTCACACAAAATAAAACTGAGGGAAAAAAAAGGAAGAGAAGAAAGAAAACAACACATATGCCAGCTTCCCAAACCAGAAGAACTTGGGAGTTCTACACAGATTTGTGCTTGCTTCAGAAATTTTGAGCAGGATAGGAACAGGTTTACCAATAGCCTTGAAAAAATTCCAGTGTTATCTTGACAGTCTCCCATATAACTTTAGGAATTAAAATACCTTAATTATAGGGGAGAGGGTCCTTTGCAATGAGAGCTTAAACAAGCCTTATAATCCGCTGATTGATAGGATATCAATCCTATCACTTAAGTGCAGCTGCTTTGTTACCACAAACATCTGCAATCCTTGTAAATAGGGAAAGGATAACAGGCTGGATAGTTTAAGTAAAGAAAAGATCTTAAACAAATATGGAGCCAATAATCTCACTATGTTACTTACATAACCCCACTTCTGGCAACAACCCCAAATATTTTCCAACTGTGTTACAAATCAAAGAAGTCGTTTCCTATCAGTAGCTGGGTAAAGTATGTCAAAATAGTTTTTCTTGAAACACAGTCAATTTAGCTTAAAGTAACCACATATCTTTTAAATCAGGTGCTTTGTTTCTTGAATATGAACATTAATAACAACATGAGACTGCAGCTCAATTATTTTTCATAGCTGTGATAAAGTTACGCCACTGAGCAGCAGTACTTCACATTTCCTGCACAGTGCTGCATATTATTCAATCATTTGTATGGAAAGTGAGAATCAACATGACTCACGACAGGCAAGGAAAGTCCTGTGAACACCTCATTTAACACTTGGGAAAGTTCTTCTTCAGTCCATTTCTAACCCTTCATCCCATTCAGCTGTTTTGTGAATTCTCCAATTCAACAGGAAATAACACCACCATTAGGAAGCTTAAAACTGCAGCCTCTAAAAGTCCTCCTGCAGTAACTGCAACATTGTTCTGTGACTATGCAGTGCCTTATGCAGAGAAAGGGGTGCCCACAGTTGCTTTTCATCTGTATTTTAGTTGGGAATTCCTGCATCCTTCCCCCTTTGGAATGCACTTGAATACCACCCTCAATTTATCACAGGATGAATAGGATCCCAGAAATATGAATTGCTTACATAGTGGCAGATACTTGATACTCACTCCAGAGAACAAGGTTACAGTGTTCTTGTGCTACTCACTCCTTCTGCTGCAGGAGCACCAAAGACCCAGGATAAAGGCATCATTGTGCAATGTTCTATATAAAGGAGCACAGAGAGAGGTCCAAAGACTAGGATTTAAATTAAAAACGATGTAATGGGAGAATATTATCATGCCAAAGGCATGTACTCCTGTGTATGCCAATTAGTCATAATAATTCAGCACTCCTTACTGGCCATCAATCAAAACAGAGGCAGACAAATGTTAGAAGATTATTCTCCTTTATTTATAATTTTTACTATCTCTAATGTAGGTATATAATTTTACATTGTAAAGCAAAAATAATTACATAAAATATATATCACAACTAAAACATGTAATGAATGTTTAAATATACATAAATTACTATCATAACCATCTTTATATCATCCTTGTTGTTTCAGAGACACACAGAGCTAAGGTATCATAAAGTAAATAATTTGTAAACAATCCAACCTTAATTTCCAGTACAAACATGGCAGAATAAATGTGAAGTGCAACTATCTAAAAAGGACACATTTGGGGAACAGTGTGTATATGAAAACACTGGAACTCCAACATTATGATGGCATTAATGATGGTAATTTTCCTGCCACAGCTCTCCTGTCAGCTCAAAACTAACAATAGTTTCCTGCCAGTGTCAACATTTTGGTTTACAAACAGAAATTACATCTCTTTAAAAGGAGGTGTCATGTTGCACTAATTTATTTAGAGAAGCCCCATCAACCTACCAGGAAAAAACCCAAATGAAAGAAGATAGATTTGAAATTCCCTTTATAGAAAATAAATTTAAAAATAAATACAACACCTTTTAAAAGATGTTCAGTCAATGTATCTGAAATGTATGCAAAGGGTTTTATAAATTTAACTTTACTATACATTGATTATTTACATTAAACAGTAAATATTTTACAGTAAGTCTTTGTCAGAAAAGCCCTATAAATGTGACATTACTGAACTGAACCTACCACCTGCAAACACAGCTTCTGGAGGTGATTAATACATTTTTTGGTAACTGCAACCTCCTGCAAAGATACAGCTTCATTTCAGACTATGGAGATTGAAGACTTACTTTGTTGAAGTAAATACGTGACAAAATAAAAGTCAAAAACTGATAATCTGCCTCTTTGACCTAAAAATAAATTTTAAGTGCAAAGAAAGCAACGACTTACCAGCCGTAACAATCCTAAAATGTGACCAAAAACAAAGGAAGGATTACGAAAACAAATTTTTAAAATAACTTTAAATCTGTTTAAATACAGACAAATTTCAAAAAGCTTTTGTGTTCTGATTTATTTCAATAGCTGTACTATGAGAAAAAAAAATCCACAAGGTCTAAGAAGCTGCATCATTACGTCAATTGAATAAATAAAAATCCAATATAATAAAATGCAAATATTAAAACAACAAGTAAGTTTCCCATGTGATACACCAGTTTTGTGCACAGTATTTGGGTTTATATTTTATTGCTACTCATGCACCCTGTGTATTCAGAGGAGCAGTTTAATTACAGTATTGGTGAGAAACTGGGTCATGCAAGATCTGATTAGCCCTCTGGAGATGCCTCTCCTTGCTTAGCATAGAGGAAGCCCAAGATTACCACATTCCTGAACAACTTAAGCTACAGTTCCCTGCACACTTCCAGCGAGGCAAAACCAGCATTTACCAGAATCTCAGCCCCAGATCATTGATCCCCACCCCTGCAGCGTTCCCTGCAGGGCAGCAGTGCACCCCTGGCTGCAGCCACCTAGGCAAGAGCTTAGGGAGCCCCCCCAGTTCCAGTCAGCCTCATGAATGCTCCTGTAACAAGGAAGAATGCAGGAATTCAGGCAGGCAAAGGACACCAACCCACTACTGGCAGGGGCAACATCTTAAAGAGGTCATGAAATTTTAAGACCCTGAGTTCAGCCTTGGCTCCTGCAGCCCAAACCTTTCTAATGAAACTTCATTCAAAACATGGTTGTTGAGACCACACAGGTTCCTGTAACTCATTAATTCTGATCTCTGAATCTGTATTTTGAGTCAGAAAATTATCTCCAGTCCAGTTGCTCACAGTCTCACCAGGTACAAGCTACACTATAAAGAGGAGATAGAGCAGCAAGCAGCAGTACCCTAAAAAAAGAGATCTGAAAAGTTAACACAACACAGAAGAGCAAGAGTGAAGCAAGACCGAGTGACAAATTCTCGTACTACAAGATTGCAGAGGCAAACAACAACATGTCTTTTTCATGCTTCAACACCCCACTACAAAAAAGTTAATAGGGTACTACTACTGATGCAAATTCTCATGTGTCACTACAGTTACAGTGAATTCCCTTGACAGCTAATAAAAGAAGAGGAAAAATTAAATAAACACTGATATTATCAATGAAGCAATTTTAGGGGACACTAATATACAGTAGTTCACTAGTTAAAAGTCTTGTGGGTTTCCTTCTTTTTCCCATAGCTGAGTTGCAGGGTGGTTACTATTATTTAACTCCTAAAAATTTTTATTAATATTTCACAAGTCTTCAAAGTCACCTTTTACAAATCTGCATTATGGCTCTGTCCCCCATATCCAACAATTCTTTATTATTCACAGCTTCAGTTTTTCAAAGAGAATTACTATTTCAAGTTTTAGGAAAGATAACCCAGGACACACAATAGCTTCTTCTCTGTTTCTCAAGTCACAGTATTTATGAAGATTAGAAGACAACTGTGCTGTGAAATCACAACAATTGTGAAAACACTAACTATAGCTTCAAATTTGCATTTTATGACTTGGCTTCCAGGGTTCATACTTCAAAACTAAAACAAAAGTCTAGCATGTAACATAATAATCTGACATCCTTTAACTATTCATTATTACATAGTGTTAAAGAATTTTAGTTTATTTGTAAGCTCTCCTTCCCAGCACGCAGTTGTCTCAATGAATCAGAACCTAGACTTTTTCCTTCCTTTCATTCAATCTCAGCTCATTGCAAAGAAGTGATGACTACAGAGCCTCTTCCACCAAATAATTCAGTTTTTAAATCATTTGCAACACTTTACCCACACTACATAAAACGTGCAGCCACCTACACTTAGGTAAAACAAACAAAAAATCTATTTCCCAGTATTTTGTTTATGAACTGTTTGACTTGGTCCTCAGTTCACTACGGATTCATTCTGACACACCAGGAGGGGAGACTGAGGGGTGAGGGGGAAAAATGAGCCAGCTTTAACTCACAGACTTTCCTTAGGACAGGGAGCTCTAGAGATACCCAGAACACTTTCCTCAGCTGCAAGCACAGAAATAATCATGTGTAGAATGGTTTGGGTTGGAAGTGACCTTGAGATCATCCAGTTCCTATGCCCTGCCATGGACAGGGACACCTTCCACTTGCCCAGGCTGCTCCAAGCCTCATCCAGCCTGGCCTAGAAGGAGTCACTACAGCACTGCATCTTGACCTGGCTGACCTAAAATGTCAAGGCTGACCTTAATATTTGTTTTAGTTCCCGAGTTCACTGTTCATGAACACGGACATTGACAGCCAAAACTATTTCTTTACATACACTATGAGAACACAGAAGAAAAGAAACAAAATCTATGATTTCAGAAATCCCAAAACCACAAGGTTCCTCTGTGAACACAGACTAGAAAGCCAGAGCTGTAATGAGAGGTCAAGGTATGGAACCAACCATGAAACAGAAGCAGCCTTTAATCACACCACTGTGGACTTGATTTGAACTGGTGAGGCAAAAACTGCCCCCATCATTACCAGGCCACACCAAGCATTTGCAGAATGTAAGATTACACTGCACAGCACCTCTCAAAATGTGTTCTCTCACACAAAATGTGTTCCTACCCTCAGTCAAACAGAAAGAAATGAATTGATGGGAGTGAAGCACAAAGAAGGTGATCTTCCCAAATGCATGCAGCATTAAGTTTTTAGTGTGTTAGAAATAAAACTAGAAGCAGAAAGACAAAGTCAGGAAAGAAATATTCTGTATTATAAATTGGCACTGCATCTTACGCATTTAAGGGGAAAAAATGAAGATGTCAGCAGCTTGTTGCAATAGCGTGCACTAGCCTTAAGTTTCATTATACCAGCTCAAATAATTTCACTGTACTGACCTTTCCTCAAAGGAGAAAAGAGCAGGAAAATCCCCAACAATAAAGAGCAAAGTTTATAACACTAAGAATTTATCATGACGCTACACATTTTCTGGCCACTAAACACCTGGAGAAAATGTAGATTAAATCAACTCTTTCTGTGGTGGGACATTCTAGGCAAGTTGCATCAACCAGGATTTCTCTGACAAGTTATCTTTAAATACAAAACAAATCAATAATCAACTTCACTTAGCTACACTTGATACTATTACAAACCCTTTAAGGATCTGACCTCAGTGTACTGTAAGGCATACAATGGAAAAGCACAATTTCAAATCCAAATCTGTCTTACCCTTATTTATGAAAACAGACATTTACAAAGCTGTTCCACAGAAATAAAAGCCTTAACAGGGACTGCCTCAGTTTAAACAGATTTTCTGTATTGTCCAACAACAAACTACCACCATGAATGATGAACTCTGCAATTCTGTCAATGCTCTTCCCCAATACAAGGAAAGATCCAGTACAACAGGATCCAAAGCAGGCACTTACACACCTGGTAACTATTAAACAAGTTAAACAAAAAGCCAGCACTCTCATTCACTTTCAAAAAAAAAAAATTAAGTGATCACTGGCTTAAAAATAAGCATGTGTGTGCTTCATAAGTACTCAGATTTACTTCTACAAGGCATTTAAATAAAATAATAAGCTTTGTGTAACAAATTTTATATGGTAAACAACAAATATTATATGGTAAAAATTACTTCATCTAGTAAATAAAGTTGGCAAAATGCCAAACAGATATGATCTGCCTGTGAATAAATTTAGGACAGATATTAGAAAAAGGATTTAATTATTTTAGGACTTAGCACCTAGCACAGCCCTTCACAAAGAGCAACATATATATATATATTGAATCAAGTACATCACAAGAAAATACCAAGTAGGATTCAATCATGTAGCCTGCACATAACAGCATTCTGGAGTTTTTAGTGGCCTTCTGATGGCTGAGATTACCTCATTTTAGACAGATTTTTTGTGTGAGTGACACTAGGTGATGCACAATTTAGGAATACTAGAGACTCCCACCATTTTTAATACACCTAGCTCTTCTAGGTGCCCACAGATTTTGTGAATAAGCACACATATACAGAACTGTGCAAATAAATGCAGCTTCATAAGATATGGTACTTCCTCATTGACTGAGGTATTTAGGAAAGAAGAGCATAAACTGAGGGCTCTGACTATAGTTCAGGTTTCTCTCAAGTAAACCATAAACCAAGAAATTCAACATCAGCCAAACAGAAAACATCTAATCTTCTCCAAACCATATTTTTAAAGAGTGGCACTTTGTGTTGTGCCCTTGAAGCCCATCATAAGCACAGGCTCCAACATCCACCCTACCACAAGAATGTGGCACCCTGCATTGAAGAACATCATTACTGACCACCACAAAAAGTACTGCAAAATGTTATCTTGCATTTGAATAAGGGTCTTCATTCTTCCTAATGAACAGCTGAACCCTCCAGGCTGGAATCAGCTCAAAATCTGACCAAAAACCAAGAGTGTTTTGCTCTAGCACTGTCTGTGTGTGCTGTACCCAAACCAGCATCACCACAGCAGCACCCTGGGAGTCACACTTAACACAGCAACTGAGAGCCAGTTATTTGTTATGTGGAAGACTGAACATAAGGCAATGAAAAACATGAAAAGCTCTATAAATGATGATTCACATACAGTGTTTGACAAATCAGGATGTTTGAATAACTGCCTGGAAAATTGTCCTCTATGCAATACAGCAAATATTTTACATATCATAAAGTAAACAAGTGTGAATAGCAATATGAAAGAAAATAGAAATAAATCTCTATAAAAACTAAAACAGTTCTACCTACACCAGCATGAACCCTACAGTTCAGAAACTCTTCTGAGCTTTTTTTTGGTGTAATTTTTCCTCTGCTGCATTTAGCAAGCATTTCCTTCATCATTCTTTTTTATTTCCAGATGTCAAGAGCAATCATTTTTCATTTAGTTTGACAAGAAATTTAACCAACAATTTTCTTTACTCATTTCCTCCCAGAAACTCAAATGGTCTTATTTTACTGAGAAAGGATATAATTATCCTATGAACAAGATGCTTTTCCTTCAGCACAGAAAGTACAGTTGTGTTGAAGCTGAGCTACATTACAAATATAGTTCCTGTGCAAATGAAGTTTTATCCTTATTTCTATATGAGACAAGGCCAAGTAACATTGCTGACAGAAGCTGCATGAAGAAGTCTCACATCTGCAAAACTTATGAGACCTTCAAATACTCAAAAGAGTTCATGAAAAGAGGTTATCTTACCCATCAGATACGACCTAAAGCAAAACTTCCGGTGGCTTTCATCTGTTTTTTTCCACCATAACAGACATTAAGTCACAGTTTTCTGTGGCTCAGATCATTTCAATACATGCCAGAATTCCTCTGGGATCAAACATCTATACTGGAATTTGAGCAGCGTATTTATTTTTTTTCCTATAAAATGAAGCACGTTCATTTTATGTTGGATTTTTACCAGTTATTTTAATTTACTAGGCAGTCACAAATTTTAGAATTCTTAGCAAACCCAAGGCATTTTCCCCTCAGAGTTACATGTTTTATTTATAATGAATAAAACAAACATCATCTTGTTACAGAACTCAACTTCTTGAAAACGAGACCAGACTACAGAGAAGTCCTACACAGCACACATTGATCAAAACTTTGCAGATTAAAAATGGCATCTGCCAACTCTCACGTTTATTTGGTTATTTTTACAGGACTGAAGACACAAAACTCAGTATGAATATTTTCAAGGAATAACCACCTCCCAAAAGCTACTACAGAAGTTCAGTTCTTCTAAACTACAACCTAAGAGTTTCTTTTTTTCTGAAAGAAAGAAATCTACTTACTCATGACTGGAAACTTCTTTGTATATAATCCAAGACAGGTCTTGAAGCAAGGTATTTTGTTGGAGAAGGTTTCTCAGAGGTATACATGTCCTGAAGATGGGAGGAAAATAAAAATACAAATAATTTTTTCAGCTTCAAATCACTAGAATATATGTTTACATATAAACTGTCTTTCCTACTCTCTCCTCTTTGTTAAAAAAAAAAAAAAATAAAGGAAAACAGAGATCTGTTTGTTATGACTGGGGACCTTTACTGCTTATGGATATATTTGGCTGTTTATGGACTCAAAACGTGCACCTTCCTCTAACAATCACATTACAAACTTGTGTATGTACTAAAAAAAAAGTGCTATAAAAATATAACGTTTGTTATCTCTTGGGAGCAGTTAAAAAGTTAAAAGTGCAAGACTACAACACAGATATAGTAACTGAAAATTCCTAAGTGGTATTTTCCTTCAGCAACCTCAGCTGGCAAAACAATGTAGAAAGCCCCACTTTTTAAAACACAAGAAAGGCAATTAAGATTACTAAACAAGCACAGGTTGGCACTGACATCAAACATTTCCTTCTCAGAAACAAAACCTGAAAAAGCCACCATTCCTAGCAACTACAAACCTACAGTTTCATCAATTCCTCATTGATTTCAAAAAAACATACCCAAGTAGGGCAGATATGGATTCACTAACAATAAGCCTGGCCCTCCCTGAAGCCAAATATAGAGGACTTAATCTCCAACAATGACAGCACAGCAAGTACATTTTGAAAAATTTATTATATAATCTCCCTCCTGCTGCTAAAAGCAAGTTTATCCAAGTCTGACAGAACAGTTAAACGAAAGAAACTTCACTCACAGCTGAGATGAAAAGAAGAAATCCAACATATCTACTAAGCTATACAGAGTTTTCTTCTAATACCTGCACAAATGGAGACTATCTGTAAATTAAGGAATATTATGTGATATATTTCCTTTTTTCAAAACAAATTAGAATCTGCTGAACCTCACCACCTGTGCTAATCCAGCAAGATATCTTGTGCTGACTCAGATTTCAAGTCTCAACTCTCCTGATCTCTTCATGCTCAAAAAAAAAAAAAAAGTAAAATGCAAAAAGACATAAGAGATTTAACTTTTCCTACATTATGACTTCACATAACATTTACAGATCTACAGGGCATAACAAAGTACATGGAACTACCACAGGACATCACAAGAAGTTTCCTTTATCAACTGCTAAAACAATTTTTAAAAAAATAAAATAAACATCAAAGCCACACACACCACGAAAAAAAAGAAATCCAGCTGCCAAAAAGAAGGCTTTGGTAAAGCTGCAGACTGAAATTTACAACCAACCTTTTTGCACTGAAAAAGTAACACAGGGAAGAGACTGATTAGGGCAAGAAAGCAGCTGAAAAACTCCACACAGAAACATTCCAAGTAAGCAGACAGGAACACAAAGCCATGAGATGCTACATCAGTGCAGAACAGTTTGAACTGCAGGCCCTGTCACCTTTCCATGAACGTCTGCTAAATTAAATATTTAAGCACACGCAGCCCAATCAAAAATGAAGCGTCTGTTAAAACATATCATTAGAACTGCAGCCTTGTCAGCTTCCTCTTGATTACTGGTGTCAAAATTAGCAAATATAACTCCCATGACATTTAATTATTTACTGGGCTAATATCACCTCTTATGTTAAGAGCATCAAATGGATCAGACAACCCTCAAACCAGGTCCAAAGCACTTTTGACCAGTTTCACACTACCTTGGGGCCCTTCTTGAATCTTATGCAGAATCAACTGGAAGACCACTGTCTCCCATTCAAGTTGATTTTCTAAAGGCATTATCTCACCTTAGTTTTGCAAATATGAACTAACAATACTTTGCCTCTGAGCCATCGTGTTACATGACATTTTATTGTGTGTACGTACAGGAAAAGGCTGTTCATTAGGAAAAAACAAAACAGCAGCTCTGAAAACCACTTAAGGCTAATAATAGCTTAATTATGCACCCTCATTGCTTATAAAAATCTTGTCACGTAACACTGAGGAAATGAGATGGGGATGACACAGAAGCTCTGTTCTACCTGAACGTGTGAAAAGTGAAGGCTCCAGTGCACCAGAGCGACCTGACCTCCGACTCCCAGCCACAAAGTGCTGCTCCTGTCCTGCCTTCAGTGCCTAAATATTTTGTTTAGCTATTGATAGCATCTGTTTAGCACACAATGCAGACCTCTGGTAAATTCAGCTGTTTTTCTCTGAAATAACACTACGTGTGTGTTTTATATAATTTCCCTTGTAAATAACTTTTCTTAAAGGAAGTTTTTTCTTTCTGTAATTTTGAGTACAGCAACAGCAAGCAGTGTTGAAAGTCAACACTACCAAATAGCAGACAGTCCCTGTTTTCCATTTCATTGCAACAGCAACACCTTTACCTAGGGATGTGTGTTAGAAACTAAACTGTTTTCACTTTGCTTTCTCAGCCAACCTGATTTATTTCAATGCCTGCAGTATTCTCTCATGTACAGAAATACTACCAACTACTACAAAACAGAAATAAAGACTATTACTTGTTCAGTGTCTTTCTGGAAGACACCATCTTGGAAAAGCTTTTAATTCAAAGCAGTGCCTGATACTCTTTCCGCTTTCCCTTGCAATCAACAAAGCTATAATAAAAACAAAAAATAAAAAACCAAACCACCAACCCACCCACACATACCTTTGATCTTTGTCTTTTCCTCAAGAGCTAACCCTTGCATTCCACCTCATGTTTCCTCTAGTGACACACATCTACTCTCTCACTCCTGGGAGTACCACCTCCAGTAGCTGTGAAACTACTGGCACTTCAGCTGAGATTTGACAGGAGTACCTGCAGTGAGCGAAGTTCTTTGCAACTTCAAATTCACACACACTCATAATACGTTCAATTACCTGTCTCCATAGCTGGTGCCAGGTCTCTTTTTTACCCAATACTCTGTCTCAGGATAATTAGCAGGAGCCAGATTGCAAGCAAATGAAAGCATATTGTACTTCTATGACTCTACCCAGAGAAGAGATTTTCCTTTAAGCTGGCAATTAAAGATTCAGGTCTAGCCTGTGTGTGTTACTGTAGGATCTGTTTAAGTTAGATACTAAGGAGTTAACATTAAGAATTTATACCCCCAGTTACCAAGAACCAGGAATCACAGGAGCAGTGTGCAACTGCCCTGCTTAAACACACAAAGACAAAACAGCCTAAAGAGAGCCTGCCTTGCACAGATCAGTATTTTAGTGTCATTTACCGTCTTCTTTAAACCAAACATTATGGCCCCTTACAGAAAACAGACAGATTTCAGAAGCACTGTGTTTTAGAGTTGCACAGATAGCTGGCTGGCAAAACATTAAGTCTGAAATTGGTGGTTTCTGTGCTGTATAATCGGAGGGCAGAGGAACAGCTGGTTAAAAGGCAGTTCTACTAAATACTTATTTTACACTGCATCTCAGCTGAATTAACTTAAAACTTATAATCAGAAAAAAAAAGTTTAAAAGGAGTAAAACTAAGTCACTTCAGAGCACAGTTATTAAAAAGAACATAACAAAAATGCCTAATACAGCACCAAGCCTCTGAGCACCCCAGCTCAATAAAATGCCCAAGACAGCACAAACGCACAATTCACAACAAAGTGCAATTGCTACTGTTTCAGAACCTACACAGAATCACTGACTGGCCACAGATGAGGAAGCACATGGAAGTACAAATGAAACAAGCCCAACGACACACCCTCCTTTGTTCATAGCAGGAATATTTACACTACAAAGCGTTGAGGCAAATCGCCTTTAGTTTCAGGCACTGCTGATTGGCCGCTGCGTTTAATACACACACGCCTGGCAGAGTTGGAGTTTCGACTGTCACACAGCAGCTCTAGATTGCAGGGCACGCAGCAAGCTAAAAAACCATAGAAAACAATTATTTAATATAATTATCCTAAGTGAAATGATCCTCCACAAGATACATTTGTTGTGAACAGGGCAGATGTGGATTTGTTTTTACTCCACTGTAATTCAGTGAAAGCTGAAAAGCAGCTTCCCTCACAGCCAGTTTTCAGTGCAGCTGCCTCCTCCAAGCAGCAAACGGCACAAAGAAAGTTATTCTCGAGCATATGCGAGTGAACAACTGGTACAGGAGTTTGGAGACAGTGACTTATAAGTCACCACTTGACTCTCGTTCAGCTGGCAGCTCAGTGGCTCGGTGGTTTTCTACAAGCAGCCATCCACGCTACAGAAAGCCATCTTGGCACCTGATAATAAGTGGCTCTCTGCTGGCAGTCCCAGCGCAGACTGAGGGCTGGGAGGGGGCCATGGAGACCCAGGGCTGAGCACAGCCTGAGGGACGCCCTCTCTCCCAGCCCACCGCCGCCAGCCTGGCACTTTCCACCACATACCTGAAGTATTACAAAAAGCAGAGGAGGGAGCAGGTACAGAGAGAGCAGCGGTGCCAGAAAGACACATTAAAGGGCTCAGCCTCCCTACAGAAATCCTCCCTACTCCTGACTAGGGCGGCACAGTCGCCTCCCACATGGCCAGAGGAGAGGGGCCTCAAGGAGGCCCCAAGTGTCGGACCTACAGCCGTGACTCCCTCAAGCACACAGCCCCCCAGCCCCGCTCTGACTGCGGCCCCTCACGCCGCCACACATCACTCCAACCTTACAACAGGACCAGGGGCATCTCCACAGGGCTTCCCCCGGGCTCCCCCCGCACTCCCGGCTCCCACGCGGCGCCCCCTCCCCAGCAGAAAGAGCAGGGAGCCTCCAAAAACACACAAACACCCCCCTCCGCTGGGAGTGGAACAGCCCCAGCACCGCAGCACCCTGCGGGAGCCGGCTCCCGCCACTTCCACCTCTCCGGCCTCGCGGGGGGTGCGCCCCCCCCCGGGGGAGGATGGTAGCGCCCGCCTCCCCTCAGCCGGGAGGAACCCGCCCGCTTCAATGGAGGGTCCGGCGCGGCACCTCCACACACACACACGCGGGGCCCTCCGCACCCCCGCAATGGACGGGTCCAGCCGGCCATCCCGGGGCCGCACAATGGCCGGAGCAGAGTCCCAGCTCATCCCTACCTTTGCTCGGCTTCCTCCTCTTCCCGGGGCCTCCCTCCGCCGCCTTCCCCAGCGGCGCGTCCCTGCTCGCTGCCCCGGGACCGGCAGCCTCCGACCAGGAAGTGCCCCGATGTGACACCGCCGCTATGGAAACCCTCCCCGCCCCCGCCCCTCCCACAGGGCTGACCCGCCGCCGCCGCCGCCATCTTGGGCTCGGGACGAGGCGCCTGCCCGGGGCCGGGAGCTGCTGTGGGGACGGAGGTGGGAAAAACACAAAACAGGCCTGGTGCCCTCAGAAACTCCTTGGCTGTGCTGCATGAGCTGCCAAGGCTCGCAGTGTGGACACCCATTCTCGTGTGTCCAGTTCTGGGCTCCAGTATGACACCAAAAATACCGGGATAAATCAAACTCCCAAACTCTTAATTTTATACTGTCGGGGAGTAGGTCTTAATTTATTCCCAGCTGGAGTGCATCGCAGATAACTCCAGCCATATGCACTCCATTTCCAAAACTTTTCACTCACACATTTTCAGCAAACAAATTATTGTTCATTGGTTCTAAATTGTATAACTCTCTTCAGTAATTACTGTTCGATTAGTTATTGGTTTCTTGTTCTAGTGCTAATTAGTCCACATTTTTCAGCCTTTTTATCAATTTTTCCCTGACAGAGTCTACAGTGTTAGGCTGTAATGTCTTTGTTAGTCTTTTCTGGTTACTCCAATTGATTTCCTTGGAGGGCCATGAATTTTGGATCCTTGTTGTCCAGCTTTCCTTTGTTCATTGAAGCTTATCAGGCTTAGTCTAGCAAAATTGAAAGTTTTGGTAATCTAACAGTAAGTCTGTCAAAAGAAACTTAGCAACATGCTGGCTAAAGTGGAAAATTACACTGCTTGAGACTAATACACTGCTTTTGATTAATTAAAACAATACTGTAAAAAAGTTAATTAGGAAAGTGATACAATTTCCAACAATTTCTCCCTTTGGAATTGATTTTAATTATTTCTTTTAAGATTATTTCCACTTAAATCACTGAATATTTGGCAAGACTTATCATGACTGACAGTGCAGCACTGGACGGTAATGAAGCCAGGCAACTGGGATCCCTGTCCTGGGATGTGGGTATTGGCCAAAGGATCAGGAAAACACCAGGAGCTCCCAAGCTCTGGAGGCAACTCTTGTTGATATGAGGGAGAAATACCTTTGCAAGAAGAAGACTTTCCAGTGTGCCAAGACAAGCGGAACACTCAGAAAGTACCTGGTGCCTGAGAGAATTAACTGTGCTGGAGATAATCTTTTCAGATAACAAGCAATTCCCTAATAATCCAGACAGCGTCCAGTGTACACAAAACGTGTTGTCATGTGCCAAGTCATTGGGAGTGTTGGCATGGAAGGAGGGAGAAGAAGAAGTGGGCATTCTGGTTTGGCAGACTCCAGAGACATGAAGAAACTATCTCCGCCCCATTATGGGCCTACATCTCATCCATGGAAAGACTGACGGAGGATTTCTGGAATTTAAGAGAGGCAATTAAAGAGGGCCACCAAAAACTTTTAGAGGAGCTTAAAGAGGAAATGTTCCATGCCCTGCCAGTAGAGACCAGAGTCTCTGCTATTAGGAACAGGCATCCCCCTGCTCGAGAGAGAGGGGACTCTCCACCAGGTGACCTGTGGTTTTACCTGCCTGGAGAAGACATGAGGAGCTGGGAGGGAAAACCCACCTCTGCCCTAGCAGCATGGGTATGTGAGTTGAGAAGAGGAATGACTCCCACAGGAAGCTCTTAGAGGATAAATGCTGCTCCAGTTTCCTGTGGGCAAGCCCCTAGGCACAGCAGAAGGGAGGATGTTATGTCCAAACCTCTCCAGGCCAGGAGGGACAGGGGTCACTCATGTGGCCAGCAGAGCGGGTACAGCTCCCACTGCTCGACGTGTAAGAAGGTCAGGAACCTGGAAAACAAGCAGGATTTAAAAATGGAGATGGATAGAACACAGCTTCACATCATAGTATGGAAGTGGAGAACCTCTCCTGTTCCTCCTGGAGTAGGAGACATCCTAGTCCTGGATGGGGCAGATGATGACCCCAAACTTCCTCTGTGCTTCCCAAGGCTAGAGAGAGGCTTCCCAAATGCTTCCCAGCAGCACAGTTCCCAGCCAGGCCCTTGCCCTCTGCTCTGACTTCCCTCCATGCCCTAGCCAAGGGAAGTAAAGGAAGAGAAAACATTTAATTGTTCCTTCTTTCTGCAAGAGAAGTGATTTTTGCTGTCTTTGGGACAACGCAGCAGGAGAACATCATGACTTTAATGTGAAAGAGCTGGGCACAACTCCAGGGCTACACCTGCAGCCATGTGAGAGGAGAAGAGTCCCTGGTGCCTGTGGGGAACAGAGAGTTCTGAGGGGTACCAGGAGCTCTGAGGTGGCATCCCACATGCTGGATAAGGCACCCAGGTGCCTCTGAGTAACAACTCCAGGCCCTGGAGCTGTACAAAAGGTGCAGAAGAGGGATCAACATTACAACCAGGATTAATAAATTCATCTCATTTTCATTTATTGAACACAGATCAGATGGAACTCAGCACAATTTACAGCAGATCCAGAGTGATTAAATCCTTTATCTATCTCTTCAGGAAGACCACAAGCCATCTTTTTAATAGATGAGAGTCGCCCTGCCCCTTCTTTATTCCCAAAAAAGCTGTTCCAGAACTTCAGTATTGTATAAGCTTAAATGCACTCAGCTGCTATACCACCTGCTGGGTTTGCTTTTGTTTATTTTCCCCAAAATGAAAGTGGTGGGTTTCAGGTGTTACTTCCATCCCATCCCTTGCCTGGTCATGTCATTGCCATTTCCAGGAGCTCTGCAGAACTGATGATTCAGGCAGAGGTTTGCCTGTACACACACAGGAGCATCAGCCCACGTGGAGATGCTGCATTCCATAGGAAGGGCTCTGTTAAAAGCAGGAGTCAGGTGAGACTTGGAGGGTTTGCCCTTTGCTTCACTATTTCTGGCTGCCTAAAGGGCTGTTTTCCTTTTGGTTGGGATTGTTCACTTTGCCCTCAGCCAGTTCCATTGTCCACAGGCTCTGCTGGTTTGTTGAGGTTCAGGTTTCACCCATTCAGGCCTCTCTTCCTGCTTTTGGTAGCTCCTGCCACGGGAATCAGACTTGAATGTGTGCAGTGCTTGCTGCCTGATGAAAGGAGCTATTTCTGTCCCCTCTGTCTGTCAAGACAGATTTTTTTAATTCTCCTTCCTTTTTTCCCAAATTTTCTGTCTCCTCTAGCATTTTCTTGCCTTTTCCCATTCACCTCCTTCTGTCTTATTCTGTTACTTCAATATTCTCTCATGTCTTTTCTCTTTCTCCTTTTATATGTTGATTTAACTTTCAAGATTCTTTTTCTATGAAAACTGCACAAAGAACATTTAATACCCTTACACAGTACAAAACCCCTTTTTTAAAGGTCTCCTTGATACCAAGTAGTTTTTTAGTGAACTGAGAAACATCACAACACCAAAAACGTGTCACTTACCTGTTTGTCCTATGTTATAGAATTTCCCAGAGATCCTTTTCTACATTGAGTACATAGACAGTTACAATTGGCTGTGCACAGCAAATGCAAAACTCAGAAAGCCTGGCTGAAGTAAATGTGTGGCTGTGTCTAAACTGAAGCACAGTATGGGCTTTAAAACATGAATTGGGATATTTGCCTGAACCTGAATTTTAGATTCTTATTAACAGGATTTCATCCTGCTCCCCACAGCGGAAAGCAAAGGGATTTGGTGAAAAAGAGGGAAAAGCTGTAATCAAATCATACAGCTTTCAAATCAAGGAAAAGTAGAACATAAAACAGAGGAAGAAAAAGAGATAAGACAGAAGATTAGGTCTTATTGGCAATGATGCACAACAAAACAAAATGTCAGCTTCATCTTTTGCGTGCCTTATTGTGATTCTCCAGGAGAGTCACTGAAGGATACATTCTTGTAAAGTGCAAATCTGATGTAGAGTTACAGTGAGACAAGGAACCAGGAATCTCATGACAGTATTTATAGAGTCAGCGTTCAGAGTCACTATTAAAGTTTATTATCACTCACTCATAACCACCAGAATGTCAAAAGCAACTCAACAGAAATAGAATCATTTCTTAGATACCAATAAATCTAAAAGCCTCAAAGGGAATAATTTTCATGAAGTCACAAGCAAATGAAAACAAGAGCCTGTAATAAAATGTTTCGATACTGTGTGCTGTGCTAGTGGATCCTGAAAAAGGTGTAATTACTTGTCTAATGTAGCAGAAAAGTTAAATCTTTATGACCTTTTCAATTTGCTGCTGAAACCAGCAGAAAGACAAATGTGAATGACTGATGGAGCAGAAACATATTCACTTCGTTCAGGTAAAGCTCCTTGCGAAAGATCAAAATCATTTTTTTCCAACAATGTGATATTTAGAGTCTTTGCCCAGCTCCGCTTCATGTAGAATTTATGTAGCACAACGTGAAGTGGGGGATGCAAGTTGGGCTTTGCATTTAAACACATTCTTCCCCCTCTGCCTTGAGCCATCTGTGTTCGGTCAGCCTCCTGTTCAGGGTAAAGCAGCGTGAAGGTTTCCTACGAAGCCTTAACTGCAGAAGTAGCTTGCCAGGGAAGTGGAAGTCCTGTCACAGTTATCTTTTCCCTAACTAAGCCCATATGGCAACTGTAGAGTGAAACAAGCCAACGAGACGGTGGGCATGCTCTCTCAAGCTGTTTCACACCCATAAGGAACAGAGTTCGTTCCCCAGGGAAGGGCCACTGCTGCATTTCCCAGGGTCAGGCTGCTCAAACACAGGGACATGAGGTTACTCAGGTTCCTGGCCGGTGAAGAAGGTGTGCTCACAGATCTTGCTGAGGCTGATGTTTACATCAGGTACCCCATTTCCTCCTGTAGGGAAGCCAAGGTCCCTGCACACAGCCACCATCGCTAATAAAGGCACCCCTCACCTTTGGCAAACAAAGCCAGCTTGAGACTGTAAAGCAGGATGAAGCTTCCTAAACTTGCAGCAAATACCTCTGAAGTGTAAACATGCTTTATCCTTTTTATGCAAAGAACAGCTTTCTGAAAGGTGAAGCATCAACTACCAAATAACAGGCTGTTTTCCTCAAAGTTTCCTTACAATCCAGTAATTTACTATTACATCCAGAGATATTTCTTCTTTGGTAACCTCAGGATAATAAGCAGGGTTCAATCTGACCACACTTCAGATCGATCAACATCATGAAAGGTGGATTTTCTTAAATACTGGGTTGAGGGGAAAGTGAATTTGTGCAAGGACACACATACCTTGAGATATATGAGCCAATCGGCTTAAAATGTTGTTTTGCCCTGACCTGACAAGACTTGCTGTCTGGCAATGCATAATCCCTTTTAATGTACTCCCGGGAAGGTGATGCCTGTTTGAAAACCCTTCTGAACTGCAGTTTATCTCGATGGCTGACACCTGAATAGAAACCACACAGCTCTGTGGAAGTCCTGGGACAAGCAGGTATGAATAGGAGTCCATGTTGATTCAAGAGACAAATGGATAAGGAAAGACTCTGAATCAACTTGCTATAGGTTTTGTGCAGGAGTTTAAAAAATTGCTTGTGAAGGATTTTGAAGTGGGCACTGCTCATGGAGACACCTTTTTCACTGAATAAAGCCATGAGGCTTTGTCCTGCACATCCGGATGTTTTCCTAAGAGCGTGCTGCTCTTATTCATCTCCGTCAGAGTGATTTCAAGTTGTGCATTTAAGACTCCAGTAAGCTCCTTTGCAAACACTCTTGAGAATAGGATCAAAATGGGAAGAGATTACATGTAATCTAATTATGTTAGGTTCCATTTGAAATCCTTCAGTGTAAAAATTAAAAGAATACGACACAGCTTTGCATTATGCTGTAGTTCACATGATAGTGACATGAGCATGTGGAACTGAGGCAACATGGGAGAAAATACCATGTGCTGGGTATACAGCAGTGTTTGCTTTAAATAATCTAAACCTCAGGACTAGAATGGTTTGGTGAACTAAAAATAAATTCTAAGAACTTCATGCCCTCTGTCATTCATGTGGCACTGACCTTTGCCTTTTATTGTCTGGCCACAGCTTATATGAAAAAGCTGGTGATCAAAAGATCTATATCAAACAATCAACACCAAGCATGACACTTGTCAGCAAGGTTGTGTGGAGCAGCACTGACCCTGAGGATTGGCACCTGCTCATGGGACAGACAGTGAATTTGTGCTGCAGAGTGCTCTGTACCTTTACACAATAACATTCACCTTCTGATAAGAGCTGTAAGAACATTCACAGTCACTAGAGACTGTTTTGAGTAATTCTTCATTTTCACAGTCTTTCAAAATCAAACAAGTGAATTGAATTAACAGCTGTAGGATAAGAAGCAGTAGTTTCACTGAAATTGCACCACCTTGTGATCCACACTGAATCAGGCCTCAAATTCTGTATTGAAAGTCTGCAAAGTCTGGAGCTATTTGGAAAGCTCCAAATGTGTTTGGGGGGAAGACCTAGAAACTCTGAGGTCTCATTCCTCTCATGCACTGGGTGCTGCAGGTGATCTGGGAGGAGGCTCAGGTGTGGTACTTCCTCTTTGTAACACAACTACTGCTCCCAATCCACATGTGATCAAATTTAGACCTGGATATATTTAGTTTATCAGTTAGGTTTTGGGATGAAGGCTGTCCTTTCTAGACTTGAGCTTGAGCACTACTCAATTTCATTAACTGTTCTGTGAGATTCCTCAAAACTTGGATTGTAGAAAGTTCTTCAAAATGTCTTGTCCAGTTCTATTTCCATTACTCAGAGTTATGGCAAAACCAGATTCAAAAAAACAGGTTCCTTTCTCCTTTTCAATTCAGTCTATGAGCTTAAGAAGTTTCTATAAAATCCCCCTGAGAAAGTCAGATTTCTCTTCAGATTTTCCTCTGATTCTAGAAAATGGATCAAGCTGGAAAATTCAGATGTGCATTTTGCCCTCCACCACAGTACTCACGTTCTAATTCCATCTAAGTCTACAGATCATTTGCCAGGGCTATTTCTAGCCCAGTTCCAGACATTTGGGCACATCTTGATCTCATGTTGTACTCTGGGTCTCGTCACAGAACAGCAGCAGAGGAATCCTCATGTTATGGGCTGTATAATCAAAAGAAATAAATACAGTTAAAACAATGAAATAAGTTCTGTACCACTTGCTGGCCAGATGGTATTGTGAATTGTTATAATTCATCAGCAAAACAGAGGAAGGAAGTGTTTTAAAGCAAGATTATATTATTTTCCTTGAGTTCTTATTATGAAATCTTCCTGAGGTGAACTTTCAAAACTTGAAAACCCTTCCAGAGGGAATGAATGGAACAGGACAAACTGAAGACTTGCTGGGGAGTACTTAAATACAAAGGAAAATAATAGTGTGCCAGTGAAATAAAAGAATAATTCATTATCAAGCTTTCAGTTTGGGAAGACAAGTGAAATAAAATACAAGTGATAAAAAAGGGGGGAAAAAAGTACATAAAAATATATGGTGTTTTTGTCCTCTTAATTCTAGACTGGAAAGCACCCAGGTCTTCCCTCCCACTGGAGGGAAATAAGCCTGAAAGCTGAGAAAGCAGATAAGGCCAGTAGTGACATATTCACTATATAGGGAGGCTGCAATATTTAGCATATTACTGCCAGCAAAGTGCCTTGAGATCCTTAAAAAAAATGCTAAGAAAAATACATTTTCTTCTTGTTGTCATTTAAGAAACAAAATACATTTGAAAATCATGAGAAAAAAAAATGTGTCTTAAATGAAAACGACCCATGACCATTAAGTTCACTCTAGTCAAATAAAACACATCCTGTTTTTGTAACTTTTTATACAAAGGAGGTCCTGGACTCTATAGACTCTTTCCAGCCAAGGATTTGCCCCATAGTTGAATTTTTATTAGAAGCAGGGGAGGAGGTAATGGAAAATACACAGGGCTGCTGCTGCTTCAGTTAAGATAAAGGGTGAAATATGAATTTGAGAAAATGCAGAAAATGGAGTAAGTTCATTGTACAGTCTCTCAACTAAAATTAGTTGGTGCAAAGAGTTTAGAAATCCTCTGGCAGGGTAAACGTAGCTACAGTATCAGTTAATTAAATTACACCTAAAATACATCCTGGACTTTCCACACAGTCAGGAAAATCTGTCAAACAAGCTGCATCAGCCTTTTCTTGATAATTGTGTTCTGAAACAGCTGCATTGAGATAGAAAAGGACAATCATGTTGTGTCCTGCATCAGTCACCCCAGGTCTTTTCCATGGGAAGAAGGAATTGTTGGCCACACCCTCACACCCTTATTGTCCATAAATATTTTTTCTTCTTGTCTAGAGTTTGTGAGAGAGCTGGAAACAGCCTGGTATGTGCAAAAGCTCCAGGCAACCCATAGACAAACGGGGCCACAGGTGTAATCTAACCACTGCTTTTGTGAGACTGCTTATCCTGAGTTCTGAACTCTGTTCTACAGCCTGTTCCCGTATGAAGTCCGCTGAGAGGATCTCTTCCTTGGGTGGGATGGATCTGATTTAACTTAGGTTAAGGTCCTTGTGTCCACAGTGCATGTGCCTGTGTGCAAACCAGGTGTCAGGGCTCCCATTCTGAGGGCTGGAGGGCACTCAAAGGGCTTGAGAGGGCATGAGGCAGCTCATGATACACCCTTACAGGTGACTGGGCTGATGCCACCCTAAGCCCCACTCTCCAGACTTTCATTACCCTGGGACTCAGCTCCATAAGCACTTGCTGAGATCTGATCAGCAGTGAGTGATTTTGGATCCCTCTCAAGCTAACGAGCCCGGTGCCTCCCGGCCGTGCCAGAGCTTCCGCAGCCACCTCACAGGTCAGCACCTACGTGCAGACACCTAAATTTAGGTGTCTTAATCTGTGTGCTGAGTCTCACCTTTACATTAGGTAAATGAATCTGCTTCCAGACAACTCAGTAGAAACACAGGTTTAAAATTCAGATTTGAATGACTTTGATGAAGTAAATGGAGAAAAGTAAAGTGTTTGGAAAATATAATCTGAAGTGCTGAGAACTGAGTATAAATCAGTACAAGAACCAAGCAGGAATCTGCTCTGTGTGGTATCTAGTCTTAAAATATACTCTTACCTCCTACTCAGCTGTTCAGGTGCCAGAACAGGATCTGCATTTGTAGCAAAAGATCAGTCTCATTAGTCCTTTTCATGGTTATAAGGTTGTCATCTATTTTTTAATAGGAAAAACACCCTTTGTCATTTTTCATCCATACTGAAAAGAAAGTGTTTACATTAAAGATTCTTAAAGAATCTTAAAACTGAAAGATTCTTGGTATTTCTGTTGCAAATAAGAATCAAGGGTTTACAGGTTTTAGTGTTTTCAGCTGGTAGCATTGCGTGTCCATGTGTTAAACACTTGGCATTTATACAGAGCACGAAACATCAGACTGTATTTTTGCCAGAGATGGTCCATGTAATGGAATATTTTCAATGCTTATTAAAGCATTCTCATGCAATGACAATGAGTGTCAGACAAATACCTTGCAATCAGGCAGCACTCCAAATCTGCTCCTGCATTCACACTGGATATTGCTGATAATTATCCTCTTCCCAATCATATTATCATAGAAAATGGAACTGGAAGGGACACTGAGATGGGCTCATCCACTGCATTCTCCTACCCCCAGCTGCATCAACTACACCTAAAGTTTTTAAGTAAGTACACTTTTAAAAAAATGCATTAAAATAATCCTTTGTTCCTTATGGTTTTTATTGCAGGATTGGACATTGCTTGATTTCCTTTTGAGGGATGGGAATTGGATCAAAGAAATAGGTCAAAAAAACCTCCACATTTTTTGGTATATTTGTAATCTTGGATTGAATTCAGTTACAAATTACCTGCACATACAAAGAAAGGAGACTGGCTCTTTTGTTCCAGCTGTCATGTTTGGACATAACTGGAAAGGGAACAGTAGAACTTGAGGATATGGGGAATTATTCTTCATCTAAAGCCTGCCTCTTCCTACAAAGAGTAGTAAAGACTTGTAATGATAATAACAGGCATCCAAAAGCCAGAAACTATTTCTGAGTAATATCAAGTCATGCAGGTCTAATAACAGGAACAGAACCAAATTACCCTCTTGCATGCATGTTAGTCTTTTTTTACAAATGAGTGGAAGCTGTAGGTGTGCAGCTGAGCAGGATGTAGTTCAGAGCCTGCAACATTCCTCATAACTGACCCCCTTCCCATGGTGAATCAGTGTGAAGCTATAAAAAGGAAAATGGGGATTCCTCAAGACAAATTCTTATCCCTGCTTGAGCAGATGGAGTAACTGACAGAGAGCTCAGTGTGTTACAGAACTCCCTCAGCACAGGTCAAATCCTGAGGTGGCCTAGAGCTGATATAGTAAAGAAACAAGAAGGCATCAAAACATCTCATCAATGAGGCTGTGAGCAGCCAGATCTCATTTCAAACCAGTATTAGAGTTTCTCCAGTTTAGCATGTGGATACCCACCTTTGGTTCCTAAACTTGAGATCTGGGGCAGTATTTTCAACATAATATTGCAAATGTCCCTCTGTGTACTCTGTGTGTTTCACTCCTTAAATCTGCTTAAAAAGGAAGTTCAGGGGAAAAAAAAAAAAAAAGAAATTAAATATAGATGCTCTGGCACACACCTACACTGAGAACAATCCCCATTTCTGGGGGAGCCAGCTCTCAGATGGGGGAGAAGCAAGCCATGAGAGCAGCTGTCACGGCAGGAGTGACAGCCACCCCCAGAGCCACTCTGCAGTGCTGGCTCAACATTCACCCACATTCACTCGTTGTTTGATCCAGCCCCTGTGCTCAAAATCTCCTACATCAGCTTCATTTCACTCCTGGGACTGTTACTCCAACAATCCTCTTTTCAGTGTCTCTTCTCCTTTCTCTCTTCTATCTGTTTGTATTCTCAAACCAACTCTAACATCACCAAGGTACTACGTGCTTGCTCTCAAATCACAACCGTCACTTTATAAACATATTCAGCTGCTTTTCTCCAGCTCTGAGCTTTTTTGGAGCAGGGAGTACAGTGTCTCCTGGGGAGAGCTTTGTACTTTCTCAGCCTTAGGCACTGGTGTAATAAACATGATTTACTACCTCCCTAATGTCCCTGTAATTTCACTTCTATGGATTGGTCCAGATCTAGACAACTGATTAGTGCTAATGTGAACTGAAGCAAAGTTGGTCTTCCATTATCAAAAAGCTGTGCTATTATGTACCTCTGTAATTTTGGAAGCACTGGGGATTCAAGGTGCTGTCTAAATTCCTTTTTGTACTGTTGTGGCTCTGAGACTGCACTGATGATATTATCACAGAATCACAGAATGCATTGGTTGGAAAGGACCTTAAAGATCATCTAGATCTGGTCCAGTTTGATGGCACTGCACATCCCAAAGCTGAAAGTAAGTTTTACATGAACTGTCATGAGTTGCCACGAGCGTCAATACTTGAAAATTGTTGTGCCAGGTCCAGCAAACTGGCAGATGGAAACCTGATGACAGTGAAATCTGTAAGAATCCAGCCACCAGCTTCAAACTGAACTGGGATTCAGCTGCCTTGCAAAGTCAGGGACTCTTCCATCCTCAGCAAGTCTAATGAAAGCTTGTGCCACTGTCAACAGCCAAATCTGTATGTTCATGAAAAACGTGAAGAACTTGAAAAACTTTGCAGCTGCAATTAATTCATATAATCCTATTTCATTTGTCTCAGATGTCCAAATATGTGCTGTTCATTGCCCTGAAGGTTTCCTGCTGGGAATAGCAGTGTCAGCTAAGGCACCTGCGTTGCCAGAGCTGAACATGCCAAGCACAAAAGGTACTCCTGAAACAAGAAGAAATTTTTTAAAAAAATCATAGAATATCCTGAGTTCAAAGGGACCCACAAGGATCACTGAAGTCCAAATTTAAATAAATTTACTACTTAAGAATTATCTTCTTTTGCCTCCTCCAGAACTATGCATATAAACACTGATGAAGGAGAAAAGCAGGTGGCCATGTTTAAAAATAAGTGATAAATTAAGCTACATTATTTCAAAGAGACCTAGCCAAACCCTCATATTTTGCATACTGTACAGGTCTAATTTAACAAATCATGTACTCAGATTTAGGTAAATTAATGTCAGTGGGATTAAGCAGGATGTAAATCAAGGAAGCATTTGATTTCCTTGCCTCTGATGAGAAGAGAGGGAGAAATCAGCATGTACGTCTCTCCTGCTGTCTCGTGAAGCCGAAGCCCAAATTTCTCATAAAAGTGGAATGAAAAAGTGAAAATAAAAACAAAGATAAACTAGTTAGCTGTTAAAAATAAATGAAATTCTAAAAAATCACTAATGAGATTAGTTCATTAAAATGTTCATTGATAATTGATAAGTCCATTGCCATATTAAGAATCTTTCCAGTACTAATTGGTTCAGCTCTCAATAAAACAGATGGATAATGATGACAATCTCTAGTTCACTCTAGTGTTGCTGTTGTGCAGGAGGCTGTTCATGAAAACAACTATGTCATTTTAAATGTAGGAGTTTAACAAGATTGTGAAGGTTATTTTAGCCTGGTTTCCTGTGGAAATAGGATCAGACTGTCTGTCTCCTGCTACATTTAACAGCAGGCTGGGGTTCTCAGTGATCTTAAGTATCCACCTCTCCTATGAACACTGAAGGCCAGACAGAGACTGGAGACCCAAATTACCACCTCAAATTAGAGAAGAGCCAGAGGCTTCATTGGCTTCACTGCTGTGTTTGACCTGCCAAAAGCCTGCACTCTTCCCACCACAGTACATTTGCTCAGGGTGAGGAGGACTGAAGGGATGGGGAGGAAGCAGAAGGGCAAGCAACATGGAATGTTAGGGATAAAAATCAACTCGGGTTCTTTCCTCAACTACAGGACTAGTAAATAGCTAGTTTTACAGCTGTTTGCAGCTTATTTTTATTCTGTCACGCACTGTTACAATAACCTGCATTTCCCCATGTATGTAAATCCTCTCTCCAGTGTGTCTGCGTGGCACAAACACAAACACCCCATGTCTCAGCTCCCTTCCACAGCCCGTAGCTCCTGGCTGGGTGAGAGCAGGGCTGGCTCTGAGAGCTGTGTATCAACTGGCACACCCATGGACTGGTCTGGAGATCACACCAGAGAGAGCATCACTGAGCCTGGGCTGCAGCCCTTTCCTCAGGGCAAGCATTCATTTCTGTCTGTTTGTTCAGCAATAATTTTCCAGCAACTTTTAACATCTCTTCCAATCTCCTTGACTGATCCAGGGGACTGGCAGACATAGTTTCCTGAAGCTTTTGCTTTTTCCTTCAAAACTAAAATAATTCTTGATTATAAAAATGCCCCTTTTAATTTGTGGGTTAGTATTTCCTAAACACAGAATAATTTTCTTTGCTCATTATGTATTACTGCTTCCTCTGCTTGGAAACAGGAACCACGAGCACTTTGACACAGAGAGTTACAGGATGTTTCTCCACAATATCAGACAGCTGTGTTGGATCAGGCCATCGCCCCTTCCTTTGTGCCAGCACACTGTGAATTTAAGATGTGTGGCCTTGATAAAATGGAAGTGTATGGCAAGAGTATCGGGGCCAGCTGGATGGTCTGAGCCCAACCTGCAGCCCAGCATTTCCTTCCATAAAGAAAATGCACACGAGCAGTTGGCAGCTTCCCTGGTGGCTCCTTGTCCTGCCTCCTGGCTGCCAGGTCTGACACAGCCCCAGGGAGATAAGATATAAGATAAGGTAGAAACACCATTGAGATGTGTAAGTCACCACCGAGCCAGTAATGAGCAGCCTTCTGTGTCAAGCCCCTTGCAAGAAATGTTGCAAGGACACATAAAAACCTCCCCCTTCTCCTCCTCCTGCCCCAGTGTGGTGTGGACATGACTGGCTTCAGCTCCTGACTGAACTAATTTTTTGGGACTTCATAAACTTTTCTACCCAAGATGGATATTTTCTCTGTTATCCCTGTGCAGCTTCTGATGTTGGTGGTGCCAAGGAACCGTTAACTATTAGGATTCTGTCATTCTCGTGCTCATTTGTAAGAGTCTGGTATTCTCATTGGATAAAAATCCAATTTAATTGAAAAATTAATATTTTCTCTGATTCTAATATGGTGGTTGTAATGAGATGAAAAGGATTGAAAGAAAATGAAACTAGTTGAAAATTGGCCAAAGAGCATGAAACAGGTGAACTGGAAGAGTCCAGAAAATTCAATGTATTTTGCTACAGTAAAGTAGTTACTAGCAGAGGCAGGGACAAGCTCGGTAGAGGGTGGTGAGAACCGTCATTTGCAGAAGGGGCTTAGAGCAAAACCAGGCCACAATAGAGGGTGTTCCCAAGTATGGACAACTTTAGGCAAACTTTTACTCTTGGCCCCAAACAGTGGCTACAATTTATCTCTTCATTCACAGCTATGTTTTTGTCTGTAACCACAGCAAAGAGGCACTGACATCTGGAAGTGAATCCTGAGATACAGTTAGAGAATCATCAGGCTGAGAGGATTCTGGTACTTCCTTCTTCCATTGAGGTCCCTGGGCTTAGGTCAGTGTTTGTACCTTTCATGTGGCTGAGGAGAAAGCTCACATGCCCTGCAAGAGGCATCAGACCAGTCTGCCTTGGTTGCCTACTGGTGATTAGGGCTGAGACAGAGCTGGTTTTCTTCAGAGTACCCTGCATGGGTCTGGTTTGGATTTGTGTTGGAATCAGTTGATAAATCATGGATGTTTTTGTTATTGTTGGGCAAGGCTTACACAAGGGCAAGGCCTTCTGTGCTCCTCATCCCACCCCACCAGTGAGGAGCAAGGGGACACAGCCAGGGCAGTTGACCCCAACTGACCCAAGGGATGTCCCAGACCATATGGGGTAAAACTGGGGGAAGGAAGCGGGGGACATTTTGAGTGATGGTGTTTGCCTTCCCAAGTCACTGTTACATTTGGCAGAGCCCCAGTGTCCTGGGGATGGCTGAACACCCGACTGCCCATGGGAAGTGAGGCATGAATTCCTTGAGTTTTGTGCACCATTTTTGCTTTGCCAATTGAACTGTCTTTCTGTCAACCCATGACTTTCTTCAGTTTTACTCTTCTGACTCTCTCCCTGATCCTGTCGGGGGAAGTGAGCGAGCGGCTGCGCGGGGCTGAGTCCCCAGCTGGGGTTAAACCCGACACAGGTGCAATGAACGGAGAGCAGGAGGAGCCTGGAGAGGCACTGGGAGCAGGCAGCTCATTCAGACACTGCTCAGCCCTGCGGGGGAGAGAACATCTCTACTGGTTGTGTAGGGAGCCTTGCAGGATTAAGTATCTAAATTGGGAACCTAAGGTTAGATCCTCTGAGGGAAGGAATGAATATCACCTTTTTTTCCAAGCCTGTTATAGCCTCACATATTTTATAATTCTGGTCATTGTTCACATCTTAAGAGTCTCATCTACAAAAAACAAAATTCTAATGTTAACGCCAGGGAAACATAAATCACTGAACAGTGAGGACAATATAGGATAAAAGATGAGTGTGGGGAGGATAAGAGAAAGAGAGCAAATGAAGAGGAGAAGGAATGGGTGTAGTGACAAAAGGGCTTTGGTCGATCACCTGGTTGACAAGCAGAAGGGAAAATAAGAACAACCCATTACACGGAGCAGTGCTGCCACACAGTGTCTGGGAAACAGCTCTGAGCAGTAACTCAGGACACTGCAGCAGAAGTGACTCTGGGAGCTTTATGTTTAATGTCAAGAGCAAACAGGACACCGGCTTGTTTGCTGAAGGAATGTAAAGGCAGGAGGCAGCAATACTGCCAGGGAAGTACCTGGTCTGAGCCTGACTGGCAGCCTGACTGATTAGCCTGCTTCACAGGCTGCTGCAAATTCTCAGTGGCAGTCATGAAGTTAAAACTGGATTAAAATCCTTTCTTTTAGCAGAATAATCAATTTTTTTTAAAATATAACTTTATCTTAAAGTACATGCTAAAATTTCTGATAGTCTCCCATACATTAATCCTGTAACTGATTTTTAATTACTACTTCACAATTAATAATTAGAGCCTCTAAAAAGAAAAGGCTGATATACAAATTACCTTTCCCAGACTTTTCAAAGAAAAAAACACAGGGGTAGGACTCAAAGGAGGTTTGGTAGCAGGGTTATGGGAATTTGAGGTGTGGACAGAATAAAAGGGTTTCATGCCCTTAGAAAATCCCAGCACAATTAAGTATTTTCCTGAAGTTTCTGTGCTATTTCTATCCTAATAGCAACATAGAAAACACAAATTGTCTAAGGACACAATAAAAATGTTACACAGACAGAACCCATCCTGTGGTGGTGGGACTCAGCTCAGAATCCTTGCTAAATGGAAACAAAAAAACCAAAATCTTTTTTCATCTTTCCTTTAGTCAGTCCTGGAGGGTTCCACATCAGAGAAACCATGATGCACTAGTCTATCTCTTTGCTAGCAGAATTTACAAAGCAGGGAAATAAATGATTTTCCTTGGCCTGGGTGCAAGAACAGGACCCTGCTCTCCCTGTTATCCTGGAACTACTACACACCTGAGCAGAATTAAGCAGTCTTTCAGTTCTTAAGGTGCCAAACCCTCTGGCTCCCAGTGGGATTTGAATGCCTTCAGCAGTGTTGAAAATCAGGTCATAAGATCCTCTGGGAATGCCAACGTTTGACAAGAGATAATTTGCATGAAACTCTGCTAAGGATATGTCTGCCTCATGTTCCATAAAATACTCCCAAGTTTTCATCATAGCATTCCAATTAATAGAAATGTCTTTATGGATAAATTTACTAATTTACATATGTGTGTGTGATGTATTTTACATTTCAGCTGCATCCCAACAAGGTCTGCCTTTGCCCTGGGTGGACCTGCTATTTATAGCAGCAGGTGCTCCTGCAAGATTCACATCCCATCTGGGCTTGCTGAAAACCAAAGAAATAAAGACCCAAATAAATACCTGTGCTTCATGAAGGAAGGGATCCTGTATCTTTATTGTCCATGCATGCTCTCTAGAAACATCACAATGGAGAGCACAGAGGGCTTTACAGCAGCTAAGCACACTTGAATCTCAAACCATCTTTTCCTGCACAGTGTGATACCGTGATAGCTTCTGGAATGAACTAAGGATGAAGTCACATCATGTCCTTTGTAATCTCCCTTTTTATTTTTTATGAGGATCTATACAGCTAAAGGTTTAAAAAGCCCTGTCTGGTACTTGCAATCCTGGCTTCTGGCTGTCTCCAGTTGAAACTGTGAGCTCAGCCATATCCACAATGCTGCTGGCAAATGCTATGAAAAGGAAATCTGCCTGAAATCACAAAGTTTTTTTCAGTACTTTCTCAGAGAAGGCAGCAGCAGGTCCCCTAAATGCACTGGGGAAAATGCAGCCAAAAAACAATCTGTAATGGGGGTGGGTGTGAAAGGAAACATGAGGTTGTCAATCAAAATTAAAAAGAACTGAATTTCCAGAGATGGAAACACTATATAAAAAAAATAAGCTTTTTGGAGAAGACTGCAAAAATACTCTTTCCTTGGAAATGGACAGAAAAGGGACAAGCAGATGGAAAAGGAACTGGAAGAAAAAAAAAATCAGGTGGTATTCACAAGTTTGAAAGAGGTCAATGGTCAGGGGATTGGGAACTCCTCCCAGAGCAAGCACACCTGTTGTGTTCTCGGTGTGCTGGCCTCTGCCAAACCAAGCAGGGATTTTGAAACTGCTGAATATGATCTGTGTATGATCTCATTTGCTTCTAAATGGAAATTTTTAATATTTTTTTCTGCAAATTCTTACTGAATATTAAAAGTAAATTTTGGAAGAACTTTTCAGTGAATGACCATGAGGTAAAAACAACCCTGAGAAAAAGAAAATGGTCATGTGGGGAAAGCCCAGAGCAGAATTAGCTCTCAGGTCTGACAGTGACCTTCAACACTGAAAAATGTACATAAATATACATAAACCTACTGTGCCTCCTACTGTAGAGCCACAAAGCCCAGGATCTGAGGGGTCATTGTGTTAGGCAACATAAAATCAGTAAGCAGAAAGTCTCCACACTAAGCTGTTAATATCTGTGTAAGTAAATATATTACTAAATACAAAATTCAAATGGTTCTTTTATAAGGCTGATGTTCACAACTGAGAAGCCTCAATTGTCCCTACAGACAAAAAGGCTGCAGAGGTCCAACAGACAGTGACAAAAACTGGAGACACATCTGGGAACCTACAAGTACTTTGCAACAACTCACAAGAACAGGGAGATCAGGAAGCAGGAGCACAGATTTACATTTACAAGGAGCACATGCTGGACATAAATCTATTCCATTTTAGGGTAGCTGTATCATGTGGAAAAAGGCTGCTTGGTCTTTGGGCCTGTCAGCATCTCCTGGCAGAGGAGATTGTTCCCCAGCTGCCTCAGCCACACGGCTGCCTCTCTTTTAGCTTGACTTCTGGAACACAGGTGACCAGAAGCATAAGCAATATTCAAGAAGAGCTGTGAATGTACCTGTAAGTCCCTAAAATACTCTGAATTTTTAAATTACATTTGAAGTTTAAAATCACCAAACCACCTCTTAAAATCATATTTGCCTTTTTTTTTCTTCTTGAATGCATCATTTGGACTACAGACGGACTCTGTAGAACCAATTAGAACACTCAAGGCCTTTCCCATGACAATTTTTAGATTATTAGCTCCCAGTGAATAAATTATGATCTTCTTAGTTCCCACATAGCCCTGCAGAACTGAATGTCATGTCATGCCAGTTACTCTGGACCTCAAAGTGATGTCATTTTCTCTGCATGGCACTGCTGTCATGACAGGTCCCACCCCAGTGCCACTGACAAATTCACTCAGCACAGTCCTAATCTCCTTCTCACAGTCACAGATGCAAGTGCTCAGTGGAATCTGCAGAGATTATCACATTTCTGAGTGCTCTCCAGCACCCCAGCTACTCATTAATGACACCACTGCCCACGCAAGCCTTCCAGTGCAGGGTCAGGTCTGAGAGCAGGACCGAGGGAGGCTCTGTGTGGATGGTCTGCTCCAGGAATGATGTGTCCAGCAGCACCAGGGGCTTTTGTTACGCTTTTGGTTTTTGCTGAGCCACACCTCGAGTGCCGTGCCCAGTTCTGGCCCCTCAGCCCAGGAAGGGCATTGAGGTGCTGGAGGGTGTCCAGGGAAGGGCAGTGGGGCTGGGGAAGGGACTGGAGCACGAGTCTGAGGAGGAGCAGCTGAGGGAGCAGAGGAGGCTCAGCCTGGGGAAAAGGAGGCTCAGGGGAGACCTTTTCACTCTACACCTCCCTGACAGGAGGGTAGCCAGGTGGGTGTCGGGCTCATCTTCCAGGCAGCCTGCAACAGGACAAGAGGATACGATCTTAAGCTGTGACAGAAGAGGCCTGGGTTGCGCACTGGGAAGAATTTCTTCATAGAAAGAGTGACTGGACATTGGGGCTGCCCGGGGAGGTGGAGGAGCTGTATAAGGAAACCTGGCCGTGGCACTCAGTGCCATGGTCTGGTTGACAAGGTTGTGTTTGCTCACAGGTCGGACTCGATGTCTCAGGGATCTTTTCCAACCCAATCGATTCTGTGACTGTGCCCCGGCAGCACCACAAGGCCGAGGTCAGGCTCGGACCGCGCTGCCAACCCCGGTGCCGCGGAGCTCCGCCCGCCCGGCCCGCTCCGCCCCGGCCCAGCCCGGCCCGGCCCGACCCCACAGCGATGGCGGCCCGGCTGTACCGGCTGCGGAGGCGCCTCACGGCCGCCTTTAGCAGCGCCGCGGCCGCGGGAGCCGGGCAGGCCCCGCCGGCGGAGCCGCTGACGGAGCGGCGGCAGGCGGCGGGCGTGCGGTGAGCGGGGGCGCCGGGGGCTCCGGGACGCGGCCGCGTTCGGAGCTCGGTGACCGTAACCCCGCCGTGTTTCACGGGTTTTGCAGCACCATCGTCCTGAACAACCCGCGGCGGCGGAACGCGCTGTCGCTGCCCATGCTGCAGAGCCTGCGGCGGGACCTGCTGCACGACGTCAAGAGCCGGGAGCTCCGCGTCATCGTCATCGCGGGTACCGCGGCGCCCGGCCGGGCGGGCAGGGCGCACGGCGGCGAGCGCGCAGCCGAAACCCAGACTCGCTGGGAGTTACGGGAAACGGGGCGGGAAGGGCCCTGTGTGTTTCCCTAATGCTCCCGTGGTCTCCCGCGGCTGTCAGCGCCCGGCAGGCCTCCCTGTACGCTCTTCCTCTATACTCACCCCAACTTCCCCTTTCCTGTACTTAATTCCTCATTCCTAACTCAGCACTAACGACTGCCTGGGGTTTTGTTACGCTTTTGGTTTTAGCCAGCATGTCTAAGCATTAACACGTCAGTATTTCGGTCGGAGTATGAGGGTGTTGACACTCAGCAGTTTAGGGTCAGGGTTAATTGGTTTTAAGATTGTATGTAAGGAATACTTTAAACAGAACACAAGCCAAACAAAAAAATAGTTCTAAGAGTTACCAAAGTAAAGCATTAACATCCCAACATAGGGGTTTTGTGCAGGAACAGGCAAAGGTAGGCCGGCACTTGTTGCCCTGTTGACAGTTACAGACTGTAGTAAAAAACAAGGTTTCTGCAAATCAAGTGCTCTGCTTCCCTGCTCTGAGCCAGGATCAGCCTCGTCATTGCCAGTGGTTTGTCAGAACTATTTTTAAAAACACTCCAGTGAAAGAGAAGCTGCAATATCAATACCACAGGCACTCCTGACCCACAGATGTATAACAGCCTCTCCCAGAGCCTGTTACAGTTTCCTCCCATTTACATATTAAGCTGTGGAGTTCTTAAAGATAGTGAAACTTGAGATGTACTTAAGCCATCTTTTTTTCCTCTTGCTATTTTAAGATAACCTTCCTTTTCCTCCCTTCCAAACATCTCAGATAAATTGGTTTATTAATTTAGGATCATGATGTTTCCTATACATAGGGGAAAATTCTGTGTATTAGGGCACACACAAGAGTAGAAGAGAGCTGATTTCACAGGGGTGAGTTTAAATTCATATTCCTCATTTCAAACAGCAGTTAGAAATTTTGTGAAACACTGAAGGCTCTTTGGGAGTACAGTGCTCTGGGAGTTTGTGAGCACAGTTGCATTTGGTTTTTTAGAACTTACATGTTCCTGTTTATTTCTAATTCCTCTGCTGAATAAAATGCAAAAGAAGAAATTTCAAGACAATAAAAGATTCCTCAGAGAGTGCTTTGGGCCTTTACCACAGACTTTGCGGCAGACTCTTCAGTGAGGTTCAAATGTAGATGTAATTAATCTCCAGATATATATTGCCAACCCCATGAGTTGACTGACAATTGTCTGGTTATTTCTGGATCGATTGTGTCCTAATAATCTGATTCATAAGAAACAAATCCATAGGTAAGGTTTGATCTGCTTAGGTGTAGCTGGAAATGTCACATCCATACAAATATCTGAGAAGTTCTGAAGGATTGGAAAGCATCACATTGGTTCATTCTAATGGCAGGTAGTCACATGACAAAGGAAAACTGTTGTAAAGGTTGTGTACCTGTATAGAGTGTTTTGATCTTAGCAAATCCAAAGTTTGGTTCCACAGAAACCTCCTCTTTCGCTGCCCAAACCCTGAACATGCTTTTGGGGGTTCTCAAGAGGACAGTTTAGTAGTGGAGAAAACACTCCAACAACCCTTCTGGTTCTCCTGTAGCAGAATAACCTTTTTTCGTTCTTTTTCCATTGTGACCTTCAGCACCATGACAGGAAAAATACTGATGCTTATTTAGCAAAAGTTAATCATTAATTCTGGGTACAATAAATAAGGATTAAGTATATTTATCAGTCTGAGAGCACTCCAGCCTTGCTCCAGCTGATAAGCTGTGTTGTACTAAGGAGCTGTTTTGAACATCCTTACACAAAACTGGGCTCAGAGGTGAAGTGCATTCTTTCTAACTGAGTTAAGTGTAGTGGAAGTAAAATGAGACCTTGAAAAGTGGTAATGGGTGTTACTGTTCTTAAATGTTGCATTGCAGGAATTTGAAGTTACCACAGAACCCAGAAGGCAGTATTTTGGAATTCTGTTCAAAACTCCCTCCCCAAACTCCTTTTTGAACATTGACATGTCATTGACATACCTTTAGCTGGGACATTGATATGCTCAACCCCTGATTTCTTTATTACTTCAGACTGACTTTTCCTAAAATTCTTTGCAGCTGAAGGACCTGTATTTTGTTCCGGCCATGATTTAAAGGAACTGTCAAGCGAAGATGATGTGAAGCATCATTCCCAAGTATTTGAATTATGTGCAGAGGTAAGCAGTTCTTCTTGAGCGTCTTTGCCGTTGCCTGCTGTTAAGAGCAAGCATTGGTTTAAGGAGGGACAGCATTGGTCATCTGCTTGCTAAAGTACAGATTCAGATTCCTTCACATTCCTTCGGATTCCTTGATTTTTGCTGCTCTGCTATTTTAATGCCTGATCCTGGTGAAATTAGGTTTTCCCTGGATTTCTCTACATGTACATAGAAGTGCTAGAATGCCAACATGCATGTCTCCAACAATGGGCACAGTCAGGGTGTAGTCCTTAGTTTAGCCAGTGTTCCTTGCAGCTGAGTATCTTTTCTAGAAGTTTAGGGATAACCACTTCCACATCACTTGTGATAAAATGTACTTTCCCAGCATTTATTTAGTTAAAAGTTCAGGATCAGCTTAAACAACAAGTAGACAATGTGAAAGTAAGATCTGACTCACTGGTTGTCCAAGTTCTTAAGACACAGGTCAGGGAGGTGGGGAAGTTGAAGTGAATCCTGGATCCTTTGGAGAGAATGGCAAAATCCCCTTTGATAGTGGTGGAGCTAGAATTTGACCCCTAATCCTCCTCAGTGTGACAACAGTGAGTACTTTGAAACCTTTTGTTGTAGTTCCTCCAGTACTAATGATCTCTAAGACATTGCTGAGCCCATGTTTAAGGAATGCTGTAAAAGCCATGTGTGAAAGCCACAGGCCCTCACCATCCTTTCATCAGAAAGGAGCCAAGATCCAACAGTCTGGGGGATTTTTGGTAAATAGAGAGGAAGGAACTTTTGATGGCTTCCGAAACAGGACTGTGTCATTCTGAATTTCTATACTGACTACTCTTTTGTGCATGCAGGTTATGACTTTAATCCAGAAACTTCCAGTGCCAGTGATTGCCAAAGTAAACGGCTTGGCTACAGCAGCTGGCTGCCAGCTCGTGGCAAGCTGTGACATCGCAGTGGCAAGTGAGAAATCTCAGTTTGCTACTCCTGGAGTAAACATTGGGCTGTTCTGCTCCACACCAGCTGTGGCCTTGGGCAGATCTCTTCCAAGAAAGGTAAACTTCCTTTCCAGATATTCTTCATAATTTTGCATAAAGTTGGTTCCCATGTTAGGAGTTTTAGTTCCATTGCCTGAACTTTATTTTCCTGCAGTGCAACATTCAAAATACTTTATTTCAGAAGGCATCTCCATAACTCTTTGGACTGGGAAAAATAATGTGACGGGTGAACTCTTGTTTAGGAAAGGCAGCTTTCTACTGATGTGACTCCAACCAGCACGAGCTCATCCCAGCAGCCCACCAGCTCAGCAATCCCTTTCCTTTCCAACAGACAGCTCAGGGCTTTAGCCAATGATGTTCTCCCCTGAGGAGGAAACCCCTGCAAGTTCAGGATAACAGTCCCACCGAGGCATCAATTCTTGCCAGGCAATGACATTTCACTGCCAGCAGGATCTGCCTGGCTGTAGATCAAGATGCTTTAAATAGCATCTAAAACCCTCCTATAGTGTCTTCCTGTTTTATGTCCTACTGATTGTGGCTGCACATCTCTCACTGCATAAAAAATAGTACAACCTGTAAAGCCAATTGGATTCATGCAGGCAGACAGTCCAAGCCCAGCAGGGCTCTGCTGAGATGCAGTGACTGAACTGCACACATCCCATTGCTGGATAAAAGCTTCAGCTTGAAATTTCCCATCTGCAGGGACATCCTGTTCAAATAGAGTCCATGGGGGATTTTTCCAAGTCTGCTCTCGTGTGCAGTTGCAGCTGTTTCTGAGTTAGTATTTCTGGGCTTACCTTTAAAAAGGTAGGATTACCTTTTTAAAATGTGTGGGAAATACTTTTCTCTGTGCCACTTTTCAAAGCAATAAGAACATTCCCTGCAGTTCCCAGAATTGGTGATTTTTACCTTTTAACAAAAGAAGTTGCCATTGTTTGTAGCTACCAGAACAAAGATGCTAATGAGGATAATCGGCTCTTATGATTCAGGCATTGGTAAATTGCTCCAGAAGTCTTGGAAAACTTTATTGATACATAGCATTGAATAGTCTTATTGAGTATTTGGGGGATTTTTTGTCTCAAACCTCAAGCACCAGATGCTGGAAGCAGCAGGAGACTGAAATAATGTGGCTATAAAAAGTCCATATTTAAAACCACTCATACTAAACTTAAAACTAGGGCAGGTGTTTTCAAAAACTGCACATATGCCCAGCTTAAAATACCAAGTTTAGTCATTTGACTTTGTAGATGATCCACTTCTCTTTTAATTCCTACAGCAATCACTAGAGATTGTGAGCTTTTGAAGAGAAACCCAGAGGTGTCAGCCTAGGACAGCTGGAATCAGCAGGCAGGTTTGCAGAGACCAGCTTTAGACCCAGTTCTGCTCTTTGCTGAGACCTCTTGGCTGTTTAAAAGACCAAAAGATTTAAATCATTTGTGAAAAGAATAACTTGTACCTGAAGGAAGAGGCTGAAATTCCCCAAACAAAGCAAATCACTGAGTTGGGTTGACTTAATACAATATTTTTCCTTGTTCAGGTGGCACTGGAGATGCTTTTCACGGGTGAACCTCTCTCTGCCCACGAAGCGTTAATGCACGGGCTGGTCAGCAAGGTGGTACCAGAAGACAAGCTGGAAGAAGAGACCATGAAAATCTCTAAGAAGATATGTGAAAGCAGCAAATCCATCCTGGCCTTGGGGAAGGCCACCTTTTACAGACAGATAACCCAGGACCTTGACACTGCTTACAAAATAACTACTAAGGTCATGGTAGATAATTTGACTTTGAGAGATGGGCAGGAAGGCATTGAAGCCTTTGTTCAGAAGCGTAAGCCTGTCTGGTCACACTCTCAGGAGGAGAAGAAATGAGTCCTGTCTCTAAACAAACCTTAGCTGTGCTTTATGATTCTTCACGCAGTTGCCTTTGGGAACTATATTTTTATTCTTACTGAAAGTTAAATTTCTCTTCTTACAAATGCCAGACACAATAAATTTACTCTAAGTATGTAATAAATGTTAAGAAAAATCAAAGAAGATGGGTTTTCTTTGATAGCAGTGAATTTAATCTGTGGTTTTAAAAGTAACTCTGTGCTGCAAAACACAGTTTAACTTGTCTCAGGTTACACAGGGAGTCACAGGGGCTGAGAGAGAGCTCACATCACCTTGTTCAGCACCTCCCCTCCATAGTTCTGGATGAGAATTGTTATTTATTGTTATTAATAGAGAACTGAAGGCCTTGGACACCTTCCAGAGATGATGCTGGTAGGTATGATAATTGGTTCCAGGACTGTTAGAGTGTTACAGACAGAAGCCTGTAACAGTTGTCCACTGCTCCTCAAATCTTCCTGTGAACTGTATGTGTCAGCAGTTTGTCCCCCACAAATCCTGATTTTCCACCATCAGTTCAACTCCCAGCTCTGGGGAGTTTTGTTGACTGCAGGGAGGATGAGCATGGGTTGGTGTGAAAGGCAGTGTCTTGCCCCAGCTGCACTTTTCAGGCTGGTGTGTTTGTTGGGAAGTCCATCCTTGTGCTCAAAGCTGGGCTTTTACCAGCACTGGAGCAGTTCAGCCATGGATTTAAAGACTTGACAACTTCCAAAAAAAGAGGTTCAGTTGCAACCCTCCAGGTGAATTTTTTATTAATGTCCAGTTTGAGCCTTGAAGCAGCATTTCCTGGCCATTCCCCTTTGTTCCATTATTTATCATGATTGAGAAAGTTTATCTCCATTATCTCTGTAACTCTGTTCAAGCAGTCACAGGCTGCATGTAGACCACACTTAGATTCCTCTGTGCTAGACAGATGAGCCCTGATTCCTCCACCCTCCCTGTAGGACATGTTCTCTGGGTAGCCAGTTTGGCATCCCTCCAGTAGTCCAGTTCCAGTTTCTCCACATCCCTTTTGTACTGGTTGTGTCAAAACTGGGTTGTATTCTCAATATGGCCTCACCAGACTTGAGCAGAGGAGAGTGCTCAGTGTGTGTTTTGTCTGCTCTGTGATGTGAGTGCACTGCTGGCTTGGATTCAGCCAGGCATCCCCTGGGAGCCCAGTTCCAGCAGGACTGTGCTCTGCCAGTCCACTCCTCACCTGTACTGGTATCCTGTACTGGTTATTCTTCCCAGGTGAAGAAACTTGCATTTCTCCTTGGGTCGTGGTTAGTTTGGATTGAAGCCAGGCCATTTGGGGTGTCAGCCAGTGCCCCAGTTTTGCAGAATCTGCAGATTTGCAGAGGATGTGTTATTGATGGGAGTACTGGATGAAAGGAGCCTTGGTATCAATCCATGGTGATCAACATGGGATGACCTCACAGCAAACACATTTTTTCTGAAGTTCCACATAGCCAGATCATGAGGGCTCATCCATCTCATCTTGAAACAGATGTCTAAGCAAGACCATGTAAATCACAGTAAGGATGGGCCTTTTTCTTTGTTTTCAGTAGAAGCAGCCTAAAGGGCTTGGTGCAGACTTGGATGTCTTAAGTTAGATCAAATTAATCCCACCTATGGCTACTAAAAGTCCAGATGTGGAAATATGAGTTACACAGTTCCACAAAGCAAGTCCTTTTAACATCTACAGGTTCAAAAGAACAAAATTTTCATTTCTGCTACAAGTTTTAATTTTAAAAAGGAAAACTTAAGCTTTAATTGACCATTACACTGTTTCACACTGAATGTGAAAAATGTGCATCATTGGCACTAGCTGTTTAAAAATACAAATTTTTATTGTTACCACCAGGAAAGATGGAGTTTTAAAGGTAAGTTTTTTACAAACTCACTTAGTTTATATAGATTAGAAACTGATATGAGCAATTGTGAGATGGAAGAGTTAAATCTGGAGCCCAATAACCTTCATCATGTCCTTTCCAATGCTGCAAATGTAAGATGCACTTAGACTCTGTTCCCATATGCTGCTCTAAAAGCATTAGGAAAGAGTAAATTGTTTTTAAAAATATTTATATTTAATGGCTGTCTTGCAACTACTCAGCAAATCTCAACTGGCTGTTTTGTTCCAGGCTTTTAGAAATAAGTACATTATTTGATTTTTGCAGAACAGTGCCCTTTCCAGCTAGCTGCAGTAATAAAATGGTTTCACTGGCCACCTTAAAGCATGAGTGACAGTTTAGATGAGCACATTCTTTCAGATATTCAGAAATTCTTCTACAGTTGATTGCCATCTATAGGGTTTGGCATTATTATTAACTCCATTCAGAACTTGAAGAGAAAATATATTTTTGTTTTAACTCAGTTTTCACAGTATTTGTGCTACTTCATGAAGTAATTACTTAATTATAGAATTATAGGATCATCCTAGAATGGTTTTGATTGGAAGGCACTATTTTTATTTTAACTCAGTTTTCACAGTATTTGTACTATTTCATGAAGTAAAGTAATTACTTAATTACAGAATTATAGGATCATCCTAGAATGGTTTTGATTGGAAGGCACCTTAAAAACCATCTAATTCCAGCCCCACAGCAGAGACACCTTCCACTAGACCAGGCTGTTCTTGAACACATTCAGGGATGGGCATCCACAGCTTCTCTGGAAAACCTGTTCCAGTGCCTCACCATCCTCAAATTAAAGAATTTCTTCCTAATACCCAATCTAAACCTACCCTCTTTCAGTTTCAAACCACTCTGCCTTGTCCTGTCAGTAGTGCTTTTGTAATTAGCAATCATCAGTTCTAAAAATGTTGCTATCCACAGGAACATTTCCCTCTTGCTTGAACATTAGACAGAAAAGCTTCAGAAGGTTTTATAATATTCCTACACTGGCCCCTGAAGACTGACAAAACAACTTAATTTTTCATTTCTGACTTGCATGGGCTTTTTATTTTTGCTCACATCTGCCCTTATTGTTTAATTTAATGGATTTACAGGCTATTCCTGGGAAACAGAGCAGTTCCAGAATTGTTAATTAAGTACTACAGCCAAGAAACAGCATATCAAATGATAGATTGGGAGCCTTATCACCGTGTTTATCTGCTGCCTGAGGGAAGAGTTTGTCCCAAAATAGCAAGGATGCTATCCCTTGTCACCCCCTCCATTTTTATTAAAGAATCTCTCTGCAGAGAAGTCTGCCAGGTAATTAGCCTAGTTTCAAGTCACCCTAACAGCATGTGGCTCTGGAAACTAAGTGCAACTCCATCTGCACACAGCCTCTAGGATGCAGCTTATCCTTGGAAATGACCAACAGGGACACATTTTCTATACATATATATGGGAACAGCTGGAATGGAAACCAGTCATGATATGCAAGCAAGGAATTGCCAGCATGAATGGAATGAACTGCCTCAGAGTCCATGGAAGCCTTAAAGGAGTGGCTTTGAGCTTTTACCTGGAAATTTTAGAAAAGATACAAAGGCAAAATCTAGAGGATATGATTGTTTTACTTGGGATATAGCTTCAGGCTTCCCTCATGAATAAGGCAAATGAAAAGCTGGGGAGAAGTGACAAATAACACAAGGCACAAGATTATTCCTAATTCATGGACCAGGCAATGACCTGCTTCACTACATCACCTGGGGAATATGTACTGAAAGTAGAGTTAAACAGAAGACATGGGTGATGGGCAAGGTATTTATACCCTCTGTGCTCCACAGAGCCCAAGAACAGCTTATATAAGCGTTTATATAAAGTTCATGGAGTTTCCTTAAGGCCACCCAACCCAGAATTCAGCAGCCTGGGTGAGAATTAGTTTGGGGTTGGTTTGAAGTAATCTCCTGTACTGTGGAGGAGAGAGCTTGAAAATACGTCCTACAAAGGCCCAAAAAGCTGGACATAGTTAACATTAAAAATACATGGCTACCTCAGTGGCAGGAGTCAGCAGCAGACTTTTTACCACCTAGCTCATGATTTGTGAGCATTTGGATGGCAGCAGCGTGTCCTTCACAGAAGTGCCTCTGGGTAATTCCTGTGTTGCCATTCCTGTATTGCAGATGGGGAAATTGAGGCCAAATGTGCTGTGCCTGAGGTCTCACGGTGAGCCCGTGGCACTGTAGCCGTGGCACTTGGAATGCTGACACCTGCTCCTTGTATTTCTTCAGCAACAAAGTTTTTGGTAAAATCAGCAGAAATGCAGGATGACGGCATGCCCTGAAGTGACTGCAGAGGCTTCTGAACAGGAATTATGAGCTACTGCATCAAAGGCCTCTTGCTTGACATTTATTGGCTTTTTGATGAATGTTGGGGTAATTCTACTGTCAACAGTTTCTCATTAGAAGCCTGGCAATGTACTTTTTGACCATTATCTTTCTCAATATCACACTGTGTTGCTACAAAGAGCAGGGGTTTTATGTAAAATCCATCTATCTCTGTAGCTGCAAACTTTTCTAATAATTCTACATTTAAATAATCTCATGGAAATGCTGGCTGCTGTATCTGAGCAATAAGGAGGCTAGACAAATGGTTAAATTTCCATGATGACCTAAAGCTATAGGACAAATTTCATACTGCAACGAGTAGGATTCATTTGTCTTGATTCCACTGGCATTGCACCTCGATTATACTAATTCTGAATTTCACTGCTGAATAATGCATTCCCATCCTGCTTTACACTTGCAGAGGAAGGAAAAAAAAAAACATCAGAGCTGTACCTTTTACACTCTCCACAGTATGATGTACCACCTCCTGGCTGCTCATGGTCAATATTGGGAACTATTTTTGTCAAAACCATAGATTTTCTAAAAAGGAAATGGTAGAAATGTACCCCTAATACCACTGTGTATTTGGAAAAGGGAAAAGAGTTTCATTCACCTTTGATGTGCCCAACTGTACTAATTTTCATGCTATGAGTTTTAAAGCATTAATATTTCTTTTAAATATTTGTATCCTGGAGACATGATACTGGGAACATCATAGGGCTATTGTATATTTTATTGATTCTGGTTGTTATAGACAAAGAAATTAAAACAGAACCAGATGACAAAATAATTAATGGAATTTCTACTACTAAAATGTGTTTGATTAATGATTAATGTTCATAAGCTACTTAATATGAGAACCTTTAATTTTCCCTCCTAGAGGCAGGATAGTGTTTTCAGCCTGCCAAAACTAAGACTTGGAATGCTGTGGACTCGAACTAAAAATAAACTTTCCCACCAACTCTTTAACCTCACTTTGATGGCAGTGCAGATTAACCTGTTGGATTTAACACAGATTTAGGTCTCCATCTCATCCACCAGTCCTGCAGAGGGAACATCCCCTCCCAGAGATGCAGCTCAGGTATGGATGGCAGTGTCTGAGTCTGTCACTGGCTCGTTAGAGCCCCGTCAGGAGCTCTGATGTAATGGGCCATGTCTGGGGAAGCAGAAGCAGCTCTGCTTCCTGAAGGAGTTTTTAAGGACACATTCCCTGCAATAAGGGAATGTTGACATTCAGGCTGCTGATGCCTCAGCTGCTGATGACAGAGAAGGTGTGAGGTCTTCCAAAGTGGCAGTCAGGTTTTATTCCAGACCTGTCCTCCTACAAACAATTGCAGTGGATGAAATCATGTTTGGAAAGATGAGTGATGTTTTCCCTGCCCACTCTGCCCTGTCAGCATCAAGGATAAAGTGAAATATATACCTGCTTTGGTCGTCTCCACTTCCTGGCCCAAAATCATTCTCAGTGTAGACAGTGAGTGATGCTTCTGGAAAGAAACAATAAAGAATTAGTAAATCATATATAGAACACAGGGGAAAGGAAAAAGGAAATGAACACATGAAGTCATTCTTCTAATGTGGTCTTTAGTCTAGATATGATTATTTTGTTTCTTGTACCTGTTTATCAGGTACAAAACTTTTATCATCTGCTGTTTAAGGGAGTTAATCTTATTTTAAAAAATCTCCATTCTAAAGGTTAGGATATTTTATAAATGTAGACATGGTGAATGATTCTAAGTTAATCTCCCTTCTCTTTTAGGAACTCACTAGTGTGCTTTTTCTTTTTTTGTTTGTTGGTTTGGTTCTGAGATCTCAGTGTGAAGTCAGAACTTTTATTCTGTGTCTTTCTCTCCCTCCTTGAGGGTTAATTTTGTTTTAATGAATGCTAAGATTCTTATATGACTAAACTACTCATTCTTACATGGGTCCACAAATCTGAGACATAACAGATGGAAGAGCAGGGTAATGAGAGAATTTGGCTCTCTGACAGAAGGCCCAGCAAGAGAAACACTGAGGTGGTCTCCAGAGCACCCACGCAGAGAACAGAAAAGCTGACATAATTTACCCTTTTTTCACTGGGACCATGCAAAGATGACCAGCTCCTCATTCATTAGCCTGAGATTATTATTAATTATCAATACTATTACTTATTTTTACAATTGCTATAATTCATGTTATAATGCATTTAATAAAATGACAGCACTAAAGTTCAGGAATTTGGATTTTGATAACTCCTCCCCACTAATAGGCTTGGAAACTGGTCTGAATCACTAAAAACAGAAGCTCTTCCTGCTTGAAATGGGAAACAACATTTATCTAGCAGCAAGAGAAGACTTCATCCTTTTACAGAGCCTATGAAAAAACACTTAGTCCCTACTATGTACTCATCACAGTAAAATGGAAGCTGTCAAAGATAGAAGTCCTTTTTCTTTGCTGTCTGTGGATGTTCCTGTAAGCTTTTAGTCTTTTTCCACATGAGCATTTATTCAGAGTAAGCAGCCCAAGAATATTTCCATTGACAGCCTGAAATCTTTATGAGGTACTGGATGGTCAAAATGCAACACCAATTTATTCAGCGCTCATAACAAACACAAACAGTGAATTTATCACAGGAAAAGTTGGTAAAGAGCTCAGTGGCAGTTCATAGGCTAAAAACCCACCTGTTAAATGTCCTAGACCTTTCTGACCCATTCACTATAATATTTAAATATATTTCTGTATGTAATTTGTTAGATAATTCTGAAACATAAATAAAAGGGGAAAAAATGTAAAGCCCTGGACAAAACAAACAAGAACAACAACAGACAAAACCAAAACAAATAAAAAACAGATTCACTTCCTGGTTTTCTCACAAAACTCCACTATGACCTTGGGCAAACTGACAGAGGGAGAAAAGAAATATAACTGTCCAGTCCAACCTTCTGTTTATCACAGGTCATTGCTTCTGCCTGCTTTACCCCCAAATAACATTTGAATTGTAGCTTTGGGTGAGCTAAGGAGTTGTCTAACCTCATGATGAAAAAATATTGAAAAGCAAAAAAAAAAAGCAGATGCCAACAGTGTGACCCATTCTCCTTGCAGTCAGGACTTGTGGTTTACTTCTGCTTTGAATTAACCTGACCTGCAGCAAGGAACCAGAGCTACCTTTTTGTGGGCTCAGACCTTTCAGTATCCCAGTGACTTACAGGTAAAATGGGGCTGATCACTGGGTTTTTCATTATGTTTTATTTGAGTTGTCCCTGTACACCACAACCTCTACAGGAGAAATTTGGCTCCCATTCCCCATACACTCCATGCCTTGCACAACAGTTTACACTGGACTTGGTTTTGATGCGGGATGATTGATATGTGATTGATTGATTGATTGATTGACTGATGAGTAGGATCTAAAAGACAATGGACAGTGAGAAAGGACTTTAAAAAATCAAGCAATAAACCCTAAAAATCTCTGTCTGAGGGAGGATCCTTCAGTTTTCTGCAGACGCCCAGGACTCCTTGTTTGCCGTGGAACAGAAAACACTCGCTTTGCAGTGAGGGCACCGTACACCGAGCTGTCGGCAGAGGGCAATGGCAGCTCACAGCTTGAATCGGCTCCCGGGACCCGCGCCAGGCCGGTGCTGCCAGCCTTGTTTTCCTACTGGACTGCTCCCAGGGAATGAGCCCTGGTTTATTCCGAGCAGCACGTGTGAAAAAGTACCCCCGGGAGCCCCGCAAGTCAGGGGTCTAAGCTTTCTTCTCCCATTTTTCCTGCCTTTGCATCCTCACTGATTACATTGGAGGACCAGTTGCAATCTGATTCAAGACAGACAGCTTGGTAAAAAATTCCAGGGAGGTCTTTTGAAGCAAGAGGAGACCCTGTTCTGCTTTAAGGAATACACCTGTGAGCAGTACAGCTGTGTCTGGGCAGCTGGACCATTGAGCTGAGCATAGGTTGGGAAAGACTGCTCTGCCTTTCCTGGGGAGTCTGAATTTTAGATCCAGATGGGTAGTTTGGTAAGAGGTTCTGGACAGAACAAATGATTCAGAAAGACCTTCCAAGGAGGCTGTGTCAGCAAGCCAGGTAGAAGAGATGAGTGAAGTGTGACAATCATGCCTTCGTGCCTCAGGCTTTCAGGAATAGGATCCAGAGGATGGGCCTCCCAGCCAGAGCTCAGCCAGCCACAATCTCAGTGCTGCCTCTGTCACCCACCTTAACAGGTGACCTAAGTGGCACCATCTCTTCTCTCCATGACTCAGTTTCCCCAGCTGTAAAGGAAGTTCTAAAGTTCTGTGTGACACACTAAAAGCAGTGAATGATAAGAATTAATCAGCTGTGCTACTCACAGCTTGATGATGAACCAGTGTTCTTGTCATTGCTGGCCCAGAGTCTGCTGGGCAGAGAAACGACTGCTGAAGGTGTTAGTCCAGATGGAGTGCAAATGCCAAGGCACAGCAGGAGCTGTTGAAAAATAAAAATATTCTCTCAAGTCCTCTCCCAGCAGGAACTATATTCCAATTGTAATGCAGATATCCTACCGAGTCATTCCATCCCTCGGGCCAGGTGAGACTATGCAAGAGTCTGTGAAGGTAATCATTACACTGTTGTAAATATGAAGGAGTACAAATACCAGGTGTCTCTATTTGAGCCTCAGTTTTACTCCTGGCTTCATGGAAAGTCAGCATGACCACCTATGATGATATTTTTAGTAACTGGAATTTCAGGGAACACTAGTTATCAGCCAATTCTCCCCAGATTCTCATACTGTAGAAGAAGGATGGGGAGCACATTCACTGTTCAAAGCACCACAGTGAGGGAAATCTACAACTTCAGACACCAAAAGAGCCGGTACAGTGGGCTGTGCTGGAGCAGCAGAGGAATTCAAACAAACAACATTGAACGACCAGCTCTGGAATGCAGTGAACCCAGCCAGGTCAACCAGAACACAGATAAAGTGGCAAGTGGGGTCCAGCCCAGGCCAAACCTGCAGGAGCCCATGGCAATGGGGTACAGGTTATGCCAGCTTTGTGCCCAGCAGCTTCTGGACAACTCTCACCAGTGGAAGATGTAATTTAACTGCTTTGCCAGTTTTCACTACAAAGGCTCCACTCAGACCAGTCAGTTGTGACTCAACACCTTTTCCACCAGACAGCCTCAGCCCTGCTGCACAGGTGTGCTCCCACAGAGCCAGGACAGGGGTGACCTGTGCTCTTGGCTTTGTTTTCCACCCTGCCACTTCTGAGCTTTCCCTGACTGGGAGAAGCTGGTTCAGGCAGGAGCCATTTCAGACTATGTCCATCTGTAGCTACAGATATTGAGCCACCACCAGTGACATCCCTAAAAGCAAACAACTGAAATTGCAAATGTTACCTCAGAGTGATAAGTAGCAATAACAAAGACACGGCAAGACAGTATTTTAAGCCAAAAATGTGCTAAATAAATACTTTTGCAGCCTGTTTTGAATCTTTTCTTCAACAAAGTTAAAGTGTTGGTTTTCAGAAAAAACTTACATAATATAAGTTTTAAGCAAAGGGGTTTTTTCCTTCTTTATTACAAACAAATTTTAAAATGTTTAAATGAAAGTTTATGCAAGCATTTCCATACAAAATTTAAAAATTGAAAAAAAAAAAAAAAAAACCAAAAACCAAAACACTCTTTCATGTGGACAGAGAGTTCCTGTTAAGGCAGTGGTTGGTTGCATGGAGGATACAAAAATAGCTGGTAATTTAAGTTTATATGGGATGCCATTAAGAAATCGGGTGCTAATGAGACTGCTCGGGACTGAATCACAACTGCCTGTGGCTATTCCATGACAGCTCTTCCAGGAGGTGTCTCCAGCAGCCATGAGTCAGATTCCTGCCTCTGCAGGAAACTCCCTACAGAGAAGCTGCCAGGTATGTCCTTAAAGGCAAAGGAGCCAGGGTTTTCTCAGGCTTTAGCACTTCCAACTGCAAGAACAGGTCACAGAGGCAGCTTGGAGTGAGTGTGGAAACAGCAGCCTGAGAAGTCTCTGAGCACTGGCATGAGCAGGAACCAGCAGCACTGCAAAGGTACAAACAACAGATGGCTGTGAGCCAGGTGTGTTCCTGTTGGTCCTTGAATTGATGTTGGCTCTGCCACTCTTGTGATCTTGAACACAGGCCTAGAGGACAGACTCTTCACTGCCTGAATTAAAATCTTTCCCTCAGTTACCCAAGGCAAGGTTAATGACTATAATTTATTAAAAGGTCTATAATGACTTGTTAAATGATGTTGAAAATGGTAGTTGCATGAAAACAAGTTACAAAGCGTCCTGACAAACAAAACGTTTGCCCTGTACTTGCTTTTAAACAGAACACAGCAGTTAAAAGTAATCCATTTGTCACTTTGGGCGGCTAAGAACGATGCATTAACTATATAAATTTGTATCTACCATACACATCCAGGTGCCCTATACTGTTCTGTTTGTTGGTACCTCAAATGCAACTGTGTAATGGTTTCCTTCCCATCATCTGCATTCCATGGACTTGACAAGAACAGCACCCACAGCGGAGTCTGCATGGAAAGCACCAAGTGAACCCCCTGTGAACCACCTCCCTCACTGCTGTGCCCCTCTAGCAATGTGCTCCCAGTGAAGCAGCACCCTTCCTTGTCAGGACCAGGAAAGGATCCACAGGCAGTACCTCCCAAGAGGCAGGGCTGGCAGGAGAGGAAGGTACACAGGTGACCTTACCTCTTCTGTCTGTACTGATGTTATTCATAAAACAATTTTATAGCTATTGAAGAAAAACTTGGTATTACAGACTGGCAATGTTTCTTTGGTATTTAGCATTTGCAAGGGCCCCTGCATGGCTGGAACTCAAAAAAGCCTCCAATGTTCAAATTATTTTCTCCTGTTCCCAGGGTCATTTTCTGTCCCTACCCTGTTGCAAATCTCCTGATATCCTGTGTCTGAAGCTCATGTTGCCAGCCAAAAATGATATCCAAGCCCAGAGCTAATTGTCTAAGCTCCTTCTATAGTTATAAAGAGGAAGAAAAGCTTCAAAAGATCAAAATCTCCTAAATGGTGGGAGGTACAGATCTGCCTACCTGCAGCTGGTAGGGAACGGATGTCTCAGAGCACTTGACCTTCATCAGGGAACTACTCAGGAGCTGGAGCCTGACACAGGAATATTTTCAAGAGTAGAACAGAGAGACTGTTGAAATCCATAGAAGTTTTTAGAATAATTTTTTTTCATGTTATTTGCACTTATATGTAGTGACTTTGCACTTACTTAAGGGCCTGAATATTGTTTTTATCTTGATAGAAGGCTTATTTGAATGCTTCTTTTTTAGTCTTAATTTGGGAAGGCCTCTCCCATTCCAGTTTGAGAGGTGCACGTGGTAGCAGTGTCCTGCCCTCAGAACAGACCTGTTAGTGAAAGATCTGGTACTGGCTGTCCCACTGCCTCTTCCATCTGTCTTTGCATAGTGTCAAGGAAGAAAAGGGACAAAAAAAAAAAAAAGCAGTAAAAAATGTGCTTTCATTCCTCACTTTCAAGGGTGAGATTTTCTTTTTATGGAGAGCTCTCTCAAATTATTTACTATTGCAGCCTGATATTTTTAATGGTACCTTCTTCCACCAAAAGAACAAGTTATTCTGTAAAAAAGCCAGTACTTTGCCTCTGCCAGCTGCATGCAAGTACAAAATTACAAAGCACTCACTTAGATGAAGTGAATACTTCATTAAACAATTAAGCAATAAGGCAGAACAAAGGCTGTGGTTTCCAGGCCTTGTTCTGTAATTGTATCCTGGAGCATTAGGAGAACCAGTACTCAAACATAGGGTTGCAATTTAGGTTAGGATTATCCTCTAATAGCCTTGTCCTGTGGGATTAGGGGCTTGCCATGATGGTGAGTTGTTTTATCCATCAATGGCAATGTAAAATACATGATTTGTCCCTGAAGATCTGGGGGTGAGGATTTCCATCCCTCTTTCCTCCTTTCACCTTCTTGTAGCTTCTTGAGTAGAAGCTTTTATCTCTGCTTTTACTTTCTGAACCATGATGGGTATTCTCCAATCCAGTTTTTATGGAGGTACAGTCACAGAATCCAAGTTCACAAGTAAATACCCCTGAGTGTCCCCAAACAGACTGTGGACACTCTGGAGGGACACTGAGGATGGAAAGTGTGTGAGCCACTCTGTTGGACAAGGTTAAGTTTGTGCTGAAGTCTTCTGTTCACCTCATACAGCACGTGCAGCCACTGGACAGCCACAGAAAACTGAGAGGCTCGTGAAGAGATAAGGCAGAAGTGGGTTTCGATGGCTGATAAGCAGAGACTGTTTGGATTGCAGATGAAATTTAAATGTCTAAAGTCCATCTACGTTCTGCTACAGAAGTCTAAACCCTTTTCCCGACCTAGTAAAGGCCTGATTCAGCTCCTAATGAAATTACTGGGATTTGTTCCACTGACTTGAAGTTGACCCTGGGCAGAGCCCACAACCCCACCAGAATTCCTTTCCAGAGTATTCTGAATGACAGTGGCAAGTCCTTCCCTCAAACATGATCTACAGGGAACCCCTCCATCCTGCTCTCCTCCTCCATAAACCATTCTGTCCTGCTGAAACAGAAAATACAGCTCAAATGCAAAATACAGCTTGCTGTATCACAGGACACCCTGTCCTTGGGAACTGGAATTAAGATCATCCAGGCACATATCATGGGCCAATGGAATACCATTAGAAGAATTAACTTCCAGTTCTAAAAGAAATCAAACCAGAAATTTAAAAAAAAAAATTAAGAAAAAAGAAAAACAAAGGGTAAATAAAAGAAAAAGAAAAAAGCACAAACCTCAAAACCTCACAGCAATTTAAAAAGACAGGTTTATTTCCAAGTATATGCATTTTGTGCTCTCTCAGAATAAAGAGTTTTCTATATTTCTTTGATTTTAGTTGCACTTCTCCCCTTCGGAAATAATACAATTAATATTTAATTCAATTCAGTGACATATAGGTCCCTGTTTCCCACAGGAAAATAAGTTGCATTAATTTCAAACTCACTGACACTGGAAAATAACCAGTTGTTTATAGTCATTGGGACGTATGGGAGAACAAACATCATTAAATGTCAGAAAACATATGTTTTAAATAGCAGAAGCCAAGGAACAGCTATTAAAATCGGGCCACTTTTAACCAGATACTGCAACACCAGGAGAAAGCTGCCCCACCCCCCTCTAAACAAAACACGGGAAAAAGGAAATATTTGCTCTCAGAGTAGGATCTGCTGAAGGAAAAGATGACAGATTAGATCTAATAGAGAATTTAGGAGCTGAAACTAGAATTTAAATGAAAGTGAGGTACTAAGTGCCAAAAATACACCCCAGCTCCCCTTTCTCTCCCCCCAGGTGAACTGCAGACAAAGCCTGAAGGCAGCACAAGTCATTAGGGAACTTTCTCTTCCTCTGCAGCCTTCTTCTTGTACCTGCAAATCTCGTCTCACCAGTGAGGTGCACTAACACCAGAAGTAAGGAGAGGGGAGAAATTAGGTCTGAGTTCCTAGACAACTCACTAGTGTGCCTGTGAGACCAGGCAAGGAAGAGGGACATGGCTTCATGGAGAGAGAGAAGCAGTAGGAAACCACAGGGCAATAGCGAGAGTTCTGGGGAACAAGGGTGGGCCCCGAGGCATTGGTGGGGTGGGGGTGCTGGCAGAGGGGACTGGGGACAGTGAGCTGGCCACTGCAGTGCAGGGAGGAGAAAAGGTACTGGAGAGGGGACAGAGGGGAATCTGCATATCCAGAGGGCAGAAGGAAGACTGTGAAGGTTGGCTGGAGAGATGTTAATAAATACAGCTCACAATGCCTCCAGCTCTGCTTCTGTACAGGCAAAGAACCACAGCAGCCTCAGGGCCATTTCTCAATTAACTGATAACATAATCTGGAAATTAGATATTCTTCTGGCTTAATCACAAACAGGGCTAAACTCTAAAGGCATTCCTAAAGAGTACCAAATAAATACTGACTGTATCTGATCTCCATAGATCCTATCTTGACTGTTTTTCACAGCAAGTGATGGTATCTCAGCTACTTCTCTAGGAAGTGCCCATTTAGAAGATGCCACCATTGCCTCTGAACCACCAGACTGTTCAAATTCATCTCTCACTCTCCACACATGTACCCTGATCACGCAGGGGAGGGATGGAAGTTGCTCTGTGCAGCTCAAAGATATTCCTGTCCCTACAACAGGGGAGCTGGTTTCAGATCTGTCTCCCTCATCCTAAAGTTTTTGTCCCATGGCAGTCAGTCCAAACCAAATGCAAAAACATCTGGGTTAAAAAAGATATCAGCACTTCCCAAAAATAATCACTGAATCATAGAACAGCCCAGGCTGGAAGTGACCTCAAATCACCATCAAGTCCAGTCTTTCATGGAGAAGGGAGCCTTGATGATATTATGCAGCACCCTGTCCAGTAACATCTTGAAAACATCCAGCTCTACCTGGTTCCTTGGGGAGTTTGTTCCAGTGAGTGACTGTTCTCGCCATAAAAAAATATTTTTCATATAAAGATGAAACTTCTCTTTGAGCAACTTGTACTCATTGCCACTTGTCTTCTCCATGTGGCTCCTTGAGAGAGCCTCCATTCTCTTTGGAGTCACCCTTTAGGTGCTGGATAAGGTCTCCCCAAAGTCTTCTCCAGGCAGAAAAGACCTAACTGTTTTTTTCTTTCTTAACAGGTCAGGCTCTCCAGCCTTTTGATCATCTTGGTGGCCCGACTGTGGACCCTCTCCAGTCTGACTGTGTCTTGAATTACACAGACCAGGACCAAACACAGTACTCCAGGGGTGGCCTGGCCTCTAATGGGTTCTTGGGTTACGTGGTCCCAGGTGCAGGACCTTGCCTCTTGTCTTGTTAAATAAACCTCATACAGTTCTTGCTGGTCTACTCTTCCAGCCCTTCCAGGTGTCTTTGCAAGACTGCTGTCACTTCCCACATGTCCACCTCACTACCCAGTTTAGTGTCATCAGCAAACTTGGGGAGGGAGCTTTCAATCTTGTCTTATTTGTTTTAAGCAGACCTGCCTGACCACAAAACAAAAGCCACAGAGTTGGCAAAAGGGAGGCAACAGTGATATCTGGGCCGGGATATCCAACTGCTACTGAGTCACAGGCAAAGCACCAAGTTTTGGTTACAGTAAGTTTATCTCATTGCTTGGAAATGCATTCTGCCAGCTGGGCACTGAAAAGCAAGGAGCGCTGTGACACCGAAGCCTTCCTTTGGCTCTGGCTGTAAGTGCCCAGCCAAAAGAAGGAAGTGGTCAATCAAGGGGAAAAGTTGGATGAATCAGTCCCAGAGCACATTTCATGTGGGATTACTGATTGTAAACAATAATAGTGACCTGCTGTTGGTACAGTACTTTGTACAAGAAGCCATGCTCTTGTCTGGAGGTTTCCTATGGCCACTCTTATGCAAATAACAAGTCATGATAATGCCATGTTTATCACAACACTAAGTCAACCATAATGGCTGCAAATGTAACCTGACCTTCACTTTGGCTAAACCCTGTTTCTTTCATGGTTATCTCGTATCTCAGTACATATTTATTTCCCTATTTTGTCTGTCTGTTGCCTGCTCTTTTACTTTACATACACTGCCTCACACAAGGGGCTCTGAACTTTAACCATGGAGCTTTCTAAGCCTACTGAAATTTAAGTAAAAACCAGATAGCTTCCCATCAGTCTATGTTTTCTTTCTGACTGCTCCATTCTACCAATTCTTATCAAATCCAGGACACATACAGAGAAAAAGAAAAGACAGACCCAAAATGAAAACTTTGTGAAAAAAGTCCAAACCAGGTGAATAAGATCCTCTTTGATCACAGTTGCTTAGTTCAGTGTGTCTACTGTCAGCTATTTGCAGCAGCAAATACAATAAGCACATTCTGTGAGAAGAAACAAGAATTTTGGCCTGTAACATGAGGCAAAGGAGTGAGACTGGCAAGAGGAGTTTTGTGGACATGGGCTTGTTCTTGTGGCTCTGTTTTGGGCAGCATTGCCAGAGTACTGACACTGACAGCTGGATGTGTCACCCTCTGCTGAGGCTGGAGGATGATAGAACAAATTAGAAATGCACATAAAATACTGTTTTGCTACATTAAGTAGCAACCAGAAATGTCAGTATCACATGTTAATTAATGATTAATGCTGGAGGAAGGAGATGCATACCTGACATATTTTTGAACTGGTATAACAAGTTTTCACTGAGCAGAGGAGGGAAGTTCTCTATAATACACAGTAATGGGCTGTGTACTTGGAACTGTGCTCCATAAATTTCCCCACCTTCAGGACAGAATGTGTCAACACACAGCTGGTCTCCTAGAATAAACTCAGTGCCAGGACTAGTAATCAGTAATGCTGAAGAATGAGGAAAGAGGGAAAAAACATACAAATGATGATCAAAAGGACAAAAAAACTCTTTTGGACTCACCTGGGGTAGAAAAATGTTGACAGGGCACATTTTTAATGTGAGACTACACCTGATATTACAAGGTGATGAGAGTAAATCAAGAAATAAAGAAAATAACACTGTGGAGCTGATAAAGCCCTGTAACTGTAAAATCTTCCTCAGAATGATGTCCTACTTAGTAAGGAGAATTTTAGCTCAAGAAGGTTGAATTAGCATATAATACATTGCAAAAATAATACATTGAAGTTATCTAACATTCCATCTTGACAAATCTCAAAGCACTCTCCCTCTCTGTATTGATGTTCCCACACCAGAAATCTGTAAAGTACATGCTTGCCTTTAAGTATATTCTTGAATTAAATGTTCCCAGAACAGAGATGCTCTCCTTAGCTGGGGTGTCCATGCTGTATGCAACAGACACCACTCCCACTTTGCTCCTTGATGAAATAAGGAGCTTTCCTTTCCTGTGCTGTTGTGTAACAGTTGTTACACAGGACAGGCATGTGATCCCATACCAAGCTGTTGCCAGAGCCAAGAATAAAAGAGAAAGATGGGATTCATTTAGCCTAACATCAGCAAACTCTAAACTGGGCCCCCAGTCAAGAGAGACACACAGGACTCTGGTCAGGCTTCACCACTACAACCACTAGAGACAGGTTTCCTCACAATGAGATTTGTCCAGTCTTTCTTCAACTGGTGGAAAGTCCCTCTCTCTCTTGGCTGTAGAATGACCAAAAAAGCTTACATTAGGCACCAGCTTTAACATAACAACTAGAGTCTTAATAATTTGCTTTCCTCCTGGACACTGCTCCTGTAGCTTTGGAGAACACATTTTAAAAAATGGTACGGTCTTACCATCTTTCTATGGAAAAAAAATTGGAATGGTCTTACCTTGTCAACCCTCATTGACCCACGTTGTACAGCTTCCCCTTCCCTGTTCTGTAATGCCATTTATTTGGGTAGGCCCACATATTTTTGAAACATTTCCATCTTCCACACTTTGAGGTACTTCTTGCATTAGGAATATCTCAGCCACCACAGCATGGGTGAAAAATAATGATTTCTGAAAGCAGCTTGAAATTTTTACAGTGTAATATAAGTCAAACTGTTAATTTGCTGGCTGCTGAGGCCTTTCACAATGAAGAAGGGAGAGGGCACAATCACCTGATAAATACCTGTGACTGTGATGATATATTAGTAATAAATAAGAGTACAAATAGGCAATATTTGTTATTGAGCTCTTAAGTATATGGGTGGCACAGATTAACAAGGCATGTAAACCTTTTCCCCACTGAGGAGGCAGACACAAGCAGTTGCGACAGTGATTTTCTCTTTTACCTTTATCATTTCCCAGTAGTTTAGTGGAGGGACAAGCCCCTCAGACAACAGATCCAACACAATTTACGCCTCACAGGATCATAGAGGCATAGAATGGTTTGAGTTGGAAGGAAGTCTTGAAGATCATCCAGTTCCAACTTCTTGCAACAGGCAGGGAAAACTTCAACTAGACCAGGTTGCTCAGAGCCCCATCCAGCCTGGCCTTGAACACTTCTAGGGTTGGGGCATCCACAACTTCCCTGGGCACGATCAGGGCAGGTTTTACCTCAGGATTCCCTGAGGCAGCCAAAAGTGTCACTGTCCCCTCTCCCACTGCGCCCACCATGGCTCCCCGCTCTCCGCCCTCACAGGGCGGCTGTGGAGACCCATGTCCCCCACACAGAGGAGGGACACAGAATCACAGAATCGGTCGGGTCGGGAGCGACCTCAGCGGTGAGGCACAGGATTTTGCCCAGACACTTCTGGAATATCTCCGGTAAGGGAGACTCCACACCCTCTCTGGGCAACCTGTTCCAGCGCTCAGTCACTGCACAGGACAGAAATTCTTCCTCACGTTCAGGTGGAACTTCCTGGGCAGTTTCTGCCCTTTCCCTCTTTCCTACTGGGTGGCACTACCGAGCAGAGCCTGATCCATCCTCCGACACCCCCCCTTCAGATATTGATAGACATTGATGAGGTCCCATCTCAGTCACCTCCTCCCGGGGCTGATCAAGCCCATCTCCCTCTTTCCTCACAAGTGAGAGTCTCCAGACCCTTGACGAACTTCGTAGCTCCAACACACAAAGCTCCTCTCCTGGGGCAGCGCAGCCCCTCAGCCCCGACCGCACCGCAGCCGCCTTTCGACAGGGCAGACTCGCTCCCTCACGCCCTACCCCGACCGCCGGGACAAAGGCGGCGGTCCCGCCCGGGCGAGGCGGAGCCGGGCCGGGCTGAGCCACCGCCCGGCCGCTTTATCCGCCCGCCGTGGGTGGCGGCCGGCGCAGTGCGCATGAGTTCGGGGCGGCTGCTCGGCGGAGCCCGTGGCGCTGCTCCGACCACCTGCCTGTCCTCTGCCGGGGCTCGTTCCGCCCTCGGCTGGGAGAGGCGCGGACCCCAAAGCCGGTGAGTGCCGCCCCTCCTCGGGGGGCTCCCCTGGCCCTGCGCCGGCTCCCGTCTGAGGGAGTCCTCGCTGCCCCGGGCTCGTCCCCGCCGGGTCTCGGGTCGCTGGCGTGAGGGGCGAGCTCGCGTCTCTCCGCCTGTTCGGGCTCGCCGCGGGGAGAGGCCGCGGAGCTGCGCGCCCCGGCCAGCCCGCCACGGCAATGGTTCGGCGCTGCTCTTATTACTCACTAATGGATTTTTAATTATTCTTCCCTCCTGTTCCAAGAGCAGCGGAGGCCGGGACGCCGGGTGCTCCGTGCGGGCTCTGGGCGGCGGGCGGGACCGGGGACAGGGACCGGCACAGCCCCGCAGAGCGGCTTTGGGATTGGGTTAGTTTTGGTACACAGGCGGGGAGGAGAAAAACTATGAGCAAACTGCTGCCCTGCCGTGTGCGAGGCTTGGCTTCCCACTACTGAGCTGTTAAGAATTTTTTTTACCCCTGTGGATTTCTTGTTCTTCCCTCGCATAACCTAAAATTTGCTTCTGCTTATCGGTAACTTTAAGAAAATATATTTAAGCAAACGTTTGATACCTGTAAAACTTTGATGTATGCTGTTCCTGCCTGACTAAGGGTGATGAGGAATGCCTGCCTTGTGCCTCCTCTTTGCTTTCTGTCTGCATTTTAGGGTTTCCACTGGAAAAGCTGTTGGTGTAAACAGTAGCAGATTCTAGCTCAGGATGCTTTTTTCCCTTTCCCCCTGTCAGGTGCCTTTTCCGTCTAAGGTGGTAAGCATGAGAAGGCTGGTGCTTCTTAAGATCTTAATCTTAGGTGGTTCGGGTGAGGTTTAGTGCCCGTAAAGAGAAAGCACAGCCTTAAAAACACTCCTGGGATTTTCAGTAATCCAGGATCTCAAGGGCATGTTTCCTGAATAGTTTTTGTTTTAGTGTGGCAGCGAGAGGAGGTTGCTGGAAGTGGAGCTCTCTTGTGCTTGGTCCTGTGCATGGGTGTAGCAAGAGATGATTCCTGTGGTAACAAGCATGCAGATGAAATAGGAAAGAGATAAGACAGCCTCTTCCGAATTTTTCTAAACATTTTCCAAGTATTTTAAGCTGTAACAAGAATCAGAAATGTAACAGTTACTTCCTATCCCCTCCCTTTTTTATGAAAGACTTCTTTCTAAACCCTAATGCATAAGCCTTAGTTTTAAAAGCTTTTGCAATTTCTGGCTTATGCTAATAAAAAGGTATTATTTCAAGACTTTGATACAGATCCTTGACTAATGCAGCATTGTAGATGGCCTTCCTTGTACAGTCACTACTTTAAAAAAATTATGATCGTGGCTTTTCTCCTTCATTTGCAGGAATTACTGTTGTGTAAGGAGGGAGCTGATATTTAAACAATAAAAGGGGAAAAAATATTGCTTGCTTGGGTCTCTAAGAAATGAAGATATTATTTATTTTTCAGAAACAGAATAGATTTTCCCAGCAGTGTCTTTCTTATCAAGGATTTGTTTGGAGTTTTTACTATAGGGAGTGGATGAGTAGAATGAAGCTTTATGACTAGAAGTGCAAGTAATGCCTGGCATTAGAAGGGAGCAGGGAGATTTCTATATTGCATCTGTTTTGTCAGTAGTAAAACTCCTCTCATCCAGTTAGTTATAGCTGCTTTTTCTCTGCATGCCTCTGAGAGAAATATTAACCAAGAATGTTGGCAGACGGATTGCTGGTTGGATATAGTAACTGGAACAACTTAACTCCTGAGCAGTTGACAAGTCTCAGGCTGACTGACCTTCTGAAATACTGGAGCATGAAAATAAATGAGCATATGAATGTGGCTTTCAAAGCCAGCCAGACAGGCTGTTACTGTTACCAAATCCTCCCTCCTCCTTTTTTTTTTTTTTTTAATTAAAAAATAAAAGCAAGTGATTTTAATTTCCAGTATAACTAACTGCTTAAATATATTCTTTTCAATTGGGTGTGTATGGATGATCCCTGTACCAAGTAAAGTCCAGGGCCAAGACTGTACTGCTCTTTTTTTGCCAGTGCTGTTTTCAGTTTTGTTTACCTTGGGCAGGCAGACCTTTATGTACTTACATAGGAATTAAATGTCCGAAATTTGCTAATTTTTAAAGTAAACACCTGTGCTTTGTGCTTCAGATGTCCTCTGCTTTCTTCCCCACACCAGCATAGCAGTCACAAAAAGAAACGTAGGAGAGCAGCCTAAAATCTAGTGGTGAGACTGTGACACAGCTGTACTGGGGCTGGAAGTTGCCTTGCTATCCTAAATGCTGTGTAAAACAGGATTTGGCTCACCATTGCTATGACTGTAGCAGCAGTTACATAATGAAACCCTAAACCCCAGCAATGCTGCACCTGTAACAAGACAGAAGTTGACTAATTACAGAGGCGTCTGTGCCTGAAATTGTTTATGTACACTTCATGGTTCTAAAGTGTTGGCTGTCACAGATAGCACCGCCCTGATGTTAACAGGGGAGACTTAAAAAGAGTAACTTGAAAAGAATGGGACGCTTTCCTTGTTGAAATTTGCATAAGGCAAATTGAAGTCAGAGGAGAGCTCAGCCACCACCTGGATGTGTTTAAAGCCCCATATGGGACTGGAGAGGCAGCTCTGGGTATCACATGTAGCTCTCCACTGAGCAGCTGCTGGTCATCAAATCTCAACTGGAGAGTCCCAGTGAGAGCCTTATCGGTGCCCTTAGGTAAGACCTTAATCTACAGGAAAGTAACTGCTTTTCACTGGCTGTAGTTTTATTTTCAGCTGGGGCAGGAAGCAATGCTGTCACTCTAAACAAGTGGGAAATGTGAGCACTTCAGGGATCTGTGGTGGTTTAATCCACAGTGTTGTGTAGGAGCCTTTGCCACTGGCCTTCATTTTGGGCAACAAGATTCAGCTGATGCTGTTGCTGATGTAGTGAACTGGGAACAGAATTTATTTGCAAGGGAAAAGGAAAAGATGTGTGGGCACATCTTTTCCCATCTTGAGGGTGGACCAATGTGCTTAGCATCATCAAATACTGCCCTGGTATTCCGCTGCCTTAAAAGAAGGAGCATTTCCCAAACACTGCAGAGAGGAGTATGAGGTAGTGATGAGCTGTGCTCTTCTGCTGGCTTGGTTCTATGTAACAAAGTCTCTGAACCATAGGGTCTCAGAACAGTAAAAAGGATGTTCTTGAAAATCTAGAAAGACCAGTTAAGAATAAAGCACAGTATGCAATCCTTGTTTTCTGGTATCATCAGGCTTGGATTAACATGGTCAAAGGTGTGACCTTAGGCATTGTTCCTGAGCAAAACATGATTTGAAGAATTCAATGTAATAATTGAATTATTACTTGGGTGATGAAAATTGGTTGGTTTGCGATTGTTTCCTTTCTTCTTAAGTGGTTGCTACATTTAATTTGAGATCCAATTCATCGAACCATTTAAGCGTGTGAAGTCAGACAGATTTAAGTTTTACTGAATTGGTGCTTTGCCCATCTAGTTCTTTCAAAAATGTATGTACACAGGATTAGTTATTTCACTGTTGGCAGCTCTCACAAATTCTGGTGCGAGTTGTATGAATGACATTCAGTGTGTTTCTTGAGGCTCCAGCTTCCAGATTTAGAGGACTGAGAGAATCTTTGTTTTTAGCTCTAAAACTAACGGATCTTGTAGCTCCCCAGCCTGTAAAGGAAAGTTTGAATTGTCACAAGTGTGCCACAGAAACCAGAAAGTTTAAAACAAAATATTGGGGTTATATACATTGAATTCTGGAAGACTTGCATGGTTCTTGTCACTCTAATTACTTTGATGTAGTTGCATGTCTGCCATGGGCTGCCATGAGAGCCCCCCGAGTTCACATTTGGCTAAACATTGTTCAGTCCTACTTGTCACCTGTTCTGCAAATCAATATTGATGTCCAAGGAAGTGTCTAAAAAATGCTGTTGGTGTGGCTCTCATTTAGTAGACCGTACTGTCCTAGATTCTGTGTCTGTGTATTATTTTTTTTTTTTTTTTTTTTTTTTTTGTTAATGCGTGGCTCTCATTTAGTAGACCTTACTGTCATAGAGTCTGTGTATTATTTTTTTTTTTGTTCTTTTTCTGTTAATGATCAGCATTTCTATTTGTCTGGCCATACTGTGGTGACAGTCCCTCTCTAAACAAGGGCAGGAGTGTTTCCGGGTTACTGAATGTTAAATAGCCATGACTGTTTTAAACACATGGGATTTTTCATGAGCAGATAAAACCTGTGAATCATACTCACTGTTATGGCAAGCTTCTACACCATGATATGGAGAAGAAAAGTCAGAATTTAACCATGTTGGCCAGTTTTGGTTTGCCTTGGTTCCCAAACATCAGTTGTTGTTTGTTGCTACTTCAGTTTTGCTTTGTTTCTTTCTGTAAGAACAGTTTATAAATTTACTGTCTGATTCTGTGGGATTTTTATGTGTTCAGCAAAACCTCATCAGTTTATCCTGTGTATTCCTAGAATTAGTCAACTTGCCTGTGAGGTTTGGCCTCTGTAGGCAGTACTGTTACTTAGTCTATTCTTATACCAGAAAGCTTCAATCTTACTGTATATCACAGAGGAGGGGTTCCCCTAAAGCTCAAGGATTTACTCGGTATTTCACATCCTGAAGGAGGTAAGAAGAATTCAGTTGCTGATAGCCCTGTTCACAAGGAGATGTGTCCACCATAACTAACCATCAGTTAGTTTTGAGGAGTTTGGAACAGCAGTGGCTCAGTGAAGATGTCGTGGGTCAGCTGGTTTTGTTCAGCTCTGGTCTTGTACAGCTGGTTCAGAGGTATGTTGCAGGAGCACTTAATACAAAGAAAAATTCATGAGGTTATTAGACATAAATACCTGACCTGTTTTGGGAAGCCCTGTGGTCTCCTGACCACAGCATGCAGGAATCTGAATGAATTCCTGCTCTCCTTTGCCTTGTTTTACTGCTCTGCTGTCAACTGTCAGAGGCTGATAAAGGTCTCCAGTCTGCTCCTGTACCATCATTTCTATAAAACCCATCCCATGGTAACACTTCTAATGACCACAGAGTGTTTCTAGATGTTTTTTTTCCAGATGCTTAACTCTCCAAACTCAACCACCACCATGGAGTGCAAGGTGACTGACAGTGTGTGCATTGCTGTGTGTGTGCACAGCTGACAGATTAAACCAGCCTTGAAGTTCACTGGCCACTTCTTCTGTTGCAGTTGAATCACTAAGAAAGAGCTGGTTAAGAACAAAGGCAAAGTCTGTGTGATGCTCAGAGTACAACGAGGCTTAGAAATCTATCTTCAGAAATGTTTCATGCAGAGAGTGTTCTAGAAATTGTATGTACAGCGAAAGGGACAGACTGATCTTGTGCCCTTTTAAAAATGCATGATAATTTTCTAAAAATTGTCAACTCACCTTAAGTATATTGTGCAGTTAATGGCCTGGTGCTGTCTGCTGACTTTTGGCTCCTGGCTTAGATAGCAGTTGATTTTTAGCGTTTAAATGTCTTGCACTTTTGTGGGATCGATCTTTTTGCCTATTAAGCTAGTCTTCAAACAGGATTGTTAATAAAAAATTCTTTCAATCTCCTGCTACTATAGAAACAGTCCCTTGTAAATGCTAACTTTGAGCTTCAGTGAAGAAGTAACCTTAGTCAGCAAAACTGTAAAAATATCCTTTTTGAAAGGACAAACCGCACCTTATCTTTGATGGCTACTTAATACATTCTCTCTGAATTATTTACCTCTGTCAAAGCAAAATTAAATCTTTGGAGGTGAAATTCAGTGCTAACTTCAGAATCTTTCAATTTCCTTCTTCTACTCTCTGAAAAATGTGCACGATGTGTGACTTGTATTGTTTTAAATATCTCATGAAAGCTATATCTAGTGTATCCAAGAAGTGAACACTTCAGATGATAGAATCACATCTGCCCTAAGATGCATTTCTGGTTTAATGTCTGGGATCGTCTCTCCAAACAGTACTGTTCCTGTCACACTTCTGTGCTCCTGTGTCATGATCTGATGTTTTTTTTATTATTAATCCCTAATGGTACAGGCACACATCTCTTAAGCAAAGTTAAAAAATACCCAGCTACAATGACTGAACAACAAATCCCATTGTGAGCAACTTTCATATTTAATGCATCTCTGAAGGTCAGGAGGAACAGCTGCCTGTCGTCCTGCTGTTCCTTCTCTCTGAGCAAGGTTACCTCATTTTTGAACCCTGCCTTTTACCTTGGCAATCCTACTGACACAGTGGGGTCTGGAAATTCACTAGATTCTTGACTATTTCTATCTTAAACTTATAAAGTCTTTCCCTTAATAGAGATGGCATAAACAGGATGAAGTGACTTCAGTTAACCATGGTTAGGAGAGAATTTGTCAGTAAAACATGCTGTATGTATTGTAGTGGTGCTGGGCAGCCTCACCTCAGCTCTGGCTGCTCTAGACACTGTACAAAGGTGTAGGAGTTTCTCAAAGCATAAAGAACACAGGAAAGGGGAGAAGAAATAATGTATATGAATGGATTATGATTATATTGACATGTACCTTTGTTGTGGTAAAGATGATGTAAAAGGTAGAAGGGGAAAAAATCTTCCCCCACACCTTTTCTGCAGGCTCACAGACCATTGCACAGCTCCCAAGCTTTTCTGAAATGAGTAAAACTCCCAAAGAAGCCAGAGCTTCTAACACAAAAGCAGGACCAGCGCTGTAATGTTTGATACTGGCTCTTGTGTGGGTGGCTCTCTGAACCAGTTGCACTCACTGCCTTTAGTCATTGTTCAGGAGCTTTGTGAAACATCTGAACTGCAGCTCCAGAATGAGTAATGGGAGCTTGCTGGGAGCTGAGGTATATGTTGTTATTTATAAGTCATGGCTTTAATGTTTATTGCTGCTGAATCTGGGTGTTCCTGCTATCCTGAATGCAGATAGCCTACCATGAACTTAGTCCTGGTTAAACTGAGGTATTGCTGTTGGAGAAAGCAGAACAATACTCTTAAATACTTCTCCCTCAAAATCTGGGCCTCTTGATTTCTTTATTGGTAACATAAATTAATATCTTCTCCTGGTTAGTCTTTAAATGTGGGTCTTATTTGTGATATCTATTGTAATCTGTAATTGTAATTAGATAGCTATTGTAATCTGCAGCAGTGGCCTCTCATAATATAGTCCACAAAATGTTCACAGCTTTGAGTGTAGTTCTGGAAATCTCACAATTGTCTACAGCATCGCTGAGGGACTGAACAAACATGCCATATTCAGTTTATATTGGGGACACCTGGATAAAAATGTGATGCTGCAACTTGAAAGTGCTGAAGAGAAATAACATTTGCCATGTGTTGAATGTCAGTAGAAATACTCACCTCTTGCTGGTCTCTCTTTTCCATCTGAACATCACCTTGACTGTCATAGGATGGAATCTGAAGTCAGTGGGAGTTTTCTATGAATTTCAGAGGTGTCAAGATGCTTTGATAGTCTTGCCTTCTAAAAATTATATCTTTATTTGTGTGTGCTTGTTCAGAGGAGTCAAGATTTTCACTGGTAACGTTAGCTTCCAAAAATTGCATATATTTTCTTGTGTGGATGTGTTTGTGTGTGGCTTTTCAGCACCACAGGTTTTGTTGTAGATGGAGCTGCTGTTGTTCCATGCTTGGGCTGCTGTTTTCCTGTTTAGCTTTCTGCAGCAGCCAAAGGTAGAGCAGCTGCCTCAGTGCTCCTGTGTCTGCCTGTCCTAAGAGTTTGAAAACCAGGACCATGAGCATGCTTCTACCTCTCTGGGCATCACTTAACGCCCATAATCCTGAGGATGCACTGTGTCATTGTTAGCTAAAGTTCTTAATAGGAAAAAAAGGAAGATTGTTCTTTTTGTGTAAAAGTAAGGCTAAATTTGATCATTAGACCTAATGTTCCTAAGAAGGGCTATGAGATGTTTTTGTTGTGGCAACCCAGTGCTCTGGGTTGTGGATGTGCTTCCAAGACTTCCTGGACTGCAGCCTAGCTGCATTGTGTGGGAGCTTTCCCACAGGACACGTTGGTGCTGCGGCACAGGCGAGGCACCTCTGGTAATGTCATAGCCCTCTCCTGGGAGGAGGGATCAGCAGGATGGAATTGTTGCTCAGTATTGGCAGATGTTATCTCACTGCTATGAAACACTAATCAGCTTACCAGAAGGCTCTGGTTTCTCAGCCCTCAGCCCACAGCTGTGGGGAGCAAGGAGAAGTAATCCCATTGAATTGGAAATGCAGGCTTGACTTTGCTTCTCGTGTCACCTCTTGAGCCATAATAAAGGGAGAAGCACTTGGGAAGCAGGAGCATCTCATTTAATTTGTGCAGTGTCAGGGGAATGGTGTCCATTTCCCAGCTGGTTGCATATAACGTGGCACCTCAGAACCAGCTGTTTTGAGGAATGTGTCACTGCTGTCCACGGGTCACAGGCAGGCTGGGTGAGAAGATGGACTGTTAGCAAGCAAGGCAATTTCTCATTGCAAAGGTTGGTTTAATGTATTGCAGTGAGAAATGAGCTAGGTTCTAGGGTTTGCCTACCCCCTGCTCATGCTGTTAGTGCACTAAGATGACTTTTGTGTTTGTGTCCTTGAGAATCAAAAAGTTTTGCCAGAGTGTTTTGGGAGATGATGACAATTCAGAGGTTTTACAGAACTGGGCACTGGGAAAGCTTAAAAAACTGGGGGTTTTTCCTCCAGTGAATATGCTGGTGCATATGTCTGTTTCAGTAAGTGTCTTCCAAATGTACAAGTACTGTTTCTTCATGGCTGAGTGAAATAAAAGCTCTTGAAGCTTTAAAACACAATTTGTAATGCGTTGATGCAAAAATGGCACCAAGTTCTGCTCATGGATTTTTCACCAGAAGCAGGTGGTATAGAGCTGCTTCAGTGGCACGAGTTAACTGCAGCAGTGTTAGGAAATGAATGGGGTTCTGTTTCCCTCATGTGATCCCATAAATAGAATTCTTGTTTAAAACCAAATAAAGGTACTTGAGCTGGGCCAGTTGGTATCTCAGCCAGTGGGATTTTATTACTGTTAATGATGTGCCATAATGGAAAACACAAACTGAATTTGTAGGACATGGATATATGCAGGATCCTTGCTTATAACTGTCCATAGACATCTCATTTGGAAGCACAAGAGATGGGGTGCAGAACCTTTCTATGTTGAATTTTAGTCATCTTTTTGAACAAAACCAGTGTTTTGAAAGATGCCCATAAAGCAGTAGATGTGTTTCAGGACATAAAGATATGCCCTTTATTAACTTGTGTGGGATCTTTTTTTGCCATTTATTTTCCATTCCTTTTCAAGTGTTTTAACCAGCAGAATTAACCCCATACCACATTGTTCTCTGTTTCCAGACATGACTAAAGCGAGCAGCCCCACGTAACACACTGATGGCATTCTGTGCTGCGTCGGGATCAATAGGTCAAGAAGGTGTGATGCCTAGGAATCTCCTGGTGGATTCTCCTGAAATGGCATCCGAGATCTCTCCGGAGCACACTCATGGGAGCATGGAAAGGGCTGGCAGTGTGGAGAACCATGGCAGCCAAGCTAGGTGCAGAAATCTTGCCTTGGTAAGTGTTTAATGAGCCTTGTGCTTAGTGATACAGATTACATTAATAACTCTGTCCATATCACGCGATTTTTGTTTTATTAAGATTGATTTCTGCCATTTCTAATCCTCAGTGGTTGCTGGTGTTGTCTCGGTTGTTAAACTCAAAGGCCAGAAATAACTTCTCAGCTTTGGTATAACAGCTTGTTATTCTGGTCTGATTGTCTCTGAGAGCTTGGAGAGTGCTTCTCTCCAGCCCTTCCTCCCAGAGAACCAGGAATGGCAGTAAGGGCTGCTCTGCCCTTGCTTTCTTAAATAGCTCGTAAAGAAACTTAAGGATAGTGGTGGTTCTACACACTGCTTTTGCTTAATCTCTTTGTTGACACTCTTGAATAAAGGTCTCAGCTTATTCCACCTTAATTAGATGAGTAACAAATATGTCACCATAAACAAAGCTGTGCTCGCATTAGTGAGTATGAGTGTGTGGCCATTTAAATTGTGAGTGAGTAACTGAGGGAGTAGGATGCACTTCTGCGTTCTTCCCAATTAGCAGGGTGAATCAGGCAGTGAACTCAACAGTGCACTTGGTACTGTGGCAGGCTAAGCCTAGAAAGCGCAGGTATGGTTCCTTCCATATTTTTTTGATCATCCCAACTGTTTGAAAAGCATCCATTTTTAATTGAGGAAAGAGCACTCTGGTAAACATGCTTGCCCTAAGTGGAAATCTAAATCTCTATCTTGCCTTAAATACAGAATTAGGTTTTCTGTCTCCTTCCCTCTGCCCTCCCTGATGGTTTCCTTTTAATGTGGTAGTTTTCTGTGAAAGAGTAAGTGGCAAAACCTGTATTTATCTGTATACCTCAGATATACTCATGGTTTTGTGCTACTTTGTGAGTCTTCTCACAAAGTACCTGGAGGCAATTCAAATGCAGGTCCTTTTTCTGTTGCTTCTACTGAAAATACTTACTGTTAATATAACACTGTATCCTTCAGCTTGTGTTGCTAGTTAAAACACAAAACAAGTATGACAAAATTTAGTTACTTAACTGTTTCTGATCTGTTCTAGAAAAAAGTTGTGAAGGGTCAGAGTGGGAGAGATTAAGTACATAATTTGGACTCAGGAAGTTAATGTTGGTTTTTTATGAAAGCTGGTTGAATTTTAGAGAATTATGGTGGAAGTAGTACTTTGCTAGAGAATTACAACTTAATTTTACACAGAATTGCAAGTTAATTTTGTTTATTACTCTACCACTGGTTTCCAGATTAACACAGTAATAGTCAATCATGTTTCCTTCAGTTTTATTCTTAGCTGCAGTAGCAGGCATGAGACTAGACATTTGAAAAAATCAGTATTAAATAACAAAGCTATGTATAAATCAGTCTGTTTGTACAGTCTCATCCCAGGTCTGCTGTGTCAGAAAATGACGTAAATTCCCTTAGTCCAACTAGATCCTGCCATGTGATAACCCATATGATGATGCATCAGCTAGAATTGGAATCCCTTCCTACTCTGTAATGCAGTAATTTATAGATGGAGTAAAAGTTAGCTGCAGGCTTAGGCAATTCCCATCAGAGCTGTGAATTAGCAGTTCACAGAGCCTTTATTTGTCTTGTTTGAGTTTGTGCATGAAGACTGTGAATTGTGTACCAACAAATTTAATTGGGATGCCACAGATCCCCTTCATGATTTTTCTTCCAGCAGTGTAGTAGGTGGCATGTCCAGTAAGGGTGACAACTTGCATGTGTGGAGTAACAGGCTGGACAATATAAACTCTTCAATACAGGCATAATTTCAGTTCTGAATTTGAGAAGGGGTCTGTGTTAAACTGAACATGAAGGAAATTCTGCTTAATTGCTGGAACATGCTGCTAGAGAAATTATCTTCTTGCTTCAGTAGTTTTGTTATAAAACTTTAGAAGATGCAGAAGCTTTGATGGCCTAATGAGAAGAAAGGAGTAGATAACTTTGTGTAGACAAAGAATTTCTATTATACCAGTTCTGAGAAAAGTGGGGAAGTATTTTCAGGCACACTGGACCTTCACTGGACCCTGAAATAGAAGCAAGTAAAGACCTAACTGCCTCTTCATTTATCACTTTCCTGGGTCTGTTCACCTAGAGACATGGCAAGAAAGGTCAGGGTTGGCTTTGATTATTTTGGGTTTTTGTAATGGCATTGCAAAGGAAAGAAGTGTGACAGTGTTTCTTATGACAGGCCTGGGCTGCTCCAGGTTTCTTCCTACTTGATTGTGAAAAAGCAGGTTCTTAAGCTTCTCAGTGTCAAGCTGCATTAGTTACTAAATATAACCTTTGTATTGCATCTGTGGAATTCAAACAAACCCAGGGATGTGATAATAGGGACAAACACTTGGACTGGCTTTAGCCTTTGCTGACTGCTCACAGCTGGTTTGGCTGACTCCTGGCTGGTCCTGCATCCTGTCTGTGCTGGCACTGCTTGCTGGGAACTGGTTGTCAGTTTAGGAATGACCAGGAGATGGACATCAATTTCCATGTGCTAAAAAGGTCTTAAAATTCTGTCTGTGGGATCCTTCCCAGTCATCTGTTGTCACTTCAGTTTGATTTTGCCAGATTTGTCAGTTTCTCTTACCTATAGTGATGCTTCCAGTTATCTTTGACAACTGCAGGCCTCTAAGTCAAATTTATTGTTTTAAATGGAAAGCAAGATGCTGCCTTGATTTTATGAGTATTTTCATAGAAATGATAGATGTTCAGGTCTGGACTTATTCTGCCAAATCTGTCACAGCAGGTTGAGTTGAGATGGGAGAAATGTATACCTTGATATCTTCATCTCACATGAACGTTAGTAACCATAAAAACTGTTATATGTGAGGACTGATTTGCACACATATTTTGGTTTCTTTGTAAAAAAAAAATGTATCCATACATCTGCTTTAGAGAAGTGTATTCTCTCAGTGCATGGAGAATCAGTTGCACTTACCCAAGGGTGAGGGCAAACAAAAACACTCTGTTCTTGGCAATTCTAGCTTCCAAAACCCAGTCTGTAATGACACTGCCAGACATGTGGTATAAGAATTAACTTGCCATGAAATACAGTTGCAGCAATTTAAGGACACTTAATTTGAAGATAAAACTAGGTCTTGGGGATTTTTTTCAAGCAATTTGCCTTGTTCCATTGACTGAATAGGCACAGACCAGCTTCTTAAAGCCAATCCTTCTTTCAGTGCTTGTCTCTGATAATTGGACTGGGTGTCTATTCTCAGCCATGAGTAACTGCTTTAGTTTCTAAGTGTGAATAATGTGCTAGGACAATTGTGCTACCTGTGAAAACCATGGCAGAGGTGCTGGTTGTACCTGAAGTGAGCTGTGCTAATTGGAACTGCACTAATAATAAGCTGTGCCAGTGCCTTGGATCTGTTGCTACAACTTCAGTACTTTACCTTCTGTATCTGAACATGTTTTACTGAGTGATAGCTTTGAGGGATAGTTAGTTCTTGTTATTCTTGGTGGATCACACTGTGTTTTATATTTTATTTTTTGCCTTTGGATCAGACAGATCCTTGGTTAATGCCACAGTTCACCACCACTCTTTTTGGGACAGTGGTGACCTGTAGAATTTGTTCAAGTGACTATTTTATTTGATCACTAATCAAATGGATTAAATTGGGAGAGGCCATGACTCTGAAGAGATTTTGCTTGTTCTGATTGTTATTTCTTCAAACAAGCTTCCTCTCTGGCTCTAACATGACTTCACAGTCAGTCACTGATTATGGTTTGTCACTCCTGGATCCCTTGTACAGTACAGGTGACATTCTGAACGTTGATTACGTAGACATGAAGAGCAACTATGCTGTGAGTAGTCTGAACTGGCTCATTGTTTTGTTTCACACACTCAGCCATTTAACTCAGGGGTGACCTGGTGGTTTTGTAGTTATGGTGTCTCTTGTAGCCTAAAAATTCTTTGTTGTGATCCTTATGCTTTTTTGGATATGTACAGATAATTCAGATGCCACAGACCTGGCATTCTAAGTGCACCATGGTATCTCTTTACCTCAACCTCCCTGAAGAGAATCCACTGGGAATCCAGTCTGGATTTAGGGGTTCTGGAAAAGGACAGATCATGTGTCTGTTAGCCCACTGCCACCTCTTTTCCTCACAATTTGAATGAGTCTTGTGATGCTGAGCTGCACTTCAGGTACATTCAAGGGAAAGTCCTGAAACAGACTCCTTTCATAAAATTAATGTGTTTTTCCCTGTTGATACTGATACTCCACAGGCTTTACTGTACTACAAGGCCTTTCAGCGTGTCCAAGGACTTTGCCAAATAACAATACACAAAATATGAGAAGAATTTTTGACTGTTTGCTTTGTATGGATACGTCTGCCTTGGGGCAGGTGGAAGCCATTCCTTACAGGGTGTGGAGAGCTATGCTATGCTTCATCCACTTTAAGCTGATGTTAGTATGACCTGGAAGCAGTGTGCCTTGGAAAAATAAGAGCCTGACTCCTAGCAAGGAATGATCTTGCTGTGAAATGTGCTAGTGAGAATACAGATCCTGAAGGCAGTTTGGGCTCTGTGCACAAACTGTATCATTGTGCTTCAAAGTAGGATCTGGTAGATAGAGACTATTCCAGCAGGTGGGCAAATCTGCTTTTTAAACCATGCTGATAGACATTCCTAGACTTCCAGAGTGTTTTCTTCATATATTTGACTACTTTTCACTGAATACTTGCATTAAAGTTTCTGTAATGTGAAAGTTAACTTCTACTTGTCTCACCTTCAGTGAATGTAAAGAAGATTTTTTGCAATTATATGGGTGGTCAACTTTTTGTATCTTAAAATACACACAGAGATACAGGGCTGCTTCTGCCCCAGCACCCATTCATTCTCCCCTGTTTTAAATGTAACATGCTCCATTATTTGAGCCTTCCTGTGCAGCTAAGCTCACAGCACTCCGTGCTTTGTGCTGGACCCTGTCCAGCTTGGCTGCATCCTTTCCAAAGTTCAGCAACTGAATCTGAACTCTGTGTTCCAAATGAGGATGTGCTGTCATGTCATCACCCTGGTTAATATATCCCAGAATGAGAGCTGCATCCCTGAACAGCAGATTTTTTCCCTCTTTATGGCACTTAAACTGACAGAATCACAGATTGCACAGGTACCTTGCAGTAACTTCATCTCAGCATCATTTTTTTGTTCACCTGTGTGTTTAGTTTTGGGGGCTGTGTCATAAGGGTTTCAAATCAAGGTATGTGACATCTTGTGCTTGCGCCTATTGGTCAAGTCAATAACCCTCTCATGAGAAATGAGCTTGGTGTGACTAATAAAAATTTAGTGGCTTTTGCCTGAAGTGTCTCCCTGTTTTTCTCAATGTTGTTCTAACAATTTCTTGTTCCCTTTAATTTCTATAGGCTGATCAGCCTAATTTTGTTTATCGAAGAGATGTCTTCAGAGTTTAAGTAGATATTCCGCTTGCTTTCTTTAAAAGTAGGTTAGGAGTAATTTAGTCAGTTTATGACTTTAGCTCATCTAGTTTATCTTTTAAGTACTTGTAGATAATTTGTTTCCTCACTTAGGACCTATTGATTATATGCTTTGCTACCTCTTATGAAGCACATGGTACAATTATGCTTGTAAACTGAAGAAAACAAGACTCAATATTATAGTCTTCTTCACCAAATGAAATGGTATTATCAAAACCATCAGATAGTGGGTTGTAGAGGAAGCACTTTTTGACACAGCACACAATTACACTCTGGAACTCCCTGCCACAGAATGCTGTGCATGCCAGTCATTTCCATGGCTCAAACAATAAGACAAATTCATGCTAGAAAAGCTCATTAAGGGCTATTAAATACACAGATGCCAATGCATCTGGGAAATCTTTAAGCCATGTGTTGCTGGAAACTGGAAGGATTTAGGGAAGGAAAAAAATATACCAGTCCAATATACAGCAACACCTCCCACAACCTCTCTTACTCCTGTGTGTTCATAGCTGCTGAAGGCTACTGAGCTAAATGGGCTTTTTGGTCTGATCCTGTGTAGTAGCTCATGTTCTTAGCTGTAATTCACATACTGCCAGCTTCAGTAACACAGCAGTACAATCCATTCCATTTCCCTTTCCTGTAAATCCAGTCACAGGTACTTGACTTTTTCTGTGCTAAAGCTTTTATGTGTGTTCTGATACAGTTCCTGCACGCAGGGCTTTCCTTTTCACCCCTTCTAACAAGCAGAACTGCCTTGTTACTAACAGACTGTGGCCCAAGTGCTGCTACACTGGCCTTTGTACTACACCTTAGAATAGTTTGCTCCCTTCGTGGTTCTTTTGAGAAGCACCCACTCACTTCTTTCTCATGGAATTGCACCTATTAATTTTTCAGTGCTGTCAAGTGATTGATAAATCAGTTGAATCTGGCATTCTTCTGGTATTTTGCTAATTGAGGTTTGGTTTCTTAGCAGGTTTTAGAAGATTTTTTTAAGCACTGCAGATGTCTTGGGATTTCCTGTGGTGTTCTGTTTCTGTCAAAGCTGTGCTGGTCTTAGGAGTTTTAGATCTGGATGTGATGTTCAGAATTTCTACAGATGTGTATGAAAAATTGTGGGCCTCTGGATATTAAGTCATTGTATTGAACAGGCAGGAAAGGATTGAATGAATCTTTTCTATGAAATAGATTCTATTCTTCTTTTCTTTCTGTTATTTCTTTATTTTTCCTCTTTTATACCAAACAGTGTCATAACAGACTCTTTCCTGTTTGGCATAAGCAGGAAATGTTTGGCTGCACAGAGATCTAAAATATTAATGCCAGCTGAGCATACTCAGCTATTTCAGTTGTTTTCATCCCAAATTTCTTCTATCTGAGCAGTCTTTTTAATCTTCCCAATTTAATGTAATTTTAAGCTGAAGGACAATATTCAAGTTTCAAATTCAGGCTGTCTTTTGACAGTAGTTTTGAAGTTTGTAGTGTTAGGTGTATGTGAGATTTAATTTAGGGAGGTGTGTTTGTGTATGAAGAGTAGGGAGTAGATGGAAACTATGAGGTGAATAACTCAAGTAGCTGAAAAGACTTTTCTTTGACTATTAAAAAACACAGATTCATCAAGAAAAAAGGAGGCCTGGAAAACCAGCCTGGAAAGAACATTAACTGTTCCAGTACTTGGAATATATGGAAAATGAACTAATTGCAAGAAGACTTGGTAGCCTTAGTTGAAACTGGCACCTTTAAGTTACAAAAATTCCTCCCATCTTTCTGAAGGCTTTGCTATAATACAAGTAATAGAGGTGGGAATAAAGCAAGTCACTGCTTGCTTTACATCTCTGAGCTCCTTTGGTTTGACCAGCCTGAGTAGGTTTTTCTTTCCACTGTGATTGTGTGTCTAAAATGGGATTGTTTCCTTGGCTGGCAAACTGAAACATATCTGGCCTGGGGGAGTTTCTATCCAGACTGGATGCCTTGCATCTCAGTACAGTGCCCTGACCTAACACTGCCTATTCTCCAGAGCTGTTGGTTTTGGTTTTGTTGTTTGGTTGGTTTTTTTTTTCTGATGAAATGTGATATTGATCATCTTGAAGGGAGACTGCATGAGGAAACAGATCAAAGTACTAACAGAGATGAAGTTGGCCTTTCACATCTTGGTATGCTATTTATTACAAATGTGTTTGCAAAGGGATGGTTACTCAATTTAGATCCTTTACCTAAAGGGACACAGCAAGATCCATGAGAGATGGTTAAATCAGGCAAGGCTGTCCTCCACATCTTACCTGTAATGGAAAAATGTTCAGTCTTGCAGCACAGAAAAGGATGCAAGGAAGTGCTTTTGGAAGTCTTTGCTTCCTTGCTTTATTCTTTGCTCAGCTCTTGATCAAACAAGTTAAGCTAATGTGGGAGCAGTTTTTTTAGGTGGACACAGTAATTCCTCTACCACACTCTGGATCTGTTGTCACTATGGACATCTTAAACACAACCCCTTCTTCTTTTCCTTTGCCTGTGTAAGTCTGGCTCTGGCAATGAGCTCACCCTCAACAAAAGGCTCTTGGACTCCTGTTCAGCTCCAGCTCAGGGCTACCCAACAAGGGCTCCTTTCCTGTCATTCTCTCGCCTACTAGACATAGCAGCCCTATGAGTATTTGGGTGGGGAAGGAAGGAGATTGCAACATCCATTAAGGAAAAAAACCACACACAAAAAAAAAACTGAAAAAACAAAAAAGGAAGGCTTGTCTGTCTCTTGCTTTTCAAGTGCAGCTGTAAAACTTTCCTTGGCCTTTGAAAGCTGACATGTGCTGGGTGCGAGCTGTGGACTACGTCAGCCTTTGAAGTTCATCTTTTAAACCGGCACTGTCAAATGGCATCCAAATTTTAGCTTTTGTAGCAGTTTTGCTGCAAGCTGGAATAAGTTACTTATTCTGACAGTACACTGTGGATAGTAAGACTAAGTTAGAAATAACCATACCTCTGTACGTCTTTCCCTCCTACCAAATGTTCTATTGGCCACACAGGCTAAGAGCTTCAAACCATTTATTTTCTCATCTGTAATACTCTGAGTGCTTGGAGATCAACTGCCACTGGGTACAATGCAGCACATTGTATTTCTTAATCTATAGGAATTATTTTGCTACAGAGCTATGTCATTCTTATTTTTAGTGCTGAGAATGGGGATAAAAGCTTTGTTTGTGCAAGGAGTTAACAGGTAGAGCTGCACACAGGTTTTTTTTAGTCTGAACTAATGTAAGATGATCTGAACAGGCACGGTGAGTTTGAAGCAAGTTGTGCTGCCCTAGCAAGAACGTGCTACCTCTTGAATATTTGTACTGCATACTTTTATGTATTTACCTAAATTCTCCCAGCCCTCCACTGAGAAGTAGCCTTTTTACCCTGTCTGCACGTGCAATGAGGTGTCCTTGGTGCTTCTCATTGAGTTACTGACAGCAAAGTTTCCAGTATATGCTTGGCAGGAGAGAAATTCAATCCAGAAAAGGGAAAACCTCACTTGCTTTTCAACAATATATACTTGCATTCCAGAACTTACACAGGTCTCTTGGGAAATGTCTTTCCTGTATCCATTGTCTTAATGCAGTGCCTTTCTTAATCATTCTTTGTCATCTCCAAGCTTCTGGAAAAGTGAGTGTTTCCCAGGGTGGAGGGAAAAGAGTTAGAGCATTGCTGCCCAGCTTCGCATAGTGATAATGTGTTAATCAAGTTAATTAAGAGCAGTGACTCAGAGAAAATGAACTGGATAATTCAAGTGATTATTTATCAGTTCTGTGGTCTACAGGATTATTTCCTGCTGAAGAAAATAGCCTAAGGCACTATACTGCTAGGGAGCAGGTCTTCATATTTGTTCTTGGATTTTCCTTCCTGTAACTCAAAGGTAAAATCTTTAGAAACCCTCTCCCTCCTTACTATTACCTCTTTGTAATCTCTTACGTACCTCTGGATAGTTTATAGTTTGTAGTGGCAGAAACACTTCTCAGCTCCAGCATTGCTTCTAGGAGTCAAGTCACCCTTTGGACTTGAGCAAAAAAGGGATTCAGCCCATTTCTGAGTGCACCCTTTCCCTCTCATGTTGTTCCCCAAGCCTTGTCCCTGAATCTGACACAGAACACAGTTTGCCCCAGTTTGGAATCAGAAGAAGCTATGCTAACCCCTGCAAAGGCACAGGTGTGTGTAGGGCTTTTTATTTTGACTCTTTTTTTTTTTTTTTTTTTTTTTTGTTAGTAGCTCTTATAATCTTTTAGTAATTTTCTCTGTACAACTCCAATGAAGACTTCTTTGCTAAACTAAAGGATGTACTACCAGTTGCTGCTGTTTTGGTTTTTAACCTTTTTTTGTCCTCTAACATTGTAATGTCTAAATGTCTCTTTGGGAAGGTGTCAATCTTTGTTTTTTCCTTTTTTTCCCCATAGGATGATGAAAGTTTGAAATACTTAACTCACGAAGAACAGGATGTTCTCATGTTCTTTGAGGAAACCATAGATGCCTTAGAAGATGACTTGGAGGAGATGGCCCTACGTGACAGTGGCATCCACTGTCAGTCCCCAAGGTCAACAGAAGAAAATGTGTCCAGTCATTCAGAGACTGAAGATATCATTGACTTAGTGCAGTCAACACCTGAGAGCAGTGACCATGAAGGCCCTTCCAGCAGAGATACAGAACCAGGTAGTTGGGTTTCTTGCAAGTGTGGGTTTTCCCTTTGAATCCAGCCCTGACCTACTCCAGTTCCCTGTAGAAAGTGCTTAAGAAATTCTGTACTGTCCTTACTATCTCAAGATAAATTTGTTACTCATCAGGAGCTCCAAAGACTGTGATTTTAATTTGCTTGGGGTTTTTGAAATTCTTGCTGCTACTGTAACATTTTTTTCTAATTTTTCCTTTTCCCTCACGGGGGTCATGCATCTGATGAAGTTGTTGGTTTGCTGTCTCAGTCCTCTGCCTGAAGACTGAGCTGTCACTGTTGTGCACAGTCACTGCAACAAAGCAGACTGCGTTCACCAACCTGTTCATGCTCTGCTCTTCTCCAAGACTTTTTAAGATTTTTTTCAGGAGTTTTGAGATAGCAGATTGTTTTCAGTGTTACTCTGTGTGGGACTGATCCTTTCAGTGAGTTTGTGACAAGATAGCATATGGCATGTTGGTTTTGTCACCCCGTAGAGTGCGTTCTCTCTGTGTTTGGACAATGAATCTACCAGCTAGTACACACAGTGGGACGTAATGTGTCCTCTCCTGGCTGTTTTAATAAAAAATAAGAACTGCAAAACTCTTATGAAAGAGCAGCCATTGAAGCACAGTGAAGCAACATGCAGACTGTGAGTGAAAGGCAGAGAGAAGGCTGTGATAGTGACACATGGTAAACGTGCTGATTTGAGCTATAGCAGTGCCTAAGAGATGCCATTGCTGGGACTTCACTTACAGTTTCTTCTGGCTACTTGGGTTGAGGTTGAGTTAGAAAGGTAGGGAGAGGACAGAAATGCTGCTAAAAGAAGCATTTCAGCTTGCATTCTCCTCTGTGTGAAGAGTTAATGACATCTCTGCTGCTTTGCCTTTCAGTGTTGGACGCCCCTCGGAGAGCCGAGAGCCCTCAGCCAGCTGCACCTGCTGAGCTTCCCCCACACCCCCCTGCACCACCACCAACGGTGTCCGAGACTCCTCCTCTTCCCCCTCCACCCCCTCCTCCAGTGCAGCATCCAAAGTTGCTCCGTTCTGTCCCCACTCCTCTCATCATGGCCCAGAAGATCTGTGAGCAGCAGGTGGAGAGCCGGGCGCGATTTCCCGGCGCCCTCAAGGAAGGGAATTCCGACAGGAAGAAAGCCCCGGTAGCCAACGGTGATTATTCCACAGCACCCAAGCACCCTCCTGCCCCCGCCCCCAAACTCCACCGGTTCCCAAGCAACATCAACATAACAAATGTCAGTGGCAAGGAATTCAGCGAGACCATTTCCAAAGCAGCGGTTAATGTCCAGGAGCGGCGGGCTCAGGTGCTGGCCAACATCAATGGGGGAGCTCTTCTGGCAGCTGAATTGGAGGAGAAGCTGCACAAAAACGATTTCTTGTCACGAAACAGAAGTTCCTCCTTACGGGATCTCTCCTCTGAGCAAACACGCTATGAAGCCCTGACAAAACTCGGCCTAGTTAAGGGAAAGCCAGCGCAGGACCAAGTGGACCATGCCCCAAGCACTCAGCAGCCTGATGTGCAGCCCAAACAGTCAGAGGCTGTTACCAATGGATATCAAAACATCCATGAGATTTTAAAAAGTGAGCCCAGCCCTTTCCTTCCTATGGGCAAAACTGTAACAATCAGACCAGAGGTGGCTCTTGCCACTAACAAAGTCAGCAGCCCACAGCAGAATGCAGAAAAAAGTTGCAATGATTATAAACAACCTGGTGTAAGCCTGGACATGAGGAGGAGATCGGGTTCGCTGCCTAGACCTTCAGGGTTTCGATCCCAAGGGATAACGGTGAAGTTTTCCGGCCGTGGCTCAACTGAAGAAGCCAGGAGAGAGGCACTCCGGAAACTGGGACTGCTGAAAGAGACTGCCTAACTTGGATGGGAATGTTGTGGCAGTAGGGGGAAAGTCATAGCATGGCTTTGTGCTGGAACACTCCCAAGAGGATTGGGATCAAGTGGATTGGAAGACAAAAGGGAAAGTTCTCTGCTTCAGGCAAGCCAGGAAGGTATTAGACACTGTGGAATGGCCACTTGTGTTTATCCCAGAAGGACTGGCACCACGTAGGGTCATGTACAGCAGTGGGGTTTGGCTCTCCTTCCTACAGAGATACTTATCTGTTGCTCTTTGTGACTAAGAGGAATTTTATTTAATTAATGCTGGACTGCAGCAGGCAGCGTCTCGTTAATGAAGTGTACAGTGCAGTATTGTTGTACATAGCAAACTAAATGGCAAATCTTGCTTTTGCTCTTTCTGAAGCCAAAACAAAGAGCTCCGTCTGTCCTGCCCACATGTCTGTCTGTCTGTCCATGGGAGCTCGAGATAATGTCACAGCTGAAATTTCTGACAGTGTGACACCCTTCTGTGACTTTTTGTTATCTGTGTTGTCTGGCTTGGCTTCTTTCCCTGCCAGTAGTGGAGTCTTCTGCTCCCTCACTCTCCCCTTGACTCAAAACTGTGCACAGGATGGCTTCTGCTTCGACCTTCTCTTGGGCAGAGCAGCCCAAGGTTTGAACGGGTGACTGCCTGACTGTGCTGCTGCACCTGGAGCCTGCCCTCCCCTCCCAGCCACCTGCTTCCCCGCCACGCCTGAGCGGCCACGTGTCCCGGGAAAGGCACCGGGAGAGCCTCAAGGATATGCACCAGATTTCGCACTGACAGCCAAAGAGTCTCCTGACAATCTGTGACCCCAGCTGCTCTGTCCCAGGGAGCACCTCACAGCAGAGAAGCCATAGGAACAAGTTAGCTTTGTACCAAAAGCGAGACCTGCATGTTAAAAGTCTTCTCTTTTATGTTGGGGTTCCTGGGAAGGAGCTGCTACTTTTTGAACAGTAGCTGTACTACACAAATTATAAGTTCTGTTACTTCTAAAACTGTCATTTGGTTTTCCTGTAGTTTGACAGCCCTAAAAATCCCCTGTTCACAGCCTTGTTTGATTCTGCCCTGCCAATGCATAACAGAAGTTACAGCCAAAATTCTTGCAGGCTATGTGGAGTTTCAGGAGAGTTGCACCTTCCCTGAATGGTCCAGGTTGGTGGTATTTTACCTTTGTTCAATAGACAAGCTGGTAAAGATGGTCCCAAAATATATTTGTGTGTTAGCGTGTTTTTGGGTTTTTTAATATGGCAAAGCTGCCCTTCCACATTGAAACTCCTTCTCTTTTTGTATTACCTGAAAACATCAAGAATAGCCACTTTAAAATCAAATGCCAAACTCTCCATTTTTTTGTTGTTATTCCTTCACATTTGATTTCTCAGTGTTTTGGATTTTTTTCTAAAGGGAAAAACTGACTTACTCTCTGCACTTTCTGAAGCCTCGACCAAGGCACTCCTTCTCCAGAGTAGCTGAGCAATAAACCTTGGAGAAGAGGAGGGCTGGCTGCAGCAGAAACTGACACACCCTTTGGCGAGGAGCTCTGACATAACTGTGATAAACAAGTTTGTAGCTCTTGTGATAAAGTATTTCAAACTTGCTGAGCTGTACTTGTAAACGAAGCTGTTGTGAAGGAAAAACCTTTGTGTCATTCTCAACCTGCCTCATAAGTTAAGGGGTTTTTTTTGTTGTTGTTGTTTTGGTTTTTTTTTTTTTTGGTTGGGTTTTTTTAAAATTATCTGCTTGCTGCTTAAATTTTTAATTGTGTTGTTACGGTATCTGGCTGTTTCTGTTATGTAGTTATTCTTTTCAGCATTTTCACTGGGTAAGTGATCATGTTCCTCATTGTGACAGGCTTGCTATACATAAGCAATCAGTAATTAAAATATGTGGCCGTTCCTGGGCTGGCAGAGCACTTGGGCATGCATAATCAAACATGAGAGGTGCTGCTGAAGCAAAAAAGGCTGCTTGTATGCTGCAAGTAAAGCACAGGCTTGTTCTGCTGGGCTCTGAGTCTGCAGTCCTAAATCAGAAAGACTAGGGAGCACAGAAAATACACCCAAGCACGTGCTGCAGTGCAGGCTGCAATGGAGGCTGACATGTGGATAATGCATAGTAATTTATTAACATAACCTGATAAGTAAATTTAAATGTTTCATGGCCTTTGTGCTTTCAAATCCTGGTAAAGCAAATTCTTCATTATGAATGTGAAGTGCGTACAAAGCAATCTCCACATCTAATCATTTCTTGCCAGCTCTTCTTTGAGTTGTTTACAGCTGAGAGTCCTTGCTAAGCAAACGGGGGGGAAAGAACCCTGACACTGTTTCATTGAAATTCAGTCTAGTTCAATAACTCTGTAATGTCACCCCACTTAAGAATACTCCAGATATTTAATATCTAAAGTTGCTGTATGCTGAATTAGCTGGATCATGTTCTCTCATCCTTTGTGCAGGGCTGTGTCCTCAACTGGTGGGAAGTGAGAGTTAGATCTTCATTAGCTAAAGCAGTTTCTGCCCAGGGAGGACTTGGAACGAGGTATTCATTGTGGCCCTTCATCATAGCAGATAAATTCTTCTCTGTGCCTAAAACTGTAGTGAGTAAAGCCATGTACTAAATGAAGTCTAGCTGCTAATAACCTGTATATAAATTTAGCTCTATTTTGTGTATCTTGTTTTGTGTGTATATGTTGCTGTAATTTTACTTTCTTTCCCTTTGTGCTAGAGGTAACTGTCTTGCACAAATCTGATAAATCATCTATTAAACTAGAATAAACCCAATGAAATGATGGCTGATGGGAGGTGCCATTGTGTTCTTTGCCACCCAGTAGCATGACTCTTCCTTGGAGGAGGGAGGTGACTTTTTCTTAATGGCTAATACTGATTTAATAACCTTTTATTTTGCAACTGTGGATGTGTGTGAGCCAGAGCCCAACCCTGTCATGGCAGGTGCTGGAGGAGGGACAAAAAAAAAGGCTATGTCTGACAAGGGATGTGCATTCTCACTGCTGGGCTTCAGCAGCTGTGATCAGAGTCCTTGCCAGAATGAAGTTCATCCTGAGCAGTGTTTGAATTAGACAAAAGCCTCTCTCTCACAATGTTTTGCATTATTAAAATGACCTTTCCAAGAGAAAAATTTTACATGTGAAAGAAGAATAACATCTTTGTTTCCAAGGCTGTTACCATAAGTGAGTGTGGTCCTGCTGAGTGTGGAAGTCTTCCTTGTTGCACAGGTCAAAGTTCCCTGTCAGAGAACATTCCTACCCATCCCTTCGACATCTGTTTGCTGCTTTTCTGTCTTTTGAAGGAGGATTTCTATGTAAGTATTCAGGTGTTGTTGAGCCACCTCAACAACACCTCAACATTCATATGTCATAAAAGAGAGACTAGAAATCACTCTAGAAAAAAGAAATACTTCCCATTTGCTTGATCTACTTTTTTTATCCCTGAGGCTGGTTGTGGTGGTAGCCGAAAAGCAGCAGCAGGTGCAGCAGCCTTGTCTCCAAGCTCTCCAGGGCTGCCTCAGGGCTCAGTTACATGTCTAAGCCTTGGCAGGCCAGGTGGCCTTTTGTAATTGTGTCCAGCTCCAGCCCGGAGCCAGAGGCAGAGAATTTAACTTGGCCAGATCTGTAATGAAACTTAGAGGAGGTTCCAGTGCCTCACCCGTGCTGGAGGTGAAGCCTCACAGCTGCCCCAGCACCTGCAGCCTTTCAAGTGGCTGCAGCTTGGGGAAGAAGCTTTTGATGTTTTGACTCCTGTTTCATACACACACATATGGAATTTAGTTTCTCCCTTTAGAACAGACAGCTTCAGAAAGTGTTATCCATAGAGGGATCAGGGGAGGCAGGAGGCTGAAGGGAGGTGATGGTTTTAACCCAGCTGCTTGGGCAGGTTTTCAGTCTTGTTTGTGCCTCAGCACAGAGTAACTTAGAGCTCTGCTGAACAAGCTCAGAGTGTTGTGTAGCTGAACCCACCAAAGGAAAAATCACAGCCCTTCCTTAGCTGGCTACTCACTGTCCTTCCTGGCAGAGAGGGAGCCAGGGAAGCACAGCTCAGGCACAGCAGCACCTGCTCCAGTGGGATTGCTCTGGAGGCAGCTACAAAGGAAGGGCCTTGGAGCAGGGAGACAGTGCTGGGACAGCTCAGGGCCCGTCCCAGGCACCCCCAGCTGCCTTTCCACTGGCCAGTTTTTCAGCCACTCATCCCCAGCCTGGAGGGATCCATGGGGTTGTTGTGACACAAGGGCAGGACCTGGCACTTGGTGTTGAGCCTCATTCCCTTGGCTCATGGATCCAGCCTGTCCTGATCCCTTTGCAGAGCCTTCCTCCCTTCCTGCTGATCAACACTCCTGCCCAGCTCCATGGCACCAGCAGACTCCCTTGATCCCCCTGTCCAGTTCATCATTAATGATGTTAACCAGGGCTGGCTCCAGCACTGAGCCCTGGGGGACACCACAGTGACCAGATGCCACCTGGGTGCAGCAGCATTCCCCACCACTCCCTGGGCCCTGCCCAGGCAGGATTAACCTGGCCACGAGAGCCACTGTCCAAGCCCTGGGCTGACAGCTTTTCCAGGAGAGCGATGTGGGAGATGGTGTCAAAGGTTTTGCTGGAGTGCAGGGAGCCACATCCACAGCCTTCCCCTGAGCCCCAGCTGGGCCACAGAAGGAGATCAGGCTGCCTTTCACTAGGCCCTGCTGGCTGGGCCTCATCCGTGTTCTCCTGCATGTGCAGCGTGGTGGCACTGGGGATGATCTGCTCCATGGCCTTCCCTGGCACTGAGGTCAGGCTGACCAGCCTGTACTTCCATGGATTTTGCTTCCAGCTCTTCTTGTAGAGGGGTGCCACATTTGCCAATTTACAACCCAGACCTCCCCACCTAGCCCGGACTACTGGAAGAGGATGATGGAAGGGGGCTTGGGGAGCACTTCACTGGCTCCCACAACAGTGGGTGGTGGATCCCACCTGCCCCATGGACTGGTGTGTGTCCAAGTGCTGTAGCAGGTCACTGACCATTTCCACTTGGATTGTAAGGTCTTCCTTCTGCTCCCCATCCCTGTCTCAGATGTGTACCCAGAGAACTGGTCTTGCCATTATACACTGAGGCAAAGAGGGCAGGAAGTACCTCAGCCTTCTCCTCATCCTTTGTCACTGTGTTTCCTCCTGCATCCTTCTCAGCCATCCTGTTGTTGCTGATGTATTTATAGAAACTTTTTTTTTTTTTTGGCCTTTACAGCAGCAGCCAGATTAATTTCCAGTTAAGCTTTAGCCCTGCATACCCTGATACCCTTGAATTCCTTCTGAGTTACCTGCCCCTTCTTCCAAAGGTCATATGCTCCTTTTTCCCCCTGAGCTCCAGCCAAAGCTCCCTGTTCAGCCAGGCTGGTCTCCTTCCTTCCTGGCACATTTTTCAGCATGTGGGATCATCTGCTCCTGTGCCTTTAAAATTTCCTTCTTAGAAGCACATCCAGCCTTCCTGAACTCCTTTGCCTTCCAGTGTTGTCTCCCAAGAGGCTCTGACAACCTTTTCAATGAGAGGAGGCCTTTAATTCATCAGCCCTCCTCCACCTGCTCTTGCTTTCAGATAATTCCTGCATCCCATAGAGGCAAAGGGAGACAAATCTTCATCCCAGTTCTGATTTCCAAACTATAAATATCTTTTCCTCTCTGGTAAGGAGAGTCCTTAGACTGAATGGAGCCAAACCTTCCAAGGGAACACACCCTTGTCTTGTGTGTTTTGTTTTTATTTGGTCTTTTTTCTTCCCCAGAATGGGGCTTCTCTTCCCATGTTAGGTAACTCCTCCCAGATGAGGAAATGCCTTCCCTGAAAAGTCCTCGGTGCATCCCTGACTACATAACCAAAAGTTCAGATGTGTTCTTACCTCAAGGGAACTGCCAGGAACGATTATTTTCCACTGGACCATAATTACCTGCTGCTACTTCCAAGAGGCCAAAAAAAGAACACCAGGAGAGGCTTCAGTAACTTTGGGATTAAACTGAGCAGGCACAAGGAGTGGCAGATAAACCAGCTGGCAGGCTTGAAGGAGCGACTCAGCTTCATTTTCTCCTTTGTTCATGGGTCTTTGCACCTGCCCCTGAGCTTTAATGAATGTTTCACAGAGCCCCAGGAACCACAAACTAATTCTGAGTGGTTCCCAAAGCTGCTGAGGGACTCTTACCCAGGACCATTATTTTCTTCTCAGAGGGGTATCTCTGTATCCTAAAGAAATGCAGCTGCTACAGTATCCTCACCTGAAGGGTAAAGTTTTTTGGGGTTGGGGGGGGTTTTCCCATCATTTAAAAAAAAAAAAAAAAAAAAAAAAGGTATTTGAATTTAAAAGAAGATGATAAATACATAAAATCCTTGCTTGACCACTGAGTCAGGGAGCAGCTCCAATTCCCACAGCCTGTGCTACAGCCAGCCAGGGCCTGCTGAACTGCTGCTCCAGCTCTGTCAGATTTCGGCCTTACTCCTCCCCTGGTGATTGCTGCACCCCGTCCAGCGTGCCCCTGGCTGCCCTCCAGCCTCACCCTGCCCACCAGCTCAGCCCCCTGAGCCCTGGGACCTGCACGGGGCCGAAGGGAAGGGTTCTCTCACCTGACCTATGGCAGAGTCCTCCTGCTGTGTTTGCTGTCAGCCCCGTGTGCAGCTCGGAGGCACCTGGAGCAGGTGGGGCTGGGAAGTGCAGCTCAGCAGTGCCTTCCATCCCACTGAGCAGTCAATCCAGCAGGACATCCTTCCTCTTCCTTTCCTGCTTTGAAGATCACAGGAGTTACTGGAAAAGCATCTGGGGACAGAGCTGGGGCAGCCAGACACCAGCCAGAGCTGAGGCATGGCTGCTGCAGTGGTTACTGCTGAACACACTTCTCACACTTCTCTTTCTGAGGTGATGCACAGAACCACGTCCCTGCTCTCCCAGTAATGGACACCCCCCTCCCCGTGTCCCCACTCTCCCTGCCAAAGCCCCACACAGACCCTTGGGAGGCCCCCTGTCCTTGAGCCAGGCCTTGTTCAGCCCAGGAGGGATTCAGAAGCTCAGTGCAGCTGTGGCAGCATCTGTGAGTGTCGTCTCAGAGCCTGGAGAGGCAGCACAGAGCCCTGCAGCCCCCTGCCCTTGCTGGGCACAGCCCAACTCTGTCACAGCTTTCCCCTCTCACTGCTGGCTGGGGCTTCCCGTGCAAGTCCCTTCCCTGCCTGATTCAGCCTCAGAGCTCTCTGTTAGGACAGGATTGCTCATTTCCTCACAGGGTTGGGGAGGTCAACTTCATCCTCAAATGCTCATGATGGTTTTTTTCCCATAATTTCAAAGGAAGCTCTTAACTCCCTGAGATTCTGTTATTGTCAGCATCAGAAAACTGTGTAATTTTTTATCTGTTCTCTGCGTGCTTATCCATTCCCACAAGGAAGGGCAAGGGCTGCATTTCCCAGCTGGGAAACAAGGGCAGTGACGTTAAGCCAAGGAAAAAGAGCAGAGATGAGCTTGACCTTTGGGTTTCCAGGCTTGTGGAGTAATCCTGAATCACCCTTCCTCTCCCACCACCACACCTGCCCCTTTGGTAGCATTCCCTTGGCAGCCCAGGAGAAAATCCAGCAGCCTGGAAGCTCAGACTCATGTGTGCCAGGAGCTGTTCATACTCTGATTAATGAAGATAAGTCACCCATTGTACTGATGCTCAGAGGGTGGAATGACACCAGAAGGAAAACAGTATCCCTACAAGCTGGTGTGGCAGGAGAGGAGACTATTTCTTCATACTTAAACATCTATTAGGAAACAGTTGTCAGCACGTTTCTATTTCCAATATCCAGTCCTGCACAAGAGCAGAGGATCCACAGGGTCTTCAGGCTTCACGACACAAACTTCATTACTGTGGAACATTTCCTGCCTCCTAAATGGATTTTAGTTTGCCTGATCAGGTTTAATTTTTATTTATGGCATGAGTTTTCCAGTGAGCTCAAGCCCAGGAAATGGGCCCTGTGTGCAATTCCTGGTGCATCCTGTAACAAACCCCTCAGCTCTGTGCTGAGCCGAGACTTCTCTCTGCAGTTTGTCACCCTGCAGCAAGAGTGAGGCCTTCTCTGGACCCAAAAGCTGCTCTGATTTTATATTAGCTAAGACTCACAGCCAGTAAGAAACCCCTGGTTTTCAAGGGTGTGGGATTTGGGACCAACCTGAATAACAAACCTGGTTTATTTACCCCTCTCAGACATTTCAGTAGGAAAGGAAGGGTTAGACTGTGTAAGTCCTGCTGTGTTCATCTTTCTGCTGGAAAAGAAAGTCTGCCACAGGAGGGGTGAGGAATGGTGTCTGCTGGGAACAGCTCAGCTGGATTCCTGGAGAGGAGTGGACTGAAGCTGTGTCTTCCTCCAGGAAAGGGCTCTTCCTGCCCTGGGCCCAAGGAGGAAGCCAGAGCTCCCATCACCACTTGAAAAGCTGCTCAGAGCAGAGGTAGGAACAGCCAAAGCTTCCTCTGAGCTCCCTCTCATGACTTGGTTATCTTCTCTTCCATCACAACTCCCAGCAACTTGTAGGAATTCCATTTGGGAATAGTACAGCAGCGAGCCCAAACCTCCTCCAGGTGGGTTCTCAAAGCCTCACTGACACATTCAAGTCTTGCTTCCCAGGAGAGCTTCTGATTTTTAGCTCACCATGAACAGACAGATGTGTGTGCATATGTATATAATATATACAGTGTAAATAATTTAAAAATGGAACAAAAACCACCCCCAAAACAACTAAGGGGTAAATACAGCAAAGTTTTCAAGCTCTTGGGCTGTTGACTGACTCGTTCTCGGCAGCAAACGTCACTCCACTTTATCCCCTGCACAACAGAAACTTTCCTGCTGCAGGTAAATGTCAAAGAACAAATAAACATTAGCAATAGCTAAATGTCTTCCTCCTTTTTAAGTGTCCCAACCATGTTTTTATTTGCCTGACGGATTGGATCCAGGTAATGGGGGGAAGGAAGGAGGGAGGGAGAGAGGCTTTTACAGAACACTGTTTGCTCTTCTAACAAGGATCATAAACACAGTGTTTTAAGGGCACAATCACACTCTGACAATAATAACTTAAAAGCAAAGTTTATAGTTCAAACAATGCAAGTAAATATTTTGACATTTGCTCATTTGTTTAATTCCTGCTCAAATAGTTTCCTGTTCCCAGTAGACTGGGATTTCCTTAGGAGTAGCTGAAAAAACCCTATTTATAGTGGACTCTGAGAAGGGACAGCAAAGTGTCACCTCAGAGGAGCATTTTCCACAGGGCAGAAGAGTGCATGGCTGAGGAAAACCTCAGCGTGGAGCAAATTAGTGGTGAAGCTCAAAGAAGGGAAAAAATGAGGAAAAAATCGATGTATTTATCAGGGGGCATCAGCAGGCTCCTGGCATCATTATGGATGGATTGATTTTGAAAACATCCACTCAACCTGGTGAGGATACACGGTGCCTGAGCTCCTCACAGCCCATCCTGCTGCCCTGCCAAGCACAGTCACTGCTCTGCTGGAACAGCCAAAGGAAAAATGCTGAGAGCTTGAGGAAAGCAGGCAGACTCCACAACAGAGGTGGTTTTCTAAGCCTGAATTTACATAAAATTGTGTGTGCTGTGGCAGACGTGCGTGGATGTGCTTTATATTTGTATCCACATAACAGAAACAGGCCAAGAGCTTTCTTATGCTGAGGGCCTGGGAAGTTGAGATTACAGCAAGTCTGCAAACTCAGCAATTCTTGAAAAGAAGATTTATAGCTTTTTTATCACATTACATCATTGTGGGTAGAGAAAGATGCCCCACAGCATCAGCTGGAGTTCAAGGTGCTGCCTTTGAGTACTGACATTCCTGGGTCAAATTCCAATTTCAGAGCGTCCCAGACACCCTGGCTCCATCCTAGAGCAAGGGCCAACACAGCACCTCCGCTCCAACAGGCTTCCAAGTGATGCACCACAAATCATGGAATGGTTTGGGTTGGAAGGGACCTTAAAGCTCATCCAATCCCATCCAATGCCATGGGCAGGGACCCCTTCCACCAGACCAGGCTGCTCAGAGCCCCCTCACAGGAGCCTGAGATGGCCTCAGACCCATCCTGCCAGGTCATGAGGCACATTCAGGCTCCTCAGGTGGTCACAAACCTGTCTACTGTGATAGGAAGGATTTCATTCCCCCAAGTTCCTGCCTTGAGCTTTGGAGGCTTAAGAGATGTGGGAAGAGAAGTTACCATCAAAACTGAGGCACAATTGTTGGGTACAAACCCACACAAACAAAAGTACACTTTGTACAGCACACTTTGTCCGTCAGCTCACGGAGCCTCACATCAGTGAAGACAACTCCGAATGCCAGGGCCTGACTTGCACCCAAATTCTTTCCACAGAATGATAAGATAACAGAAATCTTTTACGTAATCAAAGCCATGAGACAGTTTCTCCTTCATCTACATATGCTTTCCCAGACTTAACTCCTTGCTTGTAGGGTTGGGAGCACTGCTGCAGAAACACTCTTTGCAAGGGCACCTTCAACCAGCATCCTGTGAGAAAGGCTCCCAGGGAACATCCAACACTGCCACAGGCTGAATTTGGGATGACTTCACAGTGACCAGAGACACCTGTGGGTCACTGCACTGCAGGGAAAGAGAAGCAATGACATTAAACATAATTTCATTAATTAAAATAAACATCTTGTAATCTGGGTAAAGCAGAAATATTCATAGTGACAAACACTGACCAAAACAGAAGCAAAACAAAATTCTCCGTTCTGTATGAATCCCAGGCTGCTCACCCAACAATTTTAATCAAACACCCTGTAAAGGAAGGCAAAGTTTTCTTAAGACATGAGAGGGAGCCATGCAGTCCCTGCAGCAAGAACCTGCACGTGGTGAAACTGCTGTGCAAGCAGCAGGACCAGCGTCCAGCCACAGCACGAGATGTGGGCTCAGCACGTGGGAAGGCAAGGAACAAAGTGGATGCAAACCGGGGTTTTTCCTGTGTATCACGGAACAGTTTGGGTTGGAAGGGAAGTGGCTTCTAAAAGTCACCCAGTTCAACACCCCTCCAATGACCAGGGACAGTTTCAAATACATCAGGTTGAAATGTTGCCTGTTTCCAGGAATGGGGCATCCACCACCTCTCTGGGAAATCTGTGCCAGTGTTTTATCACCCCCACTGTAAAAATTTTCTTCCTTGTATCTAATTTAGGTCAACTCTCTTTTAGTTTACAACCATCACTCCCTGTCCTACTGCAACAGGCCCTGCTAAAAGGTTTGTCCCTGTACATTCAACCCCGATTATTTCACTCACAATGACCTCTGAGGTTCTTATTCGGCATTAGAACAATTAATTTTAAAATTAAACTTCAGGTTTCACTGAACTGTTTTGTGATTTCAGTCTGAAGTCAGGAAAATCCCCAGCTGTCCCTAAACTATCTTTAGTAAATAATTTTATAAAGACATTTCCATTGATCCCAATTCCATCCAAGGCATTGGCTTGACACATATAAAACAGAGCTAATATTTTATTTTTATGCAGTTACTCAGTCTGGATAAATTAGATGCTTTTGAAACTAAGCAACATGTTGAGAAAAGGAAGCTGACTCTAGTCTGAACCACAATTAGATGCTTAATTTGCTATTAGGAATTGGTAGGCATTGTTGTTTGGGGAAGTGGAAACTGTCCAAGGATATGGTCATACTGATGTAGGAGATGTTCCTGGAGGAGCTCAGAGTTACAAATGTGATTAATGAACACACCCATGAATTTCACTTGGAAAGAAAACTATATGAAAAAATCACATAAGACTAGAATCAAAGACCTGGAATTCCTGTCCAAACTACAGCCCACAACACATCACAAACCCTTCAAAACATCATTTCCAAAGAACAAAGTGAATGTCAAGAGGCAGACACTGACTCTAAATTACAACACTTTATTGCAGCATTGGCAAAGGTCAGATTTCTGAAGCTGGTGAAGATCGGGCGGCATTTCTGTATGAAATGTTACAATTTTACAAGTCTCTCTTCCTACATGCAGAAACCAAAACCAGTGGTAAAAAGGATTTTAAAAGAGCTAGAAAAAAGAATTAGTAGTAACATACAGATGGGTCTTGAACTCAATGAACTACCTCTACCTGAAAGCAAACAAAACCCTACACTAATAAATAACAGATTGTCAGAAACAGACCAAGAAACCTCATTTCTACTTAGAAAAAAATAAAAATTCTACTTGTTTCCAGACTTAAATCTTTTTTTTTTTAAACTTTTTGTTTGTTTCAATAGACACAGAGGCTTATCAACCCATGAAGATCAACAAAATATTTGGATCCACTCCTTGACATCCTCCTGCTATGCTGACTGGCACGTTTTGGTTTTCAATGATAGATACAATGGGCTCAACTATATCCCTGTCCTTAGGCTGGTGTCAGGCTGTTCCAAGCAGTACGAGTCAACACCCCGTGTTCATCAACTTTACTTTCTATTTTAAACCTTAACAGACATTTTACCTCCTTGGCTCTTCAGTTTTTCACCCCTCCCCACCCCCTTTCTGGTACATCTGGCAGCAAAAGGCTCTTCCTTAACCAAGAACATCCTCGCTGAGGAGTGTTTGAGAAGCTATCGTACTCGGCAGGGTTTTCTTCTGGATTTTGCTGTTTGCTCTATGTTTTTCTACTGTAGATTTGCAGCCCCCAAAGAACATCCTTCCAACACCAAGTGCTCGAGTCGGAGACAACGTAACTTGTGGCAAGTTCAGAGCTTTATTTCCCTGCACGCTGAGCTGCCAAAGGCCTTTCCCATTCCAGTGTCACCGGCTGAACTCCAGGCTGCTCCCGGCTCTCGCCGAGCTGCTCGCAGGTCAAGTTCCCCATCTCGCTGTTTGCTTCTGCTCCTATGAGAAGATTAACCCTCAACGCGGTTCCCATAACAAAAAGCTTTTTTTGGGGGGGTGGGGGGGGAGAGGGGAGGCTGCTCTTCGTGCCCCACGGCCCCAGCCTGTCCCAGGTTTCGGTTCTGAACGCTCTAGACTGACATGCTGAGATGTGTCCACTGCTCTCGTTGAATCGCTGGAGGACTCCACAACACCAGAGATACAGGACCTAATGAAATGACACTGGCGGCTGGATCAACGTCTCCTGCGGGAAGAGCGGAGAGAGGAATCAGATCAGCCTGAGGGGCCCACAGCTCTGCGGGTGAGCGGCCCCAAGAGCAGCTGCCTCTCATTCTGATACCCTTTTACCCTCAAAGTTACACATTTCTCTTTTCTGCACAGCCATTTCAAAAGGGCACACCAGGCAGAAGCAGGGGGATAATCTGCACCTTATCGTTCCACATGAGATGCTGAACTACTGAAGCACAGCTGTGAATTTGCTGAAAAATGAGTTATTGTAAATAGTTTTCATCTCTCTGTGCAGTTTCTTAATGCTTAGAAATTCTGCAGAAATGTTACAAATGGCTTTCTAGAGGCAAATAATTGGCTAGAACCTTTTTAAGAGTCGATTGGTGCGTTTAAATCTTCCACCATCTCTTGTTCAAGAAACACATCCCTACCCACAAAAAGTCACATTTAATTCTCTTAAGAACATAGGAATGCATTGAAGAATGACACCAGTTTGTAGGCAGGGGATTCAACAAGACCAGGGCAATGCAGCAGTAAGGCCACCCCAGTGTCACTAATGCAGTCACTGCATCTGGGCTCCTTTTCAGCTGATTTTAGGCTGCAAATTAAAATTAATAATAGACATCAAAATACAACTCCAACATTTACAATTCCAAGGAATTTCCAGGGCTACACACAGAGATTTTTTTACCATGCAACCACAACAGTTCATGTTTCTTTACATCAGTGCATAATCTTCCAGTGTTTGTTGAACAGACATTTGATGTAAACCTGGTTTTCACTGAAGATCTTGCAAGAAAAATGTTACAGATATGTTATCTGGACATAGTAACATCTGCACCTCTTGTACCAGATGAAGCTGGCACACTAATTCTGTATTTGTATATGTTGCTTTGTTCTATTATCCAGTATTTGTTTATATAAAAATGCTGTGTATTTTTGCCAGGAAATCCTGAGCTGATGCATCATTAGAACTCACTGCAGCACTGCTTCTATTATTTGGTTTTAACACCTGTTAGTGTTACATAAGGTAACATTCCAATTCTTTGTGGCACACTCAACATCAGAGCACTGGCTATGTGCTTTCAGTAGAAAAGAACTATAATTTTTATTTATTTAGTAGACTGACATCTCACTTGCAGAATGTTACAATCGAGGGCAGACATCACTGAATTGCAGGATCATGCTTTTAACTCTCCATCTCCTCTTAAAAAATAATTCTACTGCTGATGGGGAGGGAAGGAAAAAGCTGGGACTGGCTGTATGTCTCCAACTTGGTCAAAATGACTCTCACCCAAACCAGCAGCTACCAGTGCAGGCTGGTGGCAGATCCCTGTTTCAGGGGATCACAGCCACGTGCTGCTGCCAAAAATAGCAGTAGCAGTTTTTCCCAAACCAGGTATTTCACATTTGTGTCTGACCTAGTAAACTTGATCTAAACCTGTATTTGGCAAAGTCAAACTCAGTACACAGATGTAATTAAAACTATCTTGAGCTCAATGTGTAAAAGGAATCAATTCTTTGCAGTCTCCTCCCACACTCCCCTTCCTGCCACTGACACATTGTTAATTTGTATGAAATTCACACAGTCGGCTTCTCACGGCTCTGCTGAGCATTAGCACTGCCCACCTGTGACAGGGAAACACACAGAGCCTCTGACACAAACCATGGCTGGAGCACAAAGCTGGAAGCCATGAAAACACACAGAAACATCACACCACAGGCTAGGAAATAATCACAAAGCCATGGCACGGGTGAAGATGGGAGAGCTCAGTCAGCAGCACAACTTTACAGCTTAAACTGAGAAGTGCCCAGGAATATCAACAATCAACTCCTTTCTGCATGTTGCTGACATCACAAGATCACAAAAATCTCTTTATTTCTTGACATGTAGAGACCTCTGAAGCTGGATTTCACACTTATCCCTAATCCCCTCATGTCCTCCAATCCACAGCACTCTGTATTTCTGCAGTGCTGCATTTCTTCACAAATCTCCTCACAATCTTCCAGCCCCAAACACCTCCTCTCCCAGTTCACTCCCTGCTTTGCTCTTCTCAACTGATCTCAGCTTCCATGCTCTTTGTTCTCTCTCTCCCCTAGTCACCCAAAACCATGAACAAGAAACAGAAACCACCAAGATGCCCATTAAAAACCTATCACATCTGACTTATCACATTCCATACTGTGAACACCAAAATTCAAATAAACCACACAAGCTGGACTCCCCTAAGTGAGAGAATCTTAACTTCTGTCAGTTATTTTATAGTCTCGTCTATACATCAAAAATAAAATGTTCTAAGTGAAATCAGTGTGTACAGTGGGTTGGGAATTTTTTGAGGATTGGTAGCTGGTTTCCAGAGGGCCACAGAGTTGCAGAGATTTTTGGTAGGTAGTTATCATTTATATTGAAAGAACCTTTTCCAACAGAGCAGTCTTTCTAACTGAATATGGCTTATAAATACAAGTTTGCCCTCCATTCCCTCTGAACTGTAGCAGGTGTCTCTCCAGCTCTGCTGTCTGGGTCAGACTCACACCCAGCTTGCAGAGCTCAACAAGCACCATCCTGCCAAGGCAAGCACCTGAGGCTTTTCTATTCTTTTCTGCTCAGCTCCAGCGCAGTCCACCAGAAGCAGCTGCAGGATCTGGAGCCCCCCTCCCACATTCCTCCCTTTGCTTCCCTCCCATGAAACAGCTGAAAAGGGGTTTGGCATTTCTTAGCTGTGTTTGAAAGGCTCATCTCAGTAAGAAGTGAATTCAAAGCTTCATAAAGCAGCACTGTCAATGCATCAGCTTCATGACAGGTGATGTATGAACTGTGTTGGTCCAAAAGTTGAAACAGGAAATCATGTTAAATTCACATTTCTCCTTATTATCCAAACTCTGATTTTTCAGCATTAATGCCATATTCTTTATGATGAGAATATTTAGCTAATAAAATCCCAGCATCCTGTTATTACTGCTATGCTTCATTTTTCTTTATTAAATGGGTTAAAGAGAAATAAGAGTCAGATGTAAGCAGGAGACCTGAGATCACCATTTAACTTGAATATGATTTCATTTGCCAGCCTATACCTGCATCCCTAGGGGAACTTTGGACACAGGCAGGCCCTAAACTATACTTTCAAAACAGCAACAAATTTTGAGGCTGCATCTTTTAATAAGGAGAGGCTTAACAAGATAAAATCCTTGGTAAGGCCCTGCTTCTCAATGGAAGAATTACAGGGAGAAATTTCACATTTTGGTAATCAATGTTTTTAAAATTATTTTATATAATGGGGTTATTTTCATTTCACTTTTAAAACCAAGCCATTTAATGGACCTCAATTCCCTTAAACAAAGGAAAACCACTTTATATTTTAAGAAGCTGTTCCTAATGGTACCAGTCAATTTTTATGATAATCCCATCACCAAAAAAAATTACTTTAGTGAATTTTGTGTTTTCTGAAGGTTGTAGTTTAATAGCCTGAGAGCCAAAGGCCTCTCTTACCACACAAATGCTACAGAACCGGAGGCAAGAGAGAAAATTGTTTTCTTCCCAGGGCTGCTGAAGCAAATCAAGGAACTCTACTTTTAATGGAGTCACAGTAAATTATCTTTAAGTCCAGTCAGCCTTAAATGTACAAGTCCCAGAAAGAATCTCCTCCTTGCAGGACCAGCACGTCTCAAAACCTGAGGCAATACAAGCAGGCAATTCCAAACAAACAGAAACAAACTCCAATTGTTGATCCAGCATTTTGCACACACTAAATAATAAGAAATCTGACAAAGCTTACAAATATCACTGTATTTACTTTAGTACAGAACAAGGACATTAGCACAAGAGGAATAAAGTAAAAAACTGCAGAAGATTTATATTTTTTTAAAAACATATAGAGGGCTAATTCCTTAGTGAGATCCAGTTGTTCAAGGCCAAAAACATAGGGAAGAACCCAATGCTACCTTCACTAATTTCTGAAATGAACTGCTACAAGAGGTAGATTTGAATTTAAGTTCCTAAAAGGTGTTTGAAACACAGTGCTTAGGGCATGTTTAGCAATGAAAAAGCAAAGGTAAAAACAACAAATCAATTTCTCTACTCTCAACACTCCCTGAAATGCAAGAAAGGCCTCATTCCTACCTCAGCTATCAGAACCTGTCACATTTTACATTACAGTGGAACCAACCAGGAGGTTTATTTGCTTAGATTATCCCTAACCTCAAGAATTTTAAAATAATAAGTCGTGTACCTTAAAGAAACCAGCAAACTATTATTTCCAGTAAATTTGAGTTATTTTGCAAGAAAATAACATTTCAGTTGTGTTCATGTACAAAGAAACAGCAACAACACAACACGGTGTCCTCGTGGAAGTGCAAGATCTGTGTTACACCACTGGTTCTACCAGGCAGGAATGTGAAACCTTCTCTACACAGATATTAAAATTAACAGCTCAGTTGCTATCTGCTCAGTGAGACCCTCCAGTTTCCTCAGAATTTACAGGGTAACTTTTTAACAAAGCATGAGGGGGGTCTGGGCAGAGACTGCAGTGCAACCTTTGAAGTCAGAAGACAATTTCCAATATATCCTACAAATCAGAGGCTCTAGGAATGTAGGCAACAGACAATCTGTGCCAGTGGGAAGCCATTGGTGGATCCACAGTCTCCAAGAAATAAATGGAGTTAGGAAAAGTACTAGTCCCTTACTGCAGGCTGAGATGGCTCAACTGATGCATGACTGCCAGGCAGAGCACTGCAGTACACAACAAATAAAATATACCTGCTCAAACAAACTTCCTGGTCTCTGCTCCAAGCAGCTTATGGATTAAAAGGAACAAAGAGTAAACTCCATAATACAAAACTACATCAGTACTGCAAGTGCATGGCACTTGAATAAACAAACACTACTCAAACTGTTTGCTGGATAACATCTGACCTATTTCAGTCAAGTCCTAAATTATATTTTCCCTACAACATCGAAATATAAAAAGTTTTCTAAAGAAAATAATTTAAAAGAAATCTACAGATACCACATCTACTGGTCTGGCTGTTGTATTTAAAGAATAACTGCAGCATGCAGCTCGTGACTGAAAGAGCAGAATGCTGCAGCTGTTAATGAAACACCTGCAAGTGTTGTGGCAATTCAGTGTACCTGAACACTCTGTATTCCTACAACAGCTTTAGGTCACAGTGATATGAAAAAGCTAAAGGGAAAGCACTGCTCATTTTATTGAGTTACATCTGGTTAATTTTTTGTAAAACATTTATTTTAAACTGCAATAGTTTTTTTTGTACAAGTAGTGTCTGTATGAGGTCTCGATGGAGCGAGTGATCATCAGGACATTATCAAATGATCGTAAATATGTACCATGAAGAAGTTGGAAATGCTACTGGAACACAGAAATAGTACATTACATTAACTTATCTGCAGTTTACAAAGACAGACCCATTAGGAGGTAAACTGTCCCTTCCCAGTTGCTGCTCCTATCAATCCACCTTCAAAATGAACTTGCAAAGAAAAGAGAAACTTGGAAGCAAGTCTGCATTTCACCGAAACTCTGTCTATTCAGATGTGTGCTGCAGGGCTAATTTAATGGTTTATTTGCCAGCTTATTCTGAGTGAGAAAAGACACATACTAAAGCCTCAGAACAACAATTAAGCAATCGGGAATGACTCTTTTCATATTAATGCTGGTTTTGGCAAGCTCTTGCACACCATAGATTGAAAATTCTGCTCCGTCTTCCCCACCTTTACTATATTCACTTCCCATTCAGGGCATCAAATACAGAGGAATAACTGTCAAATTCATCCCACAGAAAGAGTATGAGAATTTCTGCAGATACTTAAAAAAACCCAATCCTCTCCCCCTCTCATGGAGAAAGCAGACATACATCTTTTCCCCTACAAATAGAGGTTCAGATTCTAGCAGCCATTTCACAACTGAAAAATAATCTTTTGGCTTCCAAACTGTCACAGAGGTAGACACTGTGTTAGAAACACAGAACACTGCTTGGCATTTTAAGAGAATGCTTTAGAATGGAAACGACTGCCCAGGCACTCACTACAGAGATCATTATCTCTTTCAATTATGAAGATAATTACTTGCCTAGAACCAGAATTACCACATTTAAAGGAAGATTGTCCTACCTCCCACCGGTTTTAAAGATTAGATCTGCATTAGGTGCTCCCTTCGGATGCTGGTAACGAGGCCGCCGCTCACGATTAGTATTTGCTGGAGCTGGACGCTGTGCCAGAGACTGCAACATTTCTGGGATTTCAGGCAGAAGAAAAGGAAACAGAAGAAAGTTCAATACATTTTCTATGGATCATTTTTACATTTACACATGCATATCTCATGCCATTTACACTTACACTTTGCTGTAGCGTTAACACTCAAGTTATTCCGCAAAAGTTAATCACAAAAAGTTACAAATTGCATCCACAGCTTTGATAAACCCAAGCTACCCCACAATATGAACCTGCATTTCCAGATGTTCCTGCAGAAGGAACTGCCAGCAATGGTTTTCATCACAGATGCTCAAGAAAAGACCTGCAACCTTTTCTTTCTGAACACATCAGCCATCACTTTCTTCATCAATGATCGCGAACAAAGACTCACAGCAGCACGAGTGGCCTCAACATTAAACCTCCCTGGAATAGTAACAACTGCTGCCAATTAAAGACTCAGCAAGAAACCTGTCCTAAAATTAGGCATTGCCAGTCAGGTATTTAAGTCTAAGCTTGGCATAATTGGATCATTTTCCAGGGAAGACAGGCACCTGAAGAAGGTGACTCAGCTGACCTACATTGCGCCAGCTGTCCCACGGATGGAGTTTTTCACTCATCACTCATCATCAGAGGGAATAATTTGGGTGCAGAAAGCCCATACTACCCAGTTTATCCCTGGACAGCCAATTTATGGGCAATTTAAACTAGGATAGTATTGTATTTTGACATTTGGTAAATCTTAATTTCTAAAACTATTTCATTTTTTAATGATTAAAAAAAAATGTTTCTTTACCAAGCTAAGTTAATGCTTATTAAGTATCCAATATAATTACAGATACATCACAGGAGGTAACCTCTGCCAATCTGTTAATACATCTAATGGAAAGTATTCCTACGGTCCACCTGAGCAGGGATCTACCTTACTCAGCAAACAGATGGGATAAATGAAGGGGAAAAGTGGAATAAGCTGTTAAACAGATTATGTTTGAAAGTCTGCTCTGTCTGGTTCTCCAGTCTCTGGTAATCTCATTGGAGACACACACCCATCACCTGCTGCACACACACTGCTCTCAGTGGGGCCAAACCAGAGACAGATGAGGTTCCCCCACCATTTACAGAATGCAGGTGAAACCTTCAGTGAAGTTATCCACCCAGTCTTGGAGAAACTGGGAAACCGTGGGTGATTCAATATCTGTGTCAACAGTCAGTGACCCTTGTATCCACGTTCTGTACTCTGAATTCAGCACCTGGCAAAGGCAGCCACTGAACACACTGACAGCCCATGTTTGTAAACATCATGAAATCAGCCTTCCCAACAGCCCTGTGTGCCAGGAGAGAGCTCTGGGGGCAATGAGGAAAACCAGAGGAGGGTACCCTGCCAGGCAGGTGTGAGCAGCAAGCAGGGAATGAACACATCTGCCTCTTCTGCTTTCCACACAGCAGGTGAAAGGAAATATGGGACTGGGAAGCTCAGAACTGAAGAATGTAACAGAAGGCAGAGATGGCAGGGGAGCACAGTGTGTTTTCAAGGCTGAAGGCACATCACCAAACCTCCTTGGTTTTTAAGTGAAGAAAAAAAATTAATCTGCACAGAAAAGTACCAGTCTAAACTAGAGAACCACCCAAGTTCCTAAGAGTTCTTTAGATTAAAAAAATCTTTGTAATATACTAAGCTCTGCTGAAACATTAAATCTTTATCTGATACTACTTTGAAGTACATTGGTGAATTTCCATCTATTAGCTACCCTGTGCAGATAAAAAGAACAAAAACAAACGTTGCAAACGTTGGGACAACCCTGAGGCATTCTTTCAGAAATTGAGAATTCTTTCTCCCTCCATAACTTCAAAGCTTGAAACAGAAATTTAAACCCAACACTTTTATTCAATGACTCTTCAAAAGTAACAATCAACAGCACAATATCTAAATAAAAAATTGTTCCAAAGGTGAATGTAATTTGGTCTGTTTAATTTAGCCTGATTAAAAGGTCCTTCTTAGTTTGGCTTTACTCTGTACATTACCCAGGTTAAGATGCATCAACAGCTGTTTTAAAAAGGGATGTCAATTATGGAAAAACCTTTTGCTTTTGTGTTGACTTCCTTCCTGTATTGTTTTATCCACAGCAACTAAATAAAAATCTATGAGAAAATTCTAAAAAAGCCTATTTCCAGTTATCAATTCATATCAGTTTTCTGATTTTGCCCAACAGAAATAAATCAATGTGATCCTTTTTTGGATAAAAAGCACAATTACTCACAACAAAGTCCTAGATTAAACAGGTTCATTTTAGATATCAACAAAGTCATACAATGGTATAAAACCCAAATGCCTTGACCAGTACAAATATTAGAAGTATCTAATGAGGAAAAACCTACCAAGAGTCTGAGAGAAGCACTAAAATGTCTAATTCTAGTCTCTCTCCACCTTTCTCACAAGTGGGCTTTATAAGAGCAGAGTGTCTCAGGAAAGTTTCTGAGCCAATTATCATGTTTAACATTAAGAATATATTGTGTTACCGCTTCAGAGCTCTGCAGACACTCACTTTGGAAGATATTCCTTTTTACAATTACAAGTTTAGTTCTGGTACTATAAAAGTTCTGCAAGAAGTACTGGACTCCACAGTGTTTTAAAATTAAAACTGCCTTAATTTCCCACTTCTTGATGAACAATGACCTTTCACTAAATGCCTTAAATGAGATTTCCTGCTAATTAACTACTTACACTGTGATTACCACCAGACTACAACATCTTTACAAAAAAAAAGCAGAGCAAAAACTTCTGAGATGTTAAATGGGAACAGTAACATAAGACATCAGCTTTATTGGTCTGGTTTTGTTTACTGTCTGAGTAAGCCAAGGGAAGTTGAATCTGAAGAAAACCACAACCCAAAACAAACCACCCAACAACTAAACACACCAAGTGCACCTGTTTGGAGACTGCATGAGCTGTATTAACTGTTTGCTTCAATCTGTCCACGTTCCAAAGTGCCTGACTTGCATGTCTTCAAAACACAAGTTAATCATGTAATCTGTACCAACCCCTCACTTTGTTAATATATGCTTATGCTCCAGATTTGAGGATTCCTAGAACCTTTACAATATGAAGCTGAGGTAACATTTTATATTTCTCTGGTGAAGGTTACCTCGGGATTTGCAAGACTAAGGAGCCTAAATATTATTAATATATAAAACACCTATTAATAGCTTAAATGCAGAGCTTAAATTGCACAGAATTCATCTTGCAGTAAACATCACATTGATTTTGTATTACCTTAATTTTAAAGAACTATCTCAGTTCTTCTCCTTTCCCAAACTAAATGGAAACACTGAAATTTGAGACCCACTTGAAAATTCCTTTTCATGGCACAACTACAAAAACTTCAAGTATAAAGACCAGGGAGGAAATAATAAATGACTAAAACCAAAATACAGGTTTCCCATAAGTACTGCAAATCAATATTTAGAACTTCAGCTGCTAATCATCACAAATAATGCTTTCTGCAGATCCATAAAGGCTCCCCTGAAAATCAAACCTAAATCCTTGGTGATTCTCTTACCCTGATAGTCCTCTTGTTCCTGCCGTTCATTGATATCCAGAGTGAGCTTTTTCATCCTCATTCTCTCCTCCTGTTCTGCTTGCTGTTGGTTCCAATGGTTTGCAGCAAGTTGGGAAGACATCGGTACATTTAGGATCTTAAACTGCAAATGAAAATAAGTTTTTAAGTGCACATCAGAGGAAAAAACCAACCAATATAAAACAATCCAAACTACAGAAATGCTATGGTTATTTCTAGGTTATTTCAATGAGGTACTTTCTACAGAAGTTCCTACTGTGAAGCGAGTTGCTGGTTTGTTTTGAAGCTCTAATTCACATAAAGCAGCATGAGAAAATGCAAGACACAGAGAAACACAAAAAAGGCCAAGTTCAAAACCTATTAGACAGTATTCATGTGAACAAAACTGACAGTCCTTCCTTAGGAAGGCACAGCCATATGCTTTCTTTCTTATTTTCGTACCAGCTGATCTGCCCACTGGGAATTGCCCTGGTCTTGAGGTAAAAGCACCACAGCTGGTTCAGAAAGCTGCATCTCCCTCTTCAGCTCTCTTCCTTCCAAAGAGATGAAGTCCCCTGAGCAGAGTATCTACTACTATCGCTTGTGATAACAGAGGAAAAACATTTCAGACATTCCCTGGAATTCCCTGGCCAGTACTTTTCTTTTTAAGAATAATTCTGGTTCCCCAGTGCTTCTTCTTAGTCTAGAGGCAACCATGGTGTCAGATTGATCTTTTCCTCCTCCCCCATACCCAAATGTACCCACCACACATTCTGATTTAAGCACCCATTATCTGATTTGCCATAAGGCACACCAGGTAAGCTTGGCACTCCCACAGAAGTACCCTCTCTCTGGAAATCCAGCTGATATTTTCAGGAAGGTGTAGGGAAGGTGATTTCTTTTTCCCCAGACTCAGAAAATCCAATTTGTTACTTCTACATATCTATTTTTTTTTACAATTGTTCCCGAACAGAGAAATAAATCTTATCCACAACTGAAACAACAGTTCTAAGAAAGTCCTAATGCTAAAGTTTGCAAACATTTAGAAAAATCTCTCTTCCTCCTTCAACTCCATGTCCTTTAGAAATAAGTATTTCTATGCCATAAGAAGGGTAATGCACTTAAGGATAATCACTCTCAATATTCCACAAACTACTCTGAGTACTGCTCCTTGTTACTCGTCATGGGAGATCTATTTCCAAAGAAACAGAAGTAAATTCCTAAGTGTTCTTTTCTGTTACACTGTCAAAAGCTGCAGAGAGAGATAAATTATCAAAACCTCTGCTGAGAACATTTAGAGTAAAAGCAAAATCCTTACCACCTGTGGTTAGTATTTAATGCAATAATCACTAAACAGTCTCAAGGTATCTCAGAGAGTAATGCCCCACTAGCAGCAGTGGTGAGTGTGAGAAGACTCAGATGAAGCACTGAAACATAAACTATCTTTGAAACAGTAAAAACAGACTTTTGCAAAGATCTGAGAAAAACTTAGGTGCAGTAAATCCCTAAACCCTACCAACTACACGATGAATTTAGATGAGATTTTCTGGGGGGTTGGGATGACAGTAACAGCATATTATACTGAATATAAATATGAGCTTGTTATTAAGGTGTGCAGGGAAGAACAGAAATGGAAGTTGAGATACCAAGAGCAAAGCAAGCTCTGGTTACTTATTGCTGAGCAGGCTGTGCAAGTTCCCAGATATCATCAAATGAACTTTACGTAAACTACACAAATAACTAATCCATTAGCAGCATTTCATGATAAATATCATTCCTCAGCTTCACCATTAAGCTCCTCATCCATTTTAATATGTCCTTTATATTTTCTCTGTTCTATGGATTTATCAGCTAAATGGGATTGGTATTTTCAGACAGGATGCTTAAAGTAGAAAAAGAAAACTGAACTATAGAAGGGTGTAAATGAGAGAAACAGATACAGAAAAAACAACAGCCTGGCAATTAACAAAACACCACTGAGTCACTATCTCAAGGCAATCAGCTGCCATCTGAAATCAAGTCACTGATGACAATTACTACAGGATATGATGATTACTGAACAACTGAAACACTTCCAATTTGCAAATATGAAAAGGTGTATCAAAAACCTCTTATCAAATCTGTGAGATGCAGGGGGGCAGGACAGTGGATTTCACTTTAAGGATGTCAAACTGAAGGAAGATCAAAAATCATTATTCAGAAGACCAGACCACAGATTTTATAAAAATGCCATGAGATAAAGATGTGAAGATATAAATGAGATAAAAAAATTCACAATCAGAGAGAGATTTGACCATTCCATGGATATTATCATTCTTTTATGGAGCCTTGCTAAAAACCTTTCAAAGGAAAGGTAATCTTTTGTCTTAGGCAGTAACCAGATTTCTTGACTTTCTTTTTTCTGTCTATATCTCAATTTAGTTCATACCTACCTGGCATAAAACTTCAAAGGGTGTTAGATACAGCTCAGCTCTGATCCCTTACGATGCCAACAACCATGTTAGATTCTACTGCTACTAGTTTTCTATGTTTGGAGGATAAAATATGGTGTCTTCTCACTATCAGCCTGCAATGACCATTAATCTGGATATATGCAGCTGGTAAATACCAATCAGTTGCTCTTGTATTCAAAAAAACTACTTGTCAATGCTGCACTAAAATCTGGGTGGACACTGACATGTCAACTGAGTATTTGGCAACTGGGCCTCTACTACCAAACGTTACCCTCGGGAAGGAAGCACAGCACTTCCATTTTTCTAACACTTGTTTCAGGAGCACCACTGACAAACAACACAGAGGATGAAATCATTACTAGCCGAGCAAGCAAGTAGGCTGATGTCATTTATCACTCTGGTGACTGTGCAGATGAAGTTACTGACAGTTTCCCAGGCTGCTGCAAACTTCTTTTAACTGTTTTAAAAATCTGAAAGTTTACAGATCTAGTTTAACAGCAAATCACTTCAAAACTCATTGCACATTCTGCTCATGCAGATTTAAAATAAAGCATCGTAAGAAGGAATCATTATTTTCTTTTCAACTCCACCTCTTCTTTCCTGCTTATTTTTCTATTAAAACCCTGTACTAAAACACATTTTTTTCTGAATACAGAACTATGGACAAAGAAGCCTTTCATTAATTCAAGAGCTGAAGGAGTCTATAAAGCAACTGTTTTCTACATTTCTAGAAACACTGAGAGGAGTTTTGGCAGGAAGAGCCTACTCCAAAAACCAAATATTGGGGGAGGAGCAGGGAAAACTCCTGAACAAGTTCTGCTTTCTTTCTAAGTCACATTTCTGCAATACTTTCCCCTTTACATGGAATATGAAGATCCCAAAATTCCTTGTAACTACAGATACTCCTAGTAAACGATTCTGAAAAAGCTAAACAACATTTTTTAAGAAATGGAGTTTTCTCAAGCCCCTTCTCAGACCAATGACCACAGTTAAAAATCTCCCACTCTGAGCTATTGCAGAACTTTGTATACCACATTGAAGTTCCAGGAAAACAGAATAACCACTTCCTACATGAATTTTTGAAATATGTTTCATATGAACGAAGAGAAGGAACCTGCTTCAGGTTTATACACCCCAGTACTGTCACAATTTAGGTAACAAATGTAAAAACCAAATAATGACATGGATCTAAACACTTGAAAGGTTCAGATAGATGGTATGAAACGATTCCTTAGGTATGCTTTCCATATAAATTCAGAGTAATTTATTTTCATCAAATTATACAACCAAAATGAAGATTTCTTTAAAAGCCCTAAACCATGACAAGAAATACATGTGGAATGTGTTAGGTAGAGATTTGTGTACTGTGCATTTGCTGAGCTAGGAAAATTCAAACATACACTGGAGAAAAGAGCCAAGACTAACATACAGCTTAGCTGCATGAAGCAAGGAGTTAGTTTGTTTTATCAACCTCATTTCCATTTAAGTTTCTCCAAGAGATTCACTCTATGCATTCTGGAATAATCCCCTAACAGTGTCTTCAAAGATAATGACTTTTTTTTCCTTTTGCAAGTTGAATAAATTCAGCCAAGTGGCAGTTACTCAGGAAATGGAATTTAGCAATGACCATATATCTTGATTTGAAGCTGAAAGTGTTTTCAGGAAAAGCTGTAGAATCTTAAAAGATTCTGGAATATTCGTTTTTCTTTCTAGTCCTTTCAGTGTTCAGTGGCAGTTCACCAACCACATCTCTTCATCTTCCACAACTATATCTAAAATACATACAAGACCTAACACTGACCTACTTGTAGAATCACCAAATGTAAATAGTCATGGTATAATCTGACCACAGAATTTTTCTACATCATTTCTATTAACAACCAAGAATTCCAAGAAATTATATATGGTATTTCCCATGTGTCAAAATGAAGTTGTCTGTATCTGATTTTGAGAAATGAAAGAAGAAATAAAAAAATTCTGTGTTACTTTTTTTGAAGTGAAAGGTCCTTATTTATTTAAACACTACATATTCCTTACCTGCTGTTTGTTGCCTTTTCTTGTTAACATGACAAATGGCATTGTGTCCCCAGACTCTGACTCTCCTTCCCCACCTCCAAGTGGGGGGCCCTTCTTCAGCTGACTTTTGAGATGCAGAGGAATAGCAACATCCAGCTGATGCACTTTAACAGATTCACCACTCCGTTGCTATGAAAAAAAGTGAATTCTATAAATGATCAGATGCTGACACAGTCAGGCTGGAAACATTCATATTTTCACAACTGAGAAAAGGTTTAACCTTCCAGGAAAATGAAGTAATATATAACTACATTTATTAGGCTTATTATATTTTCCTTTTGTTTTCCTTGCTTGTGAAGAAGAAAGTTACAGGGCAATCTCTTAGGGAAAGAAATCTAGAGACCTGATGAGACACACTGTAGAATGTACATTCTTAATTCAAGATTCTTTTTGTACATCTTAATAATACACTTATTATACAAGGCTTGATATACTCAATACTGAAACATTTACCAGATGTGACTAAGAAAACAAAGTACTAAAAGCTTATGCAAATTTCCATGTAGCTGGATTTTAAGCCTATTAAAACCTAAGATAAAGTCAGAAGTTTTGCTGTATCTGCTGCATTTATTATTCATTCTGTAAAATATATGTCAGTATGTCACGTATTCACTGGACAAACAATACATTTAACAGCTATTTTACTAAAAGCCAAACAAGTCAACTGCAGAAAAGAGGTCAAAACAAAGAAAAAAAAAAGTCTTCATTCCTTTAGTATGGTAACCTAAGCATTAATCACTTATTTACTTTAAGAAAGAAATCAACATTTAGCTATACAATAAATTAAGAAAATAACTATTTATACCTGAAGATTTTCCAGCATCATTTTATCCAAGGCCTGAATGAAGTCCTCATCCTCTGCACAAGGGACATGCTTCAGTCCTCCTCCTTTAATCATTACTTCCTATTGCAATGAGAAAAAATTGTCCATTACATTAGTTTCAGAAATATGAATATTCAGTCTAGAAATAAGTGGAAAATATCCTTATTGCTTCTATATCATACACAACTGAAAGGTTTATAGAAGCAAATTGTTAAGGAAAGAAGTTTTCAGTCTCGATTATTTTCTTGAAAGGCATATTTCCTGATTTATGGTCACTCATTACATTCTGACAGACTCATGTGTGTGTGTGTATGGACACATTCAAGATGTGGCAACAATAAAAAAAAGTCCCTATCCTTAACACACCTATTCTAATTCAATTTCCCATTAAGTCCATGAAGTTAGGTGGTATTTTCAGGAAAAAGACTACCCTTCAATTATTTGGAAAGCACAACATGACAACAAAAATGTCAGAAGTCAGCACCGTAACACATTCTTCCATAATGTTCATTATTTCCTTACTATGTAACTGCAATTCATGCTTAACCAGATGGGTTGTTTAGCTGCAAATGTTATAATCTGTCAATCCCAAATTTTTATTGTAGAAATTTCACACTTCTTGGCTTGTCTCCTTTTCTGTTTTGAGATCTAGTGGAGTATAATTGGTTATCTTGTTGTATCCTACCAGTTTGCTACTATTGCAGGCATTACAAAACCATCATTTACACAATATTTTCCAGTCTAGCTACCTGTGAAAGCTCACAGTCTTGAGAAAACACGTTGTAGCAAATTTGACAGCATAAAAATTTTCAAAAGGCAATAACCAAAGTATGCATACATGAAAATAAGCTATAAAATGTATCTGAAAGAATAGCAGGGAGTGTCCGTGCTGTATTTTTCCAGATATGTTATGAGCAGCACTGGCAAAAAACACTGAGTAAAGAAAACCAAAGATGCAAATTTAATTCACTTATCTCCAGCTCAATACATACTGTATTCTCCTCATCAGTTTCATTTTCCTTATTGGAGTCCGTAAGATAATCAGTGTTCTCTTCCTCCTCTTCTTCACCCTCTTCTTCCTCATTGTCAGAGCCCTCCTGAAACATTCAATTTTAACTGCTGACTATTTTAAAACAAGAAGGACAGCTGGTTCCTCAAACGTTTTCCTAAACTCTTCACGTTGCTTAGTTAAGTCTTTGTAAATTTGTTTGGTTTTTATTTAGCGTGTCAATCTGAACTCAG